>NC_140931.1:133187828-133857828 GCF_014529385.1 Adiantum capillus-veneris | reverse complement strand
AAAGGAGAAAAATAGGGATCCAAAGGGGGGGCCATCTGCAAATGAGCCATGTGCAACAATGGGCTAAAAAGACCCTAAGGTTCAGCCCATTAAGACTTCCAAAATGCTAAGGTTCCAGAATTCAAAGGTTGTGTCCAAAGGTCAACCATGGGGGGAATTGGATGCTTTGTGTGTCTCCCAAAAGTCTTTACAAATCCCTACATAGGAGGGGGCGAGCCTTGCTTGTAGGGGATGAGAGAGAAAGTCACACACACACGCACACACACACAAGCTCCCTTTACACAAAGGGAATGAGGGACACATGTCAGCTGCTCCCTAGGCCAGATGCCCACAAGGTGTACCCAATTCCTATTGGATGGCCTTAGAGGTGGACCAATGAGAATTAGGCTAGATTAAATCTAGTTTAATTAATTTAAAAACACTTAATAAAAGAACCAATGAGAATTAAGCCCTCTAGAAGACTATTGGACAGTCTCCCAAGGGATCCAATGAGCATTCAGCAGCCCAATGGCTTGCCTGACTCCTATTGGCCAGGAGGCAAAGGGGTCCAATGAGAGTTTAGTTGAATTATTAAATTACCTAAAGCTCTCACAAAAGGGGAAAGGGGGACACATGTCAGAAGGCTATTACTTATGCTGCTTAACTGTCATTGGCTAGCCCTAGGGAGGTCCAATGAGAGGGTAGCATGAGCAAATAGCAAGAGGGGTCGACCAAGAGAGAGAGGGGGATGATTTTTGCAAGGCATTAACACACACACACTCACACAATCTCATGTGTGAAGTAAAGAAGACTCTCTCTCCTTCTCAAGCTTTAATGGAAAGCTTACCACCTACTCCAAGCTTGTGAGAAGGCAGGCCTACACCAACAACTTTTGGCTTTGCGATGCAAATCCAACCAAGAGCCAAGCTTCAATGCATGCTCATATCCTCTACCATGCTAATAACTAAGCTAAGATATGCTAATATGAGTGATTATGTGAGGAGATGTACATCTTTCTCGTAAGAATACTCCTACTTCCTCTCAATCTACTCTCATACCCTGCTGGCTCTCACCATCTTCGAAGGTGTGTGAGGTCTTGGGTCTGAGACCGGGGAGAATTGATGTTGCGTTTGATAAGTGTTTTGCTTAGTGCATGAAGCTTTCATCTTCATTGCACTAGCTAGTCTTGAAGGAACACAAAGAATTGTATTGTACAATGTCTCTCTTGATGGGAGAAACCATAATACAAAGCCTTTTGGAGGGGGGACCGTCTCCATGTAAATCCGGTCCTCAACTGTTGTCAATAGCTTAATTTCTCTCTCTTTTGAAAGTATTGTTCATGCTATCTAACTAGGTGTTATGCTTTTTGTTGCTCCCTCCACCCAAGCACTCTTGTAATTCTCATTAGGAATCTATTCTAATGAAATTCCCACTATGTTCATGCTAATTTCCGCTACACACAAGTTTTTAGGCCATGAAATGTGACAGGAGAGATGCATAGTTTATGCCCTTTTCATCTCTGTGTGACACATTGTTTACTCTTGTGCGAACTCTAGAGACACGTCATTTTTCATCACTAGATGACTTTGATTTGTCTTAGATGTAGATACATACGATATTTGTTCTGTATTTGAGATTGTTAAGTTTTCCATTGATGTTTGTGTTGTGAGTTCCACACACTTCATCAAAGATTGGATTAAGTCACATTATCATTCTTACTACATAGAAATATGAGGGATACATTTGTCTACCTAAGAGTAGAGAGATGCATAGCTATGCCCTCTTCATTTTAGCATGACACGCCTTGCCCTTGTACTTTTAGATCTGTAGATACGCCACTCACCAGTAGATGACTTGGTGTTGTCTTGGATGTAAATATGTATGATATTTGACCAAGATCTGAGATTGTTAAACTATCCGTTGATGGTTGTATTGTGCATTCCCCACACTTCATCGGGGATAGATTGATTAAACTACCAATCAACATTACAACAACGTCTAGGACTTGTGTTTAGCATACCTCACACAAGTTGGTTTTTTCACATGTATGCTCCAATCGTTTACGTGTATTATGTAACGCACATAACAGGGTCCAGCTCTTGTGATGAGTGTCCCTCACACTCCTGGCATGTTCACCTCTCTCCATATCTCTCTTTGTGTGTTCTCCTCTCTATTGAACAATGTATGGATTGTAATCATAACATATCGTTGTTTGCTATAAATTATGTCAATTGTTTATGGATTAGGGTCATGCCACGATTTTGATAGTTTCCCCTCTCCTCTGACACCGTTTATGTTTTAAAAGTATATCTTGCATATGGCAAATACTAAGTTGGCAAAACATCAATGAAAATTTACCTCTGAAGTGATAGTACGTTCCTTTCATCACATGTCAAAGTCTGAGCTTCGTCATTGCCCAAACCCCTCTGCTCCGGAACATTATTACTAGCTCATAGAGGCCTTAGCGAAGTCTGTATTTGAGCAGTTTAAGCTCGCATTTACGCCCACTGCTTTTGACATATCTCTAATGACATTAGGTTCATTATTGAACATGGTCAAGCAGTCTATTAGAAGATCACAAAGATCTTTCACGATCTAAAAAATCCTAAAATCATTACTTTGCCAGACATAGCTACTTGCATACAACTTGTGCAATAGTTTTATACTGAGTTTAAGAGTAAGGAGAAGCTGGAAAGAGCAGCAAAGCGTACAAGAGTGGAAGATAGCTCTTCTGATGCTACTAAAGAGCCAAGAGCTACCATTAGAATAGAGTCTGCTACTAGTGCCACTCTCGCTCTTGATCAGTATCAGCTCCCCCCTGTATTGCATCTTTTACCAAAAATTACAATCTTCAACATACATGCTCCACAACTAGGAGAAGGGAGATGGGCACACGCAAAGCATGTAGGTGTCACACATTCTACATTTAAAGAGCCACTATAGGCGGCGAAGATCTTCAAAGTCCACTTGCATGGACCCACAATGAATTAGCAAGTTAAAGACAAAGCCACAGTTTTGGGCATCGCTCATCGTGGCATTATTCATCCACTTGCCATGGTCCGCCACATAGAGCATCAAATGCTCATATCACGTTTTTGGAATGGCGGCCATGTAGAGCAGTGGATAAAAGAGTGCATTGCAGATGGCAGTCAACCTACAATTATCTTCACTCCCGCAACATGATTCTTTACTCTGGACAGAAGAGGGTCTATGCAGGCATTGTGGATTGAGGGTCATGTACAAAGACCAAAATAGCAACATGCTTTTCTCCTCTCCGCAACTTGCAAATAGAAACTAGAAAGCAGACCGAGAGAGAAAATCCATGGGCTGCCCCAAAATGCATTTCTATCAATCCCCCTCCCTAGAATAAAGCCATGGATATCTTCTCCATGTGTCATACTTGTAAGCGACTCTTGAAGTGCATGCTAGTGCCACAAGAGAAAAACAAAAGGGATTTTTTAAGCAATGTACTTACCCTCAACCCGACCTAACACTTTTGATCTTTCTCTCTATCTAAACAGTGCCCATAGAGTGGGCTATGACATTGTAATGACTTTTGGTCTACAACTAATTGATGTGATTAAAGTGATGATTTGATTATTGTCCTCTTTAGTTGAGCTTGTAAACTATATAATCGATCAAGTTATCTTGTCTCTTTCCAATGACATGTTGATAAATATTATGTCGCTCTCTTGTAGCATGATTAAGTTATCTTGTCTTTTTCTTTGAAGATTTAAAAGTTATGATTTGTTTCCTTCATGATAAGTCTTTCTAATGATGACATATTCGCTTGATTGGTAGATATGGAAGAATAACTTAACCACGCTGAAGCACATGCCATCTACAAATAAGAGAGAGAGAGAGAGTTATGGACAAGAGAAAAACCTCAAAGCTATTGCTAGAATCAAAAAGGACAAGTCCGGGTTGCAAGGCAAGCCTCTCAGCCTTAGGGAGTGCAGGAAGCTATGTCCAAACCACTTTGTGCACCAACAACTATTCAAATCAGCGACAATGCAAAGGAATCATCTCCCGTAAAGCTATCAAATTTGCAGCACAAAGGACTTGCACGAGTATTGCTACAAAGATTCATACGGCGAGACAGAGTTATGCCAAACAATAACCACATGGCTCTCTACTTTATACAGTAGTGCTATGTTTATGACATTCTTGGGAGACCTGTAGATTGGTCAGATCTCCCCAAGAATTTTGGCGTTGGGCATGGTCGAATTGCAGAGAAAGTGGCAACAAGTCACACCAATAATCCAATGCCTACACGCAAACGTCCCATAGTTCTACTTCCCAAAGAATCAGAGATGCTCCTTGCATTAGGTAGCGAAGGACAAGACCTTGCAAGCCAAGGAGAGACACCTGATGTTTTGCACGGCAGAATCCTTGAGCTTGAGATAGAGCTATCAGAGGCCCAAGCCAAGCTGCAACAGTATGCATCACTATACGGACCATTGCCAAATCAAGTTGGTCCTTTGCAACAAGAACTTGCAGGCCCATCTCCCGCGCCTGAACGTATTGAGTTCAACATAGATGAATTACTCAACAAGCTGACTCTAACTTTGGCTTGAGCACTTCGCTCACTTTACCCCTATCTATTTTGATTTGAATAAAATATGAAGGACTACAGTTTTTCTAGTCACAGCTTGTCATTTATCCCCTCAGTTTTCCATTTTTGTATTCTTGATCAAACAAATTGTATTGTATCTAATTGTAATTATGACTCTTATTGCAAAAGTAACTTGAGAGAGAGAGAGAGAGAGAGAGAGAGAGATGAACATCTTGTAGTATAACATGGTGATGTGTCATAATTTTACGTACTCACAACGAGCAAGACTTATAGGCCTTTAGTCATACATCATTGTCTCCATCAAACACACCAATCATATCATCTATTTCATCCATACCACAGCATTTTGATTCTATCTCCCATTCCATATCATCGTCATCATCAACTTCCGCAGCTATAGCTTCATGGGTTTGAAAGACACCGTAGTGCTTTTGTGTTGCTCTTGATGCAATGTTCATTGGATTATGGATAAGTCTCATGTTGGAGAAACATAAACCAAATTAGTAGCATGTTTAGGGTGAAGCCAGTTTTGTTTATTGGTATGCATAAAGTCGAAAGCCGACCAATTTCTCTCACAGCTTCCACTTGATGCTGCAACAGATAGAACCCTAACTACAATGTGTTGCAGCTCCACTTTCTCCCCACCATACTCCTTCCACCATAGAGGTGCACTTGTGTGTGAAATGGCATCTATATGCCATGGATTCTGGAACATGCCAGTTCTATTAGCATAATCAACTCGTTGATGAAAAGCAGTTTGCTCATCCTCTTGTCCCAATAGTTGAGAGCACACTGTTGGCCGTTGACTTCTTCATTGTTGGTTGTTGGTGCATTTGAAATCTGGGATCCAATACAAATGCAGCACCATGCAACGGCATATGCAATTGTACCCATTGCTTGTTGGTAGCTGTGATTATGGAAGCTTTGTCCTTTGTGCCAAAGCCAACATGCTCTTTTACTTTGCATAATGCCTCTGACATATACCAAGAAACTCGACCAAAGACAAAAGACTCTTTGTCGACTATTTGCAAAAGATTTAAAAATGGTTTGGCCAGGGTGACAATTCTCTCTTCATTGCGCCAAAAAACTTGCGAGTTCACAAGATGTGCACATCTTGTAGTTGCCTCTTGGTAGCTAGGATACCTGTTGAGCAAGCATCACATCATCTATCAGCTACCGTTTCAATCAAAGCAGGCTTCACTGGGCTTGCAGGTGGCAAGAACACAGTATGTGGTTGCAAACCTTGTCACACAAAATATCTATAAAGTTTTGTTGGATGACTTTATTCAAAAAAGAGCATACAAAAATTGATGCTCTCTAATAAATTTTACCACATGATTTGCATCGAGTAGCATTTATTTTATGATGAAAATTTTATCAATGTCCTCTGATAGAAAATTAAGAGTATGAGCGGCACATGGCACCCAAGTAATCTCTGGGTACTTAACCTGGATAGCCCTCCCTATATCCTTGTAATTGGATGCATTATCTGTGACAATTGCAATCACATTCTTTGGCCCACATGCCTTTTCTATGGTGCACTCATATATCCTTGCTATATAATCACTGGTCTTCTCTTTTAAAGAGGTGTCAATGGCTTCTACGAGCATAGACCCTCTAGGGTTGATAAGCATCACATTGATGAGCGGCTTCTTCTGAGGACATTTGGTCGATCCATCCAACGCTATGGTGCAACCATATGTAGGAACAAAGTCCACCACCATGCGCTTGAGGATGGCTTCAGTATTGTCTTTCACTTTATCTAGATACGATGTGCGCATCTTATTATAATCAAGAAGCACAAACCCTTTTCTGGTTGTGCTCATTAAAGCATCTTGAAATATGGGGTTGCGCATATCATTAATGGTATATACCGCACGCCAAAAAAGCTTGCATCCATTTCAAGTGCAACTCAAGCAACCATTACTTATCTAATGATTCATATAGTGTTTGGCCATTGGATGATGCTTTACTAACTTTAGTTGATCTAGGATTTGATGTTGCTACGTTGAAGCATGTCCATGAAAAGGAGTTGACTGGGGAGTGTGATCATTTGCTTCCGTAGGCACATGCTCTGTCCTCTCATTGACAATAGACATTTCAACATTCGTTGCAACTTGTTTGGCATTAGCACTTTTCTTTTTAGCATGCAAGAATTTGCTATGCTATGCGATCATACTTTGGCAATCTAGAATGAATATCTCTTGGTGGAGCCGTTAGTACTCGGACACATTACCACGGACTTTAAACAAATGCTCTTTGATTGTGGTTGCATTACCATTGAGCTCGTGGCTGCAAGTCTTGCATTTCAATCGAGATATATTCCTTTTGGCACGCAGCTCACACTATAAGAGTAGTCTATAACCGCCAGTATTGCATGAAAAAACAATGGAAAATGGAGAGAGAGAAAATTGTGGGGGCGACAATAACCGCGGCTATAAACGCAGTAGTGGTTTGAAAGCAATAAGCACGGTAATAGTAGCAGTAATATACCCGATGCTATTATTGCAATTTCTGTCGTTGTATTACCGCGCTTATTGCCGTTAAACAACCATTCAAAATAAAGGTGCTCATTTGGGCCACCCAAAATTGGGTGGCCCAAATGAACACCTTTATTTTTGACCTGCATAAAACAATGAACATCAATTGTTTTTTGGAAGAGCATACAAAAAAACCAAAGAATTGAAATTGAATTTATACCTTGACATTTTAATATGCAGAAGATCAACTATTTAAAAAATTAAAGTTACAAATAAAATGTAAATTGTTGTATATACATTGTGCCACATTGGAACTTTACGAAAGTTTGGACAAATATTTTTCTATCTAGTCCTCCTCGACCTCGTCCTCGTCTAGAGGCACGTAAGTTTGATCACCTTGACTCTACACAAACCTAAACCAAATTAAACAATTATCAACAACTCAAAACAATTGATACAAAATTACTTGTCTAAACTTACCGCTTGTAGTGATCCAACCGCTGCGTCCAATTGCTCACGAGAGATGCGGTTTTCTCGAACAACCATCACCAAGTATCAAATTCTGTATGGCGCTCCCGATACTTGACCATCTCTCAGGTTGGTCGAGTAAGAGTGATATTTTCCTAAGTTAGCAATAACAATAACAAACCATCAACTACAATCTTTAAAATCACCGATTGACGTTATAATTTAATCAATCTTACATATTTGTCCTTCCACGTTACCTTGCCTCCTGAGCCATAGTGCGTGGGTGTTTGCCTAGCGCGACTTCGCGTTGTTGTTTGTAGGATGAGCCCGTCGCCACCTGATCGCTCTTTTCTTGCATTGCCCACTCCCACTCTGCGTGTGCCATGTTCCCACCATGAGAGCTCCTGTCTAGATCTCTAACCTGGCTGGCTGCTACGTGCCGCACATTGGATTGCTTGTTTTTCATATATTTTTTTATGCAACCCTCTAACCACTATTGTAAAAAACGTTGATCCGACACATTTGGAAATCTAGCTAGCAGCGCATCCTCGATGTAGCGTGCATAATCGGACAATTGGTCTCTAAACTTTACAAAACAGTTCTTATACGTTGAATGTATAAGAATTTGTAGATGGTGTCGATATGCCCTACCCTGTGTTGTGCCAAAGTCCACCTCGCCATCATATTTAACCCTGTAGTAGCACCCATGAGTGTCTAGCATGGATGCGTCAGTATCCTCGTCCTCTGCATCAAGGATAGCACGCTCTAAAAGTGGGGACTCCGTTCCCCCGCCACTACCAAAATAGGTGAAGCCACAAGATCTGTCGTCGCTACATCTCTCCGGTGCTTGCTACCTTGAGACGAGCGTGGACGCGCGCTGCTAGAGGAAGTTCGTCAACGGTGTTTTGGTGAAACAGTATTGGAATAAACCCTGTGATGCAATGGGAGTGGGACCCTTCAATGAAAGGGGAGTAGGACCTTGCAATGGAAGGGGAGTAGGATGATAAGAAGGGGCCGTAGAGTGAGGTGCCATTGGTGTGAGGCTCTGTAGGTAAGAAGTACCTCCTTGACTCCCCCATGGTGTGGTTTGCGGAGAAAGACCGTAGGTCGCAAGCTGTTGTGGAGTGTAGCGGCCAAATAAATCCTCCATCAAACGGAGGTACGGCTCTTGTAAAGAGATGGCCCGTTGTAAGTCTGGATCTATGACCGGTGGAGGACCCTGAGTAGAGTAGGTGTAGGATGGCCATGCCTGCAAATAACAGAAATAAACCTATGACACTCATGATTTAGGGTTAACTAGCCTGAAACAATCTTTATTTCTTTGCTTGTTCTCATTGCCTCAAGACTCGGGTCCACTAGAGGCGATGTCCACCCCGGGTGAAAGGGCCACCAGGGACATGAACCAACCAAAAGAAGAGCCATATAGCTGCTCCTCACCAGGTGGTCTCTTGTCTAACATCTACACTACAAAGAGCAATATGAGATTTAGTTTTTCCCCCCTACTCGCTCATCTATAAATAGGTACACAAATATATTAGCACACAAACACGTAGATACATATACATACTAGTAGACCTAAGTAGAGGCTAGTAGTTCCAAAGGTCAAGTGCACCTCTTTAGATATCATCACAGTCTCAACCGTGGTAAAACCAAAGGTACATTGCAGTAATCCATGCATGAGTGGATCAATGACCGCAATGCCACGATTAAAAAGGAAATATACCCAAGAGGAAGTGTCTAACCTTTGAGTAGTGCTATGCTCCGGTACTTAGTGCCTACATACATGCATAAACAAATATTATGTACACACAAATATATATACATATACGTAATGTAGCCATTTTTTTGAGTAGAGATAAAGAGTTATGGTTGTAAATGTAGCCATCATTTTGTGTTGTGTGCAGTGTGGGAGTGCTCTTGCTTCTGTAGAGTGGTATGAAGAAGATCTTCTTTATTGTGCTTCTTGTGCAGCATCTCTTCATAGCAATTCCTTGTTCGAGGGATTACTTTGCCTCCATTCTGCACGCATGTCTGCCTCCATTCTGAGGTACGATATCATTAAAATATGTCCAACCTAATGCCTAGTCGATGGGGAGAAAGATATAGGAAGAGAGGTAGAGAGAAATATAGAGAGGTTAAGGAGAAGAGAGTAGAAAGTAATTTTCGAGGGTCTGTCGATGTCACATAAAGAAGGTCTTTTTCATAGCACTCTACAAAAGCAAAAGCATACCCGCACTGCGCACACCACAAAATGGTTGCTTTGCCTACAACCATTGCTCTTTATCACCATATTTTTATCTTCCTCTCTCTACATATCTCTTTCTCCTAGCGGATAACTCTATTTCTCTCCCTCCCTCTTTCCTCTCTTTCTCTCTCCCTCTCTCCTCTCTACCTCTCTCCCTCACCCTCTTTCCCCTCTTTGTCTCTCCCTCTCTTTTTTCCTATCTTTCTCTCTCCCTCTCTTTTTCCCTATCTCTCTTTTTGTCTATCTCTCTCTCTTTCCTCTATCCCTCTCTATCCCTATCTCTCTTTCTCTCTCTCTCCCTCTCTCTCTCTCTCTCTCTCTCTCTCTCTCTCTCTCTCTCTCTCTCTCTCTCTCTCTATCTCTCTCTCTCTTTCTATTTTCCTCTCTCTCTCTCTCTCTCTCTCTCTCTCTCTCTCTCTCTCTCTCTCTCTCTCTCTCTCTCTCTCTCTCTCTATCTATCTATATATGTTTCTCTTCCTCTTTCCTCTCTATCTCTCTTTATCTCTATTTTCTCCCTCTCTTTCTCTCTATCTATCCCTCTTTCTCTCTCTCCCTCTATCCCTATCTCTCTATCTCTCTCTTTCCCTCTATCTATCTCTCTTCCTCTCTCTCTATTTCTCCCTCTCTTTCTCTTTCCCTATTTCTCTATCTCTCTCTTTCCCTCTATCTATCTCTCTTCCTCTCTCTCTATTTCTCCCTCTCTTTCTCTTTCTCTATTTCTCTCTCTCTTTCCCTCTATCTCTATCTCGCTTTCCTCTCTCTTTCTCTCTATCTCTCCCTCTCTATCTCTCTCTCTACCTCTCCCTCTTTCTCTCTCTCTACCTCTCTCCCTGTTTCCTCTCTCTTTCTCTCTCTCTCTATATATTTCTCCCTCTCTTTCTCTTTCTCTCTCCCCCTCTCTACCTCTCCCTCTCTCTTTCGCTCTCTACCTCTCTATCTATTTCTCCCTCTCTTTCTCTCTCTTTCCTTCTCTCTCTCTCTCTCTCTCTCTCTCTCTCTCTCTCTCTCTCTCTCTCTCTCTCTCTCTCTCTCCGTCTCTCAAATCTAACAAATCTAACACGAAGATACCTTAACAAATCTAGCACGAAGATACATTTCAACAACGCAACCATTTCTCAAATGAACTAGGTATGCCATGATATTTCTATGTTTCTCATCAATTTTATGCATGTGTGTGTGTGTGTGTGTGTGTGTGTGTGTGTGTGTGTGTTACTATGCGTGTGTTTAGGGAGTAGCAAACAATAGGGAAAGAGGTGGGGGCAATATTTTGTGAATACCTTTGGTTGTAGCGTGCTTGCCGGTTAGGCTAAGCTTCCAATGATGAGCGCAAAAAAACCCTTTTGACGAGCTCCTCCTCGCCCTGAACGTGTATGTGTGTGTGTGTGTGTGTGTGTGTGTGTGTGTGTGTGTGTGTGTGTGTGTGTGTGTGTGTGTGTGTGTGTGTGTGTGTGTGTGTGTGTGTGTGTGTGTGTGTTTCTGTGTGTGTGTGTGTATGTGTTGTTGTTGTGTTTGAGATGGAGTAGGGGAGAGGGAGGAGTGGGGGGGGAGGGGGGAGCTGGAGAGGGAGGGGGAGCTTGAGTTGTAGCAATGGCGGAGAGGAAGGAGGGTAGGGTATGCAGCCAAAACGTGGCATACTCTGTCCTCCTTCTCTATTTTAGGCACCAGGCATCACCACGGGTATTACCGTCAGTATTATAGCGCTTATTACCGCGATATGTCATTTCAAACGGATACAAACGTATCCGAGGTTGTAGGGGGGAGGGGGGGCAGGGGGTTTACAAACCACCCCCTCTACCCTTAGATATCAATCATTTCATTTCTTAGCCTTTTGAGTTTTTTTATGAATATTTTTAATTTTTTATGAGTATTTTATTTTGTAGTACTTTTAGATGTTTATTAATTGCATTTTCTAAGTCCACCTTTATTTAAAAATAATTTTAACACTCATTGCTATTTATTCTCTTTGAATTTAACTTCATGTATTTTTCTTATTAGAATTTAGAACTTTCTCTAGTTAATTATTTATTTCTTAAGGCACATGACTAAATAAAAAATTTATAGCGTGTGCAGCACATCGACTAGGATGATCGTTACCCCCCTAGAGGCCCTGAGTGAGATTGATGACTCAAGGAAAAACTCCCTTGTCCTTGCGTGAAGTGAAAAAGGGCAATCCCTCGCTTGAGACGCATTGCATTGGAGCACGTGGATAACGAAGTGCTTTGGCATCCTCAAAAAAGCGCTCGGAGAGATGAGAGCGCCACTCACCCATCACTTGAGGAGGTGCCCCGTTGCTCCGTGTTCGGTGGTGGTGCACCGGCGTGCAAGCCTGAAGGGCAGAGGCAACAACTACTGCATGATTTGGGTGCACCGCATGGTGATCCTCCCATTGGGCTCTACTTCCACAACTACTATGGCATCTCAGTTGCATTTTGAGGCAGAGGATGAGCACATGTTCGACATGTGTGATGAGTTACTAGCTCATGAGCGCGATGTGTCCGAGGAGGATTGTCAGCCTAGCACTCAACGGGCAGCAGCAACGGAGGATAGTCCTTAACTTGAAAGCAAAATTTGGATTGAGCAATGCAAGTGTCGATGCACTCCTTGGGTAAGTATGAAATATGGCTTTTTATATACTTTTCACTTGCTATTCCTTGCCGTCTCCTAGCAATTGTACTGATACGCAGTTTATTGTAGTTTGATGGGCAAAACGTTGCCAAAAGATCACCACATGCCTCCAGATCATCGACGAGCTAGATCGTTTGTCACTGCACTTGGAATGGAATATGAGTGCATCCATGCGTGCGTCAACGATTGCATGCTATACCACAATGAGCACGCACATGCTACCTCATGTCCCGTGTGTGGGGAGGCACGATACAAGATCGACTGAGTGGGGCACACCTACCTTGCAAGGTATTGAGGCATTTTCCATTAATTCCTCGCATTCAACACATGTTTAAAAGCAGGTCTACCGTGGAGCTTCTCACGTGGCACTCCAACCACCGCTCAAATGATGGAATGTTGCGTGTCCCTACCGATTCACCTACATGGAGGCACATTGAGACTCAATGGCCAAAGTTTGGGTTGGAGCCACGACACTTGAGGCTGGTGTCAACCCCTTTGGCACTAAGTCTACTTCATGGAGCACATGGCCTGTGGTCTACTTCATGAAGCACATGGTGATTGTCAACTACAATATTCCACCATGGGACACTACAAGAGGTACTTCACATTAGCGACGCTCATAGTGCAACTCTCAAAAGTAAAAATCCATGGTGTCACTATGGGCGTCACTATGAGCATTGCTATTTTCTTTGTTGCATAGCGACACCCATAGCGACGCCGACAAGGGTAAAAAATAAACCAAGAGCGCCAAAAACTCAGATCTCAGATCTGAGTTTTGGCGCTCTAGAGAAACAGGGAAACCCGCGCTCTCCCTCTCTCTCTCTCTCTCTCTCTTCCACATACACACACACACACACACATTGTGTTTTTGAGAGAGAGAGAGAGAGAGAGAGAGAGAGAGAGAGAGAGAGAGAGTACACACATGCATAAACAAAAAACACATACACACACGTGCATAAACAATTAATGCATACACACACACACACACATTGAGAGAGGAAAAGAGAGAGAGTAAAGAGATAGAATGAGAGAGAGAGAGAGAGATGTATAAAGCACAGAGAGAGAGAGAGAGGAGAGAAAACAAAGAGAAAGAGAAAGAGGGACAGAGGGGGGGAGAGAGAGAGAGAGAGAGAGAGAGAGAGAGAGAGGGAGGGAGAGAGAGAGAGAGAGAGAGAGAGAGAGAGAGAGAGAGAGAGAGGGAGGGGGGGGGGGAAAGACAAAAAGAGAGAGAGAGAGAGAGAGAGAGAGAGAGAGAGAGAGAGATAGATTTAAAAAAAAGTAGAAAAAATATGAAATGAAATGTTCTATTAAGATTTAGGGTTAGATTAAATTTAAAATTACATTTAAAATTAGGTTAGATTAAGATCTAAGATTAAGTTAGATTACATTAAACTTATATTTAAAATTTATGCTAAATTTAAAATTGTGTTAGATTTAAATTAGATTTAAGATTAGGTTAGATTACATCTAGATTTAGGTTAGATTTAGGTTTATGTTGAGTTTAAGATTAGATTAGATTTAGATTTACGTTAGATTAAAAATTAGGTTAAGATTTAAGATTAGGTAGGTTAGATCTAAGATTAAATTGGATTTAGATTTAAGTTAGATTACATTTACATTTAGGATTTATTATTAGATTAGATTTAGGTTTATGTTGAGTTTAAGATTAGATTAGATTTAGAATTATGCTAGATTTAAGATTAAGGCAAGATTTAAGATTAGCTAGGTTAGATTTAAGATTAGATTAGATTTGGAATTAAGTTAGATTACATTTATAGGTTTAGGTTAGATTTAAAATTAGATTATATTTAGGTTTATGTTGAATTTAATATTAGATTAGATCTAGATTTATGTTAGATTTAAGATTAGGTTAGATTTTAGGGCATGTCAATGAAGGCTTTGCCCAAAGAGCAAACACTAGGTACACAACAATATGTATATTCCCATCACACTCTGACACCTATTAACTCACAAATTAACCATGTTCAATTAGCTCAAAATCACCATATGTTCAATTAGATTAGATTTTGGATTTAGTTTTTATATTAAAGTCTACCTTCAAGATTACAAAAAAAAAAATAGAGTTAGGCGAACGATGATCCCTATCTTCCTCTCTACGGATGCAACCTTAAGTAGGAAAGCTTTCAACGCCATGATACTCAGATTGGAGGCCAATATGTAATGTGCTAAGTAATTCCTTGGACAAGGATCTGCTGGGAAGAGATGTTAAGATGTTGTGAATTGCTACAGCTAGAGAAGAGGCAAAGGGGTTTTGTCACTACATGCATTGTCATGTAGACGTGGGTGTGTAGATTTCTCGTACCCACAAATATAGGCATTGACCAATAAAGACGAGATTATAACTCAGTGGTTCTAATCTTAGTGCACCTCTAGACCGAAGTGTGCGGGGATGAGACATGACTAGAGAATGTGAGGTAGTTTACAGTGTGAACAAAGAGAGAGAGAGAGAGAGAGAGAGAGAGAGAGAGAGAGAGAGAGAGAGAGAGATAAGACGGAGGATGCCAATAGAAGATTAAATTTATGTCCAAGTTATAAGGTTTTTACATTCATTATGAGTAGATACAACGATGTGGGGCTGTCCAATCAAAACACCTATCTCTCAACAAGGATCTTATGTCCTTGTAATCAATACAAACATATTGTGCGACGGACAAGACGCGTTTCTTTGCATCATGTTCGCCAATTTGGCAAGTTTGATCCATCTATTATAGATCGAGTTGTTACCACTTATAACTCGTCAGACTTTGACGCTGGTCAAGAGGCAGCAATCTTGCAACCCAATAGACATGTTCGCAGGCGCTTTGGTCAAGCAGCATATGTGAGGCCACAAGATGTAGCCTCTGATAGCTTAGAGGATGATCAGGCATACCACATTCCCAATGAGGAAATGTTTGGGCCCAAGATCAATGAAATGATCGAGACGATCATGGATTCAGAAAGGCTTATCGATGATGATATGAAAAGTGAAGCCGATACGCCATTGTATGATGGAGCACGTATGTCTAGATTGAAGGCACTCTTGGTTCTTCTCAACATGCAGGCAAAGTTTGGATGGAGTGATACTAGCATCACAGCGCTTTTCAAGTGATCTATTACAATGTTTACTTCAATAAAAAACTCTAGATGTACAATGATCTGATGGATTACTTATACAAGTGTACCGCATTTTTTTTGTTGTGTAGATTTCTCAAAGAGCACATACTGCCAGCTGATAATGTGATCCCAGATTCCAAAGAGGAAGCAAGAAATATCTTGCAAAACTTGGGGATGGATTACAATTCAATTCACGCTTGTCCTAACGACTGCATTCTTTTAAGAGGGGAATACATAGACATGGAGAAGTGTCCAAAATGTGATTCCGAGAGATATTGAGTAGATCTCCACGGACAAAAAGTTCCACAAGAGGTTTTGCGACATTTTCCTCTACTTCCTCGTATCAAGCATTTCTTTGAATGTAAGTCCATGGCCGCCCTAGCATCCTAGCACGAGGAGAAATAGATCTTGGGATGGTGTGCTACGGATTCCTGCAGATTGCGTAGCCTGGAAACATATAGACAATACATGGTCGAATTTTGCCAGGAAAGCTGGAAATTTACTCATAGGCCTGGCTATGGATGGCATAAATCCATTTGGTCAGAGGTCAATATCTTACAGTGTATATTGGCCCGTTGTCATCGTCAACTACAACATTCCCCCATGGTTGACTACCAAGAAGGGGCACCTGTTTCTAAGCTTGATTGTGTCAGGGCGGTATAAAGTGAAGAATATGGATGTGTATCTTCATCCACTATTGGAAGAGGTATAACAATTGTGGATTAACATAGGATGAGGGAGAGACCTCTTAAAGCCATAAACAATGTATTGGAATAATTTTTCTCCGTTCTATAATATATATTGTATTCATTCTTGTCTATATGCTATATACTTGAGAAATTTAAATTGTGTTTAATCGTCATTGCTTCCACTCCAGGTATGCTCCTTCCCTCTCATGTTCCCTTCCCCTCCTTCTCTCTCTCCCTCTCAATCTCACACACACACACACTCGGCTAGCTTCTACGGTTTCAATGGTTGCGTGTAAGGGTCCTACGAGAGTATTCTCCAGAGAGGGAGCTAGAAACTTTGGATGCAGCGTAGCAATAACATAATCGCTCTCTCTCTCTCTTGTGCTAGATAAAGATCTATCGCAAGTAATCAAGAAAACTATGGCAAATAGAAAAGAAATTTAATTTATGATCAGAGTGTCTTGTCACTACTACATATAAAAGGCATGTTGTTCAAGACATAGCTTTTACAAGATATGTAGAATTCACACGAGAGACAAATTCACAAGAACTTCACAAGAATCTCTCTACACAGGAATCCCTTCCCCTTTATGATTCCTCTCTCTCTCTCTCTCTCTCTCTCTCTCTCTCTCTCTCTCTCTCTCTCTCTCTCTCTCTCTCTCTCCACGGGAATCCCTCTCTCTCTCCACGGGAATCCCTCTCCATATTATCTATAGTATAGATTATAACTTGTCCTTGTTTTCTTCTCCATTCAATATTAAGATTAAATGTTCGTGTGTTTAATGCAGGTATGGATGATGATGAGTTTCTTTCTTCTTTGTCACCCCAGCAGAGGAGGTGATACGAGGAGCGTCATCGCTCTGGAGAACCATCACGTCATTCCACTCCTTCAACGTCTCCCTCTATTTTGGAGCATTCAGCGTGCTCCGAAGCTTCAGTGTTGATGAGATTATCTTCACACTCGTCTAGGCAACAACGCTCTAGTGGTGGTGGCAAGGATTGCTATGGGGATGCCGCCGCTGATGCCTTGACACTGCCTTGTTTTCGACGAGGCTCCTTACCTTCCCCATCTTTACCCGTCCCCACACCAGCCACAACATCACCATCTATGCCAAGTTTTGTGCGGCTATCGGCCATTCTTGGCTACACACCAATAGGTACTCCTTCGGGAGTCACCCTAGTCGACACTCCTCGCTTCGGGGCCTAGATTGTAGTGGAGACACCTAACGTCTATACCCTCATTGAGATGCTGCTAGAGATCCCTGTCGAGACACCCAGGTTCATGCATCATAGGCAAGAGGGTTTGCCGTACTCGATCGACATCAGTAGCGGCATCATCTTGGATGACGAAGGCAAGAAGGTGATCTCGCATATGCGTGGTCTTTTCTCTCAGGTGTTGCAACACTACATACTAAACACCTCGACTAAAGTTCCAAATAAATTAAAAGATAGAGTCATCAACATGCCGTGTCAAGTCGGGATGAGCGCTTCAATGGAGACCTGATGAAGGTTCAAATGCTACAAGCATAAGCGTTATGAAGTACAAAAAGCAATAAAGCATGGGTAGAATAGACCAGATTGATTGGCCAAAGAAGATTGGAAAAGTGCAAAGCAAGCAAGGCACAAGAATCCTGACAAGTGGAAGCAACAAAAGGAGGCGGCCAAAGCACGAGTAGAGGCAAGGAGCTCGCACCACTTGGGGAGTGGCGGGTGGGCATCATTTGAGGCCAATTTTGTAAGTGTTTTTGCATTGCTCTTTAGGTTTGGTAGTTACATCTATTTGTACTTTTGAATTCAAACATAATGGATTCTTTGTATGTTTTGAACAGTGGTCGATGACAGGACATGACCCCACATCGTATGAGCGCAAGTACGCAGGCAGAAAGGGCTTAAACGCCCTTATGGACATTCTTAGTTCTCGCAGTGGCATGGTTAGTATTTCACTTTACTCTTTTACATTTGTTGTATTTTAATGATCAGCTAAGAAAATAGATTGTTTTGAAGTTATATGTTTATACTTACAGAAAGTCTTATATGTTTATACTTACAGAACGTCTTATTGTTTTTTTCTGCAAAATCCGACAAATACGCCGCTTGGACGCGATGAGACGTCTGATTAAACGATGTTAGTCTAGTCATAGCCAGATAGCATTAGCTTTCTTCTGTCATAGCATGTATAATGAGATGACGTGTATACGTCTTTTTGTAACTATTGGAAAACCATGTATTTTGCGACAGAATGACAATTGTGTTGTAACTATTCCATTTGCAAAGCTTAACAATCAATTGATTTTGCATAAGACGTGTATAATTGTCATTGATTTACTTTCGTCAATTTACTTTCGTCCAATTACTTTTGTCATTTTTGTATCTTTATTGTGCAAACAATACTATGCATGATGGAGTTGATGGTTATATTGTCTTGTGAGTGACTACTTTCGGTCTATACCTTGCACTTTCTTTCAAAGGTGAATCTGTGCTTATCTTGGATTCATATAGGTATACTTTATTCTGGAAACATTCAATATGGTTGATGGGTGGTAGGGCATTCAATGCCATGTCACCCAAACTTTTTTACTCTTGAGCGTCGCTATTAGCGTCTCTATATAAGGTTCTGCAACATCGTTATAAGCATCACTACAAAAGGACTGCAATCGTCACTATATGTGTTGCTATATAGCAATGCATATAGCAACGGTTATAGCAATGGTTATAGCGACGTTCTTGTAGCGACGGTCTTAGCGACGCCGAGAGTATAAAAATCCAATGTATTTCCATTGCTAAAAGTGTCACAAGTGCACATAACCTCTTGTATTGGGAGAGAACTAAGAATGGCAATATACTTCTTTCCTTGCTTGTGCCATGGAAGTGTCAAATATTGACGTCTACCTCGAGCCCCTCATTGAGGAGTTGGAGGAGTTATGGAGAGGCATTCTTGTTGTTGATGTCTCGCTTGCAAAGGGGGGGGAGAAGCCATTGTAAGGGGAATCCTTATGTGGACTATGCATGACTATTCTGGGCTTGGTGAGAATTCTAGTAACCTGCTTTTCCTCTCTCTCTTTTCCTCTCTTTCCCTATAGTTCACTCATCTCTCTAACGATATGATATGTATGCAGGGTTTTCCACATCGGGGCACAATGCATGTCTTACTTGCGGGCCATCGTTGGCACAGAGAGGCCCGATGCCTTGTGCAAGGTAATCTATCCAAACAACCATCATTTCTTACCCCAAAGGCATAGCAAGCACAAGGCTCCAACAAATGGGAAGACCCCTCTGAAGCTCACAATGGCAGATTGGGCAACCATTTGGGAAGAGCACCACAACAACAATCCGGCTCCATGTCCTCCACCAAAAGGTATGTCAAGGTACTCCATATTTTTAAGGCTTCCATATTGGAAGGACTTAAAAATATAACACCTCTTGGATCCCATGCACATATTCAAGAATGTAACCCAAACGCTATGGGACCACATTATTGGCAAGAAGGACTCTTTGGGTGAGAGGGAGGATTTCAAGCTTTTGAAACGTCTCTCCACCTCTGCTACTCCACGGCATGCCCCCAATGGAAAGATTGTGCTTCCTAAAGCACCATAGATACTAGCCAAAGAAGAATTAGACAAAGTGAAGGGTACCATTGCTTCTATTCACACACCAACAAGATAAATGAGGTTGCTAAAGGGAGCTTTCACAAAAGCAAAGAAGGGTGTAAGCGTTCAATTGTATGGGTTGAAGTCCCATGATTGGCACAAGATGCTTCAGGTAATGTCCCTATCCCTATTATATCTATAGTTTGTGTGTATGAATTTCTCTCACTTTCCCTTTCCCTATTTTACATTGTAGTTCATTCTTCCCGTGAGTATGTGTATATGTCTAGACAAGAAAATCAGGGATGCTACTTTCAAACTTGGAGAGCTAGTAAGGTACACCACAAGAATCCACTCAACTACACCTTTCTTATGTACACAATAATTTCAAACAAGCACTTGATGTATCTTTGTGTGTTTTCTTGCAAATTTGTGAGCTCCAAGGAAATTGAAATAGATGATATCCCTGCTACTGAAACACTTGCAACAGAAATTGTGTATGCCATTGAGGATGCATTTCCTGGATTGAGGATCGGTCCTTCTTAGTCAATCCACCTCTTGGTTCACGTAGTGGAGGAGATTGCTATATGTGGAGTAGTTCACGCATGATGGATGTTCTTTTGAGGGAGGTTTTTAAAGACTTTCAAAGATTTTGTGTGGCTATACGATCTCAACCACAAGAATGTATGGCCAAAGGGTGGATCGTGCAAGAGGCATTTGTTTACATATCAAAGTATTTGGCACAAGTTGATTCTTCAATGCCTCGCATATGGTCAGACGAGGAAGATGCAAGGATGACTTCACACTTGCCAAGTGGAAAGGGAAAACTACTTAACATGGATATGAATCTATCCCGAGTGGTCAATAGCTTTTGAATTCTCAATGCAAAGATTATGACCAAGAGGGTGGACTTGTGGACATTGGCAAAGGCAAGGCGTTTGCAAGAGAGAGAAGAATGGAAAAAAGCACATGGAGGAAGGAGGGCACCCCCAGTGCCTAGACACCTTGTATGTTTCCCAGATCTCATTAGTGCGGAGTGGATTCATGAGAGAATGACCAAAGCAAAAGTGCACGGAGAAGACATCAGCAAAACGAAGACTGGGAACATGCGCCAGGTTGCGTACCAAAGGTAGAGTACTCATATACTTAGACCATATTGTAATTTTTTTTGTGTGATATCCTTATTTGTATTTGATAGAAGATATTTTCCTATTTTGTAGTGCCTTTCTTTTAGCTCTATGTGGTCAAAGGGTCGTCACTTTTGTACGAGCCACATTGATGAGCGTAGAACCACCATGGATTGTGCCATCATGGGAAACTTCGACATAGACCGTGATGAAGCCAGGTACTGTGAAACTATTGAAAGGATACTAAAGGTTAATTTTAGAACCTTTCATACCTTCATCTTTGAATGTAAGTGGTTTGCAAATATGTCTAGACGACATGAGAATGGCCTCTACATGGTGGACTCTAGTGTGCATCACACAGGGAGGTATGACAATTTAGTTTTACCACGCAATTGTGAGCAGGTGAGTGGCATGTATCCTTTTTATTCTTATTTGCTTGTAGAATTAATCATACCAATGTTACTCACTTTGAGCTTCTTTTTTATAGGTCATCTATATCCCAGCAATCCATGAACCAAAACTTTGGTTTGTAATTCCCATAACACCTCGGGGGAGAACCAGTTTTTCCACTAATGAAGTGGTTCGACCCTCTTCCACCTCCGACTTTGGATGAGGTGGAGACAGAGGAGAGGGAGTTCAATGAATCAAATCCGGTGGCGGCAAGTCTTAGCGAGGATGATTGTCTTAATGATGAAGATGATGAGATGGAGGATGACGAATTCGAAGATGATGAAGCCAACGCATCCACAAACGACAATTCCCTTTCTCTCTTTATTGATTTAGGAGCCATGGGCTTAGAATTGGATGATGCCTCATGTAGGGATCTTTTGGAAGATGATTCATGAACATTTTGCAATTGTGAATTTTTTTGGTCGTGTAATCCATTCATCTATCTCTTCCCCCTCTTCCTGTCTCTAATTTTTTGAACATGCTCAATTATGTTAATCAAGTGACAATGATTATTTTAGATGTAACCAAGTGTAATCTTATTATCACCTCCCCCACCCCACCTCTCTCTCTCTCTCTCTCTCTCTCTCTCTCTCTCTCTCTCTCTCTCTATCCCTCTTTCTCTTTTCTTTTTAAATTTAAAAATTTCATACAATATTTTTTAATTTTTATTGAGAGGAGGGAAACACCAAAATTTGAAGGGGGGGAGGGGGGGAGGGATGTTTAAGCCAGAATTTGAAAGTTTAGGTGCTAAATTTTTCTGTTGAAAATAAACGCGGTAATATAAGCGGTAAAAGCTGAGGTAATAAACGTGGTATAACACAAAAAAACTTGCGGTAATATTTTAAATAGAAAAAAACCCCCCGTCCTTCTCTCTCTTCCTTGTGCAGCTGAGTTTGGACCTTCTCTCTATAAAATGTGGTAAAACAGCACGGTAAACACTTAGAGATTTTCATAGTGTCATGGACGTAACTCCACTCATGTCCTTTCACCATGCTAACAGATAAATTTAAACTACCAAATCAACAAATCCACCTGTCAATTTTGAGATCAAAATTAATTCAAAGCAGCAAACTACACAAGCTGTTAAGTATGGAGCTTGATTTACCCTTGTAATTTTTTGTGTTAAAAACGCACATTTGTAAGGCCCCCATTATGAGGAGAATCCATCGTGCGTGAAGAAAAATCACTCACCTAAAACCAAAATTTTCACAGCCAATCTCGAGCAAATGGCTAGTTGGAAAACGACCAATCGTTTGGTCATTTGGCCGGTGGCCGGTGGCCGGTTTCAAAGGCGGACTTGTCTTCTCAAGGACGGCCACACATGGGCAAATTGGAGGGTCCATTTGGACTTGTCTACACAAGGGCAGCTACACACGGCTGACTCTCATGAGAGAGAGCAGCCCTTTTGACCTATAAAAGGAGGCCATTTCTACACACATTTCAGAGTGTGAAGTTGATGTGATGTGGTGAGAGTGAAGTAAGGCGAGATCTCCAAAAGGGTATAATCCATTTGTAATCTACTTCTTGTTTTGAAGTACTATAGCCATTGAGTGGCTGCTTTCCTGTGGACGTAGCCCACATTGGGTGAACCACGTATATCGTGCTCTCTCTCTCTCTCTCTCTCTCTCTCTCTCTCTCTCTCTCTCTCTCTCTAATCTCTCGCGTGTGAAAATTATCTCTCTCCATTAAGTAAACTACTCATTCATCTACTTAGCTACGTCATCAAAGCAAGGTTTGCTCATAGCTAAAGTATCTCAAGGAAAGGATTCCTTGAATTGAGTGGGAGTAATGGCGAAGGAAGGTAAGATCAAGATCAAGAAGTTCAATGAAAAAAAATACCAACATTGGAAGATGTAGATTGAAGACTATCTCTACCAGAAGGACCTCTATTTGCCCGTAGGCGGTCTTTCAAAGAAGCCCACAACAATGAAAGATGAAGCATGGGTTGTCCTTGACCAAAAGGCACCTAGAACAATCCGATTAATCTTGGCATCAACAGTGGCCTTCAATGTTTCAGAGATGAAGACCACGAAGGACTTGATGAAGTCACTTGATGGCCTCTACGAGAAACCATCGGCATCCAATAAGGTATTTCTCATGAAGCGCTTGTTCAATCTAAAGATGGCAGAGAATGGTTCAGTTGCAGAATACCTAAATGACTTTAACAACAACATAAGTCAACTTTGATCGGTGAAAATAAATCAATGACAAAGTGCGAGCTCTCCTTATACTATCGTCTCTACCGGATAGTTGGGATAGCCTTGTGATGGCTGTAATTAATTCTATCTCTGGCACAAATACTCTTAAGTTTGATGATATTGTGGGTATTCTCCTAAGCGAGGAAATGAAAAGGAGAAGCACAGAAGAATCATCAAATGTTGCACTGTTAGTGGTAAAAAGAGAAAGGCCTATGGAGAGTTTCAAGAACCGAAAGGGTGGTGAAGACTCAAGGAGTGCAAAAATGGTGACAACTTACAACAACATCCACCAAATGAGGATCCTCAACCTATTCCCTGAAGATCTACAAGAGCAAGTAGACCTCTAGAAAGTTTTATTCCTTCCTTCAACCATCTCTTGATCTCAGATTCTGGAGAGTCGGAATCATACAAGGAATGTATGCAACACGAATCCAAAGAAGAATGGATAAAGAGCATGCAAGTGGAGATGGACTCATTACATCACAACCAAACATGGGAGTTGGTTGAGTTTCCTAAAGGTAAGCGGGCACTTCAAAACAAATGGGTGTACAAGCTGAAGGAAGAGAAGGTGGGAAAAAAAGGTATAAGTCTAGGCTTCTGGTAAAAGGGTTTTCTCAAAAGAAAGGTATTGACTTCAATGAAATATTTTCTCTTGTTGTAAAAATGAAGTCAATTAGGCTTGTCTTAAGCCTTGTGACTGCTCATGATTTAAATCTTGAGCAAATGGATGTAAACACGGCATTCCCTCACGATGACTTAGAGGAGGAAATTTACATGCTTCAACCAAAGGGGTATGAAGTAAAAGGTAAGGAGAAAATGGTTTGCAGATTAAAGAAGAGCTTGTATGGTTTGAAGCAAGCATCAAGACAGTGGTACTTGAAGTTCAATCGATGGATGTTAGAGCATGGATACACAAGATGCAGCTCAGATCACTGCGTCTATACAAAGTATTTGGGAGATTGGAAGTTTATCATCCTAATGTGGTATGTTGATGACATGCTGATTGCAAGTGCTAACATGGAGAACATCAAAGACCTAAAGAGGAGCTGTCTAAATCTCTTTCAATGAAAGATTTAGGTGTTGCAAAGAAGATACTTGGTATGAAAATATCAAGGGACAGAACGAAGAAGACAATAAAGCTATCTTAAGAGGATTATATCAAGAAGGTACTAGAAAGGTTTGCAATGTAAAATGCAAAAACAATTTCTACACGTTTAGCTGGTCACTTTAAACTAACCAAGGATTTGTGTCCAAAGACACAAGAGGAGATAGCCTATATGTCTAAAGTTCCATATGCTGCAGTGGTAGGTTCTCTTATGTATGCTATGGTCTAGACAAGGCCAGACATTGCACATGCAGTGGGAGTTTTAAGTAGGTTCATGGGGACAAACCAGGTAAAGAGCACTGGCAAGCTATGAACTGGATACTTAGGTATCTCAAAGGGATAACAATTGATATTTTTCTTCAAGGGTATGTTGATGCAAATATGGCAGGTGACAAAGATAATTGAAGGAGCACTACTAGCTATGTCTTCACGGTTTGAGGCATAGTAGTAAGTTGGGCTTCAAAGCTGCAAAAAGTGGTTTCACTTTCTACCACTGAAGCATAATATGTAGCAATGATAGAGGCAAGCAAAGAAATCTTGTGGCTTCATAGATTCTTAGAAGAGCTTGGATTCAACAACACAATTGTGTCTTGTATAGTGATAGCCAAATCTTGTAAATAACTCAGCCTTTCATTCAAGGACAAAGCACATTGAGGTGAGATATCACTTCATACTCACTCTTTAAGAAGAGGGGCAGCTAAAGCTAGGAAAGGTGTATACAAGTGAAAATCATGTAGACATATTTACAAAGGTGGTCAACAAGGAGAAGTTGAGCTTTTGCTCATCTTCAATCGGCATTCAAGGATAAGAATCCAGGATGGAAAGCAGTCATAGGTTTGGTTGTCTGGAGATCAGACTCCAAGTGGGAGATTGTGAAGTATGGAGCCTGATTTACCCCTTGTACTTTTTTGTATTAAAAACGCACGTTTGTAAGGCCCCCGTTATGAGGAGAAGCCATCGTGCGTGAAGAAAAATCACTCGTCAAAAACCAAAATTTTCACAGCCAGTCTTGAGCAAACGGCCGGTCATTTGGCCGGTGGCTGGTAGTCAATGGCATGTAGTCAATTGCCGGTGATAGGTGGCCGATTTCAAAGGTGGACTTGTCTTCCCAAGGGTGTCCACACATGGGCTGATTGCAGGGTCCATTTGGACTTATCTACACAAGGGCGGCTACACACGGTTGCCTCTCATGAGAGAGGGAAGCCCTTTTGACCTATAAAAGGAGGCCATTTCTACACACATTTTAGAGTGTGAAGTTGATGTGAGGTGGTGACAGTGAAGCAAGGTGGGAGCTCCAAAAGGGTATAATGCCTTTGTAATCTACTTCTTGTTTTTAAGTACTAAAGCCATTGAGTGGCTGCTTTCTCATGGACGTAGCCCACAATGGGTGAACCACATATATCGTGCTCTCTCTCTCTCTCTCTCTCTCTCTCTCTCTCTCTCTCTCTCTCTAATCTATAATCTATAATCTCTCGCGTGTGAAAATTATATCTCTCCATTAAGTAAACTACTCATTCATCTACTTAGTTGCATCATATTTCCTAACACAAGCAATGCTCTATCGATCAATATAGTGATCAAACTTTGTCCACATTATCAATTAGACTCATGCTACATTATCAATCAACAATAAACAATGATAGTCTTGTCATTCTTCAATTAACTCATGTCAATCAAATTATATTTTCATGCGCTAAATAACTTCATCACTTCAAACAAAACATTTCAATCACAATGCTCACATTGCACTATATCGATTTATCTAAAGTGCAAGATTTTGGCTTCCACACATTACGATAATCAATAATCTTAATCACTTATTTAAAACAATACAAACAAATCTCATCATCATGTTGCACTATGTCAATTTATCAAAAATGCAAGCTTATGGCTTTTACACATTACGATAATCGATAATATGGATCAAATATTGTAATTGATTCTCATTGGAACATCAGGATTAATTGCAAACCTTGACGATTGTCATATCTATTTAAAGTGCGAACATAAAGTTCTCACACTCCATGGTAGATCTTTGAAAGCTTGTCTATATGGAGTTGATGCACGTGTACAATCACACAGTATGATAGACGTAGCAATCCAAATAAAGATAATGTAATATCAATGTATTTGGACAAGAGATTCCTAAATTTTGACTCGAGTGAGAGCATAGTGTGATGGCTCTACATAGGACAAAAGAAAAATTCTATCTATGCTCACTTTGAGGTGAGAAAATATCTGCACGTCAAAATCGAACCTACCTAAATAAAACTGACCTCTATTCTATAATATTTTGCAGATTGATAACCTCATGTGAGAGTACACTCTACACACAACGACAATCTCTAAATTATATCACTAATTCACTTTCACATGTCAGTAAACTGAGCACGTAGCAAGTGACTCCTAAAAAATAAACACCTTGTATGAGTGAGAGTTTGAGCTCTACACAACATACAAAGCTTATATAATCTGAACCTAGGAAAAAGAATCAATCAACTTCTAAAAAAACATTAAATTGATTTTAAACAAAAGATTTAAAACTATGTTAAATTTCAATATTTTAAAAATATTAAAAATTTTATTTTTTTCTCTACTATTGACATGGAATGCCTTTTGTAATGAATACTAGTGTGAACAAGGCGTGTTGCGGCTATATATACTTTTTTTTAATCAATATATTCTTCGATCGAAAAATACTTTCAGTGCAAAGTATTTTTTGATCGAAATTTTTTCGATCGAAAAACTAGGAAAAAAATCAATTGCCCGTTTTTGCTAATGTGGCACCGTATAATACACCCGTATAATATACGGTCATGTAAACTATGCACGTATATGACGTATTACACTACAAGAGGTTATGTAACTTGTGACAATTGTAGTGACAAAAATACAATGGGTTTTTTAACCCCTCGACGTCGCTAAAAGCATCGCAATGGAAACGTCGCTATTAGTGTCACTATATGTGTCTCTATATACGTCGTTATATGCATCTTAAATAGCGACGCTCATAGCAATGCATATAGTCTCTAATTTAGCGATGCATACAGTGACGCTATAGAACCTTATATAAAGACGCCTATAGCTACGCCCGAGAATAAGAAAATTTGGGTGGCAGGGCAATCAATGCCTGCCACCCATCAACCATATTGAACATTGTTTTCAAAATAAAGATGCAAAACTAACAAAAGTATTTCAACAAAAGTGAATTGACAAAAGTAACACAATGACAAAATTATACACATCATAGGCAAAATCACTGGATTGTTAAGCTTTGACCAAAATGTAATAGTTACAGTACAATTGTCATTATTGAGAAAATACATCGTTGACCAATAGTTACAAAAATGGTGTACACACGTCATTTCATTATACATGTTATGACAAAAGAAAACTAGTGCTATCTGGCTACAGTTAGATTGATGTCATCTAATGAGACGCCTCATCGCATCCAAGCGGCTATCTGTTGGATTTTGCAAAAAGTAACAATAAGACTTTCTGTAAGTATAAGTATATGATTACAAAACAATCTTATTTTTAGCTTATCATTAAAATACAACAAATGTAAGAGAGTAAAGCGAAATACTAACCATGCCGGAGCAAGAACTAAGAATGTCCATAGGGCGTTTAAGCCTTTTTTGCCCGCATACTCGCGCTCGTACGGTGTGGGGTCACGTCCTATCATTGACCACTATTCAAAACATACAAAGAATACATTATGTTAGAATTTAAAAGTACAATTATCCATAACTACTGTGTGTATGTGTGCACGTCTTGACATGCGCCATCTTCCCCATCAATGCTACCATCATCACAAGGACAACCTACCACTCCTATGTCATCACCACCAAGTCAACGCAGGTCAAAGTATGATTTTTTTGTTTTTATTTAACTTAAATGATTTGAATTTTATTTGTTTATTTTTATTTCATTTTTAGTTATTTTATCAGCATTTATCAAAGTACACCCAAAAAAATCAAATTTTCAATAAAACCAAATAAGTAAAATATAAACTCTTAAAAAAACTATACAATAATGAAAGCCCATAATAATCCAAAAATCATTAAAAAATAGATTAAAAACCAATTAAAAATTGAAATAAAAAATCAACAAAAAATAGAAAATCCATAAGAAAAACAAAAAGAAAGAAAATTGAAAGAGAAATCAAAATATAAAAAATTTTGAGAAAAAAGAAAAAAACTCAAGGAAAATTTCAAAAAAATAGAAAAAACATACGAAAGTTTAAAAGTTAGAAAAATTTTGCACAAAATTCACAAAAAAACATTAAAAAACTCAAAAAAAATCATAAAACACAAAAAAGGGGAAAAAAGAGCAAATAATCAACTGGGGTAGTCACAACTAAGAGTAAAGCAGTAAAAAGGTAGAAATAAAGAAAAGAAACCGAGACATAACTGAGCCTTGAGCCGGTAGAAAATTTTTGAATTTTTGTCGAGAAAAGTAGATTGAACTTGCTTGAAATGGAGCAGTCAAAAACCCGACAAAGCCTAATCAGGAAAAAAAAAGATCACACAAAACCCCAGTTTGAAACTCATCTTTGGTAAAACTCAACCGTTATGGTAGCTTCAACGAGCTAAAATTGCGAATTGGGTTGAAAATTTAAGCTTATTTTGGAAGAAATTGACAAAGTTTTCATCTTAAAACTTGCCAAGGCTAAAAAATTTGACCTAGAAATCGAGGAATCCACAAAAGCCGATTGATAATCATTTTGGCCAAGGACATCCTTGTTTTAGGCAATTTCTGCAATAGAGCGTCGTAGTTTAGTCAAAGAATTATTATGTCGGCCACAAATTAGAAGGTGCAATCATTGCATGATTAGACTTAGTGCATGACAATATCACCTAGGATTGGAAGACCGGGGACACCGATTGCATATTAAGCTATTAAGAGCTCATTTTTTCATCATTTAAAGAGTTGTAGTCAAGTCTAACTGTTCAATCTAGAATTGCCCAACTCTTGTGAGTTTGAAAATTATTCAACTACCAAAATTGCCTTGGCACAAGAACGTGTTTCAACCCGATCAAGAAAAAATTCTACTGAGCAACATCAAAATCTTCTAGGAGACAATATTACATATCAAGCACAACATGGAATCGAGTTAAGTGGAGAATTCAAGTATACCAAAAGTAGCCATTAGCAGTGGTAACACAGGCACAAGTGCAACGGAGCAAATCTTACAACTCTATGACTACAATGGAGACAAAGTTTTATATGATGATTTAGAAGGCCATAGGTATCTGATGATCTAAGAGCCAAAATTCTATTGATCATAGTGAAACTAGATCCAAAGAACTCCCAAAGTTATAGATTTCAATGGATCTAGATATTGCAAGCTCAAAGAAAAGATGCAAATAGAAGTTCAAAAAATTGATTCAAGTGACTATCTAGAAACTTACACAAGCCAGCAAACCATACAGTTGGTACATATGCAGTTAGGATCATTGTACAAGGACTTCAATGTTCAAGTCTACAGTCAAGAGCCACCAATAGAAATCCCAATAGATCAGTCAATTGAAGTAAGTGTTATCAAAGAACCAAGACAAAGGCATTATAAAGGTCATGATAGTGCAATCTATAGCCTAATCTAAGTGTTTTGAAAGAGGATTTCGATAGCTTGGCCAGCACAAAACTAAACACTTCTCAACAAGAGCTTGAGATGGATGATCCGACTGAAGTGACACCCATAATGGCATACTATAAGAGCATTCCAAGTTCAAAATTTGCATGAAGGTGCACATGCACCTGAAAGGCTTGAATTGGAATCACTAGACAAAAAATCCATGCATGAATTTAGTCAAAGCACTCAGCTATTATCGAAGGTCAAAAAGAGTGTTATGTTTGCAAATGATCTTGCATCCACATCTAGTAGTGTGCAATCATTTGTGAGTTTATGAGATACATCAAAGCGAATGTTGTTAGCATTGCGATTCTACAATCTATGATGCCTTGGGTCTTGAATCCATAGAAGCTCATGTCATAGGAGACCCAAAAGATAGACAATATCACAACAAAGATAATGCAGTAGCTTTTTCCCTAGTAGCCATGTCCACTATTGTTTGGTCTTGATAATCAATTGATGAGCCAATCAAGATTCTGACATCAATACCATCTTGTATAGAATTGTTCAACAATACTGGTCCAATGACTTCAATTGGTATGCACTTTGGACTCATAATTTGTTTGCGCTTTGGAATTCAAAGTCGAGCTTCCTCTTGAGCTTCTATGATGGTCACTTGTTGTTTTTGGAGTTTATGCTCCTTGGCTACATGTAATTCTTTTGGACACAAAGCTTGGTTCTTTTTTCCACTCTTGGGCTCTAGCCTCAATTTGAGCATTGAGTTTCCATTTTCTTTCTTCATACCTCTGTCTTCAGGCTACCTCAATGGGTATTGTCACTTTTGATGGAATCACTTCTACCAACTTTTCTTTTAGTGTTGAGAAATTTGTATAATCTTCAAGAAAGAACCCTAAAAGGATTCCCTTGCTTACTTAAAATGCACAGTTTGTGGGATTCATAGATAAGCTTGACAATCTACATTTCTAAAAACAAGGTGTAAGGTGTCTTAGGTGATCTTCCATTTTCCCAAATACATTGAAGTCATCCAAGAAGACTCTCATAAAATTCAAATATGGTTCAAATACTTCCTGTACCCTTTTCTACAATGTTGGGGGAGCATTTTTAGCCCAAATGTCATCACATTGCTTCCATAAACTCCCCATTCTGTTATAAAGGTAGTGTTATCTATATCCTCACGTTCCATTAGAATTTAATTATAGCCACTAAAACCATCCAAAAAGGTGTGAACTTCATGCCCAGCCACTACATCTAGCAATGTGTCATAGATTGTTAAAGATCAATATTTGATAGGCCTACATACCAACTCATAGAATTATACCCAGTGTTAGATCAAAAGGATGGTTTATCTCTGAGGAAAGAATTATTTATATCCATCTTCTCTAGAGATGAATGAAATTACTTGAGTGACTCCAGAAATCTATCCAGAGCCAAACTACCATCCATCGAAAGTCGGGCTTCAATGTTATGATCCGACAAACACATATTATGAATGAGATGGACGTAGATATAAACAAGAATATTCTACAATCTATGATGCCTTGGGTCTTGAATCCATAGAAGCTCATGTCATAGGAGACCCAAAAGATAGACAATATCATGACAAAGATAATGCAGTAGCTTTTTCCCTAGTAGCCATGCCCACTATTGCTTGGTCTTGATAATCAATTGATGAGCCAATAAAGATTCTGACATCAATACCATCTTGTATAGAATTGTTCAATAATACTGGTCCAATGGTTTCAATTGGTATGAACTTTGGATTCATAATTTGTTTGCGCTTTGGAATTCAAAGTCGAGCTTCCTCTTGCATTTTAGGAGCTTATTCTCCTTGGCTACATGTAATTCTTTTGGACACAGGCTTGGTTCTTTTTTCCACTCTTGGGCTCTAGCCTCAATTTGAGCATTGAGTTTCCATTTTCCTTCTTCATACCTCTGTCTTCAGGCTACCTCAATGGGTATTGTCACTTCACCTTCCAATAAACTTGATGGAATCACTTCTACCAAATTTATAGGCACCTTTCTTTTAGTGTTGAGAAATTTGGACAATCTTCAAGAAAGAACCCTAAAAGGATCCCCTTGCTTACTTAAAATGCACAGTTTGTGGGACTCATAGATAAGCTTAACAATCTACATTTCTAAAAACAAGGTGTAAGGTGCCTTAGGCGATCTTCCATTTTCCCAAATACATTGAATTCATCCACGTAGACTCTCATAAAATTTATCAAATATGGTTCAAATACTTCCTATACCCTTTTTTGCAATGTTGGGGGGGCATTTTTAGCCCAAATGTCATCACATTGCTTCCATAAACTCCCCATTCTGTTATAAAGGTAGTGTTATCTATATCCTCATGTTCCATTAGAATTTAATTATAGCCACTAAAACCATCCAAAAAGGTGTGAACTTCATGCCCAGCCACTACATCTATCAATGTGTCATAGATTGTTAAAGATCAATATTTGAGAGGCCTACATACCAACTCATAGAATTATACCCAGTGTTAGATCAAAAGGATGGTTTATCTTTGAGGAAAGAATTCTTTATATCCCACCTTCTCTAGAGCTGAATGAAATTACTCGAGTGACTCCAGAAATCTATCCAGAGCCAAACTACCATCCATCGAAAGTCGGGCTTCAATGTTATGATCCCGCAAACACATAATATGAATGAGATGGACATAGATATAAACGATATTCTACAATCTATGATGCCTTGGGTCTTGATACCATAGAAGCTCATGTCATAGGAGACTCAAAAGATAGACAATATCACGACAAAGATAACGTAGTGGCTTTTTCCCTAGTAGCCATGTCCACTATTGCTTGGTCTTGATAATCAATTGATGAGCCAATCAAGATTCTCACATCAATGCCATCTTGTATAGAACCGTTCAACAATATTGGTCCAATGGCTTCAGTTGGTATGAACTTTGGACTCATAATTTGTTTGCGCTTTGGAATTCAAAGTCAAGCTTCCTCTTGAGCTTCTCTGATCACTTGTTGTTTTTGGAGTTTATGCTCCTTGGCTACATGTAATTCTTTTGGATATAGGCTTGGTTCTTTTTTCCACTCTTGGGCTCTAGCCTCAATTTGAGCATTGAGTTTCCATTTTCTTTCTTCATACCTCTATCTTCAAGCTACCTCAATGGGTATTGTCACTTCACCTTCCAATAAACTTGATGGAATCACTTCTACCAAATTTATAGGCACCTTTCTTTTAGTGTTGAGAAAAGTGGACAATCTTCAAGAAAGAACCCTAAAAGGATTCCCTTGCTTACTTAAAATGCACTGTTTGTGGGATTCATAGATAAGCTTGACAATCTACATTTTCTAAAACAAGGTGTAAGGTGCCTTAGATGATCTTCCATTTTCTAAATACATTGAAGTCATCCAAGAAGACTCTCATAAAATTTATCAAATATGGTTCAAATACTTCCTGTACCCTTTTCTGAAATGTTGGAGGAGCATTTTTAGCCCAAATGTCATCACATTGCTTCCATAAACTCCCCATTCTATTATAAAGGTAGTGTTATCTATATCCTTATGTTCCATTAGAATTTAATTATAGCCACTAAAACCATCCAAAAAGGTGTGAACTTCATGCCCAGCCAGTGCATCTATCAATGTGTCATAGTTTGTTAAAGGAAAAGGGTCTATTATAGCTGCAACATTCAAGTACATGTAATCCACACATATCCTAATCTTGCCATTTTTCTTTTGAACTACCACATTTGGTGACAACCAAGTGACTTGATGTACAAGATAAATAAAACCACCTACCTTCAGAAGTTTGTCCAATTCATCCTTTACTTGCTTTGTAGTTTGGTTTCATCCTATATCTTTGGTGCACCACGGGTCCTACATCATTCTTAAAATTGATTTTATTTTGGCAAAACTTAGGATCCACACCTATCATATCTGTGTAATTCCATGCAAAAATATCCATGTACTCTTGCAGTAGATTCCTCATTTCTTTTTTGAAACGTTCTCCAACTTACACTTTTTGGGTCCTCTACTGTTCCCAGGTTCATATGTTTAATAACCTTTTATGACATTTATATTCCTTCTTCATTTTCTTGAGCTTTTCTCCTCCAAAGTTTCCTGTAACAAATTTTCATATACTACTTTGTCCAATTCCTGTTTCAACTTCTTCCTTTACATCCTTTGTGCCTTCCATGTTTATACTAGTTGACTGTTTTGTCTACATCCACTTCAAAGACAGCTACCACCATCACATTCCTTTTTAGAAACTCCTCCTCCTCATCCTCTAACATTTCAGGAATCATAGTCATTGGTTTTGCAACAACTACTCTGAAACTTTTTGGCACATTTGTTATGGACATGACATTCAATATGACCTTCGTTTTGCCTTTCTTCAAGATAATTTCATCCAATCTCCAATCTTGCTTTACCTTAGCTCTCCTCAACCATGGACTTCCAAGGATCATTAGATAATGGTTTTTTGCTTCCTCAAACTTGAGTACAACAAAATTCATAATAAAAGTCAGACCTACTACTTCTAATTTTTTGATCTTTAATCATTCCAAGTAGTTGCATTCTCCTCTAGTCCACCACTTTACTTGAAATTGTGCTTTTGAAAAATTAAGGATTCCTAATTTTTGACAGATAGGGAGGATATTTACCCCTAATCCTCCATCATCAACACTCCCTTGAGTAGGGTATTTTACAGTTTCACTTCCACTAAGTACTAGGACTTTGGAGCCATCATCCTCTTTTGCTCAGAATCAAATTTTTCCTTTGATTTCTCCTTTTTTACCTTATAAACACTACCAATGTTCAGTTATGAAACAATTTGGCCCTGAATGTTGGGACTAATCTTAAGGACTATTCCAAAGTTAGGCTAATTTGTGCTTTCGTAATAAGTATCTTCATCATTTGATCTTCTTCCTCTTGTGTCGTATGACTCTTTTCCTCATTTCAAACCAGCAAATCCTTGATATTATTTGATGGTAGGATTGTAACAAGGTGTTGCACACCCTCATTTCTTTATATCAAATTCAATTTTCTCACTTCTATCATGACTCCTCTTTGAGCCTCCCATTGAATGGAGTCCTCAAATTTTGACATTGTTTTTCAAACATTGGTTTTATAGGTATCTACATAGACCATGTTCTTGCTAATGTTGCAACAACCTCCTTGTCCTCCACTTCTTCAATTTGTATGCATTGAGAGAAGTCACAACTAATGTGAATTTTCCTTCTTTCCCTTGTCTCTGCAAGCATTTCTTGCAATTCCTCCAATAGCACCATATAAAATTGAGGTAGTGGTGGATTCTCCTGATTTGGATTTTTTCTCGTTCTTTCATTGTATTCCACAATTCGAATACCTCTTTATGTCCTATGTTTGCACCATAGCTCATAGGTTGGCCCTTGACATTGACCATTTTCCTTGCAATATATGCAAGGTTGATTCATATTGCTTATATTGTTGAGCTTCATGTTCTGACTGATATTAAAATTAAATAGACTTTGACCCCAGTCATTAAATCCTTGGGTTTTTGCTCAAACTAATTCTACCCTTCAAAAGTTCCTCTCCTTTGCCCTCCTCCAAGTCTTCTGGTTGGTTTTATGTCCATCTGATTTTCCTGAGGATTCATCTGAGGGTTCATCTACTAGCATGGTACTTGATTCATCTGTATAAGATGCGTGTGGGGGGGCCTCTGCCTCGACTCTTTGGGTGATACCAACAAATAGCATAGGATGGCCCAATTGCCACAAATTTCACATATCGGCTTGGAAGATCCTCTTGATGTTGAAGAAAGTCCCATCAACTTAATTATTGCCACTATCTTTTTCTCAGGGTCATCCTCTTTGGGCGCCTTACCTTTCTTCTTTTCTTCTTTTCTTCAATTCTATTTCTTGGTTTTTGGTTTGTGCTTTTTGGATTTCTCTAAATCCACTTCATCATGAGAACTATCAGTTCCTGAACCATCTTCATCATCACTATACTCATCATCAAAATCATCCTCATCATCATCAAAATCCTCTAAATCCTTCTTTTTCTTCTTCAATCTTCATTCAGCCCTTAAAAATCTTGCTACAATGTCATCATTAAAATCGGTGCGACTAAAAAGAGGTTCTAGTTCTATTTTTTTGGTTAGCTGGTAATGTGAAAGATTTTTCATTATGTGTGACAATGAGTGTATGCTTATCATAGTCAATTTTTGTATTAAAATAATATCTCCAAGGCATACGCAAAATTAAATCTGTGTTTTGTAATGGTGCTACGAAGAAGTCTTGTGATTCAATGAAGTATCCTAATTTGTATTGCAAATCTTTTACTATATACACATAATTTATTTCGTTCCTTGGAAAGCTACTTTCACTTTATAATTTGTGGGAGTCATATACAATTTCAACTTTTGTGAAAGTAGAAATGAAAGCATGTGTGCTCCCATCATCAAGTCATAACTAAAAAACATTATCACCAATCAGCCATTATTGTTGTTGTTGTGACTATGTGGAGCCTTGTTCTGTGACTTCAAGAAAGGAAGAGTTGAAGATTTAAAAGCATTACTTGAACCATTTTTCTTTACCTTCCTTTACCATTTTGATTGTAATTGCTTAATTGTGGTTGATATTGATTGTAATGTTGTGTCCATCATTGTCTATTGGTTTCGCTAATCCTTGGTTGAAGAATAGTAGGATTGGTACATTGTGGTGGTGGAAGGGAAGAATAACTCTTTTTTATTGGTTGCCCTTTTAGAGCTAGATCAATCCCTTTTTCAGCTTCAACATCATAAACTAAAGAAATAGCTATTTCCAATGTATGAGGAAACAATTTATTGACCTCAACACACAAAATTGATGGTTAGTTGATGTGAAAGCGCACTCCCTAATCACCAATGAGTAGCATTAGGCTATGGAGGGTGAAGCCTTAGCTTAACCATGGTGTTAGGGTTAGGGTTAGAGAAATTGTGATTATGATTAGGTTATGCCAAAAGCAAGATCATAGAGAGTATAGACACAATGATAAGACTCAAGTGCACTCGATTGATTAGAAAGTAGCATGTATATATGCTTAGTGCTTTACAATCATTGGCTAGAGAGTTTGGAGCCTCTTGCTATTGGTGGACCATGTCATCATCTATCCTTTCCTAGGTGGTTGGAGGGCTTTCCCTCATGGTGTCACAAGTTGGGCTTACCCTTACAATCGCCCCGGCCCCCCTTAAGCCAAACTTGGAGTTTTACAAAGACTTCTTGTATTTTGATTCACATGGCTGACACACAAGTTTCACACAGATTAGGGTATTGTTGCACATAACACAAAAGGTATTACACTCACACAAACTCTCTCCCATGAAACATAGACAAAGGATGAAGTTACACAAATTCTCCTCCCCTATCCCGGTTTTGGCACACAAACTTCTCCTCACACATCAGGGTGTGAGTCTTGCAGTGCAACAAACCTTGCACCTTAACAAGCCTGCCCTGGCACAAAAGGGTAAGCACACAAAGTCTCCCAAACACAAGGGTAGATACACAAAGCTTCCCTATCACAAATGAGGGTGTTGAGTGCACCCAAAGACACATGGTTAACACAAGGATAGATACACAAAGCTTCCCTATCACAAATGAGGGTGACACATAGCTGAGTGCACACAGAGACACATGGTTATTGTTGTTTGTAGGTTGTAGGAATTCCTCCCCCACACAAGTCTGTGAGACAGGTTGTTTGTTTGTTCTTGTCTTCTTTATTTTCATGTGTATACTAATGTCATGCTTTGATTTCTTGATTTTGTTGGTTCATATTGTCAAAGGTGCAAACTTCATGGCCGATGGTGTAAAACACACATACATAGCAAATGTGGTGCGCATCTTGTGTGTGCTTATGGGTTGTCTTACCATATACATGATATATGGGCAGTGTATAGAACCCATGATTTTGTACGTGGTGCTATTAGTCACAAATATAGCATACATTTCAAATTGAATGGTATGCACATATGGGTTCATTTTAAATTCCAAGGTATGTGGGGACTCTCCTTTGATTGTACCTTTAACAAATTAAGAATCTTTTTGTTGAAATTTTGCTGCATGTTGCTTGTGGGAACATCTTTCTGCCAAGAGAGCAGTCCTTTGAAGCTTTCAAAGAGCTAGGATCTTGTGGGAATTACTCCCTTGGAGCCCCAAAATTGCTTCAGTAAAAGGGCTCAAGCAGCTACCGCAAGAAACCCCACTTACAGAGCCAAGTCAAGTATCAAATGTTTTGAATGATGCTTGGCATCCAAGTGCAGACTGTGGGCAAAAGTGTTGTGCAGTAATAGCCAGCACATCCAACCCACCGTTGATCATTGACCACTTGGAGGCCGCCCATGATTCATGTTGAAGATAGCACAAGCGATTTGAACACACGGCATGCTAGGCTATAATTAGAACTCAACCTCCTATCCAAGGGGGCCACGGTCCCTTTGTGTGATGGGCCTTTTGATAATAGGCAATAAGAGCTGATTTTCATAGGTCTTTACACAAGCATACACACCTATCTTTAGCAAAAGAATCATCGGGGCTAATGACTTTGGAGCTCCATGATTAAGAGATCATTAGAAGGGACATGGATACGCACACAATTGATGTGAAGTGTCAATATTGCATCGATTATTATGAAACAAACCTCCTAAAAATGCTCTTATGTATGCATCTAAATGAGTGAAATTTAGTTAAGCAATTAGTTGATACCAAAAGAAGAAATCCCAATTAATCTAGCATAGAAGAGGATGCAAAACTTATTGGTATCTAAACACACATGCAATTATTGAGATGTATTGTTATTTATCCACCTAATTAGATAGGAGAGTAGTGGCTCAAGGACTCAATACCCAAGAACATGTTCACACTAACCAATGGGGATCTAATCAAGCTAGCACACACATGAAAATGGGAAGATGGATAGATAGGCCTAAGGATGGAACTATTGGCTTTGATACCACTTGATGGGTTAGTCAATGCGAAAGCAAACTCCTTAATCACCAATGATTGGCATTAGGCTATGGAGGGTGAAGCCTTAGCTTAACCATGGTTTTAGGGTTAGGGTTAGAGAGATGGTGATTAGGGTTAGGCTATGCCAAAAGCAAGAGAATAGAGAGAGGGAGAGAGAGAGTATAGACACAATGATAGGACTCAAAGTACAATTGATTGATTAGAAAATAGCCTCTATATAGACTTAGTGCTTTACAATCATTAGCTAAAGAGTTTGCACCCTCTTGCTATTGGACCATGTCATCATCCTTTCCTGGGTGGTTGAAGGGCTTTCCCACGTGGTGCCACTAGTTGGGCTTACCCTTACAAAAATATACTCCAAGCTGGAAATATATTTCCATTTGAAAGTAGAGCGAGAACCTTTTTTCTATATTTTGAAGAGAGCAAGTAGAATGTGCCAAAATCTATTTTTCTATTGTGTGACAATTCCCGTGTTGTAAATTGAAGAGTACCCCATGCATGTTTAGCTTTCTCTTTGTATTGAGAAGGAGAAAGTACTGCATTACCATTCTTTGAAATTTCTTCCGAGTTCATGGTTGTTTATGTCATTCGCGAGTCACATTTCACCAAATAGAAGCACATTCCATTATTTGGTTTACTGCACGTTTGATTTTGTCTTGTTCGCTGAACTTTTCTCCTTAAAAGTAGTCATCCAAGGATGATAGCCCAGAGATAAGCATACATGCATCTTTTCTTCCATCATAATTTATAAAAGTAAATGCCTTTTTAAAGACCTTGTTTTGTTTTGTCATGGCTTGAGCATCAAAGTATGCTTAATAAATTTGATAATCCGGTTGTCTTCATTGTCATCTTCATGATTGCACTTGTGGAAACTCTGATTTTGTAACTTCTTAAGCGTTTGTTGAAAAATATTACGTCTAGCAAGTTCCTTTTTAAGCTCTTAAAAAAAAACCATCAATTTTTTTATCCATAACAAGAGAATCTTGGGTTGTCATAGTTGGTTAACTCAAGAAAAAGGAAAGTTAAAATATAGATGTAAATCCAAAATATATGCAAGAATTAAATTGGCAAAAAGAAAAGAGCATAAAAAAACAAATAAGATGATATCTATGTATGTTGAACGAGCCAAAAATTTTCCAAAAAAAACTCCAGCAAATATGCAAAGCCTTTCAACAATTCAAAACAGTGGATATGTTACCATATACATGTGGTAGTGATGTGTATGAACACACTTAGAACCGCCATGGTATTTTTTCCCTCACCAGGAGGTTTTTTCCCGCGTGTATTGTATACACGCACATCACTCTAGGGCTATCTTATTTTTTCCATTGCACGCTAAGTAAAACACTCTCTGTTGTGTGCCTTGAGCTTCCATTATTTTGTTAACTGAGTGATTTTTGTCTTTCTCTTTTTGATTTTTTTGGTTAACACCAGCAGCTCCAGCACACACCTGCTCACTTTCTCCAATTTTTGTGAGCTTTGGCGAGCGTCAACAGGTCAACAAATATTTTGGGCGAGCTCATAGAGCTCGGTCTGCTCGAAAAAAATGGGCTCATTTTGGTCTCCGTTTCCATTATAGACAGTATTACACAGGTTATTTCGTCCTTCTGGTGGCAATCCTGCCACCAAAACCTGCAACATCCTCAACGTGTGCTTGTGTCAAATGGCATTTGGAATATTGTGCAGGGCATTGATGTATGTCTTGGTTCTAAGGATGTAGGCGATGTTGAGGATGTTGCACGTTTTGGTGGCAGGATTGTTGATGCCATAGTTGTTTTGCCTATTGTTGAGCAAGCTCGTCGGGATGTAAAAGATGCACAGGCTGATGCTTGATTGGATTGTCTGTGAAGTGCACTATAACCCCTCACATTCATTCAACAAAATCTGCAAAACAATCTTGGGATATTCTAGCTGGTCTTTATGCAAGTCGCAATGAGGCAAAAATTTCATTGCTGCGTAAAGAGCTGGAGTCGACAATTATGCATGGGGAACTGTATCTGCACTTGCTAGACTTTGTCTTGTAGTCAAATTTGTGGATGACAAATGACATTGTATAGTACATGATCTCAATTTCGGTGATAAAATTGTTGCATCTGACATTTTATGCTATGGGATGTATAAGCTCAATTTGTATGACAAGTGCGGGCAGAATTTTGCAAATGCTATTGTGGATTCAAAGGTTGTTTCGGATGCAACACTTTGGCATGCACGATTTGGACATCTAAATTTCTCCAGTTTACCGCACTTGCAAAAATCTGGTATGGTTGCTTCTTTACCATCTCTTGAAGCACCTATCAAACATGTTTATGAAGGCTAAATTTTGGGTAAGATGCACCGTTCCAAGTTTTTAAAGGATGGTTCAGTTAGGGCCACATGCAGGTTGTACCTTGTGCATAGTGATGTTTGTGGGCCCATGAAAACTCCGTTCTTTGGAAATTACCTTTACTTTGTGACTTTCATTGATGATTACTCCAGGCATGCATGGGTGTATCCACTTAACGCAAAGTCCAAAGTGTTTATGTGCTTCGAACAATTTCTGCTATGGTTGAAAATGTCTCAAAATATATTATGGGCACCCTCTGTTCAGATCAAGGGGGGGAGTATATGTCTCATGACTTTAAGGCATTTCTGGCTAGTCGTGGGATAAAACACCAATGTACAGTTCCAAATATGCCTTAAAAAAATGGTATTGCATAGAGGAAAAACAAGTCTCTCACGAAAATGGCACGATGTATGGTCAAAAGCCAAGATTTTTTTTTGGCTTGAGGCCATCATGTGTGCCACTTATGTACTTGACAAGTGTCTTACGAAAGCTTTGCAATCTATGACTCCTTATAAAGCATGGCATGATAGAAAGCCTTCTATTGAGCACATGCACGTTTTTGGATGTTTGGCATATGCTTTGGTGCCACAAACGTAGCACAAAAATTGGATGATAAGGCTGTCAAATGTATTTTTGTTGGTTATAGAGCTACAAGCAAAGGTTACAGGTTGTATCATCTGCAAACAAAGCATATCTTGGTCTCACGGGATGTTGTGTTTGTGGAAAATTATTTTTAGTCCTTGTTGTCATGTACTAGAGACAATAATGTAAGCTCACATGACATTTATGACACTTAGTTGCCTCTTTTTAGTGGTGGAAGTTTGAATGTAAATTCAAATGAGGCAATGTACAGCCTCTGGGGGTTTCAAAAAATGTTACAGATCAGCCTATTACTGATACAAATGTACATGATGTACTTGATGAGGAAAGGCTGAGAATGAGCAGGCTAAAGGTATGCCAAAATGGTTGGTGCATACTTTGCGGGACAGTAAATTGGATGCACCTTTGTCTAGTCATACTCGTTCAGGTTCTCACCGTGCATCTTATGCATCAGATTGTTATGCTTTGGCTATGTCTAGCTTATGTGATACTGAGGAACCTCCGTCTTTTGATGAAGCACAAATTCAAAAAATTGGATGGCTGCCATGCAATCACAATATGATGCACTTATATAAAATGACACATGGATTTGCCTCCTGGTAAAAAGGCCATTGGTATAAAGTGGGTTTACAAGTTGAAACGCAAGCCCGATGGTGAGATTGATCGCTACAAGGCTCAACATGTTGCAAAAGGTTATGCACAGCAAAAAGGCATATATTATGAAGAGACTTTTGCTCCCACTTGTTGTGTGTCTACTATGCATTTTCGATGTGCATTGGAAACTCATCTTGGTTGGGATGTACATCAGTCAAACATTGTTACTACTTTCTTGAATGGTGACATATTTGAGGAAGTTTATGTAATGCAGCCTCGCAGTTTTGTCAAGAAAGGACAAGAGGATAAAGTGTGAAAATGTAAGAAAGATTTGTATGGGTTGAAGCAATATCGTCGTGCTTTGGTATGAGAAATTTGATACTCATTTGTCAAACGAGGTTTTCATAACGGTCCAACACAAATCACATTATATGTAAAGCGTGAGGGTGATGTACTTCTCATTTGTCATTCTCTACGTGGATGATTTATTGATCACTGGACCAAATGAAAGACATATTGCTGAATTTAAGGCTGATTTGAATGATACTTTCAAGATGAAAGATTTGGGACTGTTGCATCGTTACTTGGGCAAACAGTTTAAGCAGTGTGATGGTGGTATTGCCTTGTGTCAGACAAGTTACATAGAGACATTGTTATCTAAGTTTTGGACTTGAGGATTCCAAACCTATTGCCACTCCCATGGAAACAAGTTTGAAATTGATTATTCATGACGATGGTGATCCTGCCAATGTCACTCTTTACCACGGATGGCTCATTTATGTAAGCAACATGAGGTTGGATAGTCAGTTTACAGTCTCATAGGTCGGCAGATTCATGCATAGCCTAGGGTCTAAGCATTAGCAAGCTGTCAAGTGGATCTTTCGCTACTTGAGTGGAACTTTACACCTTGGGTTGTTTTATCCGAAGGGGGGATAATTACCTCCATATTTACATGCTTTTTAAGACTCAGATTGTACTGGCTGTTTTGACACGCGAGCGTCCATGAGTGCTTTTTGTTTCATGCTCGACAGTTCATGCATATCATGGTTGAGCAAGAAGAAACCTAATGTGGCCACTTTCAGTTGTGAGGCTAGGTACATGGTAGTCTTCACAGCTACCGTTGAGTGTGTATGGCTCAGACACCTTATGTATGATTTGGGTGTTGGACAAGACACTGCCAACACTGTCTACACTGACAATCAAAGCACACTGGTAGTTGCAAGGAACCCAATTTGTCATTATCGCACAAAGCACATTGAGTTGCATTACCACTATGTCAGGGAAAGGCTCTCAGCAGAGAGATCAACTTGGCTTATGTGCCAACACAGGACAACCTTGCAGATCTTTTCACAGAGGCATTATCTTGTGAGAAGTTCAAAGCTTTTTGCAAATCTTTGGGCTTACTCCTCTTTGTGGACTAATGCATTGTATGTACGCCCAGTAAAACACTCTATGTTGTGTGCCTTGAGATTCTTTCGTCTTCTCCAAGCTGTGTGTTTTACTGCAACCCTAATTCCAATAGGATAAAAAGTAGCCGAGAGAATGTCTTCTTATTTTATTGATGATTGTAGGAACTCTGATTGATTTTGAGACTCATTTTCAATATTTTGTGATTGTTTCTTGAGAGTGTAAGTGATGCACAATTTGTCTTTGTTTCTTTTTCTTCAATTGCTCTGATCATTTTCTTTGAGGTACATTGCTCATAATTGTGATTGAAACTATTAAGATGAGGAAGCTTATTATTCTTGCATCTTTAGCAAAGAGAGAGCTTTCAAAAAGTGATCTTCTTGAAAGTCTTCATGTCAAAATTTATTCGATTTGCCCACAAGAAGCACTTTTCTTTGCTTTTACACATTGTCTAGAGTGATTTCAAAGCTCTGATATCATTTTTGTCTTCCTGAAATCTTCCCAATGCTTTCAACACAATTTTGATTCATTAAATAAAATTAAATTCAACAAAACAATTGATTGAATAATCACAACACACAAAGAGAGCAACATAAACAATAATTAAAATACAAACACCATACCAACCATCCCCCTCAATCAATATGATTGAGTATTATCTTTTCGTCTCTTTATTCATCTCAAGGAATAAAATAAATATAAGATAAATATATGAAAGATAAAGAACATGAGCTATGCAATCGAGAGTGTATACCGTGATTAAGAGAGAAAATTAACATAAAAGAGGACAAAAGTGTATCTTCTGCAGCTTTGCTCTAATAGAGATTTTTGATGACTTTGTTGGCTTTGAAAGAGAGTTAATACATCAAGTCACCTACCTAGGATGATTTTGGAGCGCTCGTCTTCTTCATGAAGAGTCAAGAAGCTAGTTTCTGCTAAAAAAATGCGGTGCACGTGAAGATGCCATTTCGGGATTCTCTTCGTCTCTTCCTGCATGCACTCAAAAATAGAAGTGGTTGCTTTTCACTTAAACTCTAAGAATAGTAGGCAAATGATATTTCTATTTACATTGCTTCTTTTGAATGGGTTTTGAAAATAAACATTAAAAATTGATAAAATATCCAAGCGTAGTAATAGTGATAATAGTAAAGAAGCATGAAAGTACTTATAGTTTTACATGCAAATGAAGATGAAGAAGAATGACAAAAGCATATGCATGTATAGAAAGCACTTCTTTTTGGGGTAAAAAAGAATAAGGTGGAAAGTCACACGATAATTTTTCCAAGCTCAAGAGAAGACACAAGCATGTGGTAAATTTTGGAAAACTATAAAGGACAAGCCATTTAGAGTTTTGGTGACTTGACTCTTATGGACATGTTTATGCATTGTACAAATCTATGTGAGGAATCATACAAAAAAATTAAATCATATTATGGTTCTCTTTTATGTATGCCTTCCTTCTTTACCGTATGACACATATGGGTAGGGATTAAAAAATTGGTTACTCACAAGCCAGAAGATGTCATAAAATATAATATCTATACCGAATGATTTTCTTATATTAAATTGATCACTTAATATGGGAAGATAAAACGGGAACAAGAGTTAGGATATAGATATGTGCTTCTAAACTTGTCTCAACAGGGGACCAAAAGGAGAAATGGTTGCATCTCAATAGGGGTCCAAAAGGAGACGGTCTACCAAAGAGAAATTTTCAATAAGTGCTTCTAGATTTACCTCAGCAAGGGACCAAGAGGAGAGATGGTTACATCTCAATAGGGGTCCAAAAGGAGGTAGTCTATCAAAGAGAAACGTGCATCTAATGGAGCTTAAAAGACCTTAGGGTTAGCTTCATTAAAGACATCCAAAAGTTAGTGTTAAAAAGTCCTATGATCTTAGGCAAGCTAGTACTGACCTTGAGGTGGGAATCCTACCCAAGCATGAGGTGCTTGTCGGCTTGCTAAAGTGCTTAAAGTGTTTGTGGGAACCTTGCCCAAAGCTTGAGGTTATTTTTATGCTTAAATGACTAAGGTTCTTGAAGTGTTCAATTCAAAGATAAACTCTCAAGAGGCATAAACGGTTTCCATGCTTAATTGACTAAGTGCTTGAAGCGTTCAATTCAAACCAAATGAGTTGAGAAGCATAAAAGACACATGTCAAAATCCTCCACACATGGCCCTCATGATGTGCTTGAACCCTATTGGATAGGCTTTAAAGGGGTCCAATGAGAATTTAGATGCATAAAAATAAATAATTAAGTACTTTCTCTCAAAGAAAAAAAAGAGGACACGTGTCCAAATGATATAATTAAATAATACACAAGAGAGAGAGAGAGAGGGAGAGGGGTGGACCAAGCTTGAGAGGGGGGTATACTCTCCCACACACACACACACACACACACACACTCTCATTATGTGAAGTGCAAAGTGCAAGAGCTCCATCTCCCTCTCCAAGCTTTTGGAGAAGTTGACAGCCTACACCAACAATCTTGGCTATGGGATACAAATCCAACCAAGACCCATGCTTCAATGCTTAAACTTGCCATCTTCTTCACCTTCATTACTATGCTATTATGCTATTCTAAGCAAGAAGAGTGATGATAAGTGATAAACTATATCTTTCTCCTATGAATGATTCTTCTTCCTCTTCCCTACCCTCATTCCCCGCTAGCTCTCTCCACCTTCGGAGGTGTTTGAGGCCTTGGGACTGAGGCTTGGGATAGTTAATATTTTTTGCAAATTCTATGTTATGCTTGTGATGCATGAATCTTTCCATCTTCATAGCATCACCAAGGTCACAAGAAACACAAAGATTGTATTGTACCAAGTCTCTCTTGATAGGAGAATCTATAATACAAACACTTTTGGAGAGGGGACCGGCTCCAAGTAAATCCGGTTCTCAACTATTGTCATGTTCTCTAATACTCTCTCTCTCTTACAAAAGTATTATTCATGCCAAGTTAATTAAGTACTATGTTTGTGTTACTACCATTACATTGGTATCAGAGCATTTGGTTTCTATTTTCTCACTTAAGAAGAGAGGTCCTTAAGTAGTCTATTAATGGTTGATTTTTTTTAATTATATTAGGGTAAGTGGGACTGGGATCTATTATCGGTTTTGTTGAGCCCACTATGTGGGATATGGTGCACACCTCTTGAGCTTTGGTCTTAATAATGGGGTCTTTTTAGACTTGCCTATGGCTTTATCATTTTTGAGACATAAGAAGTCCGAAAGGAGCTATCCCTCAACAATTCTGCTATGTTAGACCCACTCCACTACTCTCTATAATTAACCAACTCGAGCTGTGGGTGTAGATACTTAAGTGCTTGTTTTCAAATGCTAAGAAGAGTAGCAACTAAGGTTTTTAATTGCCAAAGAATACACTAAGTAAACACATAAGTATAATTAGCATGGCTGACAATAACCAAGAGAGTATAATGAACATTGATAAATTTAATTTTGCACATGAAGGTGCTCATGATGATGCCCCCGGTTTATCAATTATCTTGTTACTAGGTTGCATCAAGCTATGGGCAACCCTACTTTGCAAGCCGAAGTTACCCAACAACTTCGTGCTTATGGGATTTCTCTTCCTCTCCAAGAGGAGAGAGAGTTTAGGAGACCTCTTGATGAGACTCCCAAAAGAAAACTCTCTCCCATAAGAGAGGAGGAATCCAAAGAACGAGAAAGAACGAGAGGAATCCCTTTCTCTCTCCAAAAGGGAAGAGAGGAAACAAAGGGAGAAAAGGCAAGAAAGAGGTCACCCTCTTCTCCTTCTTCTTCACCTTCCTCCTCTTCTGACAAAAGCAATAGTTATTCTCCTAGAAAATACAAGAGGAGAGGACATCGCAAAACTTACCATGCATGGTGAAGGTTCCAAAAGCTCAAGAAATTCAAAGAGGGAGGAAAGAGTATCTCTTTTCTCACCTAGGGTGGCACCTTTGGTGCCACAGACAAAGTATTGGCCTTCATCCAACGATTTGATGTGGCCTTTGGAGACAAGGGCTTCCTCTAGGCTACACCATGTAGCTATGCACTTTCAAAAATTTGCTCGTCAATGGTGGGCTAGCCTTCATGGCAACGGCAAAGTGCCAAAGACATAGAAAACTCTACGAGTTTCCATAATGAAGCAATCCCTTGCAAGAGATGTCAAGGACAAAGTGCTCATCGAATGGCGAAGTTAGAAGCTACTCTTCGACGAGTCTATTCACAATTATGTAGACAAGTTTTGGGATTTACATCTCAAAGCCACAGTCTTTCAAAGGATGGACTTCGTCGAACAAAAGCAACAGTTTCGTTTGGGATTACCTGAAGAAATGGTCAAGTATGTCAACTCACAACGGCCTAGCACTATCACTAAAGTCATCCACCACACTATGGTTGCTTCAAGGATCAATTTCCAACAAGGGGCAAGAAGAAATTTCAAGCCCATGGAAAACAAGGATCGAAATGAAGCTAAAGGGAAGAGCAATGCTCAAAACTCTTCCCAAGGCAACACCAACACCAACAACAACAAGGCCCAAGAATAAAGGAGCTTACAAAGGTAAAAATAAGCTCTCTCCTGAAGAATTAGAGGCCTTTTATAAAGACCATAAATGCTTTAAGTGTGGGGAGCAAGGACATGGTCATCGTTCTTGCCCCAAAAGAAATGTACTCAATGACACTCCTAGAGCTTCCATGGTTAAAGCTCCAAAAGAGGATACTCTTTGCAAGGGCTCATCCCTCTCCTATGCTTGGGGAAAAGTAAGGGAGCATGATGCCCTTATTCTCTTTGACCCTGGCTCTACTCACAACTTCATATCAACGGAGTTGTCCACCAAGTTGGGCATTCAAGCGTTTGACATGGGAGATACTATAACTACTAACACAGATTTCAAGGGACAGTAAGCCTCTGTTACTCCCTTAATTGGGAAGTTGAGGCTTCATGTCCAAAGCTACTCCGATAAAGAAGTTTTTTCATCTCTCCTTTCCAACATGAGGATGTTATCCTAGAGGCACCATGGTTCAACCACATGGCTGCCAACATGAAATTCCCTGAAAAGAGAATCTATGTCACCTACAGGGAAAAGAGCATGTACATAGATTCTAATGATTCGGGGAACACTATATCCTTGGTAAATACGGTTGCTTTTGATAAGTCAATGAAAAGCTCTATTTTGTGTATATAATTTTTTTTAGAGAATTTGTAAATGATTATAATGTTTTCACAAGTAGAAATAAAGGGAATCAAGAGGAATTAGAGTAATCTAATTTAATCTAATTTCCTAAATGGATTCCAAGATTTTTTCATTGATGACATCCCTAGTGAGCTACCTCCAAAACGAGGGGATGATGACCATGGCAATAGAGCTTCTACTAGGTTCCGATGTATCCATCAAAGTTGGAGGTAATAAAAGCATGGCCCAATTCAAGGAATCTACATGAGCTAAGAAGCTTTATTGGTATGTGTACATACTATAGATGCTTCAAAGAAAAATTCTCTCAAATAACAGGACCATTGTATGACTTAACAAAGAAGAACATTAAGTACTCATGGACTGCAAAGAACAAAATGCTTTTGACAAGCTCAAAGAGAAGCTTACCTCTCAACCAGTCCTCATGATTTCGGATCTCTCAAAGCCATTTGAGGTCCAATGTGATGCTTGTGGTCCTTTCCTTGGAGCAGTTTTGCTTCAAGCATGCATAGCATATGAGAGCTGAAGGCTCAATGCCGATGAACGGGTCTTAGGCATAGACGAAAAAGAGCTTTTAGCTATTCTACCTGCCCTAGACACATGGAATCACTATCTCTTGGGGGCTCCGTTCATCCTACGAATGGATAACAAAGCCTCAAGAAATTCATGACGCAAACCAAGCTTTCCAACAAACAAATGAGGTGGAAAAATTTTCTTTTGCAATTTAAGTTTCATGTTGCTTACATTGCTGGCAAGCACAATCAAGTGGTCGATGCACTTTCACAACGGCCAAGGGTAAATGTGGTGTCTATAGCAACTCACCATGATCTATCTTTTATGATAGATGAGTACGCTAATGACCGAGACTTGAAGTAGGTAATTACAGCCTTTGCATTAGGGGGGAAAAAAGATCAGTTCACCTTGAAGGATGGTTATCTTCCAAAGTGCAATAGGCTATGTGTTACTCACCCATACAATAAGAAAGTCATGTATGAATCCCATGCTTCTCCTTATGAGGGTCAAAGAGGGATTCCATAATCTACTCTTCAAGGAGTAGAAATGTATTTATGTTGGTCTACCATGAAAAGTAAACATACAAGAGTATGTTTCAAAATGTGTGATGTGTGGTATACCAAAAATTGAAATTTGATCGAGGAAAGCAACTTGGATTGTTTCAGACGATAGGTTTAGCAAGAAAACACACTCTATGCTTGTCAAAAAGACTATTAAGACACATCAAACGACAACCCTCTTTAGATCTCAAATTTTCAAGTATCATGGCTTGCCAACATCCATAGTGTCGGACAAAGATCCTAGAATGACCAGTTCTCTTTGAGAATCTAGGAAGTAAATTAAAGTTCTCTTTCGGCCTATCATCCACAAACGGATGACCAAAGTGAAATAACTAATCTAACTTATTTGAATCTACTAAAAGCCTATGTCATGGAAGCAGATCAACGTTCTCAATGAGAGAAGTACCCACCTCTTATAGAGTATGTGTACAATTACATTGTACATACTTCTATGGGGAAAGCACCTTTCGAGGTTAAAGAGGGAAGATCCAAAAGTTCCTTATTACTTAAAGTACATGGGAAGATCTTCGCTGCTGATGAATATAGCCGAGACTCACAAGAACCTTTTCCAAAGATTAAAGAGGTTATGTCCATCTCAAAGCAAAGGCAAAAAGGGTTGCTGCTAATAAGCACAGAAGAGCCTTAGCCTTTAAAAAAAATGATTGGGTTTTGCTAAAGTTTTGCAAGGGTCATCTAAGGCGTACTATAGGCAAGAATCCTACGAGCCACCAAGAGTATTATGCTAAACTAGCAAAAAGATACTATGGTCCTTTCTTTTAAAATTCTTAAGCCAATGAATGAGATGGCTTATTAGTTAACGTTGCCCAACCATTGGCTCATTCACAATGCTAACCATGTGAGCCTACTCAATCCTTACAAAGGAGAGCCACAAAAACAACCAATAATGGAGGACCTCCAGAGATCGAAGATCAAGAAGAGGTATTGCAGCCCGAATCGATTCTTCACAAAAACATGTACAAAGAAATGGTAACGTTATCCAATGATATCTTGTTAAGTTTGAGAATTATCCTTTTAAAGATGCTAGATGGATGCAAGGAACCTAGCTTAAGGATAATATGAACCTTGTCAATGCTACAATAGAGTAAGCAAATGCAAATGCATTTTAAATGAACAATGTTTTGTCTTATGAGCTCATTTCTTTCTTTTATTGTGCACAAAATTTATGAAGTATGCATGCTTAGGATCATATTTGTGGTGACGACGTCCCCCAAACACCAAGGAGAACTTGTGGATTAGTCATCCATTTTGGAATGATATTGTAGGGTAAAAAGGGATCCTCTACCCATTAAGAAACATGGACTAATGACTAGTCTTTATCTTCTCTACCTCATAGTCGAGGACGACTATAATTTCAAGAGAGAGGTAATGTCATAAAATATAATATCTAACTTTACCAAATGGTTTTCTCATATTAAACTGATCACTTAATATGGGAAGATAAAAGGGGAACAAGAGTTAGGATATAGATATGTGCTTCTAGACCTTTCTCAACAAGGGACCAAAAGGAGAAATGGTTGCATCTCAATAGGGGTCCAAAAGGAGACGGTCTACCAAATAAAATGTGCAATAAGTGCTTCTAGATTTACCTCAGCAAGGGACCAAGAGGAGAGATGGTTACATCTCAATAAGGGTCCAAAAGGAGCTAATCTATCAAAGAGAAACGTGCATCTAATGGAGCTTTTAAAATAACTTAGGGTTATCTTCATTAAAGACATCCAAAAGTTAGTGTTAAAAAGTCCTTTGATCTTAGGCAAGCTAGGGCTGACCTTAAGATGGGAATCCTACCCAAGCATGAGGTGATTGTCGGCTTGCTAAAGTGCTTAAAGTGTTTGTGGGAACCTTGCCCAAAGCTTGAGGTTATTTTTATGCTTAAATGACTAAGGTTCTTGAAGTGTTCAACTCAAAGATAAACTCTCAAGAGGCATAAACGGCTTCCATGCTTAATTGACTAAGTGCTTGAAGTGTTCAATTCAAACCAAATGAGTTGAGAAGCATAAAAGACACATGTCAAAATCCTCCACATGTGGCCCTCATGATGTGCTTGAATCCTATTGGATAGGCTTTAAAGGGGTCCAATGAGAATTTAGATGCATAAAAATAAATAATTAAATACTTTCTCTCAAAGAGGAAAAAGAGGACACATGTCCGAATGATATAATTAAATAATACAAGAGAGAGAGAGAGAGGGAGAGGGGTGGACCAAGCTTGAGGGGGGGGGGGGGGGGGGGGGGGTATACTCTCCCCCCCCCCCCCCCCACACACACACACTCTCTCTCTCTCTCTCTAATTATGTGAAGTGCAAAGTGCAAGAGCTCCATCTCCCTCTCCAAGCTACCAAGAGCCATGCTTCAATGCTTAAGCTTGCCATCTTCTTCATTTTCATTATTATTCTATTATGCTATGCTAATCAAGAAGAGTGATGATAAGTGAGGAACTGTTTCTTTCTCCTATGAATGGGTTCTTCTTCCTCTTCCCTACCCTCATTCCTCGCTAGCTCTCTCCACCTTCGAAGGTGTTTGAGACCTTGGGACCGAGGCTTGGGATAGTTAATGTTTTTTGCAAAGTTTATGTTATGCTCGTGATGCATGAAGCTTTCCATCTTCATAGCATCACCAAGGTCACAAGGAACACCAAGATTGTATTGTACCAAGTCTTTCTTGATGGGAGAATTTATAATACAAATGCCTTTTGGAGGGGGGACCGGCTCCAAGTAAATCCGGTCCTCAACTATTGTCATGTTTTCTAATACTCTCTCTCTTGCAAAAGTATTGTTCATGCCAAGTTAATTAAGTACTATGTTTATGTTGCTACCATCAATTAAGTTCACCCTCTGTGTTCTCAAAGTGATCTCACAAAAATGCTCACTTTAATTCTCTTAATTCCGCTATTCTCAAACTTCATAGGCCATCTCCATTACAGAAGATCTTCAAGGTATGAAGTCTGAAATGCTTAAATGGACAAGCAAGGAAACACATGTTGGATACATGATATATTTACCCTTGTAATATAGCATGGCATGCCTCATGATTGGAGCACAAATTGATTTAAACATGTACAAAAAGGTAGAGATGTGAACAATGTAAACAACTACCGGACTATAATGGCTGGACCTCTTAAGGCAAAGTTGTTTGAATCCATGATAGAGATGAAGATAAGTGAATGGGCCAAAAAGAATGGCAAATGTGCATATGGACAAGCAGGGTTCAAAAACAACATAGCACCATTGATCACCTTGTCACTCTTTGAGTTCTCATGGAGGAAAGCCAATTGAAATGTAAAGGATTGTATTGTTGATTTCTGGACTCAAAGAAATATTTTGATATGGTTTTCTAGGAAAATATTTGGAGATGCATGGAGGAAATCCAAAGTTCCAAGTGAACATATGTATGCAATTTTATTGTATTTATGAGAAGGTGATATGTCAAGTGCGCATGGGAGAGGGAATTTCCACATTTTCACAAGCACTATTGGTGTCAAAGCAAGGATAACCACTTTCATCGAGAGAGGCTATTTCCACATTTTTCACAACCACTATTGATGTTAAGCAAGGATGCCCACTTTCATTAACTCTCTTTGGCTATTTGTCAATGAATCAAAACACATTGTAGTTGAGTTTATTCAACAAGAAGGCATTAAAGATGTTTTGATTGGGAATGAGTTGATTGTGCTTTTGATATATACAACTAATGTAGTGGTTTTGACCCATACCTTAGAGGATGTACAAAAGTTTATGATTGTCTTGGAAAAATTTTCTTACATAGTGGGCACTGATTGTGAATGGTTTAAAAACAAAGGTTATGCTTGTGAAAAATCTCAACAAGAAGAAGCCATGCATCGTGTACAATAAAGAGCCCCTCAAAGTGGTAGAGAGATTCAAGTACCTTGGCCTTGAGATTTTGGCCAAGCATAAATTGAATGATTGTGCTTCGTGATACTCAGTAGCTTTGGAAGAGAGCCTTATATGTGTTTCAAAACATGTGCAATGTAGAAGATATTAAATGTTGATTTCTCAAGAAATACCACTTTGACACCTTGGCGACATCGGTGCTTCTTTACAGAGTTGAAGCATGGGGTGGTAGCATCTCTGACTCTACATGGAAAGAGTTTGAGAATGTCTAAAAGTGTGTTCTTATGAGGTTTCTTAAGTCAAGACACAAATGCCATACATGCTTCTACTTCTTGACTCAAGATCCCTTCCCTTTGAGATTATGGGTATGGAGAGAGAGTTGTGGAGTACATGATTAAGATGAAAATCCTTCAAATCAACTTTCAAGAATTGCATGGGAAGACCCAAAAAAGCAAAAGATTTAAGTTTAGGATTGATGCAAGAGACATCAAGATTTGGTTTGGATGATGGGGTGCATTACACTTGCTTCATGATGCTTAGATAGACTATAAGGTGAATGAGGCATTTTTATTGTGCCAATGTATGACTACTTGGGAGAAATCCGCGGTTCATGCTTCGTACATTTCGGCACATATGCTGCCCCCAACTACAAAACCATCTTTTTCTCCGAAAGAGGAAACCACACCCCACCCTTTGAGTGTGATGTGCATTTTTGCCTCGATCCCTCTCAACTCTCATTTTCTATGATGTGAGATCGGGTGTTGGGGAAACTGAGGAGGAGTCTAATTGAGTATGCACTTTATTCCCCCAAAAGTTTACAAGTTTGATTATCACACCCTACTTGAGAGCTCAACTTTTGATCACATTAGAGTTTGCTTTCCCTACATTTTCAGCCATGAGCTCTCCCTACAAACTCCATACGTCCCATGCGATATGTTTCTTTTGGTCTCATAGGTCATATTTGAACTTCAAGGAAGATAATCTCTCTCTCTCTCTCTCTCTCTCTCTCTCTCTCTCTCTCTAGGAGTGCGGTCACTCTCTCTCTCTCTCTCTCTCTCTCTCTCTCTCTCTCTCTCTCTCTCTATGAGTGCGGTCACTCCCATGGAAAGAGTACGGTCACTCTTTCCACGAAAGAAAGCGGGAAGAGTGCAATTCAATGTATTGTACAAGAGCTTTTGGTCCCATTCTTTTTCTATCTAGGAGTGCGGTCACTCTTTCCACGGGAGAAAGCAGGAAGAGTGCAATTCAATGTATTGTACAAGAGCTTTTGGTCTCATGGGTCTTTTTCAATGGTATCCATCCATTGTTTAGACATTACAATTTAGCGCTTCGTAAGACTATGTGCATGAGGTCATCATGATTTTCCTTATGGAAAAATGAAAATGGACAAATATGGAACATTGAATGATGCTTTCGCTTTTTTTGGACTTGCTCTACAGTCTTGTTGCTGCACGCTCTTCACAGTCTCTCTCTCTCTCTCTCTCTCACACACACACACACACACACACACACACACACACACACACACACACACACACACACACACACACATATCACTTTCATCTGTGGCTTACTATTCTGAGAGTGGATACTTACTGATATTTAACACTATATGGATGATAGGTTTAAGTTAAAAAGGTTTTAAGTAGGATATGGATAACAACTGACAGGTTCGTCGACAACTGCATTATATATTCAAAACTAATGAATCTATTGTATATGGATGCAAATGAGGAATCTATCTTTACTTAGGATCTTTTCAAACCTGGCCTCTTTCACTTTAAAATAAGTTGTTCTTGGCTATCTTATATACAAAGCACTAGAATGATACCTCATTCTCACTATGATGTACAAAAATGAATCAAAGAATGAGTTGTTTTTGTACTAGTCATTGTCCTTTTTCTAAAGTCAGCTATCTAAACTGTAATGTTCCTTTGTGTATAAAAAGAGCCACACACACACATAAAAGAAAGAGGAGCTCTGCCCTCTCATTTTCTGATGGTGATGGTTGGCTATGTTTTCTGAATGCATGCGGAAGATGACGAGAAGGGTGGATGTGGGCAAATTCAGGGGATGCCTTGTGCAACTAATGCAACGGAGGAGGCGGTTGCTTGTACTGAGAGGGGGTGAGTCCTTGTAAAGGCGTTGAAGCCACTAGCCCCATTACTCTCAGCGTGACCCAGTTCTTACTTAGAAGTGTGAGACGCAGCCAAGGGTGGAACCCAAGTCGCCGCGTAAGTAGGCCTGTGGCTTACAAGTGTCGTAGAGGCTCATTCGAATTAGAGCATCGGCAATCCTGCTGCGGGTGGTCGAGGCTAGCAACAGCAAGAGGAGGAGGTTCCTTGATTGATACATGGTTTGAAGGGAGAGCTACAGGTCGTCATGTCAGAGGCAACGAAAGTAGCAATACAGGGCGTCAACATTCACATCTCAGGAGCCAGCCTTGTGCCAAGGACGCGTTCGCCTCTGTCACTCGGCTCCCCTCTTCATTTCGGCTCCTCTACTCGGCTCTGCTACCGCCCCTTGCCTCGCTGCCATGCCCTTCTCCACTCCATTAATACACCCAGCAGTAGATTCTCGGCATTGGAGCCTCTCCCCCTTCCACCACCTCCTAGCAATGTGTCTCTCCCATCAGTATGCCCTCTTTTACCTTGCTCGACTACTGTTGCCATCTGTTTTCAATGTGGATGTTTTGTGCTCATCTAGAGTGGGTATGTACTTGTAGCTGGCTAAGATTTTGTTTCTAGATGTTCAGTTTAAGCCCGACAATTAAGTTCTTTATTTGCCCATCCAGGGAAAAAAAAAACTGCTGTTGTTTGAGTATATCAAAATCAGATGAGAAGCTACTTTTGACTTTATGGAAGTACTGTGAAGGAGCAGCGTTTCTTCATTGTCCTGGCTGTCTTGCACAGAGCCCTTTGGATTGGAGCAGTGCTTTCTGCTACTTCTACGGATGGAGACATACCATGGACCTATCTGGGTCTCGCTATGGCAGTCAGATTACTAGGTCTCCTTCGAGATTTGGCGATACATTTTAAACGTTGGGAGGAGCTTGGGTGGCTTACTTGGTGAGGGTCAAACTCCATCAGATGGAGGTCCCTCACTATCAGAGTTACCCTCCACTCTTCCTCTACTATTCATGGGGGAGATATATGGCAGAGTCTTTTTTGCTAGAGTCTAGGCTTCCTGGACGTTGCTTTTCTTGTGGAGACTTGGCCATATGGCAGCTGCCTGCAGTCGAGGATAATCACATAGTGCGTGAGCATTGAGAGCTGCTGATAGAGGTGCATGAGGCTCCAAGGGAGTCGACACTTTTAGCAGAGTTAAATCAGAGGTAGAGAGATCTAGAAGACGAGAGCAAAAAAAAGGAGACATCGGCGGTAGAGACAGTCAGAGTTGCCTCTGGTTACTATAGTTTATAGGTGCAGGGATTCACTCATGGGATTCCCGTCTCCTACTCACTCACACTCTTTTTTGGATGTTCTACCCCCTCCTTCTCCTATGGAGCTTGGTGGCATGTTACTTGTCACCTGCCCGTTTGATAGTTTTGATAGAGATGATACTCCTCTTGCTGTTTTCCTGACCTAGTATGAAAAGACCTGACAGATTTGATTATGTTAGGAGATCTGAAAAGTTGAAAAACAACGAGTAACCTTGTTTTACTAATTTTTATGTGATTTTGTTGGATCATTCTTTTGATGTATTTTGTATCTTTTATCTTGGGGTATGTGCCCTCAAGGTACTTATCAATAGAAGATGCTTCCACATAGATAGATAGATAGATAGAGAGGATGAAATGAAATGTTATATTAAACGTCTTCAACAAGCCAAAATGACCTATGAGACCAAATTGATACAATCCTTGTGGATCTATCCAATGTCTGGGTACAAAAATAAAATGAAGGAAAGTAAAAGCCTAAACTAAAAGACTAAAATCGTCAGACTGAAATCATCATAATCATCATCATCCATGCCCGAGGATGCCCGGCGTTGGGCGTTGTCTGAGAAAGTATTGCATTGGTCGTTGACGAGCTTCATCAATGTCCGCCTTTGTAAGTAGTCGTATTGGCCGTCTCCCATGTCGTGCTAAATTATTCCAGATTCTCTGATGGAGCCTCCGTCGATGTCGTGGTCGCCCCCGTAGACGTAGGCGTCTAGCTCTCTTGAGCTTAGTGGCTCTGTCCACTAATATACCTCTGGTAGAAGTGGGCTTTGAAATCCATTGTGAAGCATGCTCATCTGGTTGCTGAGTCCCTGCTCTAAAGAAGTCAGCGATCTCCCTCTATGAATGTCTCCTATTGCCTGGTCTCCTCAAGAGACTCTCCCTGTGTCTGCGCAACTGTAGCAAAAACAACCTGAGGCATCTCCGATCCTGATATCTCATGACTCTAGCCAACGGACTAAAGCCCCCTCTGAATAGACAGTGAAAGCGGCTCCATATCTCATAGTATACGGGACAATGACAAATGTGATGTAACTCTGTCTCTAGCTCTTTATGACAACTGGCATATCCTGGCTTCTACTGGTACTCTCCTAAATGTGCCAGTCTCAATCTCTAGCTGATGCGATGATGTGCGCATCTGACCAATAGCACATCGTATCCCATAGGATAAATGAGTGTCCATATAGGCAGGTCTGATCACACACACAAAGAGAGAGAAATGAAATGTTATATTAACGTCTTCAAAAGGCCAAAATGACCTATGAGACCAGAGCGTTACAAGGTTGGATCAAAATGTACGTACGGATCGGTTCCGTACCATACGGATGTCCTGTACGGATCCGTACCGCACGAAACGATCCGTACACCGTTTTTTTTTTTGGGTGGGAAGCCTGTGCGGTGCTGATTTAAAATGAAAATCCAAGTCTCTTGCAATAGTTACACAGTATGTGGTTGTCTTGTAAAACATGGCTTTGAATGTCTCTATAAGTTGTTGGCTTCTCTCTTGTTTTTTATTGGAAATGTCCTAGAAAATTTAGTACTTTGCGGTTTTTTACAAGAGTACGTATTTTGACGTACATAAATTTTTTTCCTGTATGGAACAACATACAATACGTACATATACACCACGTACAGTACGTTTGGTACCACCTTGGAGCGTTACAATGTGGGGAGAAATGAAATGAAATGATATATTAACGTCTACAAAAGGCCAAATTGACCTATGAGACCAGATTAATTACAATGGTGAGTCTAGTACCAAGTCTAGGTACAAACAAAGAAAATTAAAAACTGAGATAGGAGTGCTATCGATTCCTATGGGTGGCTGGTAAGCTGAGCAATGGTATAATGCCACAAAGGTACAAAGTGGGGATAAGTGTCACCATGATACAATATAGCAGTAGCATGAAGTCTATCCCTATCGACACTCTGGGTGTCGTGCTAGAATCCTGTGGATCCTCTACCGCAATCTCCGTCGGTGCTGCGTGGCTCCCCTCCTCATTCCTGGGCGTCTCGATCTCCCCAACTCTATGGATCGATCAATGAGAGTACCATTGGTGTGTGTATGGGTGGGAACTGAGCTTTGTGGTGGTGGTGGCCCCTCTGCCTCTGTGGTACTCGGACTGAAGAAATCTGAGATGCGTCTTTGGGACTGTCTCTGTCTATGCCATTTCAATAGAGTCTCTATGTCTCTGTATCTCAAGTAGAAATAATCCGAGACATCTCTTGACTCTATCTAACGAGTCAAAACCATCTCTCAATAAACAGTGAAAGCATCCCCAAATCTCATAGTAGACTGTGCTGTGACATATGAAGTGAAACTATGTCTCTGGCTCTGCATGGCATAACTGACATATCCTCCTGGCTGCTGGTATGCCTCTGAATCTACCTGTCTTAATCCCAAGTTGGTGTGAAGATGTGCGTATCTGGCCTATGGCACATCGTAACCCATGAGATAGATGTGTGTCCATGTAGCTGGGCCGTGTGACAAATCCGTCTGTCGTGAGTTGGAGATGTAACAAACTGCTGACGTGTCAAAGCCTAAAGAATGGAGCCAACTTACAGATGCCGGCTGAGGGGCCTAAACCCTAAGAAGAGCAAGTAACAGAAGAAGTCCTACCAACTTATGGGGACCCCGTCCGATGGGGCCCCAAGTGACATAAAGATTAAAATAAAGCAGGACCCGCAGCTGATGACGTGGCAGTTTCTGAAAATTACGTTGACATGATGATGTGGCAGGTTGTACGGATTTCCGCGTTTTGTGCTGGCTGATGATGTGGTAGCTGTACGGATTTATATAAACTACGTTGGCATCTTTTGGCATTGCTTTTTGGACCAGGTGCTTTTGAGTTTGAAGGCTTTTCACTGTAATTGCTTTTTAGGCCAAGGGCCTTTAAATATGAGGTTAGGGCTCATTCTCTGGCATGCTTCCTGGAGAAGGTGCAGAGTCTGGAGTACCGGCTTGTACTCTCTTGATGCAATATAAAGAAATACCGAAAGGGGCGCCAAGGTTTGGGGCCAATACTCTCTAGGGTGGAATACCGCCACTCCGTGTCGCATGTCGTCTCTCTCTCTCTCTCTCTCTCTCAATTCAGTTGTTATTGAAGTTTGTTCAGTCTGTTCTTTTCTATTGGCACGTGGTGCCCGTCTTGTGACAGTGATATTAGAGCATCAGGCATGTGCTTTTCTGAAAGCATACCGGTCCTACAAAAGAGCAGACAGAGCTATTGGAATTTTATTTGAGGTATCTTCGCCCTCCAACCCAGACTTAGGAGCCACTCCCACCCTTACTTCATTGCGCATCGGGTGCGCTCCCGTCTTTATCGCTATGTCTTACAAAGCATAAGCCGTAAAGAACCCAAGACTTGGAATTCATGGATTGAATATTTGCAGTTTCTGCTCAACGAGCTTCACGACATTCTTTCACGGCATCCTCAGCAGAATCTTCCGATGCTGCAAAGTTTTCAACAATTTTTGAACTACATGTTGCCCCCTCTGATGCCCCAGGTAGTACCTCCTCCTCCGGCACCAGAAAGTACGAGAGCCTTCAACCAACAACCTTCTCAGCCGTCTGTTCCGATCGGGGGAGTCTTCAGGAATATGGTGCAGCCATATGACCCTAGTCCAGTGCAACCGCCTTTGCCACCGCCATTGCCCCACCTCCACCACCACCGCCACCAGGCTACAATGGTTGGAGCCCATATGGATACCCTTATTATCCATACCCGGGATATGCGGCTAACCAACCCAAAGATTTCAAAGATGGCGGCACGACAGTCAAATTTTTCACTTTTTCCGAAGTGATAGATCTCAAGAAAGCATTGCAGTTCCTACAGCAATTTGACAACATCTATGCTTTGGGGAACTATACAGAAGAATCCAAGATTTCTCGAGCAGCAGGATCTCTTAAAGATAATGCTATGCAATGGTGGAGTTCAATCGCGACACAACCGCATGCTCCAAGGACCTGGCAAGCTTTCAAGACAGTTTTTGCACGTAGTTACGTGACTTCTATGTTTGAAGTCCGGATATTGGCAGAGTGGGGCAACTTGAAAATGCTTGCCGCCGAAACCATGGACGAATATAACCAAAGGTTTCTCAACGTGTACCTTCGGGTGTCCTTTAGATATGTTCCCTTGGAGGCCCAATGCGAGCGATACACCATTGGACTACCATCACCATTGCAAGAATATTGTCTATCCAAGCAAGTCTCTACCATGCAAGAACTTATGGACCATGCCCCGGTCAGCTACAAACTGATGAAAAAAAGCTAGAGTTTACCACAGAAGAATCTCCGGTCACGAACCACAACTCTCGCCAACAAAGAACAAATTCTCGAGAGTCTCGTGAAAGTCAACCACAAAGGCCTCGTTTGACGCCTCAACAACGAGACACCTTACTACAAGAAGGCCGATGCTTTGGATGCTTTCAAACAGGGCATAATCATTCTAATTGTCCCGAATGCACTGATAGACCAGAGGAGCCGACGCCCGCACCAACGGTCGACAGAAACCCAACGCCACCTCCTGCTAAGAGAGCTAGACCCGCTATTGGACTAGTTCCTGATATTTATGGCATACACCTTGAGAGTACAAATGAATTGTGTCGAGCATATGGCAAAGTCAATGGCTTCAAAGCCCTTATTTTCTTTGACCCGGAGCTACAGAGAACTTCATTCATCCAGAATTCTTAAAGCAGATGCACTTTGATTATGATGCAGAGGGTGGAGAAATTGAAGCTGAGCTAGCCACAGGGCAAACTCAGAAAGTGGTACCGCTCATTGGTGCTCTTCCAGTGACTATTCAAAATTATCATGGAAAAGCTGATTTCCACATCATGAAGTTGGGCAATTGCGACTTTCTCTTGGGCATGCCTTGGCACGACAAGAATGATGCGACTCTCCAGGTTCGGAACCGAACCATCACCGTGATGCAGAAGGACAAGTCAATCATCCTCAAAGTTCGGTTGTCCGAACACAACCTCGAATGAACTCTTTACTTGTTTTTTTTTTTCCCTTTATAGCTAAAAAGCATTGTTTGAAATGGATGGTATCTGTTTTGAACTTGTCTTGGTGCCGATTTGAAATGTTTGACTCTGGTTTTAATACTGGTTTCAATGATTGGTGATTTTATTCCCGGGTGGAGTAGTGAGAAATGTTGTTTTGCTATTGTTTGAACTTCCGAACGACGCAGACGGGATGTCTGGGGAGCGTTTGGTTGTATGCTTGTAAAATAATTGTTGTTGTGACTCCCGGCCCGGACCTGGATGGTTATGCGGGAGGAGTATTAAGAAGTCTGAGCAGTGGTTACTCTCAGCACCTCCAAACGACGCAGGCTGCGGTCTGGGGGGCGTTTGGTTGTAAAATGACTCTATATCTCCCGGCCCGGACCTTTTTAGGTTATGCGGGAGGAGTGATGAGGGAGTCGTTGAATATCTCCCGGCCCGGACCTTGTTAGGTTATGCGGGAGGAGTGTTCATCGGCGACTTTATGTTGCTATGTCTTATAACATGCATATGTGAGCGTTTGTTTTGCATTGTGATGTGCCAACCTCTGAATATTCCTAATTGGATGAGATTGCCTGGGTATGTAATTTTAGTGCATCAAGACACCCGTGGAAGATTGGTACGGTTTGGGTGTGATGGCTAATTTTACTACGCCGGAATATCAAGAGTTCCGATCTGGACGAAAGGAGAAGCTAACTCCTTGATCAAAAGAGCCGAAAGGAGAAGCTAACTCCTAACAAAAAGAGCAAACTGATTGTCCCTCGGAATGTCCCTCGGAACTTTTTTTTGAGCTAACTTGAGTTGTTTTGCAGATATGCTGTAATCGCGGACGATTACTCTCTTTCAAGAAGGGGAGATGTAACAAACTGCTGACGTGTCAAAGCCTAAAGAATGGAGCCAACTTACAGATGCCGAGCGAGGGGCCTAAACCCTAAGAAGAGCAAGTAACAGAAGAAGTCCTACCAACTTATGGGACCCTGTCCGATGGGGCCCCAAGTGACATAAAGATTAAAATAAAGTAGGACCCGCAACTGATGACGTGGCAGTTTTCGAAAATTGCACTGACATGATGACGTGGCAGGCTGTACGGATTTCCGCGTTTTGCGCTGGCTGATGACGTTGCAGCTCTATGGATTTCCATAAATTACGCTGGAAACTTTTGGCACTGCTTTTTGAACCAGATGCTTTTGAGTTTGAAGGCTTTTCATTGTAATTGCTTTTTAGGCCAAGGGCCTTTAAATATGAGGTTAGACCGTTAGGACTCATTCTCTGGCATGCTTCCTAGAGAAGGTGCAGAGTCTGGAGTAGCGGCTTGTACTCTCTTGATGCAATATAAAGAAATACCGAAAGGGGTGCCGAGGTTTGGGGCCAATACTCTGTGGGGTGGAATTCCGCCGCTCCGTGTCGCGTGTCGTCTCTCTCTCTCTCTCTCTCTCTCTCTCTCTCTCTCTCTCAATTCAGTTGTTATTGAAGTTTGTTCAGTCTGTTCTTTTCTATTGGCACGTGGTGCCCGTCTTGTGACAGGAGAAGATGCTCTCTATAGAAAGCCCTCTCTGAATAGACAACGAAAGCGGCCTCGTATCTCATAGTATACCGGACAATGACAAATGTGATGTAACTTTGTCTTTGGCTCTATATGACACAACTGGCAAATCCTAGCTTCTGCTGGTACTCTCCTAAATCTACTAGTCTCAATCTCTAGCTGATGCAATGATGTGTGCATCTGATTAATATCACATCGTATCCCATAGGATAAATGAGTGTCCATATAGGCCCGTCTGATCACATATCCATTCTCTATTAGTTGGAGGAGATGCTCTCTATAGAAAGCCATCTTTGTGCCCAAATCTTGTACCGGCTGTATCCATGTGCTTTTGGTATCTAGTTGAATCAAATCTTGACGTAGAAGTCTAGTGGTCCTTGTCCATGTGAGAGAAAGGGAAGGCTCAAGGTGCATCCAAGGAGTACTGGAGGCCCTCTATCCATGCTGAAGCCATGTGATTGAAACCATGATGTCATCTGCCCATACCAACATGCTGTGTCCCCTTGTAGTGCTAGCTGTCGGGATGACTCAAGGGCTAGCCAAGCATATCTGTCTCTGGGGAGGTCCCATAAATTATGCACGAAGGAAACTGATCTAGTAAGGGCCTCAACTACGAGAGGGGGTAAGCTAGCTCAGCTCGAATAATCTCATGTGGCACTGAGGCCTTAGCCCGAATCATCTGAGAGATCATAGAGACTAGAGGCCTCTTTATACATCTCCATCCATCAATGCTACCAGATCTGCCCTGGTGGTCCATTGAGGGCCCCCAAATCTGAACCCCATAGAGCATAGCTGAAGCCACTAGAGTGTCAAAAAGCCACAGCTTTGTTCGAGGATCTTGAAACTGAACTTGCAAACACATCTTTGCCAATCCTCCCAAGGCTGCATAAGCTCTCGTCAATCTAGTCTCTATTGCTCTCCTAAATGAGAGAGAGAAATGAAATGAAATGTTATATTAACGTCTTCAAAAGGCCAAAATGACCTATGAGACAAAACTGTAACAAAATTGTGAATCTGATACCATGTCTGGGTACAAAAATACTAAAACAAAATACTACTACTACTAGAATCCATCCTCATCTGCACTCTGGATGTCGAGAGAGTATGGCTCGAATCCTTTGCTGTAGTCACCGTCGATGTTGTGTAGCCCCTCTCCTCAATTGTGGCCGTCTGGATTTCCGTAGCTCCAGTGCTCGGTCGATGAGAGTTCCAGTAGTGGTCGAATGAGTGTGGGCCGAGCTTTGCAGTGATGGCTGCTCCTCTGGTTGTCCCATATCTAGTGAAAAGAAATCTGTAATCCGTCTCTGGGACTGTCTCTCTCTAGCTCTCCCCAATAAAGTGTCTATATATGTGTAACTCAAGTAGATATAGCCCAAGACATCTCTGATCCTCATAATTCATGACCCTAGAGAAAGGACCGAAACCCTCTCTGCATAAGCAGTGGAAACGGCCCCGAATCTCATAGTACATTGTGCAATGACATATGTAATGTAGCTCTGTCTTTGGCTCTACCTGGCATAAGCGGCATATCCTGCTGTCTGCTGGTATCCCTCTTAGTCTACCAGTCTCAATCTCCGACTGATGTGCGGATGTGCATATCTGATCAATGGCACACCGCAAACCTTGAGACATATGTGTATCCATGTAGCTTGGTCGAATCACAAACCCATCTCTTGTGAGGTGGAGAAGATGCTCTCCATAGAAAGCCATCTTCGTGCCCAACTCCTGTGGCATCTCTATCTATGTCCTCCTCGTATCCAGCTTGATCAGGTCCTGACGAATGAGTCTAGTAATCTCCACCTGTGTAAGAGACATCGAGGGTGTTTGAAGAGAGTACTGGAAAGGGGGCAGCCTGTCCATGGTGAAGCCATGCATCTGAAACCATGATGTCATCTGTGCATACCAGCATGAAGTGTCCCCCTGAAGAGCTAATTGTCTGGAAAACTCAAGGGCCAATCTAGCATATCTGTCTCTAGCTGTGCACAAAGGAGACTGATCTGATAAGCGCCTCAATCTCCATAGGAGGGGCAGCTAGCTCTGCTCGAATGATAGCGTGGGGTACAGAGGCCTTGGCTCTGATCAGTCGAGAGATCATAGATACCAAGGGCCTCTCCATACGTTTCCAACCATCTTGGCCTGCAGGTCCCCATATCTGCACCGCATACAACATAGCTGAGGCTATTAAAGTATCAAAGAGCCATAACTTTGTCCGAGGTTCCTGGAATTGAACCTGTGAACACATTCTCTCCAAGCCTCCCAAGGCCGCATAAGCTCTAGTCAGTCTAGTCTTTGCTGCACTCCCCAAAGAAAACCTCGGCCCAGTGAAGACAACCCCCAGGTAAGTGTATGCATGTGTATACTCTACAATCTCCTAACCATATGTGATAGTCGGTGCTGATCTCCTGATCCGTTGTGGTGTGGTGTTAAACACCATAACCTTGGTTTTACCAAGTTTTACAGACAATCCACTATCCTCTGCAAAACTGTGTAATGCATCCAACTATCACTGCATACCCTGTGGTGAGTCAAAGATCAACACAATATCATCAGCATATAACAACAATGGGATCCACGTCCCTGCCAGCTGGGCACCTCTATCACCCTCTTTGTCAATGTAATCAGACACCTCATCAACATACATACCAAATAGAGTAGGAGACAATGGGCAACCCTGTTTCACCCCAATGGTGGAGTGAACTAAATCAGAGATCTCCTCCGGGGTGCGTACATGTCCCATCACTAATCTGTATAGAGCTTTAATCCCCCAAATCAACACTATGGGCACCCCCATCTCTTGCAGTCTGCACATCAATTGAGCTCTTGGTACCATGTCAAATGCTTTGCGGAAATCCATAAAGCTACAATAAATCCGTCTCCCATGTGACCTGCCCTCCTCAATGATGGCTCTGAGTGTCAGAATATGATCAAGAGTGGAGAAACCCCTCCTAAAACCGGCTTGGTCCTTTACTCGTACACCCTCACCCTCTGCCCAATTACTCAACTGTTGCTCAAGACTCCAGAGAGATCTTCTTTTAGGAGTCATCTCTCGGATTGCTTCTTGGCGCCTTGTGCGCCGGAAGAAACGAGCTTATTTGGCCCAGATGGAGCGACACTTGTATCAATTGTTCTTGAGTAGAGACTCTGGAGAGGCATGACGATTCTTTCACGAGCACTCCCCCCCAATTGATTACTTCTCCTGATGTGTGGGGCTAGTATGCGACATCGTTATTTACAGTTCCTGGACAGGACCCCTTGCCAGATTCTACAAAGCCATGCCCACCTATCAACACCTTCTTTACCACTGAGATGGTAAAGAGAGCCATTGACAAGATGAGAACCAGCAGGGCATATGATCATGATGGTCTAGTAGGAGAGCACTTTATACATGCTATGCTGGTAGAGGGTCTTGCAGTGTTGTTCAATCGTGCCATGTGTGAGGGGTTACCTCAGACTTGGAGGTTGTCTACTATTGTGCCTATCTTCAAGGCAAGTGATCCTACAGAGCCTTGGAATTACCATACTATTATGGTTGGGCATACATTGGCACGGAGAGAGAGAGAGAGAGAGAGAGAGAGAGAGAGAGAGAGAGAGAGAGAGAGAGAGAGAGAGAGAGAGAGAGAGAGAGAGAGAGAGATGAGATGAAATGTTATTTAAATGTGTTCAAAAGCCAAAATGACCTATGAGACCAAACTGATACAATCTTGGTGTATCTAATACAGTGTCTGAGAGAGAGAGAGAGAGAGAGAGAGAGAGAGAGAGAGAGAGAGAGAGAGAGAGAGAGAGAGAGAGAGAGAGAGAGAGAGAGAGAGAGAGAGAGAGAGAGAGAGAGAGAGAGAGAGAGAGAGATTCTGTGTGTATGCGTGTGTGTGTGATTTTGAGAGAGAGAGAGAGAGAGAGAGAGAGAGAGAGAGAGAGAGAGAGAGATGATGAAATGAAATGTTAGATTAACGTCTTCAAAAGGCCAAAATGACCTATGAGACCAAAAAGTTACAATTCGTGAATCTGATACCATGTCTTGAGTAAGGAAATTACAAAGTTACAAAGAACTAACACTAAAACACTAAGGAGAAAGGAAATTAGGGGGGGGGGGGGGGGGGGGGGGGGGGGGGTTTGTGGGTTCAAATGAAATCTTTCATCGGTCGCTGTCAGATCTCATCGACCTCCTTCATGGTCAGTACTCTGGTTGGGCGTCTTGCATGTCAAGCTAGAGTGATCTGTATCTTCTGTTGCAGCCTTCGTCGCTAGTGGGAGACCCCCCGAGGTCGTGGAAGTCTGGATCTGCCAAGCTCAGTGGCTCGGTCAAGTATTGTACCTCTAGTATGAGTAGGTTCTGAGCTCTGCTGTAATGACTGCTCCGTTGGCTCTCCTCTGGCTAGTGTTAAGAAATCTGTGACTCGTCTCTGAGACTGTCTTTCCCCTGATGTCCTCAGCAAGCTCTCCCTAAGTCTGCGTAGCTCTAGCAGGAACAATCCGAGACACCTCTGATCCTTGTATCTCATGACTCTAGAAAAAGGTATGAACCCTTCTCTGAACAGGCAGTGAAAGCGGCCGCGTATCTCATAGTATGCTGGGCAGTGACATGTATAGTGCAGCTCTATCTCTGGCTCTGAGTTACATAGGTGACATATCGTGGCTCCTGCCGGCACCCCTCGAAATCGGCCAGTCTCGATCTGGAGCTGATGTGAGGATGTGCGTATCTGTCCAATAGCGCATCTTATCCCATGAGATAAGTGTGTATCCATGTATGTAAGCCTAGTCACAACGTCGTCCTCCGTGAGTTGGAGAAGATGCTCTCTGTAGAAGGCCATCTTCGTGCCCAACTCCTGTGTCAGCTGTATCCATGTGCTCCTGGTATTTAGCTGAATCAGATCTTGACGTATGAGTCTGATGATTTCTGTTTGTGTGAGAGACAGGGGGGTGCATCCAAGGGAGTATTGAAGCGGAGGTAATCTATCCATGTTGAGACCATGTGACTGAAACCATGTTGTCATTTGTCCATACCAACATGCTGTATCGCCTTGTAGAGCTAGTTGTCGAGATGACTCTAGGGCAAGCCGAGTGTATCTGTCCCTGGGGAGATCCCATAGACCGTGCATAAAGGATACTGATCTCGTCAATGCCTCCACCATGCGGGGGGGGGGGGGGGGGGGGGGGGGCGGCGGCTAGCTCGGCTCGGATAATCTCATGTGGTACTAAGGCCTTAGCCCGAATCATCCGAGCGATCATAGAGACCAGAGGCCTCTCCATACATCTCCATCCATGTGTGTTGCAAGATCTCCCATGGTGGTCTACTGAGGGTCCCCATACCTGAACTCCATAGAGCATAGCTAGAGTCACTAGAGTGTCAAAAAGCCAAAGCTTTGTAGGCGGTTCCTGAAACTGAACCTACAAACACATCTTCTCCAATCCGCCCAAAGCTGCATATACTCTCATCAGTCTAGTCTCTGATGCTCTCCTTAGTGAAATCACCGGTCCATCGAAGACTACCCCAAGATAAGTATATGCATCTGTGTACTCCACAGTCTCCTGGCCATACTCCAATAGTGGAGTGGACCATGTGAGACATTCCCTAAGTGGTGCGTACCCGCCCCATCACTGTCCTGTATAGAGCGAGAATACCCCATATCAGCTCTGTAGGCACACCCATGTCCTGTAGTCTGCGTATAAGTCTGGCTCTCAGCACTATGTCAAAAGCTTTGCGGAAATCCACAAAGCTACAATAGATCCTCTTGCCATGGTGTCTACCCTCCTCAATAATAGCTGTGAGTGTCAGAATCTGGTCAAGAGTAGAGAAACCTCTCCTGAAACTTGCTTGCCCTGGTGCTCTTATGCCCTCGCTCTGCCCATCTACTTAGCTCCTGCTCAAGAATGGATGCATACAACCTAGCTATGTGTGACCAACCATGATGGTGCGATAATTCGTGGGAAGCATGGGATCTCCCGACTTGAAAATAGGCACAATCGTAGACAAACTCCAAGTCTCTGAGAAGCCTTCATACATGGCTCGATTAAACATCATAGCCAAGAGCTCTGCAAGCATATCTTTGGCATGGATAAGGTGCTGTGCTACCAGACCATCATGATCATGCATGTCTAGTGGGTCCGGCAGAGGTGGTTGCCCTGATGCTGTGTAGAGAGATGTGGCATATTCCCCCCATGTCTCAGTGGAGGTGACCGTTGGTGGTGGTGAATGCTCGTGGAATAGCCTCCATGCTTCGCCCGAGTCCTGACTTATAACTAATTGATATAGATCCTGTAACAAACTATTGACATGTCGAGACCCTAATTCTGTTGAAACCCTAACCCTAAAATCAGAAACCCTAATTCTGTCCGAAACCCTAATTTTGTTGAAACCCTAACCATAAAATTAGAAACCTAATTCTGCCCGAAATCCTAATTCTGTTGAAACCCTAACCCTAAAATCAAAAACCCTAATTCTGCCAAAAACCCTAACCCTAAAATAAAAAACCCTAACCCTAACCCTGATTTGCTGACGTGGCGGGCTGACTTGTGGCCTGTTGTACAGACACCAGCACGATTTACGAAAAGCTGGCAGCTTTTGGCATTGCTTTTTGGACCAGGAGCTTTTGAGTTTTGAAAGCTTTTTACTGTAATTGCTTTTTAGGCCAAGGGCCTTTAAATATGAGGTTAGGCCTCATTCTCTGGCATGCTTCTTGGAGAAGGTGCAGAGTCTGGGTACGGACTTGTACTTTGATGATGCAACATAAAGAAATACCGAAAGGGACGCCAAGGTTTGGGGCCAATACTCTCTGGGGTGGAATTTCGCCACTCCGTGTTGCGTGTTGTCTCCTTCTTTCAGTTCAATTGTTATTGAAGTGCTAAAAATTTGTTCAGTCTGTTCTTTTCTATTGGCACGTGGTGCCCGCCTTGTGACAGTGGTATCAGAGCATCAGGCGTGTGCTTTTTTGAAAGCATACCGGTCCTACAAAAGAGCAGACAGAGCTATTGGAATTTTATTATTTGAGGGATCTTCGCCCTCCAACCTAGACTTATTAGCCACTCCCACCCTTACTACATCGCGCATCGGGCGCGCTCCCGTCTTCACCGCTTATGTCTTACAGGGCATAAGCCATTAAGATCACTTGCAAGAGAAGGATCCAATAGTTGTTTCGAGCTGCTATTTTTCTTAGAGACAATACCATGTAGATGTTGATGTCTATAGCTACCAAGCCGCACACTCCAAGTACTTGGCAAGCTTTCAAGAAAAATTTTGTCCGAAGTTATATGGTTTTTGACATCTTCCTTCGGAGTGCAACTTCTGGCAGAGTGGGGTATCCTGAAATGCTTGCCATGGAAACCCTAGCAGATTATAACTTGAAGTTTCTCGGCATCTCCCAGTAGGTGTCTCTTCACGATCAGATGACCTTGGAGGTCCAGTGTGATGGCTATCTTGGGACTACCATCCCCGCCAAAGAAACAATGTTTGTCCAAGAGCTGATGGACCTTGCTGTGGTTCTCTACGACCTTATGGAAGGAACCTAACCCTAATTCTTTATGCAGGTTTCAGGATGGAAAGTCAGTTTGAGTTTTGAGTTTTGAGTTTTGTTTGATCTTGTTTGGTGATCCTGTTTGGAATTTGTTTGAAATGGATTCGTATCTGTTTTGAACCTGTTTTGGTGCCGATCTGAAATGTTTGACTCTGGTTTTAATACTGGTTTCATTGGTTGGTGATTTTACTCCCGGGTGGAGAAGTGAGAAATACTATTTTGGTATTGTTTGAACCTCGGAATGACGCAAGCCGATGCCTGGGGAGCGTTTCGTTGTATGTTTGAAAACCTCCGAACGACGCAGGCCGATGCCTGGGGAGCGTTTGGTTGTATGCTTGTAAAATATTGTTGTTGTGACTCCCGGCTCGGACGTGGATGATTATGTGGGAGGAGTATTAAGAAGTCTGAGCAGTGGTTACTCTCAACACCTCCAAACAACGCAGGCTGCGGTCTGGGGGGCGTTTGGTTGTAAAAGGCCTCTATATCTCCCGGCCCGGACCTTTTTAGGTTATGCGGGAGGAGTGATGAGGGAGTCGTAGAATATCTCCCGGCCCGGACCTTGTTAGGTTATGCGGGAGGAATGTTCATCGGTGGCTTTATGTTTCTATGTCTTGTAACATGCATATGTAAGCATTTGTGTTGCATTGTGATGTGCCAACCATTGAATATTCCTAATTGGATGAGATTGCCTAGGTATGGATCAAGACACCCGTGGAAGGTCAGTATGGTCTAGGTGTGATGGCTAATTTTACTACGCCGGAATATCAAGAGTTTCGATCTGGACGAAAGGAGAAGCTAACTCCTTGATCAAAATAGCCGAAAGGAGAAGCTAACTCCTTGATCAAAAGAGCAGAAAGGAGAAGCTAACTCCTTAATAAAAAGAGCAAACTGATTGTCCCTTGGAATGACCCTCGGAAATTTTTGAGCTAACTTGAGTTGTTTTGCAGATATGCTGTAATCGCGGACGATTACTCTCTTTCAAGAAGGGGAGATGTAACAAACTACTGACGTGTCGAAACCCTAATTTTGCTGAAACCCTAGCCCTAAAATCAGAAAACCTAATTCTGCCCAAAACCCTAATTTTGTTGAAACCCTAACCCTAAAATCAAAAACCTAATTCTGCTCGAAACCCTTATTCTGCTGAAACCCTAACCCTAAAATAAAAAACCCTAATTCTGTCCAAAACCCTAACCCTAAAATCAAAAACCCTAACCCTAACCCTAACCCTGATTTGTTGACGTGGCGGGCTGACACGTGGCCTGCTGTACAGACACAAATGCGATTTACGAAAAGCTGGCAGCTTTTGTCATTGCCTTTTGAACCAGGAGCTTTTGAGTTTTGAAGGCTTTTCGCTGTAATTGCTTTTTAGGCCAAGGGCCTTTAAATATGAGGTTAGGGCTCATTCTCTGGCATGCTTCCTGGAGAAGGTGCAGAGTCTGGGTACCGACTTGTACTTTGATGATGCAATATAAAAGAAATACCGAAAGGGGCGCCAAGTTTGGGGCCAATACTCTCTGGGGTGGAATTTCGCCACTCCGTGTCGCATGTCGTCTCTCTCTTTCAGTGCAGTTGTTATTGAAGTGCTAAAAGTTTGTTCAAGCTGTCCTTTGCTATTGGCACGTGGTGCCCGCATTGTGACAGATCCCGCTCTAGCTGAGATAGATGGGCCCTTTTCTTTCGTCGCACTAGGCGGCGAAAGATAATCTGTGACTGTCTATGTGTGGTAATACCCATGAGCACTTCCCTCTGTAATTTGATCCTCGTTTCTCTGCACTCCTCATCATACCCACTGTTTTGGGGCATGCTCCCAGATCGTCTCCGTGTGGGCTGGCTATGGGGGCATGCATCTGATGCTGCATCATGGAGCATCTCTGTCAGTATCTGAGTGAGTTCATCTAGAGGCCGTCCCGGCTCCTTGGTGCATAGCTGCCTGTATATCTCATCCATATACACAGAATCTGTCTCCCTCATGAAGTATACCGAGTGTGTGTGGGGACCTCTCCTAATGGAGCTGTGCTGAAATGAAAGGTCAGGGTGAAAGACATGATAACATGATCAAATCCTACTCCAACTAGCCTAGTGCCCACCATGAAATCTTGAAAGAATGGAATGAGATATGGCTGGGCCATAACATAATCCACTGTGCTGGAACCATGTCGGTGAGGAAAGCAAGTAAAACCTCCAGCTGTTGAAAATCTTTGTAGGCCATTCACAATGGCCAATTTGTGCGTAGTTCCCATAACTATCAAGTATCTGCCATATTCAGTGTATTCCTCATCTTGTGATAGTTTGGATAGACCCATCTCTGTGACGTCCAGCTGCCTAAGCATCTCTTCGGAAGTATCATAAAATATTGTCTGGTGGTGGGAAGTCCTAGCATTGAAATCCCCTAGTATGATAATGTCACCATCCTTGGAAAACTCCCTTATGTCATTATCTAAAATAGCAAAGGGGGATTGTCCTCTTGGTGATGCATATACTGACGTACTAGGAGGAAAGTAACAAATAGCAATGTAGAGGTATCTGCCCGTCTCTGCCCTGAGCCTCACCCACATGTACCTAGCCTGTTCATCCTTGCATGCTATATGTATCAGTGGCTGCAGTTCCTCCCTGAATAGAACTGCCACTCCCCTTGAGCCCCGTCCTTGATGCTCCAATCTGGTCTCCTGTCTGCAGGCTCTCCCCCATCTATATCCGCTCACCTATGGCATGGATTGTCCACGTGCTTGATGCGTCTCATAGTAGAAAACGATGTCTCTCCCTGTGAAGCTATCCTCAAAGGCCCCTACATCAAGACGGAGTGACCCATTACAATTCCAGGTTGCCATCTTTAGTGGGGTCCCATAGGTCTCGCACCGTCATGCGGGGCGTCGCTCCAATATCACCACCTTTCCATCCCTGTAAAAAGCAATCTTCCCCTTTTCCCTTGCTGCTCTTATTTCCGGCATTACTTCTTGCATATGAGCAATCTGCGAGAGGGTGATGTCATCTCCAAGAAAGATGCCAGTCTTCTTTTGAGTCGGTCTCTTCTTCAAGAAGTCTTTCTTCGCTTCCATGGAGGGGAAGCGGAGAGTGAGTGCCCTTTCCTTCGAGGTTTCTCCGTTGCTCCCACTTTTCTTAGTGCCCACTCTCCAAGCCCTTGTATGCGTCTACACGGTGACTCCCACTAGTGTCATGAGTTATTTCACCTCTTTATCCACATTATCTTGGTCTCTGAGGCCACATATCCTTACGTGTAAGGCCCGTACACGTCTCCTTTGCTCCTCTTCTAGTGTCAAGTTGATGATGGTTGGCGTGGGAGTGGGGGTTATTTCCTTGCCTTTTCCTTTCTTGACAATCTCGATCCATTTTTCGGCCTTTTCTGCTTTTTGTTGGGTCTTTGTGATGACATCTACCCACGAGGTCATCATTTCTTTTTGTTGCTATCCACCTTCCTTGATGGCCCGTACTTGCTCCTTAATCGTGTTAAGTTCTTCAATGAAAGGGTTGAAGCTCTCCTCCTTCGAGGACATTCTGCGATCACACTTCTGCAAGCTCTTTCTTGAGTAGTGCGATTTCCTCATCTTGGGCCTTCACGCGATCCTCGAGTGTATGTATCGTGCTTTCTTGTGCTGCTATGCGTGCGTCGAGTTCGTTAATAGTACCTAGGAGGTGGCGGTTGATCTTGCTGATGGACTCGCTCAATTCTTCTTTGCATTTTTGGATGGCATCCTCCAACAGGCCATCCTTGCCGTTCTGCTTTCTCATGATTGACGGGCCGCAACAGGAGAGGGAGAGGGATACAGAAGTGGGAGAGGGAGAGGGAGAGGGAGAGGGGGAGTTTTTTTATTTTATAATTTCTCTCTCTCTCTCTCTCTCTCTCTCTCTCTACGCCAGCAGAGTCTCTCTCTCTATCCTTTCTCTCTCAACGCTATTCACCTCCCTTTTTTTTCCTCTTTGTTTTGTTTCTCTCTCTCTCTCTCTCTCTATGTGATTTCCCCCCTGTTTCTCTCTCTCTCTCTCTCTCTCTCTCTCTCTCTCTCTCTCTCTCTCTCTATGCGATTTCCCCCCCCCCCTCTCTCTCTCTCTACGTCCCCCTCTCTCTCTCTCTACGCGCTCCCCCCCCCCCCCCCCCCCCCCCCCTCTTTCTAATTTTTCCCCTCTTTCTCTCTCTACGTTACTTTTCTCCTCCCCTTTTCTCTCTCTACACGTTAGGTTAATGCTGGGTTGGGGGGTTGCGGGTAGAGCACGAGGGAGCAGGGAGTAGGGGCAAGGGGAGAGAGAGAGAGAGAGAGAGAGAGAGAGAGAGAGAGAGAGAGAGAGAGAGAGAGAGAGAGAGAGAGAGAGAGAGAGAGAGAGAGAGAAATGAAATGAAACGAAACGTAGTATCAACGTCTTCAAAAGGACAAAATCACCTATGAGACCAAAAGGTTACATGTGGTGAATCTAATACCAGGTCTGGGTACAAAAAGTACAAAGAACTGAAAAGAAAATAGTGGGTAGGGGTGGGGTCAAAGTTGATACAAGGGGGATACAAAGGGTGAGCTGCAGCAGAGGCATTATATACATATACATGAGTATCCAAAAGGCTATAGATGTTCAATGTCTTCCAAGGTAAGCACTCTGTCGGGACGGCTCCTATGTCGCGCCAGTATGGTATGGATCCTCTGTCGCAATCTGCATCGATGTCGAGAGGGCCCCCTCATCCGTGGGCGATGGGACCGCCCCAACTCTATTGCCTGATGAAGCAGTATGCCTCTGGTGCTGCTATGCTATGGGGGCTGCTCAAACTCCTGTGCCTGTGACTGAAAGAAATCTGTAATCTGCCGGTGTCGCTGGATCTCTCGCATTGTGCCCCTCTTCAAGAGGTCCTCTTTGTGTCTGTGAATCTCCAGTAAGTATAATCCCAGGCATCTTTGATCTTGGTATCTCATGACTCTAGAAAGTGGTCCAAAACCCTCTCTGAATAGAGAGAGAGAGAGAGAGAGTGAGAGAGGAAGAAGAAGAAGAAGAAGAAGAGTATTTTAATGTCGTGGGAAACTATCCCTAGAGACCTTAAAGATCTATCCGATGAGGTGAGTTGAACTCAAGACCTCTTATGTGAGAGAGAGAGAGAGAGAGAGAGAGAGAGAGAGAGAGAGAGAGAGAGAGAGAGAGAGAGAGAGAGAGAGATGAAATGAAATGTTATATTAACGTCTTCAAAAGGCCAAAGTGACCTATGAGACCAGAAAGTCACAATGTGGTGGATCTGATACAAAGTCAGAGTAACAAAAGTAACAAAAGAAAGAGAGGAATCGGCCAGTCTCGATTTGGAGCTGATGTGAGGATGTGCGTATCTGTCCAATAGTGCATCTTATCCTATGAGATAAGCGTGTGTCCATGTATGTAGGCCTAGTCACAAAGCCGTCCTCTGTGAGTTGGAGAAGATGCTCTGTAGAAGGCCATCTTCGTGCCTAACTCTTGTGTCGGCTGTATCCATGTGCTCATGGTATTTAGCTGAATCAGATCTTGACATATGAGTCTGGTGATCTCTGTCCGTGTGAGAGACAGGGAGGGTGCATCCAGGGAGTATTGAAGCGGAGGTAATCTATCCATGTTGAGACCATGCGACTGAAACCATGCTGTCATCTGTCCATACCAACATGATGTATCGCCTTGTAGAGCTAGTTGTCGAGATGACTCCAGGGAAAGCCGAGCGTATCTGTCCCTGGGGAGATTCCATAGATCGTGCATAAAGGAAACTAATCTTGACAATGCCTCTACCACGGGGGGGGGGGGGGGGGGGGGGCGGCTAGCTCGGCTTGGATAATCTCATGTAGTACCGAGGCCTTAGTCCGAATCATCCGAGCGATCATAGAGACCAGAGGCCTCTTCATACATCTCCATCCATCTGTGTTGCTAGATCTCCCATGGTGGTCTACTGAGGGTCCCCATACCTGAACTCCATAGAGCATAGTTGAAGTCACTAGAGTGTCAAAAAGCCAAAGCTTTGTTCGCGGTTCCTGAAACTGAACCTGCGAACACATCCTCTCCAGTTCTCCCAAAGCTGCATATGCTCTCGTCAGTCTAGTCTCTGATGCTCTCCTTAGTGAAAACACCGGTCCACCGAAGACTACCCCAAGATAAGTATATGCATCTGTGTACTCCACAGTCTCCTGGCCATACATAAATATGGGTGCCGACCTCGTGACCCATTGTGGTGTGATGTTGAACACCATAACCTTGGTTTTCGCCAGATTGATAAACAATCCACTGTCACGAGCAAATGTATGCAGAGCATCCAAATGACGCTGCATCCCCTCTGGAGAGTTAGAAATCAGCACAATATCATCAGCATATAGTAACAGTGGAATCCATGTCCCTGTTAGCTGAGCCCCCCTGACGCTCTACATAGTCCGAAAACTCATCCACATACATCCCAAAAAGAGTTCTGGGATAGGGGGCATCCTTGCTTTACTCCAATAGTGGAGAGGACCATGTCAGACATTCCCTCAGTGGTGCGTACCCGCCTCATCACTGTCCTGTATAAAGCCAGAATCCCCCAAATCAGCTCTATAGTCACACCCACGTCCTATAATGTCACGTGACACATCCAACCCTATGTGTCCGTGGACAAGCTACAACATGATCAGGGTTCAGTCAGTCCAGTCAGTCAGTCTAGATTAGAAGTGATCTGGCACTTTTGTGAGTCTATTCGTAGACCGTGCATGCCCAATCACTTAGTATAGATACATATCCTCTGGTTGCACGCAACATGATCATCAGTATTCCCATCAGAATCCATTAGAATTAGTTAGGGGATTTTTCCCCTGCATTTAGCCTATTTTCCCTATTTTTTGGTATTTTTCACTTATTATTTTTAAGTGACTTTCCAACAAAAGTAGGTAGGGCAATTTTGCTAAGAAAATATATAAGCAAACCCAAGTTAGCACTAAATGGCAGAAGAGGTAGCAGGAGCACCTTGCTCAACAGGCGACTTCTCAGTAGAATCTTGGTGGATTCCCTCCAAGCAAGATCCCAAGCCTTGGCGTTTTCTCCAAGCAGCAGATTCCTATCCCTAGCGTTTTCAACAGCCTTCATCGCCAGAAAGCCAAGCCCCTTGGTGTTTTTGCATCAGATCGTCGCCGGAAAGACCAGCACATGCCTGGCGTTTTTCACATGCCCAGCGTTTTTGGAGATGGAAGATCAACTAGCGTTTTTGGTCTACCTCAGTCTCTGGCGCTTTGGATTTTCAGCAATAGAAAACTTGCAGATTCAGCCCACGATAAGTAGTAGATTCAGCCCACAAGAAGTAGTAGATTCAGCCCCTTAAAGATCATCAGTTTTCAGCCATGAAGAACTTCAGTTTTCAGTCCTAAACCTGCAGATTTTCAGCGTCAAAGAACCACAGAAACAGCCCCCCAAATCAGCGTTTTGGCTCAGTCGCGTTTTTGGACAGCAATAGAAAGATTGCAGATTTCAGCCCTTAGGTCGTCGTCGTCATCACTGTCGTCGTCATCAGCATAGTCCCAAATTGCATCAGTTCATTGCATCGTCATTGTACCACTTTGTGCAATCATAAGTAGACCACTCTCGCCGACAAGAGTGGGGCGTTCGGAGAAGGGTTTTGCAATGTCTCTAGTGTCGTATCTCTCTTCTCTCTCTATCTCTCAATCTGATACACTTGCACGCACAGTGTCCATTCGCTTTGTTGTGATCATAGCATTTTCCATAAAGACGGAAGGCTCTCCCTTCCATAAGAACTAAAAGGAACCTTGAGCACAGTTCCGAGCACTCATCTTGAGCAAAGCGCAAACAATCATTCTGCTGCACCTAACATGTAATCTGCGTATAAGTCTGGTTCTCAGCACTGTGTCAAAAGCTTTGCGGAAATCCACAAAGCTATAACAGATCCTCTTGCCATGGTGTCTACCCTCCTCAATAGTTCGCTTGGGCGTGTCGATTCCTAATCGTGTTTTGTTGAAGAGTGATAGGAACCCCAAGAAATAAGGGCTTGTCCAGCCTCCCCTTGTGTCTCTTCTCACTCATTGAGAGCGGACCGTGCACTTAGCGGCCGGCCAATCGACGTGAGGTGGGAAAAAGCAACCTTGGTGTGAGCACAAGGCCGCCAAGGGGTGCGCTCGCGGAAAAGAGTAGAACTCGGGTGAAGAGAAGATCCTTTTCAAACGCGATTTACAAGCGAAAGAAAACCTCAAGACCCGCAAGAACCCAAGTTCCTCGTGAACTTAAGAACCCAAGAACCCAAGTTCCTCGTGAACTTAAGAACCCACAAGAACCCACGACTTCAGAATGATCATCACTCAAAGCAAAATGGATACTTCGCTTGGAGGTGATGAGCATGAGAGAGGCGAAGAAGAATTTTCCCCACTAGGAGGTTTTTCCGACCCTCCTCCTTTTCCATCTATGACAAGGATTGCACTAACTCCTATGGAGGCTTTCGACAAGAGGATGATGGATCGGAAGTTAGAAAGCGAAGAAAGAATCGTAGCCATCGAGCGTAAGTACCAAGAAAGAATGACAGCTATAGCGCGTGAGAGCGAGCAAGCACGCTTGGAAGTCAAAGCCAGAGAAGCGGAATTTGATCGAGAGAACAAAGCAAGAGAAGCAAAATTTGATCGCGAGACCAAAGAAAGAGAAGCAAGATTTTATCGCGAGAACAAAGCACGACTGCAAGAGATGTTGAGACTCTTTTCTCAAGTTCAGGCACCAATGCAAGAGATTCGGGAAAAGAAGACTCTCTTAGTCTCTTCTTCTCCAAAGCATGATACACAGGATTTGCATGATTGTGTGAAGCATGATGATGATTTGGATGACAATGACAAGCATGATGAGTTGCACGAAGAAGATGTGATTGTTCACAAGGATGATGTGTTAGTTGATGCTTTTTCTAGCGAAGCTAACCTTGTTATAGATTCGATCAATCACGAAGAACCGATCTTGGCTTTCGGGTCGAGGTTCAAAGAACCCCCACAAGACGATTCAATCATTCAGGAAGAACCGATCTTGGCTTTTGAGCCTAGGTCCAAAGAACCCTCCCAGGAAGTATTATGTGTTCGCATGATTAGTACGCACGCATTGTTTGAATGTTTCATTCGTGATCGTTTCTTGTATTTAAGTTAGCATCTTTATGTGATCCCTTTTCCTAGGCATGTCATATTATATGTTGAGCACGTTTCTCTCATGGATGAGCACGAATGTATGCGGATTTTTCATGAAAAGCTGAAAAGTATGTATGTAAGGAAGTCACATTCCATGTCTCTTCCTTGGCATGACACAGTTTCCGAAAGAGCACATGAAAGTATGAGCACCAAGCGTGGGCATTTCCATTGTGTTTTGCCACAATTGATTGCTCTAGATCAAAAGAGAAAGATTCGATCTCATTGTTTGCACGTGTTTGATGAACCAATTGTCACTCCGTCTCTATGTTCATCTACATTGCATACACAGTCTTTAGCAAAGACAAGATTTTTTCCACTCACTCTACATGTAATAGGTATCTTCATGGTTTTGTGTTGGAAATGGTTTCATGAATTTTCAGCCATGGAGATTCTTGAAAAAGAAAGAAGCAGGACTCTAGACAAAGTGGAAGCATTGAAGGAGCCACAGAAGACTTTGTGTCGCTTTCGACGCGGCCCAACGAAGCAAGCGTTGCAGACCTTTATGAAGTTTAAGTACCGCACGACCCACACATCAGAGTGGGCCGGCGAAGAGTCCCTTCCAGGATTCCGGATGCTATTGGCGATCTCCCTCGACGCCATACAGTTCGGTACCAGTACCTCACTTTGAAAAGGAGGGGATGTCACGTGACACATCCAACCCTATGTGTCCGTGGACAAGCTACAACATGATCAGGGTTCAGTCAGTCCAGCCAGTCAGTCTAGATTAGAAGTGATCTGGCACTTTTGTGAGTCTATTCGTAGACCGTGTATGCCCAATCGCTTAGTATAGATGCATATCCTCTGGTTGCACACAGCATGATCATCAGTATTCCCATCAGAATCCATTAGAATTAGTTAGGGGATTTTTCCAGTGTATTTAGCCTATTTTCCCTATTTTTTGGTATTTTTCACTTATTATTTTTAAGTGACTTTCCAACAAAAGTAGGTAGGGCAATTTTGCTAAGAAAATATATAAGCAAACCCAAGTTAGCACTAAATGGCAGAAGAGGCAGCAGGAGCACCTTACTCAACAGGCGACTTCTCAGCAGAACCTTGGTGGATTCCCTCCAAGCAAGATCCCAAGCCTTGGCGTTTTCTCCAAGCAGCAGATTCCTATCCCTAGCGTTCTCAATAGCCTTCACCGCCGGAAAGCCAAGCCCCTTGGTGTTTTTGCATCAGATCGTCGCCGGAAAGACCAGCACATGCCTGGCGTTTTTCACATGCCCAACGTTTTTGGAGATGCAAGATCAGCTAGCGTTTTTGGTCAACCTCAGTCTCTAGCGTTTTGGATTTTCAGCAATAGAAAACTTGCAGATTCAGCCCACGATAACTAGTAGATTGAGCCCACAAGAAGTAGCAGATTCAGCCCCGTAAAGATCATCAGTTTTCAGCCATGAAGAACCTCAGTTTTCAGCCCTAAACCTGCAGATTTTCAGTGTCAAAGAACCACAGAAACAGGCCCCCAAATCAGCGTTTTGGCTCAGTCGCAGATTTCAGCCCATAGCGTTTTTGGACAGCAGTAGAAAGATTGCAGATTTCAGCCCTTAGGTCGTCGTCGTCATCACCGTCGTCGTCATCGGCATAGTCCCAAATTGCATCAGCCCATTGCATCGTCATTGTACCACTTTGTGCAATCATAAGTAGACCACTCTTGCCGACGAGAGTGGGGACTTCGGAGGAGTGTTTTACAACGTCTCTGGTGTCGTATCTCTCTTCTCTCTTTATCTCTCAGTCTCATACACTTGCACGCACAGTGTCCATTCACTTTGTTGTGATCATAGCATTTTCCATAAAGAACGGAAGGCTCTCCCTTCCATAAGAACTAAAAGGAACCTTGAGCACAGTTCCGAGCACTCATCTTGAGCAAAGCGCAAACAATCATTCCGCTGCACCTAACATGTAATCTGCGTATAAGTCTGGCTCTCAGCACTGTGTCAAAAGCTTTGCGGAAATCCACAAAGCTATAATAGATCCTCTTGCCATGGTGTCTACCCTCCTCAATAATAGCTCTGGGTGTCAGAATCTGGTCAAGAGTGGAGAAACCTGGTTGTCCTGGTGCTCTTATGCCCTCTCGCTCTGCCCATTTACTCAGCTCCTGTTCAAGAATGGATGCACACAGCCTAGCTAATGTGTGACCAACCATGATGGTGCGATAATTCCTGGGAATCATGGGATGTCCTGACTTGAAAATAGGCACAATCGTGGACATACTCCAAGTCTCAGGGAATCCGTCATACATGGCTCGATTAAACATCATAGCCAGGAGCTCTGCAAGCATATCTCTGGCATGGATGAAGTGCTCTGCTACCAGACCATCATGATCATGTGCTCTTGTTGTCTTCATCCTGTCAATAGCTTTCGTTACCCTCTCGTCAGTAAAGAAAGAACATGTCTCTGGGCATGTCTCTAGTGGGTCGGGTAGAGGTGGTTGTCCTGATGCTGTGTAGAGAGATGTGGCGTATTCCCCCCATGTCTCAGTGGAGGTAACCACTGGTGGTGGTGAATGTTCGTGGAATAGCCTCCATGCTTCGCCTGCGTCTTGACTTATAAATAACTGATACAGGTCTTGCTCTAGTTGGGATAAATAAGCCCGTTTCTTTTGTGGCACTAGGCGTCGAAAGATAATCCGTGACTGTCTATGTGTGGTAATACCCATGAGCACTTCCCTCTGTAACTTGATCCTCATCTCTCTACACTCCTCGTCATACCAACTGTTCTGGGGCATTTTTCAAGATCATCTCTGTGTAGGCTGGCTGTGGGGGTATGCTTCTGATGCTGCATCATGGAGCGTCTTTGTCAGTATCTGAGTGAGTTCATCTAGTGGTTGTCTTGGCTCCTGGGTGCATAGCTTCCTGTATATCTCATCCATATACACAGATTCCGTCTCCCTCATGAAGGTATACCGGATGTCTGTAGGGACCTCTCCTAAATGGAGCTGTGTTGAATTGAAACGTTAGGGTGAAGGACAAGATAGCATGATCAATTGCTACTCCAACTGGCCTAGTGCCCACCATGAAATCTTGAAAGAATGGGATGAAACCTGGCTGGGCCATAACATAATCCACTGTGCTGGCACCATGTCGGTGTGGAAAGCAAGTAAAACCTCCAGCTGTCGAAAATCTTTGTAGGCCATTCAAAATGGCCAATCTATGTGCGGCTCCCATATCTATCAAGTATCTGCCATATTCAGTGTATTCCTCATTTTGTGATAATTTGGATAGACCCATCTCTGTAACGTCGAGCTCCCTAAGCATTTCCTCGGAAGTATCATAAAATATTGTCTGGTGGTGGGCGGTCGTAGTATTGAAATCCCCTAGTATGATAATGTCACCATCCTTAGAAACTCCCATATGTCATTATCCAAAATAGCAAAGGGGGATTGTCCCCTAGGTGATGCATATACTGACGTACTAGGAAAGTAACAGATAGCAATGTAGAGGTATCTGCCCGTCTCTGCCCTGAGCCTCACCCACATGTATTTAGCATGCTCATCCTTGCGCGCTATATATATCAATGGCTGCAACTCCTCCCTGAATAGAACTGCCACTCCCCCTGAGCCTTGTCCTCGATGCTCCGATTTGGTCTCTTGTCTGCAGGCTATCTCCCATCTATATCCGCTCACCTGTGGCATGGATTGCCCAGGGGCTTGATGCATCTCAGAGTAGAAGATAATGTCTCTCCCTCTGAAGCTATCCTTAAAGGCCCCTACATCAAGACGGAGTGACCCATTACAATTCCAGGTTACCATCTTTAGTGTGGTCCCATAGGTCTCGCACCGTCATGCGGGGCGTCGCTCCAATATCACCACCTTTCCATCCCTGTAAAAAGCAATCTTCCCCTTTTCCCTTGCCGCTCTTATTTCCGGCATTACTTCTTGCATATGAGCAATCTGCGAGAGGGTGATGTCATCTCCAAGAAAGATGCCAGTCTTCTTTTGAGTCGGTCTCTTCTTCAAGAAGTCTTTCTTCGCTTCCATGGAGGGGAAGCGGAGAGTGAGTGCCCTTTCCTTCTAGGTTTCTCCGTTGCTCCCACTTTTCTTAGTGCCCACTCTCCAAGCCCTCGTATGCGTCTGCACGGTGACTCCCACCAGTGTCATGAGTTATTTCACCTCTTTATCCACATTATCTTGGTCTCTGAGGCCACATATCCTTATGTGTAAGGCCCGTACACGTCTCCTTTGCTCCTCTTCTAGTGTCAAGTTGATGATGGTTGGCGTGGGAGTGGGGGTTATTTCCTTGCCTTTTCCTTTCTTGACAATCTCGATCCATTTTTCGGCCTTTTCTGCTTTTTGTTGGGTCTTTGTGATGACATCTACCCACGAGCTCTCCCTCTTCGAGGAAATTTTGCGATCGCACCTTTGCAAGCTCTTTCTTAAGTAGTGCAATTTCGTCATCTTGGGCCTTCACACGATCCTCGAGTGTATGTATCGTGCTTTCCTGTGCTGCCACGCGCGCGTCGAGTATGTTGATAGTACCTAGGAGGTGGCGGTTGACCATGCTGATGGACTCGCTTAGCTCTTCTTTGCATTTTTGGATGGCATCCTCCATCGGGTCATCTTTGCCATTCTGCTTCCTCATGGTTGGAAGGCCCCCATAGGAGAGGGAGAGGGATATAGGAGTGAAAAGGAGAGGCACAAGTTTTTTTTTTTCCCTCTCTCTATACGCGGCTAGGCTCTCTCTTTATGCGCGCAGTTTTTTTTAAAATTTATTTATAAAAAAAACCCCTTTTTCTCTCTCTACGCTCGCAAACTTTCTCTCTCTATGCTTCTCACCTCTCTCTCTCTCTCTACGCTCTGCCCTCTTTCTCTCTCTATGCCCCTTTTTCCCCTCTCTCTCTACGCTACTTTCCCCCCTCTTTCTCTCTCTATGCGATAGGTTAGGCTGGGTTCGGTAGAGCATGAGAGAGCATAGGGCGGGGGCAGGGCCAGAGGAAGCAGGGGAGCGGGGGGAACGGGCAGCGAGGGGGGAGAGAGAGAGCGGGTGCGCAGGGGCAGCGGGAGAGAGTGCAGTGCGCGAGCAGGGGGCATGGCGCGAGAGCATGGGGTGCAGAGCGCAGCACGCGAGCAGAGGGCGGGGGTGCAGGGGCAGCGCGAGCAGGGGGCAGGGCGAAAGAGCAGGGGAGCGAGGGGGCAGGGGCAGGGGCAGCATGAGAGAGAGAGAGAGAGAGAGAGAGAGAGAGAGAGAGAGAGAGAGAGAGAGAGAGAGAGAGAGAGACATTAATTGTTTAAAATGCTAGGTTCTCCCTTATCTTTGGGATTTGGCGTCCGGAGACCCTACTTTGGGATGGCGTCTGTTTGTGGCTCTTTTTCTCCTTATTGGAGGGAAGGTTTGTATTACATGGTCCCTGATTTGTTGATCTTTTGTCAAGAATATGTGGAGGTTTCCTTGGTTTTGCGTCTGTAAAAAACATTGCAAAATATGCATAAAGTAGCTTACAATGGAGCAGCCAAATGCACTGTGCCCACGGAATTGTGAGAGATTATTGGGATGCAATTGGGTTGATTCTATCTTGTGTCCTAAGGCTGCGTTACAACAGGTGCTAGGGCTGCTGCTGTGGCAAGGTATTTTGAAGGCAAGGCTTGTGTTATTCTATGAAAACAAGCTAATCAAAGCATGCGAGTCCCCCCCCCCCCCCCCCCCCCCCCCCCGCCCCTTTTGGCCGAAAAACGGCAGGCTTGTAATCTTTTGAGTCATTACATTTTTGAACCTTCTATTTCTGTTTAAGGAACAGGATGAACACTGATTCCTTAATTGAAAGAACTCGACCTGACACATCTTTCACTCCTCATAAAATTTATCTTGAACATGGTTATATAATAGAGAGGGATAACAATCAACTCAAACATTAAGGAAGTCAAAATAGATGTGTCCTTTGTCAGGCTCTGTCAAACAATTTCAGTAATTGCTCTCTCAAGCTCACTATTAGGCATGGCTAGGTGTGTTCCCTATGTGGATTCTCTGCAGTTCTTTTTGTGTTTGGTCTCTGGGTTTTTGATATTAATTTTCTTCTTTGCCACGATTTGTCTTTGATATATATCATACGCCTTCGAACCTGAGCAGGCTGCAGGTATTGTTGGACCTCTACTTCTCAAATTTGCAATGGACAAGCTGCAAACAGCTCCAAACTATCTGCCAAAACAGTCAGCAAACTTGATACTTGGAGCTCTGGTTTTCTCTGCCTTAAGCAAGGTGTGCCATACACTTTTTGAATTCTCATGTTAGAAGTCTGCAAAATAAAGAACTTGTCCTGACACGAAAAATATTGGATGTCTGGAACTTAGCTCCTTAAGATGGTTTTCAAGGTTGTGAGCATCACATCGGATTTAATTTCAGGGGCTAGGTTGTATGTGTAGAGGGCTTCACGACTGTATGTATGCAAACACTATGCAGTAATAAAGCATATAGAAAAGCACTGTCCGATTTGATTTTGGGGTAATCAACAAGCATGTTGAAGAGGATTCTTGAGTATATGTGGAAAGAAGTCTTGTTTGAGAGTGTTAATTTCCTTATATTAAATGATGGCGGCACGGAGCATAATTGACAAGATTCATCTCTATGTTGTATTAAGTGACGGTGGCAAGGAGCTTAAGTGACAAAATTCATCTCTATTTTGAGCTGCTTAAGCTTTTGGGGAGTTCTTAATCTGTACTTATTTCCCACAATCTTATTCTTAGGAGTATTTAGCACAGCTTAAGGATTCTTTGGTTAACAATGTAAATTCTTTTGTAGGCCATTAGTGCTGGAATGAACGAAATGAGGTATGTAATTTTTGCACCTCTGGGGCATGCTACTGGCAGGCGGGTGGCAGTTCATCTTCTCAATCATATTTTAGGGCTGGATCTTACATTTCATCTGGAGAAGAGTACGGGCGTGCTGGCACGTGTTATTGATCGTGCACAGCGTGCCGTTGTACACATTTTTCGAGCTGTAGGTATGTTATATTGAGCCAAGGTAAGTTTGTGAAACAGCATTTTACCCTTCTTGTAACTGCGCAGTGTTCTTATTTCTGAAGGGTAACTTTTGTGGAAGGTTATTATGTCATTATGCAATGTTTTCTCTTGCCGTCAGTGGCCCAGAGAGCTAGGGTGCTTGAGTAGTTGGTGTTGTGTGCCAAAGCTAAGGTGTTTAAGTTGAAATAGGAATCTGATTGTAGTCCCATTTTCTAGCTGCAATCGTGAGTCTAGGAAAGCTTATAGATTCAAGAGGAAACTCAGCCCGCTTAAATGGGAGCAATTAATAGATTTTTGTAATGAATTTTCACCTGGGGCGGGGGGGGAGACAGCTTTGGAAGGACAGGGGCAGCTTGTTAAGCAGGGGCGTGCTTGAGGTACAAAGAAAAAATCCGAAAAGTTTGATGTGACAGCAATTATAACACACTGCCAAAAGCGAAGCACACTTTCCGTAGGAAGACGTGAGAAAGCACATAATCACTGTTGGAACTTAGCCTTATGAGGAAACTTGAAAGAGATTAAATAGAGATGTATGTGACTATGGAAGCTTGCAAGAATGATATGTGTGCACGTACGAGGAAGGACCTGCAAAAAGGGTGCAGTGAATCTCGAGTTTATGTGCGTAGCCTTAAAAGGAGAAGTGCAGGCCATTTTGAGAGCAGAGGTGAATGTAATGGAATTTATGGAATCTATGTCCTTGCTACTTTTGAATCATGGAAATTGTAGATGGAAAAGTGCATAAGTGAAAGATGCTTTGATTCACGTCCCCTTGAAACTGAGTCAAGAAATGAGCGCACCATCTCTGTAGTGCTTTTCCTGCACGTGTGTGCGTGTGTCTATATGTGCGTATATTGATATACATATGTGTATGTATGCATATCTATACATACAAACATGTATAAAATAACACTCTGCATTAAGCAAAGTGTCTCTTTTATGGGAATCAAGTTCAGAAAATGCTATTTTGCCATATATCGAGGATTCATAATAAACTTGGGTAGCTAGGCTGGATGGGGCTGGGAAAAAATGGATGGAGGAGGTGATGTTAGATTTGAGATGACACATCCTTGAAGTAAGTAAATTAACTCTTGGAAGTTGAGTAGTTAGCATATTCACTGTAGGTGCTGAGATTCCAGTGAATGTCCCAGGGCTCAGTCTCTTAGGGTCTGCATAGTAAGACATTGGTTAAGCTTGCTCCGTTTCCAAGAGATCTATGCCATTGCTAGTTCTTATAACACCAGCCATTTCCTCTTTTTGCGAGTTCATTCTTGTTCTTGCGTATTTTTCAGTGTTCACCTTTATTCCCACGGCCATTGAGCTTGGTTTAGTATGTGTACTTCTCGCAAAGCAAGTTAGTACCACTGTTGCTGGAGTGGTGCTGGTTACTTTTATTGCATATGTTTGGTGGACAATTGACATCACAAGAGCTGCTGCGTCAAGCCGTAAAGAGGTTTCAAATCTTTGACATGATTGCTTGAAGTTAAGCCATAGGAAATGTGAGAGAGTTCAAGTGATCTTAGTCGGAAGGTTTTGTTTCAATGTCTCAGGCAAATAAAGTTGAAGAACTTGTGACTGGGAAGGTAGTTGATGCCCTGTTAAATTTTGAAATGGTTGCCCAGGTAATGGACTTTCTAGAAGCACCTTAACTTTTCTTCACCTCAAGCTTCTGGTAGCACTGTAGGCAATTGATAATTACTTCATGCAATGAGAACTGTGCAATTAGATGAGTGCTATGGCCAACTGGTTCAAGGTCAACTAATGGTATTTTGAGCTGCAGTCTAATAATCAAAAACTGGAGGTGCAGCAATACAATGGTTTACTCGTAAGGCACCAAGTTGCCATGGTACTTATTCTTCCTTCTCTAAATCCTATGCTTAGAGAAGACATCAAAAGTATCATTTCTTCTGGTGATAATGATTTTTCTTTATATTTTGAGACTTTTTCCTAAGATACGTTTATGTTCTCAATTTGAATTTTTCAGCTAGATGCAGAACGCTTGTCAGCAGCCTTGAATGCAGGACAAGCATTCATATTGGCAGCTGGAGTAGCAGCCGTGATGGCTCTTGCCGGTCTTTCAGTCCTAAGGGGCTCTATGACAATTGGAGATTTGATTCTTGCAAATGGGCTTATTCTTCAGCTTTCAGGACCACTGCAGGTTTCTGTTTCAGTGATCAAGTCTAATTTTCATATTGCGCTATGAAGTTCTAGAATTAAATCACTAATTTTTCAAACTGTGCCATGGAAAGAATATAATGACTAATTTTCTGAACCTTTTTTTTTTAGTTTGCAGTTTCTTGGGTTTCTTTATCGTGACTTGAGGCAATCCTTGGTTGACCTTGACTCTCTAATCAACATCCTTACGTAAGTTGAAATTTATCTTTATTGCCATTCAGGGTCAAGCTGATGGTATTTTTTGTCTTATGGAGGACTACCATGAGTCTAACCTTCTATTCCCTTTGAATGTGAATTGGTGTTTTTCTCAATTCATTTAGCTATAGTGGTATAGTCTTTTCTGTTTTAGTCATATAGCGGACATCGCAGATTTCACATTGTGAACGTGCATTTGATTCATGATCAGGTGATACTCGGTTAATTTTGACGTTAATAGTGTGTGATGCCATATCAATTATCTTATATAGTATTAATTCTTCCTACTTTATGATCCCTTCCATGCTAATTTTCATAATGGCTGAGTCTTCCTGCATTTCTAGGACCTTGATGGAGACTCAGAAGACAGACACCTATTTACCAATATACAGTCAAGTGTAATTGTGTGTGTGTGTGTGTGTGTGGTGTCCAGGGCGGGGAAAGGGACATATATTGATACCTAGTTCCATATCCACTATGGGGAAATGATGATGCATGATAGAGCTAATGGTTCGTCCTTTTATGCACTAAACAAATCCTTCTATTAGTAAAAGAAATGCCAGTGGGCTACATCAACCCCTGTAAAGAGGGGTGTTCAAAAGGGGAGACTATCAAGGAGAAGTGTCTACGTCACAAAATGGTAGGGGGGATGTGCCAAACAGGTGGCCTATACTGTCAATGTAGCCCATGTTCCATCATAAAGAAAGGTCCTATCTGCCAGAGGCTAATGAATTTTGAGTCTGGGCAGTCATCTACCACTTGTCTTTGATGTGTCAGTCAGTTTCTTTATGACACTTTGGTGGTCATCTGAAAACATCAGAAGATAACTTTGGAGGAGCTCGAGTCATGTTCCAGGCCCCGTGACAATTGGGTGAGCCATTAGGGAGATATACACTCATTCAGGGGTCTAAATACGGTGTACGCATTGCACATTTCTTTAATTTGGGGGAATTTAAGGAATTCTAGGCCATTGTGCTACTGAAATCCAAGGTCACCTAGAAGCTAAATTTGAAGTACCTTGATATGAAATTTTCAGTAGAGTGGTGTACGAAGTTCAAGTTCCGTCAAGGATGCAGAACTTGAACCTTAGCAGAACTTGAATTGAAATCTCAAAGTAATCTTTCAAAGGATCTTGAGGTCGTGCTACCCCTACAGAAAGGAGCCTTGGGTCAGCCCTAGTGTTGACTGGCTTTCATAGAGACGTGCAAAGTCTGATTTAGTTGACGATGGGAGGACAGATTTCACCATGAGTCTGCTCAAGGCCTGGCCCTTGCTTTGCACAGAGCATGGACATATATTGGGTAGTAGACCACATGTAGCTTGGGGTCCCAGTGTAGCTAGTCTGGCTCAGAGTTTTGGAGAGTGGATGTTTGTACATACCTTTTGAGCTGCAGCCCCAGTGTGGATGGGAGCTTTTACGTAGCTAAAGATTCTGATTGCAGTTAGAGCTTGCACTTAAAGGGAGAGTGCTTTTTCTTCGAGGTGCAGGAGAGGGTTGGGTTTCTTGTGTTCAGTGTGAGGAGACTGTGGTGATATGATTTCGAATTTCACATTTCAGAGGATCAGAGTGCTCCTTGCACCTTCTTGACCTAGATCCACAGGAGGCACTAAGAAGGGACCATAGTGACATAGAAATCCGTTTCAGTCCTCCGAACCCCGAAACGGCGAAACGGTCGAAACATTTCGACGAAACGAGCGAACGAGTTGAATTTTTTTTGGCCCCCTTTTGAGCAGTTGACATCTAACCACCCGTTTGGGGAATTTTTAAGCCATGTACAAAGTGTTAGATTTACACCACTCTGCTGCTTCACAGGTCTAGGGCATACTTGTACGGCTAGTATGTCTCCGGGCTGGCCACCCATAGTCTAGGTTGTACCTGGTCCGGCCGCCCGAGTTTGGGACTGACCGCCCACTTTTGTCCGGGCGCCCACATATATTTCCATATATCTCTTATCTCTTAGAGATCACTCATTTGATTGTATTGGGTCTTCTGCTCATGGTAGGCTGATCGCCCCCTCTTCACCATCTCTGGCATGTCTCTCTCTCTCTCTCTCTCTCTCTCTCTCTCTCTCTCATGCTTCCGCACACGCGCACTCTCACATGGTATCAGAGCCCAGGTCACATGGTATCAATCGCCGGGGCACATGGTATCATCAGCTTCAGGCTCTGCCTATTCTGAGGTGCTACATCGCATTAGGATCAGCCAACGTTTTTTCAAGAAACATCAGATCTGCTGATTTCCCTACTAGTGCTACACTTCTGGAACAGTTTCGTCACCGGAAATGCCCCTCCTCCATTTGCATTTTTGACCTTCATCTGCGTTTTTGGGTTTTCAGCCCATTTTCGGCGGTTTTATTGGTCACTTTGTGTCGTTGACACCTTCCACAAGTTGTTGAGCACCTAGTGTACCCATCAAGCCTTTGGTTTTCCAGCAAATAGAAGTTTTTTGGTGCCAAAAAGTGTAGCAAAAGTGGGCTGCAAATTGACTTGCGTTTTTGGAGCAGGAGGGCAGCGCTAAGCTTTGCGACCCTGGATCTCGCCACCACCTACCTGGCTTTGCATCTGGTGCATTGCCGGCGAGTATTCTCTCCGTCTTCATCAGATTTCAGACATTATCCCTTGCTGTTTTCTCTGTTTTCGCCCATTTGGGACAGTGACAGTGATTCACCACCCCTCCCTACACCCTCTGCACCGCTTTGGACCTTGCCGGCAGCATACGAGCACGCTGAAAATCGCTAAATAGCAGCGTTTTCATCACCTCGCAGTTGCGGTTTTGGGTGGACAGCAACTACATGGCTTGTGTTTTTCATAGAGGATGAAGTTACCTCCTGCCAAGACACCATCCGGTGGTGGTCCATGCGGTCTCTCAGTGACTGCTGCAGTACACGGTATCTTCGACTTTGGCTTGATCATCTACGAGCGTACAGTCCTTGGGAGATCCATTCATTCCAGCCATCGACTGTTGCACACTCCAGAGGGGGTGATGACTTGTAGTTTGTAACCTGCCTGTTAACTTCAAAAAGGGCGGTAGACTTTACTTCAAACCTTGATTTAGCTTTCACCCATTATTAGTCGTCTATTCTACCCGTGCTATAATGATACAAGAGAGGGGAATGGGATACAGATGCTAGAATGCATCTGTATGCGAGTCAGGCACTAGATTGGCCCCTAAATAGGCGCCCCTTTCGGTATTTCTTTATACTTTGAGAGGGTAAATTTACAAAGTAGAGTCTTGGGAATCCTTTGTCTATATCCAACTAGATACCACTTGATTTGGCTAAATTTTGGCAGCATAACAACCCCAAAACTTGCGCGAAACCAATTCCCTTGCTGGAACTCACTTCCACTGTCATAAACCCTCTGATTCCAACTCAAAAAGAGCAATTACAGCTCGCTGGAATTTCTGGTTTTTCACTTGTTTTGAGCCCCAACACTTCTCAGAAGTGTTCTCTGACAATTGGGCATTGTTCTCAATGTATCTGGCATCCATACAGCTGCAAAACAGTAAATTTCAGACCGTTGTATTTTCTGGTTAGGACTTGTTTTTGACCTAATTTCAGTTGTCAATTGTCCCTGCATTGTTCCCAATGCCTTGGACTACGTGCCCCTTGATTCTGCATGATTCCGAGCACAAAACAGTCCCAAAACAGCCCAAAATCAGCAATAAAACAGTGCTGATTTTTGTGTGTTTACTTGAGAGGTTATCACCCTCTCATTTCCCTGCTTTGGAGTAACAGTTAGCTACTCCTGTTCCTGTTCAGGGAGGCTCTTGCCTCAGCAATAGAGCATCAAACCACAAGACTGAACATGGTCAATCTGATGAGCCCACTAGAGGGGCATAACCATAAAGAATAGGGGAGAGAGAGAGCAGTGAGAGGTGTGCAGGTCATGACATCCTGCACCTCACTGTACATAGAGGGTAAGCCAACACTCCATTGAAGCTCTCCTACCTGTGACAACACTCAAAAACGAGCTCACAGCTGAAAATCACATTTTTGCCTTCTCTTTAAGTAGTAAACTGGCCTCAAAGTGCCAAGTGTCACTCATTTGTGCATTTTCCCGCTTTAGACCCTCGGGTCTAAAAATATCTCACCTGCAGCCTCTGTTGACTTGGCCACAGAGTAACAAAATGATCCCCATGTCAAACTGCACGTGACGCGAAGACATTTTGCTGTCCAAAAATAGCAGTCCCTAAAATTTAGGAGTTTCTGCCATTACATTCTTCTAGGTCATCTGACCCTCTTTGTACACTGCAACCACACCCAGAACTGAAATGTAGCCTATGTAGCAAAGGATTCCGCTTTGGCTGGCCAATGACCCCACTTTGGCTAACCATAGTCCTTGTCCAACCTTAGTGCTCTTTAGCCCTTAGGCCTGGACTCTCTCTGAACAGTTCCACACTGGCTATGCAATGCAGGCGAGTTAGATTTCTAGAGGGGTGTTTCCAAAAGGTAAAACAAATGAAATTCCCCAAAGAAAGAGAAAATAAACAAAAATGGAATTGCCACTGGCTGGTGATATAGTTTGCTATGGACACACCTATGCACTCATCAGAGGAGTTCACACGAGATATGGCCATGCTCATGGCATATGGGATCCGACATTCCCAGAGAAGACACCACCATCTTGGGTGGACAGACACTTACCACTTGACCTCGACACGTCACATCACTTGCTTACACAGGAGCATCTACATGGACTTAGAGAGAGGATCTTGGATCTCTTCTTGGACAGGTTCATTGCTTGGATCTACAGACTGGAATGGGAGACTCTCTTAGAGAGTTTACCCGCGAGATGTGGGAGATCAAGCATCATTACGCGACTACATCCGGAGTCACCTGGAGCTTGGCTTGGATGGTAGTGCAGTTGCTCTTTGCTACCTTTAGAGTTGCTTACACTCACCCTCCGTAACCTCACAACAAACTTATCCCCCGGCCTGGGCAACAGGTCATTCCTAGCTCATTCACATTGAGACCCACACCGAGTTGCGGTTTGGTCACGTTGTTGGCGCGGATTCTGTTTTGGTTGACACTAGAGGATTGGAGGCAGGAGATACAGGCAAGACGACGCAGACAGATTGGTCTGGCCTTTCCTCTTCTTAGAGGATATTCACAGTGCAGACTGCTTAGTTTGGCTTTCCTCCTTCATACAGGATGATTACGATGCAGACAACTTGGTCTGACCACACCTCTTCTCAAAGGCTCTTCACTACGGAGACTGTTTAGTTTGGCTTTCCCCTCATCTTGGATTACCCTACCTACTGACAGGACACCATCCAGTGGTGGTCCGTGCAGTATATCGGTGACTGCTGCAGCTTACAGTAGCTTCTACAAGTATGGCTTTCCTTGATTCAAAGGAGTTTACGGCACAAACTGCTACATCTGGCCTTCCTAGAGTTTTACATAGCTTAGCCACGTGGCCACACTAGGTCGCAGCTTCATGGGGCTTCCCCATTTTCTCTAGACGGTTTGACTATAGACACCACAGATCCTATTAGGCAGGACACTTGCAAGTCTATTGGCACTTCTTTCACGACAAGGAGTTGTTTTCACACTCCGACCTTCACGCAGTATCTTCACCCTGTATCGGCGAAGTACAACAGTTTGCTACACTGCTTGATGGTGAGTTTCAACAGGCTTATAAATACTTTAAGAGACTCGCAGATCTTTGTATGCTAAGACTTTTAATTTAGACTCAGTTTGGCCTTTGTTCCCACTAGTGGGGGTACTGTGCATGCAATTTCATCCTTTTGTGTGAAATTTTGTCCACTACAAATTCATCCATAACATGTCTTTGACACTCTACTATAGTTTGTGCTATATAGCACGAACAATTTCCCTTCAATTTCTACATCAAGTTCAGTCTTTCACTATGGCAGACGACAATGACGTTTTCAAGATGTTGTTTGCTGATGACATGGTAGATGGAGACAATTATCCATTGTGGGCTTATATAATGCACCATGTGCTTCTTTCCAAGGTTGTTTGGAACATTGTTAAAGGTTTTGATGTACGCCTAGGTTCCGTGTATTCAAGCTTTGTGGAGGATGTTGTAGGTTCTAGCAGTTTTGCTTCTACTGTTTGTGTTATTTTACCTATTGCTTTACAACGGAGATTTCTTGGCGATCGGGACACCCGAGACTGCTGCTACACTCATCTAGTATTGTCCTTCAGTGGACATTGCAACAGACATCTTCATCATTTGCCTCACGTCTTCGGCTTCATGCGGTTTGTTCAGCATCCGGTCGTGAGAGGGGGTGTTAGATTTACACCACTCTGCTGCCTCACAGGTCTAGGGCATACTTGTATGGCTAGTATGTCTCCGGGTTGGCTACCCATAGTCTAGGTTGTACCTGGTCCGGCTGCCCGAGTTTGGGATCGACCGTCCACTTTTGTCTGGGCGCCCACATATATTTCCATATATCTCTCATCTCATAGAGATCACACATCTGATTGTATTGGGTCTTCTGCTCATGGTAGTCATGGGGGGATTGATCGCCCCCTCTACACCATCTCTGGTGTTTGTGTGTCTCTCTCTCTCTCTTTGGTGCTGAAGGAGCTCGAGGACATGAAGGATCAGATGAAAGCTCTACGGGAAGGAGATGAACAGAAATCGAAAACGGCATCCTCATGGGCGGAACGTCTTTTTAAGACACAAGAAAAGGTTGATGAAGCAGAGAAATGGATTGAGGATGCGAAGAAAGGGAAGGCCCAGATGCCGGAGACCACACCTACCTCCACCATCATTAATATGACCATTGAGGAAGAGCAGAAAAGGAAGACTCGGGCTCTGCATGTGCGGGTCACAGGAGTCAAAGACAAATAGAATGTAGATGAAGAAGTGAAGGAACTGATACAACGCATGGGCATCACAGAACCCACTCACACAAGTGCATGGAGAGTGGGCAAGAAAGGAACCGATGAGAAGGGAAACGTAAAGGATAGGGCACTTATTCTCCGCTTCCCGAATATAGAAATAAGGAAAGAATTTCTAAAGAAGAGGCCAACTCTTAAGAAAACCGGTATTTTCCGGGGAGATGACCTTACATTGGCACAAGTGGCACACATGCAAGAGTTGATGCCAGAGATCAGGGCAGCAAGAGAAAAGGGGAAAATCGCCTTTTATAGAGGAGGGAAAGTAGTGGTTATGGAAAAGCGCTCATCATGACGGTGCGAGATGTATGGGGCGACGCTCCAGATAGCGGCTTGGAATTGTAATGGATCATATAGGCTTGATGTAGGTGCCTTTGAAGACAGCTTTAGGGACAGAGACATAGTTTTCTACTCAGAGACACACCAGATACCGGGACAACGTATGCCACATGTGAAGGGTTATTTATGGGAAACAGCTGGTCGACCAGACAAGAGATCTCTACAGGGTAGCCGGGGTTCAAGAGGAGTAGCAGTCTTATTTAGAGAGGAGTTGAAACCACTACTACAGATTATCAGGAAAGATGAGCAAGCAAGGTATATGTGGGTGAGAATGAGAGCCGAGACAGGTAGATTTCTATATATCGCTATATGCTACTTCCCTCCGAGTACCTCAGTCTACTCCTCACCTAAAGGACAATCCCCTTTCTCCATATTGAATAATGACATATGGGAGTTCTCTAGAGATGGAGACATCGTTCTCTTAGGAGACTTTAATGCCAGAATGGCCAACTCTCAAGCAGTATTCTATCATACTTCTGAGGAAATGCTCAGAGAAGTGGATTTATCACAGAGAGGGCTTACTAGAAACTCACAAGATAAAGAACACACTGAATATGGGAGACATGTCATGGAGATGGCAACTATACATGGTTTGGCCATACTTAATGGTCTAGAGAATTTCCCGTTATCTGGCGGATTCACATGCTTCCCGCACAGGCATGGGGCCAGTACAGTGGATTATGTCATGACTTCACCAAGCTTTATTTCTAGTATCAAGTACTTTATGGTGGGACCCAGACCGGTTGGGATTGCAATGGATCATGCTCTATTGACCTTATCAATCTCCTTCCAATACAATGCCTCTCAAGTACAAAGGAAGAAGACACACACAAGATATACTTTCACGCCTGAAACTGATTTAGTCTATGTGGAAAAGATCTATAATAGGATGTGGGCAGCCGAGCCTGTATATACTGTAGAGGAGATTACTTCTCAATTAACAGAGATACTACATGGAGCAGCACAAGAGGCATACCCACATACTCAACCTGATCAGAAGAGAGGATCGGGGAACACGCCTCAAAACAGTTGGTATGATGAGGAATGCAGAGAGACGGGAACCCAGGTCCAGAAAGAGCTTACACTTGGGATCATCACATATAAGTAGTCTCGGATTGCTCTTCGGCGTATAGTACGTCGCAAGAAAAGGGCATTTTTAGCCAAGCTGGAGAAGGATTTATATCAGCTCTTCTTGAGTTAGGACTCACATGAGGCCTCTCGCTTATTTCACGAGCACTCACCGCATCCGACGATCACTTCTCCTGAGATCTGGGGTCAATATGTAACATCATTATATATGGTATCTGGACAGCCTCCATTACCAGATCAGCTAGAGCCATGCCCTGCTACTAGTACTTTCTTTACTACAGAAATGGTGGGAAAAGCCATTGATAAGATGAAGACAAGAAGAGCATATGATCATGAGGGTTTAGTAGCAGAACATCTGATCCATGCCAGGGATCTACTTTCAGAAATCCTTGCTTGTCTGTTTAATCGGGTCATGTGTGAAGGATTCCCTGAATCTTGGAAATTATCTACTATTGTACCTATTTTCAAGTCAGGGGATCCTATGATACCCGGGAACTACCGTACCATTATGGTAGGTCACACTTTGACCTGACTGTACGCATGCATTCTTGAACAAAAATTGAGTAGATGGGCAGAGAATGAGGGCATAAGGGCAACAGGACAAGCTGGATTCAGAAGGGGTTATTCCACTTTAGATCATATTCTTACGCTCAGAGCCATTATTGAGGAAGGAAGAGCAAACGGGAGAAGGATGTATTGTTGCTTTGTGGATTTTCGGAAAGCTTTTGATACAGTACCAAGGGCTAGACTGATGCGTAGGATGCAAGAGTTAGGGGTCCCCAAAGAGATTATTTGGGGGATCATGGCCTTATACGGGTCAGTAACTGGTTATGTACGTACTCCAGAAGGGGATTCCGACGTTGTTCATTCCACCGGTGGAGTAAAGCAGGGATGCCCACTGTCCCCTACTTTATTTGGTATGTACATAGATGAGGTATCAGATTACATTGAGAGAGAAGGTGACAGAGGTGCTCAACTTGCAGGGTCATGGATCCCTTTGCTGTTGTATGCAGATGATATTGTATTGATAGCAGAATCACCAGATGGAATGCAGAGGCAGCTAGATGCTTTACATAAATTCGCGGAGGACAGTGGACTGTCGGTAAACTTGGGTAAAACCAAAGTTATGGTGTTTAACACCACACGGCAGTGGGTTAGGAGATCGGCACCTACATTTGCATATGGCTAGGATACAGTAGAGTACACAGATGCATACAAATACCTTGGGGTGGTATTTGCAGGACCGAAGTTTACTCTTAAGAAAGCAACGGATGCTAGATTATCTAGAGCCTCTGCGGCCTTGGGAGGGTTGGAGAGGATGTGTTCACAAGTGCAGTTTCAAGAACCACGAACAAAACTGTGGCTCTTTGATACTATGGTGGCTTCGGCTATGCTTTATGCGGTCCAGATTTGGGGACCATTTGTGGATCAGGATAATTGGAAGTCAATGGAGAGACCTTCGGTATCTATGATTTCCCGATTGATTAGAGCCAAGGCCTCCGTACCACACGCGATTACCCGAGCGGAACTAGCGGCCCCTCCGATAGAAATTGAAGCTCTTACCAGATCAGTGTCCTTTATGCATGGTTTGTGGGATACAAATAACTGCCGATATACTAGATTGGCCCTCGAATCCTCCCGACAATTGGCAATGAAAGGGGATACATCATGCTGGTATGCGCAACTGTCATCGTGGTTTCAGAGACACGGGTTCAGTATGGAAAGATTACCCCCCTTCCAATACTCACTTGAGGCTCCATCACTGGCAATTACACGAACGGAGATTAATAAAATCATCCGACAGGATCTTATACAGTTGGATACTAAGAGGACATGGGTAGACCCTATAGAAGAACCGGGCACGAAGATGGCCGACTACAAAGAAAACTTCCTACAACTATCTGAAGATGGATTTGTGATTCGCTCGAGTTACATGGATACCCACCTGTCTCATGGTTTGAGATGTGCTATTGGTCAGATTCGTACATCCTCACACCGGTTGGAAATTGAATTTGGCAGATTTAGGGGAATGCCACCTGAGAGCATAATTTGCAAGTTATGCGGAATGGAGCCGGTGACAGAATTACACTACATATGCCACTGCACAGTATACTACGAGATACGTGGGCGTTTTCACTGCCTCTTTAAAGAAGGTTTGGACCTCTAGATAGAATCGTGCAATACCAAGATCAAAGATGCTTAGGCTTGTATCTACTGGAACTACATTGGCACAGGGATAATCTAATGAGAAGACAAAGAGCACTACAGCCTCATAGGCAGATCACAGATTTCTTCGGATCGAGTGAAGCAGGAGTGGAAGGGGAAGCAGGAGGCCAGCAGCCAACACAAAGGAGTACCCACATTCATACCAAAGGCACCCTAATTGACAAAGCGATTGAGCTTAGGAAATCGAGACGACCAAGACCAAGAGGCAGAAGCACACTTCACCGGAGGAGACTACAACAAAGGATTAAAAGCATTCTAGCCAGACACCCAGAATGCTCCTAAGAAGTTTATTATTTAGTTTTTCACATTCACTTTCACACTTTTCACACCTAGTACTTTAGTAGTAAGGTACCCAGACATTGTAACAGATTCACCACTTTGTATCAGTCTGGTCTCATAGATCATTCTAGCCTTTTGAAGACGTTAATATAACATTTCATTTCATTCTCTCTCTCTCTCTCTCTCTCTCTCTCTCTCTCTCTCTGTGGCGTTTGGGCAGAGAATGAGGGCATAAGAGCAACAGGACAAGCTGGATTCAGAAGGGGTTATTCCACTTTAGATCATATTCTTACGCTCAGAGCCATTATTGAGGAAGGAAGAGCAAACGGGAGAAGGATGTATTGTTGCTTTGTGGATTTTCGGAAAGCTTTTGATACAGTACCAAGGGCCAGATTGATGCGCAGGATGCAAGAGTTAGGGGTTTCCAAAGAGATTATTTGGGGGATCATGGCCTTATACGGGTCAGTAATTGGTTATGTACGTACTCCTATTCCGACATTGTTCATTCCACCGTTGGAGTACAGCAGGGATGCTCACTGTCCCCTACTTTATTTGGTATGTACATAGATGAGGTATCAGATTACATTGATAGAGAGGGTGACAGAGGGGCTCAACTTGCAGGGTCATGGATCCCTTTGTTGTTGTATGCAGATGATATTGTATTGATAGCAGAATCACCAGATGGAATGCAGAGGCAGCTAGATGCTTTACATAAATTCGCGGAGGACAGTGGACTGTCGGTAAACGTGGGTAAAACCAAAGTTATGGTGTTTAACACCACACCGCAGTGGGTTAGGAGATCGGCACCTACATTTGCATATGGCCAGGATACAGTAGAGTACACAGATGCATACACATACCTTGGGGGGGTGTTTGCAGGACCGAAGTTTACTCTTAAGAAAGCAGCGGATGCTAGATTATCTAGAGCCTCTGCGGCCTTGGGAGGGTTGGAGAGGATGTGTTCACAAGTGCAGTTTCAAGAACCACGAACAAAACTGTGGCTCTTTGATACTATGGTGGCTTCGGCTATGCTTTATGGGGTCCAGATTTGGGGACCATCTGTGGATCAGGATAATTGGAAGTCAATGGAGAGACCTTTGGTATCTATGATTTCCCGAATGATTAGAGCCAACGCCTCCGTACCACACGCGATTACCTGAGCGGAACTAGCGGCCCCTCCGATAGAAATTGAAGCTCTTACCAGATCAGTGTCCTTTATACATGGTTTGTGGGATACAAATAATTGCCGATATACTAAACTGGCCCTCGAATCCTCTCGACAATTAGCAATGAAAGGGGATACATCATGCTGGTATGCGCAACTGTCATTGTGGTTTCAGAGACACGGGTTCAGTATGGAAAGATTACCCCCCTTCCAATACTCTCTTGAGGCTCCATCACTGGCAATTACACGAACGAAGATTAATAAAATCATCCGACAGGATCTTATACAGTTGGATACTAAGAGGACATGGGTAGACCCTACACAAGAATTGGGCACGAAGATGGCCGACTACAAAGAAAACTTCCTACAACTATCTGAAGATGGATTTGTGATTCGCCCGAGTTACATGGATACCCACCTGTCTCATGGTTTGAGATGTGCTTTGATTCGTACATCTTCACACCAATTGGAAATTGAATTGTGCAGATTTAGGGGAATCCCACCTGAGAGCAGAATTTGCAAGTTATGCGGAATGGAGCCGGAGACAGAATTACACTATATATGCCACTGCACAATATACTATGAGATACGGGGGCGTTTTCATTGCCTCTTTAAAGAAGGCTTTGGACCTCTAGATAGAATCATGCAATACCAAGATCAAAGATGCTGAGGCTTGTACCTACTGGAACTACATCGGCACAGGGATAATCTAATGAGAAGACAGTACCCACATTCATACCAAAGGCACCCTAATTGACAGAGCGACTGAGCTTAGGAAATCGAGACGACCACGACCAAGATGCAGAAGCACACTTCACCAGAGGAGACTACAACAAAGGATTAGAAGCATTCTAGCTAGACACCTAGAATGCTGCTAAGAAGTTTATTTAATACTTTGTATTTAGTTTTTCACATTTATTTTCACACTTTCACACTTTTCACACTTAGTACTTTTGTACTAAGGTACCCAGACATTGTAACAGATTCACCACTTTTGTATCAATTTGGTCTCATAGGTCATTCTGGCCTTTTGAAGACGTTAATATAACATTTCATTTCATTTCATTTCTCCTCTCTCACGCTTCCGCACACGTGCACTCTCACACAAAGGCTGTCTCATGATTCAAGTTCACACTTGACTCAGTCTCACATCTAGATTTTGGTATTTCACATGTCTTGACAGGTGAATTTATATGTATATTCGATGTATAATTATAGGTGTATACATGTAAAACGAAACCTGTGTTTCGCTTTCTTTGAGCTCCGAAACACACGAAACCACGAAACGTTTCATGTCACATTGGAAGGGACTGGCCGAGAGCTCGACCTCTACCTCACCTGCAGCGGGACCTTGGTGAGTGGTGGTGAGATCCTTTGCCTCTTCCAACCACCCGGGGATTCCTTTCTTCCAGTTTACGGTTCTTTGGCTTGGCAAGCATATACAGATGTCCACACGGTAGACCATTCCAGTAGCATTATGACATGGACATCAAGAGGGATCATGGATGAGTTCCTGGCAGACTTTTGGAATTGGCTCTCGGCTAGCCACCAGGCTCGTTGAACTACCGTCTTTCAGTGGCTGGTCGCACACAGAGGGACTGAAGTGGGGGTCTGGGCTTGCACATGGTGGACTCGGTTTGCCCCTTTTGTGGGCATCCGTTGGAGACCAAGGGGCACTACGGGTGGGACGACCTTATCAATGTCTGGTGCCTGATTTCTTGACAGTAGCTTGGACATAGGATAGAGACTCTAGATGGGAAGTGATTAGTAGCCTGTAGGCTAGGCTTATGGTTTGTATGGCGGGCCTGTTGCCACAGCGTTTTCGAGGGCAGACCTAAGCCTCGAGCCGTAACAGTGCGTTTGTGCCTTTTGGCTGGATCTGATACACACAAACCGTGGCCAATACGACAGGATTGAGGGTAGCTCCGACAAAGCAGAGAGACAGCACCAGGCTTCCGTACGGTTGTGGCGGCCAGGGCTTTTCTTCATGGTGGGCCAGGGTATCCAGTGGCATTATTGGCTACCTGCATGGCTCTTCCCCCATCCCATTTTGTGATCTAGCTGTCATTTATCTATAATCAATGGAAGGATCATTTTCACAGAAATAAAAAGTAAGGAGTATTTATACTGTGACTTTGCTTCGGTGTCCTTGAGCTGAGCCACTGTATTTGAGTTTTCAAACTGGCAAAGCAACAAGTAAATCCCTAATTTGAGAGCGGATTCAGTTGAGCTTGCTGTGGCAAGATGGCTGCTTTTATGCTCTTATGTAGACCATCTTATGTTTTCAAAAATTTCTTTTGATGTACGTTCTCTGTGATCATTCAGAGATAGTAATCTCAAATCTAACTTGGTGTTTGCAAAAATGTCAGAAAGCATATCTCCAACTATAAGCAAATAATATGTTGAGTCTTTTTGCCAGGACAAGGTCGTCGCTAAAGGATGGTTACGTGGAGCTCCAGAAGGATGGGCCTGGAGTGAGAATTAGGGCTCAAAACTTGCATTTTACATACAAATCGTCAAGAAAGGTGTATGTTAATCGGACACTGTTACTTAAGGTTCTTGTTGGGATGTTTTCAAGCTTGGCATTATCTGTGCAGGTGTTAAATGGGGTATCTTTGATTGCAGAGCCCGGTGAAAGTGTAGCTATTGTAGGACCTTCTGGGTCTGGGAAGTCTACAATAGTGAAGCTGTTATTACGGCTCTATGATCCAGACTCAGGAGCGTTGTTTATGGATAATCTTGATTTACGAATATTGACTCAGGCTTCTCTCCGTAGAGCAGTTGCTGTGGTACCTCAAGATACTGTAAGTTTGCACTGGGAGGGTTAAACCATCACTCCTGCTGACACATGTTTATCTGACCATATCTGATTAGGTTTTTGTTTTTTTAGGTGCTCTTTAATGACACCATCCACCATAATATAGCCTACAGTCAACCAACAGCAAGTGAAGCAGAGATTGTGGTGGCTGCTAAGCAAGCTGTGAGTGCCAGAGGAGTCTTTATATCATCTCAATATATGTGCGAAAATCTTATTTATTTACTGTTTCAATTGGCTGTCTGAAGAGTGTACGGGGTTTAATCTCTTTTTAATGGAGAACAAGGGGGCCTTGTTTTGTTTCTTCTTCTAGGTATGGCTGAGCCGTCAAGAAGAGTCTGTTAAGAGGTAAAGAAAGGGAGGAGGAAGGAGTTTGAGTTTTTCTAAAGTCATTATGATTAATTCTCTCCTTCTCTGTACTCAAATGAGAAGAAGGGTCGTCACAATGAAAGTGGACATAACATTATCACAAGAGCATTATGTGCCATTAATACTAGAGCACTATGTACTATGGTTCATGAGTTGTGTGTGACTGAACTGTTTAAGTTGGCATACCATTACTCTCAGAAGTAGACTATATTTGTGGTATCAGGACTCGAGCTCTAGTCTCCATTGTGAAGATTCTTTGCTCTATTACCATGTACATGTGGTGAATATGATGCATATGGTCATTGGGGTGAGCCATATGTTAAGCTTAGTATCTTATTGGAGACATGCACACTACAGTTTGATGATTAGCCCTCCTTCCATGGCTTTATGCAGCATGATGATATTTATTGCTACAAAAGGTGTTAGTTTACAGATCAGGGTTTACTTTATGTGGGCTGCGAATTGAAGCCTTTGGCAGGAAGGAGGAGATGCTAAATTTTAATGTCTCTTTGCTTGTCCTTTCATATGAGAGAGATCGTCATCGGTTGTACCTTGTTCTGGTCTTGTGGGCCTTTTGATATTTTAAACGACATCAGCATATCTTTCTTTCTCTTCTTAAAATAAGGGAGGAAGGCATGTTAAGTAAGTAGATTAAGGTGGATAGATTAGGCTTACATTCATGATGATGGTGAGAGCCTCATGTGCAGCCACACCTAGCACACTTAGGAGACTCAATGCACAAAGAAAGTGGGCACAAATTGGGTTGATTATTGAACTCAAGTGCTAGTACATAGTGAGCCATTATTTAGGCTTCTAGAGGGAGCTTTGAATCACATCATAGATGATGGTAGGCATCAAGATCAGCCCAATTCTCTTCTATGTCATGCATGCCTCTCCATGAGTGTGTGTGTGGGTGTGTGTATACCATGCAGAGTCAATGCAAACATCAACGAAACGTAGTAGGCAAGTCTAGTAGACAGATACATTGAATCTAGATAGGATAGAGTAAGGGGAGAGCTCCATGGTGTGGGCTTAGACACAAATCCTAACAACCCTCCCTTTTTGTGTCTAAGCACAACAAATATCAAAGGCACCTTCTAGTGGGGTCTAAGTCTCCCATCTAGATAGGTGTACAAAAAAGTGCCTCCCCTAGAGAGTAGTGGCAGTAGGGTGTAGGCCAAAAATCCTTCCCCTTGAGAATGGTGGACACCAAGGGTGTAGGGCAGGAGTTCCTTTCCTAGAGAATTGTAAGCAACTAGGGTGTAGGAGAATGTGAGTGTCTCAGAGTACATCTATGTAGCACACTACTTCACTGTCCTCTTCACTAGATTCTTCAGTAATGTTGACTTTGCCTTTATCTTTTTTCAATTTGTACAGACACCAATTAGATCCGGGATTATTCTTACCTCAAAGCACACAAGGGTTGATTTTGTAACATTTGTCGGATGTGTGGTTGGTGCAACTGCAGTGTTTGCTTCTTTTCTTTGTTTGGTTCCTTGATGTAGCAAAAAAAGCTCCTCGCGAAGTCTTCGTGTCTGGAATCTTCTTCTCGTGCTCTTGGAGCGAGTCGATGACGTCCTCCAGGTTTGGTACATTCTCCTTTTCTTTGAGCACTATGACAATCTGACCGTAGTCTGCATCTGCTACCGCCTTGAGTAGAATGGCTACTTGGTCTTCATTCTCCACCAGGCATTTTATGTATGCCAACTGGTCACATATGCTCTTCATTCTCTTGACAAGAGAAGGGAGATCTTCTCTTGGTTCCATGGGGAGACCATAAAGTTGCATTTTGAGACAGATCTTGGAGTGTTTAATTATGGCTCCACAGTGTCTCTCAAGTGTGACCCATGCATCATAGGAAGTAATGCATTCGTCTAGGTAGTGGATGTAATTATCCCCTATAGCGGTGAGAAGGATCCCTAATGCTTGCTCATCCCATGCTGTGAATTGTGCTTGAGACCGCCTAGTCTCAATCCTCCCTCGATGGCTTGACTGTGGACCATAGCTGCTTTTTCATTAGGTACCCCTTTATCCTTGCCCATAGTGTACCCCAAAGCGTGTGTAACAAGAATGATGCACTCGTAGAAGTGCGTGAGAGGAAGGTCTTACCCGACTCGGAGCAGTGTCTAGTCCTCGTGTGATTTGTGCACTAATATTGCAAGAGATTTTACAACGGAGATATAACCTTGTGGAGCCACTCTTCACACCTCTTCAAAGTATCGAGACTTTGAAGTTCAAGGATTGATCTCTTGAATTTAGGGCTTACAAATTTTGGGGGGTACTTCGAAATTTAGGAAGCACACACAAAAATTGATGGGGATATACAAGTTGATGAAAGATGTGAGCTTGAAAAGGAGTGATAGAGCTCCTTGTGTGAACGCCCTATTGTGTGTCAGTCAACAACCAAAACACTTGTGGGAACACCTTCTTTGAAAGCCCAAAATTTTGCAGAACCGTGGGAAAGATTGCTTGTTAAAACTCCTCGGAATTTTGGTTGTGTGTGTGGGAATACCTTGCTCTGCTCGCCGAATGAGACTGGAGTCGGTGGGAAAGACCGCTATAGAAGCGGTGTGAGGCTAGAGGCTGGGGCTTGTAAGTCGCAGGAACCCGTCTCGGGAGCACTGGACGGAGCCGCCGAGCGCCAACTAGATCTATCAGGGTTGCGTGCCGGTGACGGTCGGTTGGGGAAGTCGGAATGAGCCCGACTGGTCGAAGGGCGAAGTAGGGAGGCCAAAAACTTTGCGCAGTCGGTCGGTTGATTGGCTGCGGACCCGAAAGCCGTATAGGGTCCTATTGATGGAGTGCCAAGTCGCCACCTAGCTCCCCAAAAGTAAAGCAGGGTTTGACCCCACAACGTGACCAATCCAAAGATAGGACGTCCGTCGTCAAATTCTGCAAGTTGCTTGTTCGAATGGGTCGAAACTTGCAGAATTTGACCTTGTTGCATCAGGTACCGAGGGCTCAAGAGCTCAAAAAAGCTCCAAATGAGGCATGCTTGGGCTCATATTAAAGGCATGGTCAAACACCATTTTCACGCAAAATTTTTTGCAAAGAATGGGCAATAGTAAGCATAAAAAATTTAAGGGAAAATTACCAAAATACCCCTCAAATTTCAAAAATTCCCAGAATACCCTTGTATCTATTTTGGTTAGATTGTTTAAGATTTTTCAATCTTTATTCCCTTTTAATAATTGAGATCCGTTTTTGCATGCTTAGCATGTAATTTTCCACAAATTACCTCACAAAGAAGGCAATTATGTCTAAAGATAATGAAGCAATTAATCTCCAAAGCCTACATAATCAATTTAAATTCTGGATTTAGCATCTTACATTAATAAGCAATGAGTCTTCTTATGAAAAGCTACAAATTTTTTAATCTTTGGAGAAATTTAATTTCACAACCAAGGGTATTTTGGGAATTTTGGAAAATTTAAGGGGCAATTTGGGAATTTATGACAAAATATTGGGGGTGTTTTGGGAATTTTTGAAATTTGAGGGGTATTTTGGGAATTTCCACAAATTAGAGGGGTATTTTGGTAATTTTCCCAAAATTTAAAGTGCCAATTCACGATTTGTTTCTCTCTCTCTCTCTCTCTCTCTCTCTCTCACACACACACACACACACACACACACACACATGATTCAATCCAATGCTAACCATGCAAAATCCTAAATGCGATGCAAGGAGGTATGAATGGCAACCATCCGAGAGAGAGAGAGAGAGAGAGAGAGAGAGAGAGAGAGAGAGAGAGAGAGAGAGAGAGAGAGAGAGAGAGAGAGAGAAATGAAATGTTTTATTAACGTCTTCAAAAGGCCAGAGTGACCTATGAGACCAAACTGATACAAAAGTGGTGAATCTGTTACAATGTCTGAAAAGTGTGAAAGTGTGAAAATAAATGCGAAAAACTAAATACAGATAAACTTCTTACGAGCATTCTAGGTGTCTGGCTAGAATGCTTCTAATCCTTTGTTGTAGTCTCCTCCGGTGAAGTGTGCTTCTGCATCTCGGTCGTGCTCGTCTCGATTTCCTAAGCTCGATCGCCCTGTCAATGAGGGTGCCTTTGGTATGAATGTGAGTACTCCTTTGTGCTCGCTGCTGGCCTCTTGCTTCTCCTTCCATTCCTGCTTCTCTCGATCCGAAGAAATCTGTGATTTGCCTCTAAGGCTGTAGTGCTCTTTGTCTTCTCATTAGATTATAACTGTGCCGATGTAGTTCCAGTAGGTACAGGCCTAAGCACCTTTGATCTTGGTATTGCATGACTCTATCTAGAGGTCCAAAGCCTTCCTTTAAATAGGCAATGGAAACGCCCATGTATCTCATAGTATACGGTGCAATGACATATGTAATGTAATTCTGTCTCCGGCTCCATTCCGCATAACTTGCAAATTTTGCTCTCAGGTGGGATTCCCCTAAATCTGCCAAATTCAATTTCGAGCTGGTGTGAGGATGTACGAATCTGACCAATAGCACATCTCAAACCATGAGACAGGTGGGTATCCATGTAGCTCGGGCGAATCACAAAACCATCTTCAGATAGCTGTAGGAAGTTTTCTTTGTAGTCGGCCATCTTTGTGCCCAATTCTTGTGTAGGGTCTACCCATGTCCTCTTGGTGTCCAACTGTATAAGATCCTGGCGGATGATTTTATTAATCTCCGTTCGTGTGATTGCCAGTGATGGAGCCTCAAGAGAGTATTGGAAGGGGGGTAATCTTTCCATACTGAACCCGTGTCTCTGAAACCACGAGGACAGTTGCGCATACCAGCATGATGTATCTCCTTTCATTGCTAATTGTCGAGAGGATTCGAGGGCCAATCTAGTATATCGGCAATTATTTGTATCCCACAAACCATGTATAAAGGACACTGCTCTGGTAAGAGCTTCAATTTCTATCGGAGGGGCAGCTACTTCCACTCGAGTAATCGCGTGTGGTACGGAGGCCTTGGCTCTAATCATTCGGGAAATCATAGATACCAAAGGTCTCTCCATTGACTTCCAATTATCCTGATCCACAGATGGTCCCCAAATCTGGACCCCATAAAGCATAGCCGAAGCCACCATAGTATCAAAGAGCCAAAGTTTTGTTCGTGGTTCCTGAAACTGCACTTGTGAACACATCCTCTCCAACCCTCCCAAGGCCGCAGAGGCTTTGGACAATCTAGCATCCGCTGCTTTCTTAAGAGTAAACTTCGGTCCTGTAAATACCACACCAAGGTATGTGTATGCATCTGTGTACTCTACTGTATCCTGGCCATAAGCAAATGTAGGTGCCGATCTCCTAACCCACTGCCGTGTGGTGTTAAACACCATAAGTTTGATTTTACCCAAGTTTACCGACAATCCGTTGTCTTCCGCGAATTTATGTAATACATCTAACTGCCTCTGCATTCCATCTGGTGATTCTGCAATCAATACAATATCATCTGCATACAACAGCAAAGGGATCCATGACCCTGCAAGTTGAGCACCTCTGTCACCCTATCTATCAATGTAATCTGATACCTCATCTATATACATACCAAATAAAGTAGGGGACAGTGGGCATCCTTGCTTTACTCCAACAGTGGAATGAACAATGTCGGAATCCCCTTCTGGAGTATGTACATAACCAATTAGTGACCCGTATAAGGCCATGATCCCCCAGATAACCTCTTTGGGGACCCCTAACTCTTGCATTTTGCGCATCAATCTGGCCCTTGGTACTGTATCAAAAGCTTTCTGAAAATCCACAAAGCAACAATACATTCTCCTCCCGCTTGCTCTTCCTTCCTCAATAATGGCTCTGAGCGAAGAATATGATCCAAAGTGGAATAACCCCTCCTGAATCCAGCTTGTCCTGTTGCCCTTATGCCCTCATTCACTGCCCATCTACTCAATTTTTGTTCCAAAATGGATGCGTACAGTCGGGTCAATGTGTGACCCACCATAATGGTACGGTAGTTCCCGGGTATCATAGGATCCCCTGACTTGAAAATAGGTACGATAGTAGATAATTTCCAAGATTCAGGTAATCCTTCACACATGACCCGATGAAACAGACGAGCAAGGACTTCTGAAAGTAGATCCCTTGCATGGATCAGATGTTCTGCTACTAAACCCTCATGATCATATGCTCTTCTTGTTTTCATCTTATCAATGGCTTTTCCCACCATTTCCGTAGTAAAGAAAGTACTAGGAGCAGGGCATGGTTGTAGCGGATCTGGTAATGGAGGCTGTCCAGATACCGTATATAATGATGTTACATATTGACCCCAAATCTCAGGAGAAGTAATTGTCGGAGGCGATGAGTGCTCGTGAAATAAACGCCAGGCCTCATGTGAGTCCTGACTCAAGAAGAGCTGATATAAATCCTTCTCCAGCTTGGCTAAAAATGCCCTTTTCTTGCTACGTACTATACGCCGAAGAGCAATCCGAGACTGCTTATATGTGATGATCCCAAGTGTAAGTTCTTTTTGGACCTGGGTTCTCGTCTCTCTGCGTTCCTCGTCGTACCAACTGTTTTGAGTCATGTTTCCAGATCCTCTCTTCTGATCAGGCTGAGTATGTGGATATGCCTCTTGTGCTGCTCCATGTAGTATCTCTGTTAGCTGAGAAGTAATCTCCTCTACAGTATATACTGGCTCAGCTGCCCACATCCTATTATAGATCTTTTCCACATAGACTGAGTCAGTCTCTGGCGTGAAAGTATATCTTGTGTGTGTCTTCTTCCTTTGTACTTGAGAGGCATTGTATTGGAAGGAGATTGATAAGGTCAAGAGAGCATGATCCACTGCAATCCGAACCGGTCTGGGTCCCACCTTAAAGTCCTCGATGCTAGACATAAAGCTTGGTGAAGTCATGACATAATCCACTGTACTGGCCCCATACCTGTGCGGGAAGCATGTGAATCCCCTAGATAAAGGGAAATTCTCTGGACCATTAAGTATGGCCAAACCATGTGTAGTTGCCATCTCCATGAGATGTCTCCCATATTCAGTGTGTTCCTTATCCTGTGAGTTTCTAGTAAGCCCCTCCTGTGATAGATCCACTTCTATGAGCATTTCCTCGGAAGTATCATAGAATACTGCTTGAGAGTTGGCCGTTCGGGCATTAAAGTCTCCTAAGAGAACGATGTCTCCATCTCTAGAGAACTCCCATATGTCATTATTCAATATGGAGAAAGGGGATTGTCCTTTAGGTGAGGAGTAGACTGATGTGCTTGGAGGGAAGTAGCATATAGCGATATATAGAAATCTACCTGTCTCGGCTCTCATTCTCACCCACATATACCTTGCTTGTTCATCTTTCGTGATAACCTGTAGTAGTGGTTTTAGCTCCTCTTTAAATAAGACTGCTACTCCTCCTGAACCCCGGCTACCTCGTAGAGATCTCTTGTCTGGTCGACTAGCTGTTTCCCATAAATACCCCTTCACATGTGGCATAAGTTGTCCCGGTATCTGGTGTGTCTCTGAGTAGAAAACTGTCTCTATCCCTAAAGCTGTCTTCAAAGGCACCTACATCTAGCCTATATGATCCATTACAATTCCACGCCGCTATCCGGAGCGTCGCCCCATAGGTCTTGCACCGTCATGATGAGCGCTTTTCCAGAACCACTACTTTCCCTCCTCTATAAAAAGCGATTTTCCCCTTTTCTCTTGCTGCCCTGATCTCTGGCATCAACTCTTGCATGTGTGCCACTTGTGCCAATGTAAGGTCATCTCCTAGGAAAATACCGGTTTTCTTAAGAGTTGGCCTCTTCTTTAGAAATTCTTTCCTTATTTTTGTATTCGGGAAGCGGAGAATAAGTGCCCTATCCTTTACATTTCCCTTCTTATCGATTCCTTTCTTGCCCACTCTCCATGCACTTGTGTGAGTAGGCTCTGTGATACCCATGCGTTGTAGCAGTTCCTTCACTTCTTCATCTACATTCTCTTTGTCTTTGACTCTTGTGACCCGCACATGCAGAGCCCGATTCTTCCTTTTCTGCTCTTCCTCAATGGTCATATTAATAATGGTGGAGGTAGGTGTGGTCTCAGGCATCTGGGCCTTCCCTTCTTCGCATCCTCAATCCATTTCTCTGCTTCATCAACCTTTTCTTGTGTCTTAACAAGACGTTCTGCCCATGGAGATGCCGTTTTTTATTTTTGTTCATCTCCTTCCCGTAGAGCTTTCATCTGATCCTTCATGTCCTCGAGCTCCTTCCGCACCGAAGGTTGGTCGTCTCCCTTCTCCTTCGTTGCAGATTTGCAAGCCGCAAGTTCTCCTTTTAGCTCCTCGATTATTGCATCTTTTTCCCCCATGTGCTTTTCCATATTTGTTCTCCATGCTTCAAAACTTGCTACTGCCTCATCGAGTTTCTTTTGCATAACGCATCTGTTACATTTACTTCGGCCTTGATTAGGTTTGGTAATTCCGTTTTCACGATCTGAATTTCCTCATTCTGTACCCCCCGGATCTCTTTCCTTAGTTCTCTCATCATGTCTCCATACATGGAGTTCCTGTAGCTCTCAACGTTCGCGTGCATTTTCTTCCTGATGTCATCCCTCATATAGTTTAGCTCTGATTTGAGCATCACCTGGACCTTCTCCATGAGTAGCCCATCAGAGAGAGAGGTTGGAATGGCCTAGCTTAGGAGATAATGTTGAACCTACTCAAAACCACAAGACCCAAACCTAGGCCAATAGAGATAGACTAGCTTTAGGCTCTGATAAATGCACAAAGAAATGGGTACAAATTGGATTGATTATTGCTCAAGTGCTAGTACATAGTGAGCCATTATATAGGCTTCTGGAGGGAGCTTTGAATGACATCATAGATGATGGTAGGGATCAAGATCAACCCAAATCTGTTCTAGGTCGTGCATGGCTCTCCATGAGTGTGTGTACCATGTGGAGTCAATGCAAGCATCAACTAAAACTTAGTAGGCAAGTCTAGTAGACATATACATTGAATCTAGATGGGATAGAGTAAGGGAGAGCTCCATGGTGTGGGCTTAGGCACAAATCCTAAAAGGCAATAGAAGCGGGGTTTTTTTTTTTTTTTGGGGGGGGGGGGGGGGGGGGGGGTGGTGGGGATTTTGTTGTTGATGTATCAAAAGACTGGCATAATTCACAGACTTTTGTATTTCATAATGTGCAACAGAAGTGATTTATGGTGATAACACAAGATGAGTACTCAGTGCGTACTCAAGGTTTGTTTTACTTCATGAGAGGGTTTCTTTTACTTCATGAGAGAGATGTGCAATGGACTAGAGAGAGAAGAGAGAAGGATACTGTGAGCTTTAGGTTTTGTGAGTGATAGAGGGAGAAAAAGACCAACACCAGATGGGGTTCCAAACCCCTTGCTCCAAGGCCCCCTTGTCTATCGCTTGAGAGCCATTTGCTTTAGATTGATCATTGCACAAATGCCAATGGTCCTAGATGCTGAGATGCTGATGGGATCTCGCTAGTGATGCTTGAATCTACGAGGCTAAGGGCTGAAAATGCAAAACGCTAGTGGCTTTGGATCTGGATGTGCAAACTAATGAGGCTATGGGCTTGTCTTCTATGGTGAATGTCGAGGATGTTGATGATGATGGAGATGAAGGGCTGAAATCTGAAAACGCTGGTTTACTTGATGCTTGGGATGAATTTTGATGTCGCTAGGACTGATCTTTGGTAACATGGCTGAAAACGCCAGGGATATGGTGAGGTTCTGCTAGCAAAAACGCTCAATACTGATGGAAAAATGCTTGGCTTTTAGGGGTACTTAGGGCGTTTTACTGGCCATGGGGATACTGAACTGACTTGCTGAAGTGCAAGGGGTCGCCTTTATAGGTACTAATTGCTGGGTCGAGCAGTGCAAAGGCCAAAATAAGCCCACTACTTGGAAATGCTGGGCTTAATGTGACTTAACATTAAGTTACTAAAACTTATTATATGAGGTGCTTCACATGCAGCTAACTACCTAGGCCGGTACTATACTAGACTGTGGGAACACTTCCAATGTCTACACCTAGCAGACACTGGTTGTGCTCATGTGCAATCAGAGGGTATGCAACTAATCTAGAGTGCTTGGGCATGTAAGTCCTACATACAGGCTCATGAGGGTGCCATAACACTTCCTAGGCTATCCTAAAGCCTAGAAGTAGGAGTTAGCTTTTCCACATGCACATAGGATTAGATGTGCACGTCACTCGTGACATCCCCCTTTTCAAGGTGAGGTACCTGTACTGAGCTGCATGGCTTCTGTATAGTCGGCCAACAACTTCGGGGAATCTGCCCACTTTATTGTGTGGGTTTCACGATATTTAAACTTCAAAAAGGACTGTAGTCCTTGCTTCTTTGGGCTGCACCAAAAGCGATGCAACATAAATTGCTTCGGCTTCTTGTTTTCAACTTTGTTTATGATTTCTGGTTCGTCTTCTTCAAGAGTCTCCTTTGGGGGATCTCCCTGAAGCAACTTCAACCACAATTTCATAGACACATCTTTAACTTCTCGAATGACTGGAAGAGAACTATGCTTACTAAAATACTGTGGATGGAATGTAGATGAAAAATGTGACGGAGTGCCAAACCTTTTAAAGCGTTCTTACCTACGATGTGATCTAAATTTGACTTTTCTACTTGAAACTATCGACGTGGGCAATCGTGCTAATGCTTGTGCTGTGATTTTATCCTGCGAAGGAATGAGCATGCAAAACTTGTTGACATGATCAACAATGATGCAACATTGTGCATTCCTTGAATGCAGACTTTTTACCTTTTCTAAAGTGATCTCCATGCTTCTGTGCTCACCCGAGGGTGAATCATGTGCATCGTGAAACATGGATTTGCTATGAGAACTGACACACAAAGACAATGACGAAAATACAAGAGACCGTCACGGATGTGGGACCCGAAAAAATGCATATTGACTTTTCATGCTATCAAGAGATACTTCTTAAATGGGCATTGTGGACCTCGACTCGAGACCCAAGATCCGTCCTTTGTGACTGAACGTATCTGCAATTGGGTTAGCTTTCCGTGGGTGAATCATGTGCATCGTGAAACATGGATTTGCTATGAGAATTGACACACAAACATGGTGATGAAAATACAAGAGACCGTCACGGATGAGGGACCCGAAAAATGCATACTGACTTTTCATGCTATCAAGAGATACTTCTTAAATGGGCATTGTGGACCTCGACTCTGGAGCCAAGATCCATACTTCATGACTGAACGTATCTGCAATTGGGTTAGCTTTACTAAGAACATAATCAATCAAGCCATCAATTTTCTCAAAAGTCTGGGACCATCTAGCTTGAGGGTCACTCTTAAATGCACGAAGCAGAGATTGGAGCCATTTGAGGGCTTGCTGATCAATACTGACACTAAAATCTCTACCATACAAAAAATGCTACTGAGAGATGCTACTGGACGCTGTGTGTTATCCCTTTCAAAACATGAAAGTGAGATTAATGACAACGAAGGAATATTCTACTCACAGTGAATGACCACGGGAGAGGCACCTTCGATAGAGAGACTGAGCTCGTTTTCTTGACAATCAACTTGGGGCTTAAGCTCACGAAACCACTTAATGCCCAAAATCATATCGCATTCAAAGAGAGGAGACACAACAAACTGAGACAAAACCTACGGCTTGAATGGAGACTGTTACTTTAGGACATTCATGCGTGATGGACGACTGCATGCCAAGACCAATAAAAAAATTCGTAATGGAATCCATTGGAGGAGCTTCTGAACGTGCGCTCTTCACAAGAGAATCACTAATCACATCATGCATACTGCCAGGATCAAACAAGCATGGTTACAGCGAATGACATTTTCAAGTCTCCCTCCCCGTTCCCATTCTAGCTTCTCGTTCGGAATCTCCATTCCGTGTTTCAGAGGTGAGTATCCATAACAAGGAATGGTATTTCATACGAGTCGTTGTTCCCTTTTCCGCGTTCCAATTTCCCGATCATGCAGACAAGACCACAATGCGCTGACCATTCACATGATGATAACACTTCATGAGAGACTCATCTAGATGATCATTAGAAACTTGGGGCACATTAGTTTGTTCATTTATGACACCAGCATAAGTGTTAAAGTTTTGGCATCTCAAGTGAACTGCCCAACGTGGCTTTTAGGTATTTATTTTACTTATTCGTCAAAGTCGGGGTAGGGCAATTTACCGAGGTTGCTATATAAGCAACCCTCAGCCCCCAGTGTATTATCATCATTCATTGCCAAGGTTGGTTGGTTCTCTCTCTCTCTCTCTCTCTCTCTCTCTCTCTCTCGTGTATTCTCCCTGCTTGTGTACTCTTTCGCATCGTCGACTTTGACATGGTATCACAGCTTTGTGCTTGTTGATGGTGGAGGAGAACGACATGCGTGGGAAAGGAGTGGTGGCAGCAAGGAAGTCTAGAGGATTGGCTTGCTCTTGGACATCGTTTTGAGATGCCGGCAATAACGCAAGGCTAAGTGGGCACAAGAGGGCACCGAAAACTGAGAGCGACACAGCGGAAGGTGCAGATGGCACTACGTCGTGCGTTTGGAAATGCCGTTGGCGAGCTTGGCCAGGCGGCGTTAGACACAACAAACGTGGCTCTGAAGGCAGAGGCGGAAATGGCAACGATTTCTACAATATTTTGAGACGCCATTGTTCGGCCAAGCTACAACGAATACCTTCCAATTCCGTCCAGCATTGGCAACGCTTTTCTCGCGGCTTATTGAAACGCTAGGGACATAATAGGTTTGCGCAAAGTGCAAGGGAGGCCACAGGTTGGCAACGCCGATATTTGTTCTTTTGAAACGCTTTGGAGAAGGTCTTCTTTGGGTCTGCATTGGATCTTAGCATCTTGCAATGCTGCACTGATAGAAGCGAGAGGTGGCCTTGAGGATTGCGTTCTTGGCATTCTGAAGCTCAACGGGGGAGCCGTCCATAACGGCTGAGCTCCGGTATCGTTTTTGAGATGCTTGGGTGAGGGGGTGTCGAGCGACAGGAAGCTAAGGGTGCTGCCGCCGACTGATGGCCACCTTTTGCATTTTTAAATGCATGGAGAGGAGAGGTCATATGCCTTGGGGCAATTTTTATGAGCCCCTCAACGGGGGTTCCCATCTAGCTTCGACCTCAATGGAGAGCAGTTTATTTGATGCGGCTTGGAGGAATTCTGTGGCCCTTGGAGTGCGAGAAGGAGCACAAGAATCCAGATCTTGCAACTTCAACATGGCCTCCCCTTGCTTGAGCTCCCGCGACCAAAAACCACTATTGGCTATGGATAGGAGATCAATCATCGAGTTAGCGGCCTATGCTCAACCAAAGTTCTTAAGGAAACCGGCAAATTGTTTGGTTTGAGATCGTGAAGCCAAAGCAAATGCACGAGTTCGTTAGAGGACAACGGCAAAGGCACGCTTGACAAGGATGGCAGTACCAATACTCAGTTAGCTGCCTCGGTACCCACCACGAGTATAGTTGACACGTACGACGGGTACACGTACGAAGACGTGCGATACTAATCGAACTAAAAAAAATTAGACGTACGGTGACGTAACGTACGATGCAAAAAAAAAATCATGCGTCTTACACATGATAGATCATATGAGTCATGACATCGACCTTAGTACCAGGGCTAGAAACAAACATTTTTCCTAACTGATCAAAATAAGGGAAAACTTGAGTTTTCATGTCAAAATTTGAAGCTTTTGCCGGTAATTACACTAAAACTTGTGTAAATTTGCCGGTTTTCTTAGAGGCAAGCTCAAAATCTAACCGGGATTTTATAATTTCAACTGGTTAAAATACACTAGACCCCGGCTTTTTTCTAACACTGCTTAGTACTAAATACTTGTAACTTAAGTCTTACAAGTTAGAACATGAAAGATCTGTCCATGGACATTGGAAACGGCAATGTCCGAAGAAAGAAGAATCATGATCTCCAAAGTGGTGACGGCCATAGTAGATCCGCTACCCAAGCCTCGTCGCACATAGGTCATGGTGGTTTGAGCCAATGCAGCCATTGGGCTCTTGTTCAAATGCAGTCGAGATGCAAAACATTCCCACACAAAAAATCGCCCCGCAAAAAAAAAAAAAAAAAAAAAAAAAAAAAACGGACGACTCATGTACGGAACGTACGAGTCGTACGGTACGGAACGTACGGAACGTCCCGTACGTCGAATGTGGACAACCCTGACCACGAGGTCCGACCACAGTTGTTCTAATTGTGACTTGACGCTTTGGCTCGAGAGGTTGAAGCCAAAGGCAAAAGCAAAAACTCACAGATAGACAAAGACAAAGGCAAGCTGGACAGAGATTACGATAATAAATATTTGACAGAGAAGATCGGCATGACACAGATGGCGGCGGCCACAGTGGCCTCGATGTCAGATTTCTAGTCAAATGACAGTTGTCGCCACTAGCTAGCCATAGAGAGGCTTTTGAGTGGCAGATTGGGGCTAACAGTGCACCATATAATTAATTTGGACCCTTGTGTTGGAGTCAAGTTATCGGTGTTTGAACTCATAGGTTGGAGTTCAAGGCACATGCATCTGGCAGGAAACCAATCAAACTTATTTAAAACACTATGGATGAGTGCAACAATCCATTGTTGTTGGTCGTATTATGGACAGGGTGTGTTTCAAAGTTCATTATCTGGAAAGTATATTCCAGATAAGTATATTCGGACGTGATTTGTTCACAGCTCATGAATGGGTATTTTTGGACGTAGTGCTGTCTATAGTTCAAAGTTTTTAAAAGGCAATGTATGCTCAAGATGGCATTATTTCTAGGTACAAAGTTGAGGGTAGCATAACCGAGGTGTATCCAGTATCCCGGCCAGTGCTGGGGTGTCCATGGTAACTTCTTCATCGACTTGGTCTCACTATTGAAAGCGCGTTGACATGCTGACGTGGCAGCTGTATGGAATCCCATAATTTGCGCTGGCTGCTTTTTGCCAATGTTTGAGGACTAGTTGCTTTTGGAACTTATTTGCTTTAAGTTTGAAGCTTTTGGAACTTTTGGTTTTGAGTTTAACTGATTTTGGGGCTCTGCTTTTGGCATCCCTTGTAAGAATAAAAGAGCCCAAAGGGCCTCACTCTTCAGAGAATCTGTACACAAAGTCTGAGAGCGGAGGACTGTCACAAAGTGATGACGTGTCTGCCCGAGAGCATGAGGGAAACCCTAGCCTTGACTGCTGCTGAAAACCCTAATTCTGCAAACCCTAACCCTAAAACCTGCAAACTCTAAAATCTGCCAGAAACCCTAACCCTAACCCTAAAACCTGTCCTAAACCCTAACCCTAACCCTAGGCAGCAGGAAAAGATTTCCGGAAAATGTGTTGGCATGCTAACGTGTCACCGTACGGGAAAAAAGCTGATTTTTGCGCTGATTTTACAGTCCAGCAACGCAAATTGGGCTGATTTTTATGCTCTACGCAACTTTGCTTTATTCCTCCACGCAAGGGGGGAGAGAGAGAGAGAGAGAGAGAGAGAGAGAGAGAGAGAGAGAGAGAGAGAGAGAGAGAGAGAGAGAGAGAAAAGTTGCACTGCTTTATTTTATTAAAAGCACACAGAAAGAGAGAGAGCTTGTGAGAGAAGCACTTTGCTTTTAACTGAAGCTTTTGGGGCTCTGATTTTGGGCATCCCTTGTAAACTTTAAATAAGCGGAGAGGGTTCTCACTTAGCAGAGCATCTGGACGCAGAGTCTGAGAGTGAAACCCTAACCGCTCTCTTGTACTTTGACATTGATTAATACATAAAGAAATACCGAAAGGGACGCTAGTCTTTGGGGCCAATATCTCTAGGCACGGAACTCCGCCGGGCCAGTGCAAGTCTATTGTGATCTCTGAATTGTTTTGAAGTGGTTATTTGGTGCTGTCGTGATTCATTCTTGACTTGGAGTGTCCAAGTCTGTTACAGTGGTATCAGAGCACGGCCGATTTCTCTGCTATAGGAAATCCGATCCCCAAATTTTTTTCCGCAGCACCTATGGCTTCACGCAAGGATCAGTCGACTCCCTCTGCATTTGGAGATGCGTGCAGGGATCACAACGAAGATTCCGGCAGAGAGTATGGTCCGCCTCGGCCTACTTAGGCGGAGCGATGAGAGATGGAGCGTCGTCAACTAATCAGCGATGCAACAAAGATGATGCTCAATTTTGCGAAGGACCCAAAATTTGCAAAATATATGAGCGAGACTTCTTTTCAGGAAGTGCACGAGCAGTGGCAGAAAACCACACCACCACCCCCGAAACCCACTCTCAAGAAACCTTCTGCTCACAAGAAATATTCAGAGAAGGAATTAGAGTAGGCGGTTGATGCACGGATTGCTCAGCTTTTTGACGCGCAAAAGAAAGCCAAAAAGCACGGCAAAAAGCAGAAGAAAGGCACGGACTTCCCCGGTTATTTGGGTCGTCAGTCGACATTTGACAAAGCAAAGAAACAGAAGAAGCGTGTTCACTTTGAAGGAGTACCCAGTTCATCTTCTTCTTCTTCTTCTTCTTTTGACAGTTCTTCTAGCTCTTCAGATTCGAGCGAAGAAGACAGAAAAGGCAAAAAGCGAAGCAACAAACCACGCTTCGGAAAGGGCAAGAAAAAGGCAAAGAAGCCTAAATCTCACCCAGCTGACAGTCCTACCGAGGACTCGTCTACAGAGAGTTCAGACTTTGATGATGGAAACTTTTACGAGAACAGGACTCTCGATCAAATTTGATACTTTTTCAGGATATTCAGATGCTTCGAAGGCTTTGTCTTTTATACAACAGTTTGACATCGCTTTCGCGGGAGGACGCTACTCAGAGCACTCCAAGATTTGGAGAGCCGCCTCTTACTTTAAGGGGAATGCTCGAACTTGGGGGTCCACGCTTCTTTTAAACAAGACCGTGCCAGTTAAATGGCTGAAATTTAAGAAGCTTTTTATTTCTTCTTGGTTGACGCAAGAGTATGAACGTGATATACGAGCTGCTTGGAACCATCTTCGGATGACCAAGAAAGATACAATAAATGCTTATCGTGAGAGATTCTGGAGCTCTTTTCTACCCGCCTCTTCATTCAAGAAGATCTCGTTCAGAGAACAGATTGAGCGGTTTACCTTGGGTCTACCTACAGAGATTTGAGATCACTGCTTGGAACAAAAGTCAGCTTCTATTCAGGAGTGATGAGTCATGCGAAGCGAGGCTTTGCCATTCACTCTGGCAGTTTGACCTACCCCACAGATGAAGCCATGACACAACGAGCCGAACAGACTTCTCGGAATGAAAGTAGAAAGAAAAGAGAAGGATGCACGACCCAAGCTTACTTCTCAGGAGCGAGCTCGCTTCATCAAGGAGGGGAACATGGACATATCTCCACGAAGTGCCCTAAAAAGGCACAGAAAGAACAGAATGATAAGGACGACGACATGCCTGAGAGTTCGAGAGTAGCTGAGGAACATGGACGAAAAGGCAAGATTAAAAAAGGATCGGTTCCAGATTGTGTGGGTACCGATCCCAACATCATGGACGAGAGTACAGAACTTTGCTGAGCTTGGGGCAAAGTGAAAGACCAAGAGGCCTTGATCTGCTTTGATGGAGGAGCCAAGGCCAACTTTATCTCGGATCAGAAGACTCAAAGGGAAAAGTACCTACCTTTGGTGGAATTTGCCTAAAATAACACGATACACTCTTCGATGGGAAAGGCGCCATTTGAGATTGTTGAAGGTGCTGCGAAGGTTCCACCCTTCCTAAGCACGAAAGATAAGATTTTTGAAGCGGATGAATATACGCGAGACTTAGATACGGCTTTTGCCAAGGCTCGCGAGACTTTGCAGAAGTCTGAAGAACGACAGAAAAAGGCAGTGGATTGCCATCGTCGCGACTTGAAATTGAAGGAGGATGATTGGGTGCTCTTACATTTCGAGAAGGCATGCTTGAGAAAGAAAAAGGGAAAGGGAGGCTTTTTTCAAAGCTTAGTATGCGATACTACGGACCTTTCCAGATCACTGAAAAGATAAATGATGTCTCCTTCCGACTGAAACTGCCAGATACTTGGAGGATTCACAATGCATTTCATGTGAGTCTCTTGAAACCTTTTAAAGGTGATGTGCCTGATGATGGGGAGCCGATGAGCAACCCGAAGTGGAAGAAAACGAGGAGATCCTTGTTCCTGAACACATTTTGGCACATAAGGATACGAAGAATAAAGGTAAAGTCCAAAGGCGGTTCTTGGTTAAGTTCAAGAACTATCTTGCAGTGGATGCGAAGTGGATGGAGGAGGAGGACCTAGCAGATACTCCTCAGATTGTGAAATTCCTCGATGCTTTTGGTTTAGCATAGTCTACTCCAAATGGAACCCAGAATTCAGCTTGGCCGGAGATCTGGTGCAGTGGGATGCACAAGAGGGGAGTCACTCCGCTCCTTTGTCAATAGATGCCTTGATTTAGATACTAGAGTCACTGATGTCTCTTTGAGCTTCAGGGATACTGAAAGCTGACAGTATTTTGCTGTATGACTTTATGAAATGGAATTCCTGATTATGATACTGATTTGTTCTTGACTTCTTTTAAGTGCAGGAACTGATAGACGAAATGACTACAGCATTTTGGTATGATTGATATCGAATAGACATGGTTGCAATAGGGGTTAGTCAATCAGACATCGATGAGGTCCCGATTGGATCTAGATGCGATTGCTAGCTACATTGCCGATAAATCATGGTCTAAGATCCGAATGAATGTTGAATGTCATGTGATGTCGTGTGATGTGACTGTCGATTGGTACATGTGCTAGATGTGTGTTCCTAGTACGTAGGTACTAACGGTCAGTGTCTGCTAAGACGGTTTATGGCTTCTGTATGTTTTGCAGGCGTAACCGAGGGCGATTACAATGCTTTCAAGAGGGGGGTATGTCACAAAGTGATGACGTGTCTTCCCGAGAGCATGCGGGAAACCCTAGCCCTGATTGTTGCTGAAAACCCTAATTTTGCAAACCCTAACCCTAAAACCTGCAAACCTTAAAATCTGCCAGAAACCCTAACCATAACCCTAACCAATAAACCTGTCCTAAACCCTAACCCTAACCCTAGGCAACAGGAAAAGATTTCCGAAAAATGTGCTGGCATGCTGACGTGTCACCGTACGGAAAAAAAACTGATTTTTGCGCTGATTTTACAGTCCAGCGACGCAAATTGGGCTGATTTATTTGCTCTACGCAACCTTGCTTTTTTCCTCCACGCAAGGGAGAGAGAGAGAGAGAAAAGTTGCACTGCTTTATTTTATTAAAAGCACACAAAAAGGGAGAGAGCTTGTGAGAGAAGCACTTTGCTTTTAACTGAAGCTTTTGGGGCTCTGCTTTTGGGCATCCCTTGTAAACTTTAAATAAGCGGAGAGGGTTCTCACTCAGCAGAGCATCTGGACGCAGAGTCTGAGAGTGACACCCTAACCGCTCTCTTGTACTTTGACATTGATTAATACATAAAGAAATACCGAAAGGGGTGCGAGTCTTTGGGGCCATTATCTCTAGGCATGGAATTCCGTCGGGCCAGTGCAAGTCTATTGTGATCTGTGAATTGTTTTGAAGTGGTTATTTGGTGCTGTCGTGATTGATTCTTGACTTGGAGTGTCCAAGTCTGTTACAAGGACCCTGCGGGAGTTGTACTTTGCTCAAAGATTATAGGTATATATAATATAAAAGAAATACCGAAAGGGGCGCGAGTCTTTGGGGCCAATCTCTCTGGGCACGGAACTACGCCGAGCCATGTCAACCAAATTGAACTGTGATTTTAAACTTGTGAAGTATTTTAAGTGATTCTCTCTCGTGTCGTGACAGATTCTAGACTTGGGGTGTCCAAGTTTGTTACATGCTGCCCGTGTGGATACTGATCTAACTTGCTGATGCGGTGACTCCCTTGGGTCACATTTATAGATACTAATCTCTGGGTCGAGTAGTGCAAGGGCCAAAATAACCCCACGACTTGGAAATGCTGGGGCTTAATGCCACTCAATAATAAGTTATAAAAACTCATTTTAAGACGTGCTTCACATGCAGTTAACTACCTAGGCTGATACTAATACTAGATTGTGGGAACACTTCCGAGTGCCTACACCTAGCAGACACTGGCTGTGCTCATGTGCAATCAGATGGTATGCAACTAATCTGAAGTGCCTAGACATGTAGGTCCTAGGTACATGCTCATAAGGGTGCCATAACACTCCCTAGGCTGTCCTAAACCCTAGGAGGAGGAGCTTGTCCACATGCAAATAGGCTTAGAGGTGCACTTGACACATGCATAGAGAGGGATCGAGGAAAGAAAGGTGTTTTGTTTTTTGGGGGGGAGGGGATTTAGTCATGGATTTATTGAAGAATTGGCATAATTCACACTTTTGTATTCCATATATAGGGATGGAGGAAAGAGAAGGGGGGGTGAGGGGAAATCCTCGACTGGTGGATGTTTTGAGAAATTGGACAATTCACAATCATGCGAAGTTTTGTATTTAGAGTTTGATTGGAATTTGCCTAATTCACAATTTTGTAATATTCTGCATCTGGAGTGCTTGTCCTGTTTAGAAGTTTAGATCAGCTATGCAATTCATGATTTTTTGTTAGCTGATTTTTATTAAAAAAATTGTTCATGGATGACGTGATATTATCTTTCAGCAACTGCATGATGCAGTTATGAGGATGCCTGGAGGATACAGTACTGTTGTTGGTGAACGAGGATTAAAGGTAATCAGGATTCCTATTCTGAATCCATTCAGAAATTTTATTCTGTCATTTGTGCTTAGAGAACTGGTTTTCAGATAGGTTTAAAGGTCAAACAATTTTTCTGGTTTCTATTGTAAAGGAAGTGCTTTCGCAACGTTTTGATGAACTTATGTATGAAGTGTTGGGGGCATGTCTGCATGCTTCGCTTTGCTACTAGCACATCCTTTCATTTAAGGCCATTTTACGGATCTCTTTTCATGACTGTGTTTTGTTGCTAGGCTTCATTATAGCTGAGTCTGCCCTACATCCTTGGAGCCACCATTTAACTCAATAACTAGATATTTTGGCTATTTCTTGTTGATTAACAAGCTGAAAGGTTTGGCAAGCATGGTTCTTATTGTGTAAGTGGGTGTAGTAAAGCATCCCGAGTGTAAAAACTAGTGCATAAAGCAAGGACGTCTCCTGTTACCTGCCACCACTACAAAAGTCCAGCAAGAACACATGCTAGCTTTATTGAAAAGGCAGGTGTCCACTTGACATAGTTGTCCAGTGTATGGTGAGGATTTTCATCAAAAGTAACGTTACTACCTGTGTGGCTGCTTTAACCACAACTAATGATCAGATATATCAACATTACTTGCCACAACAATCTGCAACAAGTGAATAATGAGTATTGCACAACTTCAAATAAGAACTGAATAAGAGAGTGAAGGAAGACAGAAGAAGATAGTGGGGGCATGCTCTTTCATGAGAGAAATCCGTGGCCTAAAATTGCCATTGTCAATGCTGTCGGCCCCCAATTGAAATATGTCGATACAAAAAGTAAAACCGGTGTGACTCCGCTGATGCTGTCTTCCATACTCTACAGTTGTGATTTTGCGTGTCAAGTACCTTCGCTAAGAATTCTTACTTAGGCTTTCTCCTCCAAAAGGTAGAACAAAAGCCTTGGTCTTTTTAGCGCGCGAAGTTATATGCCTTTTGACATCTCCTTTCAGAGTGTAGCTTCTGACAGAGGGGGGTATCATGAAATGCTTGCCACAGAAACCCTAGCAGATTAAAACTTGAAATTTCTCGACATCTCTCAGCAAGCGTCTCTTCTTGAACTGTACTGAGTTGAAGCAATATAAAGAAATACCGAAAGGGGCGCCAAGGTTTGGGCCAGTGCTTTCTTGGGGTGGAACTCCACCACTCCCGTCTCGTGTGTCGTGCATCTCTTTCAGTTCAGTTGTTATGTGAAGTGCTTAAAGTTGTTCAATCTGTTCTTTTCTGTTGGCACGTGATGCCGTCCCCGTGAGAGCTTGACTTACGAGATAAGACTTGATTACAAGAACAACACTCAAATACAAGACAAGAACTGGAAGAGGGCTTACCTCGTAGGAGCCTCACAATTGGTGTTGAGAAGAGTGAGGGGCTTGTGACCCTAAACCTCTATTTATACTAAAGCTTAAGGAGGTTAAGAACCTTCTAGGTTTGTCACAAATTGATGACGTGGCGTGACCTAGGACATTAATTGTAAAGGCTTTTTCACCTTGTAAGTTGTTCCAACTTATGGGTATTAGCTGAGGCGGGGCCAAGGGACACGAGATTAAAAACGAGCAGATTGCCCAGCTGTAAAGACGCCGCAAAACGCGCTGGCTGCTGACGTGGCAGAGCATACGAATTTTCGTGATTTGCGCTGACAGCGTTGACGTGGCACAGCTATACGGATTTCCCAGAAAAGTGATGGCAACTTTTGGGCTTATTGCTTTTGAGTTGGAAGTTTTTGGGCTTTGCTTTTGGCATCCCTTTGTAAGAATAAAAGGAACCTCGAGGCCTTACTCTGCAGAGCATCTCGACGCAGAGTCTGAGAGTAGAGGACTCTCGGGAGTTGTACTTTGCTCAAAATTTAATACAAAAAGAACACCGAAAGGGGCACCAGTCTTTGGGGCCAATCTCCTTTGGCACGGAACTACGCCGGGCCGTGTCGACTCAACTTAGCTGTGAATTGTTTTAAGTGAACTCTCTCTCTCTCTCTCTCTCTCTCTCTCTCTCTCTCTCTCTCTCGTGCCGCAACAAATTCTAGACTTGGGATGCCCAAGTTTGTTACAGTGGTATCAGAGCACAATCAATTTCTCTTCTACTGGGAAATCCAATCCCTTTTCTCGCGACCCACATGGATTCAGGCAAGAATCAGACAACTCCACCTGCCACCTCGAAAAGAGGAGGCGGTACGGAAGATTCGAGTGGATTAGCATAGCATGAGTATGGCATAGTAAAAGGGAATGGCCATTTTCAGGTCCCCGTTTCCCGTTCCCATCCTAATTTCCCGTTCTAAATCCCTGTCCCGTGTTTCAAACGTGAGTATCCGAAACAGGGAGTGGCATTTCATGCATGTTGCCGTTCCCCGTTCCCCGTTCCCCGTTCCGTTTTTCCGTTCCTGGTAACTATGGAGTACGGGCCACCTCGGCGTACGTAGTATCATCTCATGGAGATGCAAAACCAACAACAGGTTGATGAGTGTGCAAAGTAGATGCTCCAGTTTGCCAAGGATCCACAATATGCCAAATTTTTGACCCGACACCCGATGGATGAAGTGCACACTAATTGGTAGAAGGCCATTGAGTCTCCAATAAAACCGGCAATCAAGAAACCTCCTACCCCAAGGATGTTCACTGAAGAAGAACTCAATGATGTCATCGAAACCGAATTTATCAACTTCTAGATGCGAAGAAGCCATGGAAGAAGCAATTGAAGAAGCGCAACAAGGGGATTGACTACCACGGTTACTCGGACCGTCAATATTCTTTTTCAACTGCACGAAAACAGAAGAAGCATGTACGTTTCTAAGGACTGCCCAGTTCTTCTTCTTCATCTTTTGACAGTTCTTCTAGCTCTTCTTCTTGCAACTCGAGAGTCGAGTGAGGAGGACAGAAAGGGCAAGAAGCGAAGCATGTATCAAAGTATGCTAAGCGGGGATTCTCGATACATTCGGGTTACCTCACCTACCCCAATGATGAAGTTTCTACACTAAGGACCCGACAGAACTGGACAAACGACAATAAAAAGAAGAAGTTCCAGAAAAAGGATGCACAACCCCGATTGATTGAGGAACAGAGAGCAGGCTATTTCAAAGAGGGGAAGTGTTTTTGGTTGCGGGGAATAGGGACATATCTCTGCAAAATGCCCCAAAAAGGCACAGTGAGGACAATCAGAGGATAGGCCAGAGAGCTCCAGAGCAGCAAAAGAACGTGGCGGAAAAGGCAAGATGAAAGCAGGACAGTACCGGATTGTATGGGGACTGCCCCCAGTCCGATGGATGAAAGTACAGAACGTTGCCGTGCATGGGGCAAAGTAAAAGATCAGGATGCCCTTATCTTCTTTGATGGAGGAGACAAGGCCAACTTCATTTCACCTGAATTGGCGGCTCGACTTGGAATTATGCCCGACAGGATGGGGCCACTGACTGAGGCAGTTCTAGCTGCGCCTGGACAGGATGTTGCCATTACATGTGTCATTGGCAAACTTCGTTTGTATTGTCAGGGGTATTTAGGGCACGAGGACTTTTACATCATGACTTTGGAAGGGTGTGACATCCTCCTCGGAATCCCTTGGTACCATAAGAACAACGCTGTGGTCGACTATCGGGCCAAGAAAGCGACTGTGACGAATGCAAAGGGCAGGAAAATTGTATTTGATGTAAAATTGAAGGGCGAGGCCGTCCCTATTGTATCGGCTTTGGCCATTTCGAAATTAATAAAATCCAGTCTTTTTGTTTACTCAATCTACTTGAAAGAATTGAATGATGAATAAAGAACCAACATGTCTGAATTGGATACAGAACGACAAGAATTTTTGCACACACATGCTGACTGTTTCTTAGAAGGCCTACTAGGCGAGTTACCTCCAACTCGTCCTGAGCACCAACCATTGACTTGATTCTTGGAAGCACACCACCGAATCGGCCACCTTATCGAGTTAGCCTAGCCCAGAATGAAAAAGTCATGAACCAAGTACATCACCTTACTGTTCTTTGGTATTAGTACTAAAGAAAGATGGATCTTGGAGAATGTGCATTGATTACAGAGCTCTCAATAAAATCACCATCAAGAACAACTTCCCTATCCCAAGGATCGATGATATTCTCGACAGACTTCATGGATCCTCTTTTTTTAGTAGGATTGACTTAACAGTGGATATCATCAGATCAGAATTGCTCCGGGAGATGTCTACAAGACAGCCTTTCGGACAAAGCTTTGGTTTATACGAATTTTTGGTGATGCCCTTTGGACTTACAAATGCTCTTGCAACTTTCAATCAAATGATGGGGATAGGATTTTCCGAGAGTATTGGTCTTTTGTTGGCACTTTCTTTGACGACATTATAGTTTTCTCCAAGAATGAAGCAGAGCACCGTTACTATCTGCTACAAGTATTTCAGGCATTGCGCAAGCACAAATTGGTTATAAATGCCAAAAAGAGCGAGTTTTTCTTGCCGGAGATACATTTCTTGGGACACATCGTCTTAGCAGCTGGAGTACAGATGGAACCGGCAAAAATTGAGACTATTCGTGATTGGCTTGACCTAAAGAAAGTTTATGAAGTTCGAAGCTTTTTGGGCTTGTGCTCTTATTATGGGCGGTTCATTCGGAAGTTTGTAGAGATAGCTTCATCTTTGCATGTATTGACTCAGGAAGGAGTGCTTTTCTCGTGGGGACCGACAAAGGTGATTGCTTTTCAGACACTTAAGGAAAAATTGACTACTGGATCAGTGTTGGCTTTGCCAGGTTGCAAAAGCCATTCAAGTCTATTGTGATGCTTGTGGTCGTAGTCTGAGAGCGGTCTTGATGCAAGAACACATAACATTGTTTTCTTCATCAAGTAGCCATCCCGTATGGAATACCCGGGAAGTGTCTCCCCATTTAGTATGCAAGTAAAATTGTCTGCAAAATCAGGATCGGTGGCGTATTGGTCAGCCATGTCCTTGAAGCTTCTGTGATGAATCGCGGAAATAGCCAAGACTAGGGGCTTCCGAGACAATGCATCTCCCACTAAATTTTTATGTCCCTGAACATGGACAATCTGGAAGTGAAAGTGTGACAAGATGTTCGCCCATCGCATTTGCTTTTCCGCAAGTTGCTATTGTGACAAGAAGTAGCGTAGACTCTGATTATCTGTAAAAACTGTGAAATCGGCTCCAAGTAAATTATGTAAGAGCATGGATCACCGCCAATAGCTCTTTCTCATAAACCTGTGCTACTAATTCTGGCCGTGAAAACATTCTGCTTTCATAAGAAATCACATGGCCTTACACAGTCTTTGAGGGAAAAGGTCTTGACCGAATGCCATCCTCCACCTTTTACGCGTCACCACGGCATCAATACCACCTTGAAGGGTGTTGAGCGTTACTTCTATTGGCCGAGACTCAAAAAGGATGTGGACGACTTTGTTCGCAATTGTTTAGTATGCCAAAACTTAAAAGGTCAAGTTTGATAGACATAAGGCACATGGATTACTACAGCCTGTACCCATTCCCACCTGCCCCTGGGAAAGCATTGCTATGGATTTCATCTTTGATCTCCCGAAGACTCAAAGTGGACATGATGGCATTTGGATTGTCATTGACAGATTTAGCAAGCAAGCGCACTTCATTTCGGTAAAGAAAACAGTCAAGCCGGATCATTTAGCGAGACTGTTCACTGCACATAGATTTCGGTTACATGGCATGCCTGAGATCATAGTCTCCGACAAAGATCCTTGATTCACGAGTTTGTTTTGGAAGGCTATTTGGAAGAACATTGGCACGCGGTTGCAATTCTCATCATCATTCTACCCACAAACAGACGGGGCAATCTGAGATAGCCAATTCAATGGTTTTGGATTTAAAGTCTTTACATCTCTGATCAGAAGACTCAATGGGGAAAATATTTGCCTTTGGTGGAATTTTCCTACAATAACACGGTTCACTCTTCTACGGGGAAGGTGCCATTTAAGGTAATCGAAGGTGTTAAAAAGGTCCCTCCCTTCTAAGCACTAAAGACAAGATTTTTGAAGTTGATCAGTATATGAGGGACTTGGGCATTGCTTTTGCCAAGGTTCGAGAGGCTCTAGAAAAGTCTCAAGCACGACACATAAAGGCAACGGATCGACTTGAAGTTCAAGGAAGATGATTGGGTGCTCTTACGTTTTAAAAATGCACGTCTAAGAAAACGAAAGGAAAATGAGCGTCTTTTTCCAAAGCTTAGCAGGGGATACTATGGCCCTTTCCAGATCGAAGAAAAGATAAATGATGGATCCTTCAAACTCAAGTTGTGAGATACTTGGAAGATTCATAATGCATTTCATGTGAGTCTATTGAAACCCTTCAAGGGTGAGGTGTGAGTTGATGGAGAGCCTGATGAGCAACCCGGAGTGGAAGAGAGCGAGGAGATACTCGTTCGAGAACAAGATTTTGGCACATAAGGAAGAAAAGTGAAAGGTAAAGTGATTCGGCCATTCTTAGTGAAATTTAAGAACTATCCGGCATTGGATGCAAAGTTGATGGAGGTGGAGGACCTAGGAGATACTCAGATTTTGGAACTTTACCTTGAGGCTTTCGGTCTAGATGCGTCTACTCCGAAAGATCCCGTCGATGAGCATGGTTGATCTGGTGCAAACGAGACTGCACAAGAGGGGAGTCACCCGCTCCTTTGTCATAGATTACCTAGATGGAATAGAGTCACTGATTTTCCTTTGGATTTCAAGGATACTGTTGTGCTGACAGTATTTTGCTGTATGACTTTGTGAAAATGGGAATTCCCGAAATTGAAAATAAATGATGTGTACTCGCTCATGTGATTTGTTTGAGTGTAGGAACCGAAAGACGAAATGATTGCAACATTTTGTTCTTGAAAATTTCTATAGACATGATCACAATATGGATTAGTTAATTTGACATCAGTGAGGGCCGGGATGGATCTAGATGCGATTATCAAATACGTCGCTCGCAGTCATGGTCTGAGATTAGGAATGGATCTTTATGTGATTGATTTAATCTGGATGTGATGTGATGTGACTGTCGTCTTTGTACGATTGCTAGATGTGTCGTGTCTAGTGCATCGGTACTTAGAGTCAGTGTCTACTGAACTGTTTATGGCCTCTGTCTGTATTGCAGGCGTAATCGAGGGCGATTACATTTCTTTCAAGAGGGGAGTTTGTCACAAATTGATGACATTGCATGACCAGGACATTAATTGTAAAGGCCTTTTCAGCTTATAAATTGTTCCATCTTATGGGTATTAGCCGAGGCGGGGCCAAGGGACACGAGATTAAAAACCAGCGGACTGCCCAGCTGTACGGATGCCCCAAAACGCGCTGGCTGCTGACGTCACAAAGCATATGGATTTCTGTGATTTGCGTTGACAGCGTTGACGTAGCACAATTGTACGGATTTTCGAGAAACGCACTGGCAGCTTTTGGGCTTACTGCTTTTGAGTTAGAAGCTTTTAAGTTACTTCTTTTGGGGCTCTGCTTTTGGCATCCCTTTGTAAGAATAATGCCCAAGTTTGTTACAAGGTTTTTCCTCAAGCTTAAGAACCTTCTAGAACTTTACTCAAGTTTAAGTAGGTTAAGAATCTTCTAGGTCCTTTCTCAAGCTTAAGGAGGTTAAGAACCTTCCAAGCTTCTAGAACTTTCTAGCACCTTCTAGATTCTTCTAGAAGTTTCTAGAACTCTTCTTGATACTTCTAGAACCTTCTAGAATCTACTAGACACTTATAGAATCTTTTAGAACCTTCTGGAACTTTCTTCGATCTTCTAGAATCTTCCAAAACTTTCTAGAATCTTCTTAGTGCTTTCTGGTAGGAAATTGAAGAAGACTGACTCTCAAGTATCTGTGACATTACCCCCTCCTCTAGCAACGAGTTCTATGAGGAGTGGTTTTGCTTCTTGGTATGGGGGAAAGGCTTTGTGGATGTTATCGATGATACTTATCTATGAACTTTGGATCAATGACAAGGCTCCAACACTGAAACATGGAAGATTGGATGAATCTGCATAGAGTGTGGGAATTGGAGATGATATGTGACTCGTCACTGGATTCACTTGGCAAATTATCTTGAATGATCTGAGTCTTTGATAATCTAACTTTTGGCAAAGAAGCCTATACCTTGCTGAGCCTTTCTGATGTTCTTTGTCTATGCTTTACAAATGCTCTTTCTATGTGTAGAAAGTTCTGTGGTAGCTGGATTCTTTACTTGGTGATTCATGTGGACATCGATCTCTGGGTCCTGGCCATGATTGGCAAAGAATGGGGTATGTCTGAGTAGAAGTATGAATAGTGTTGCTGTAGGCAAACTCAGCTAGGGCCAACAATTCTACCCAATTGTCTTGATTATAGTTGATTGTGCATCATGCTCTAAGACTTGATTCACCCCCTCTATTTGAGCTATCCTTCACCAGTAGGATGATATTGATCCAGGGGGATCGACCTACACTCTACCCTGCTACAAAGCGAGTGGTGCAGTGAGAGAGAGGAGTGCTGGGAGCTCATCTACAGCCTGACACTTTGGTTCATTTGGCGGGCCGGCTGCTTCCGTATCTTCGAGACTCGCCCTGTACCACCAGCAGAGACAGTTCCAGATCCTTTGGCTAGAGCTGATCCATACTCTGAGGGGAAAATTCGAGAGACTCCAGGGCAGCTCAGACCGCATGCGGGAGCGTAGAGAGGCTTTCCTTCGACTCTGGTGCCTTTGGCCTTTCTTCACCATGGTCCAGGGTGGTCTCAGATGGCACTACCGTCCACCTGTGTGGCTTTTCCCTCCTCCCTTCTCTTGATTTAGCCTCATTGTGCATATGATGTTTTTTCATTGGGAGAGTCTCCCCTTATGATTGCTGTAGACCTCTCTAGTAGAGGTAGTTGTAGCCCTAAGGGCAGTTTCATTAACTAATAGAAGGATCTTTTTCCGGAAAAACAAAAGTAGTTGTCGAAACCAAGCTTCGCAAGCTACAACAAGGCTGTCACCCTTCTTCATTCATTAGAAAAGGAATTGGAAAGCTTTTCTTTGAGGGTATTTACCGCTATCATGCGCTTGCAAGTGACATTGTTTCAAATCAAGGACCACAATTCATATCAAGCTTTTGGAAAGGCTTGTTTAAGCTTCAAATAGTAAATATTAATCTCTCTTCTTCCAATCATTCACTGTAGGGCCGGGCCCGTGAGAGTGGACCAAGCAGTTGCCCCCCAAGTGTACTGTCGTGCTGTGGAAAAAGCTGGCATCAGCCGAAGGACACGAAGCAGAACCTGGTGTGCCATAGGACAGTCCCAAAGACAATGACGCTGACTCTCCACAGGATGGCCACAAGTTGCGCATGTTGCCGAGAGACCACTATGTACAAGCAAGCTCCCCACTGCTGTAGCTCTATGTGCAACCAGCCACTGGAACAAAGTGACTCACCGCGGCTGTCTGGCGTCCCACAACCTCGCCCAAAAAGCTGACAAGAACTCGGCTGTGAGACCCTCCTCCTGCCAATGAGGTGCTGCAGCAGGACGAGCCTCTCTCCGTGCTGCCAGTATTTGAGGTTCGAGTCGAACAGTGTACTGAGAGAAAGGGACACCTGGATGGTTGTCTGAGGTGAAAGGGTCCCGCCAAAACCACTCTCCAAGATCCCACTGCACTCATGCCAGTGGGCAGCTCTCCCAAGCCCAGAGCCTCCAGTGGCCAATCTCAAGAGCTGTGTGTCAGCAGGATCTATGACACAAGTCCTCCCACAGATGCCCACAACTCGGATCCTCTGAAAGCAGCACTCTGCAACCCGTGGGGCCTCAACTGAAACTCGGTGTAAACGACCCTCACCTTGTAGCTCAAAAAACAGGGAGGGTACGTTCTCTGAACAAGCCCGAACTGTGATGAGGACCTCCAGTCGCGTGAAGGCCCCCATCCATCTGGGCGCTGCTGACTCGAGAGGTGTGAGCCACTCAGCTGGAACTGCCTCTGTGATGTCCTGACACATGTTCTTCACCTCTCTCATGCCCTATAGCTGGATGCTTTGAAGCTCCTTTGACAAGCCTGAGAACTGTAACCAGTCACCTAAGGTGCGTGCTGGACCCTCTGCCATGGGACCCCAAGAAACATGAGGTCTACTACCAACCAAGTGGCCTCTCTGAGTGCTAACCATGGGGTTCCAAGCAAGGGGCTATCGTAGATGCTCCTCTGTGCAAGTAGGTTGGTGCTGCTCCAGGCCTCTCCTCAAATGCTCCCAGGAGCGGAGCAGACTCACAACAAAACGGTCCTCGAGTCTCCTGCTCAGGCCAACTCTGTGCATCTCTGTGAAAATCCATCTAGTCGAAGGTCTCCAAGGGCCTCCAGCCTGAGGCACTCTAGCACTAAGCCACTGAAGCAAAAGCTCCTTCCAGGGCTCCTCCCCTAGAAGCAATCCTCTGACAACAAACTTCCCAAGAAGGGATCTGCTTTGTTGTGCTGGGTCTATGTTTCCCAGTCCCTCGTGAGAACAAGGAAGAGTGATGACCTGCCATGTCACTTTGCCCTGGGCTATTTGAGTGTTGCGCCCTGACGAAAGAAAATTTTTGATCAACCTCTCTACCTTGCTGATTCAGGAACTCGAAAAGATCCAACCAGATGTGATGTACCACATAGTAGCCAACAACACCTGGCTGGCCACTACAACTCTGCCTGCCAGAGAAAGTCGTGCGGAGCTCCAATGTAACAGCTTCCTCCTGATGGACAGGAGGAGGGGAGCAGTCTGCTGCTCAGGAGACAAGTCCAAACCAACCTGACAGCCCAAGTATCGAACTGCAGTCCCTGGGGGAATCCATCTGAAACCCTCACCTGGCAGCCAATCAGGCGTAGGAGCACTACCAACCGAGAAAGCCACTGTCTTTCTCCAGTTGATCCGTGCGCCTGATGCACAACAAAAGGTCTCAAGAGCTTATTCACACCTATGAAGGTTGGCCTCCTGGCCCTCCAAGTACAAAGCTGAGTCGTCTGCAAACTCAACATCCAGTAGCTTGTCGCCCTGAATAGGGAGCGCTAAGCCACGTAGACCAACCTGCTGTGAAACCAAAAATATGCTCATCGCCTTAGCATAGAACAGAAAGAGGAAGGGGGAAAGAGGGCAGCCTTGTCTAACCGAACTTGTGAGCATGAAGCGATCTCCTCTACCACCTGCCAAAAGTACCTGGCTGTGTGCCTCTCTGTAAAGAGCTGACACACCTCTAATCCAGGCATCTGAGAAGCCCATCCCGCGTGGAGTGCCCTCCAAAAAGTCCCAGTCAACTCTATCGTAGGCCTTCTCAAAATCGAGAAGAAGAATCACCAGATCCTCACCACGGAGGCGAGCGAGGGCAGAAGCCTCCCAAAACGTAAAGATGTTGTCAAGGATACTACGCTTCTTGACAAAACCTGTCTGTGTCCTCAAACTCAAAGCCTTGGCAAGAATTTTGTAGGCTGAGTTGAGGATGGTGATGGGCCACCACTGTCGAATCTCATCCAAGGATCCACCCTCCTTGGGAATGAGGTAAATCAGACCCTCACTCATGCTGTCAGGCATCTCTCTTGTGTGCAGGATGTACTGAAAAGCGCTGCAGAGATCTGAGCCAAGCAAGTCCCAGTACTCTAAGAAAAAGATGGGAGTCAAACCATCCTCACCTGGACAGCTACCACGGGGAAGTGCTCTGAGGGCCACGTGGAGCTCCTCTAGCTGAAGAGGCAGCTCAAGCCTGTGGCGTATCTCCTCAATCACAAGAGGCATCTGTGCCCAAACCTGCTCTTTGCATACATCATGACGCTCTGACTGAGGCTCTGCTGACAGCAGGTCACGATATAATTCAGTAGCAACTGCTCGCATGTCCTCTAGCTCTGAAGCAACTGATCCGTCAAGCCTCCTCAACTGGCTGACTGTGGCATGCGTATGTCGGGATCCCACTTTCTCAAAGAAATCCCCTCTCACTCTGTCACCCACATGGGTCCACTGAGATACTTGTCGATGGAAAGCAAACTCATGGCGCCTCTCCTCTGTGCTGGCAAGCTCCTGGCGAGTCTGCTGTAATTGCTCCTCCAACCAAGGACTGTCTGGATGCTGCTCCTGCATCCTCTACAAAGTAGCAACCCCTCGTCGAAGACGTTGCTCCTCTTCTCTCGCTGCAGCCAGGCGGGCCATGGACTCCTGAAGAAATAGCCGACTAAGCTGAGCAAGTCCAGAGACCACTCAGTGAGCAAGAGAGTCCTGCATGTCTGAGCCCTCTGTCCAAAGAGCCACCACTCGCTCTCTGAGCGTAGAGTCCAGCAAAACCCTTTCAGGGATACAAAGCATCGTGCTCCCCCTCCTCTGTCTATCTGTCACAGTGAGGATCACTGATGCATGGTCCGAAAAAGAAGTCCTAGCTAGAATGCAACTAGTGTAGAAGCGATCTATCCGAGATAGATTCACTCCTACTCTACGGTCCGAACGAGAGAAGGCCAGGCTGTCAGGGGGCCTCACAAAGCTAGAATGCTACCACACATCTGAAACCCGTAGAGTCATACATAACCTCTTCCAAGCTGCCAACTCAACTCCATGCACAATAGTATGGCTACCTCCAATCCTGTCAGAGGGGTCCTCCAACATGTTGAAGTCACCCCCGATGCACCATTGCTCTGCCTGCGGTAGAGACTCAACAATATTAGACCAAAACTCTGCACGTGCACTCGCCACATTGTTCACGAAGCCGATGAGGCAACCCTGAACCTGCATAGTAATCCACTAAGCCCTGCTTGGCGTAATAATCCCTCTACCCACAATGGCGTGCTGCAAAGAATCCGCAATAGTCATACATACCCCTCTTTGGATGCCTCTAGGTCCAAATGTAGTTGACCAAAATGTCTCATAGCGACCACGCAAAATCTAACCACACCGTCTAATGCGGCTCTCACAGAGATGATGCTCCTGTAGCATAAGAATGTCAATCTCACCACCCAAAAGGCATCTCTGAAGCTCCTGACGCAGCCGACCCCTCTGACGCTGAAACTGGGGCCCTCCTAATTCCTGCACATTCCATGAGATGATCCTCATGGACTGAGTGAGAGAAAACAGATGCTGCCACAGCAACCAACCTCACTATCTTTGAGGCCGGTTTGGATGGGGAGTAATCCGCATGCGAACGACCTCTAGACAAGCGCGAAAGGAGTGATTGTCCCGCCGAGGCCCAAGCCGAGCGTGCAACCCGAAGGGCTACATCCTCTGTCTATGAATCCTCATGTAGAAATACATAACAAGGAGGGCTGTGAATGTCAGCAAACAAATGCACCACAATGTGCTTGCAACCCGCTGCATCCAGAGGCGTCACGCTGAACTTGGCAAGAGGCCAAAGTGTCTGTACCAGATATGTCACCCCTATGTCCCTTGTGTGGTGTGAGAACTTAGTAGCCTGAATATGGAGCCAGTCAAGGACTGTGTGCTGGGTCCACTCTGTGGGATCCTTTCCGCACAACGGAATGGAGAAACCCACCGCTGTGTCCAAAGCCTCAATGCCTCTAGCTGCAAGAAAGAGGACGTAGACTCGAAAGCAAGCCTTCTCCAGGTTAGGAGAAGAGTCACCCAAGAACCGTGTGAAGCTGTAGTCGAAGAAGTCCCAGCGTGTCGAATGTCAAAGCAAGTCAAACCTCTAGGGACTGCTGCAAAAGGAGAAGTTTGCACCAAAAAAGGTGGCCTCAGGTGGGGCTGTTGTCCCTCTCGAGCCACACAGCTCGTAGCGAATGCACTACCAAGGGATCGCCTCGCCGCAGACGCGTGTCTAGTCCCCCGCGTCTGAGGAGGAGTGGAGGAGGGGTAGAGAGATGACGCTGTGGGCCCTACCACAGAGAGAGAAGGGACAGGAGGCAGGGGAGGCGGAGCGGAAGCGTCTGAGGGAGATGGAGGTGGAGGTGAAGGAACTGAAGTGGACGGGGCATCCTCAAGCGGGTCTTGCTGAAGGGGAAGGTCGGCCGCCAGGGGGAGCTGTCACGGGGATGTGGCAGTTGTTAACTATGTCACGAGGACGTGGCAACTGCTAACTTTAGTTGGGGTTTCTTTCCAATGGGTTTTGTTTTATTTTTGAGACCCTCTTCTTGAAGTAGCAAACGGTCGGACATTGTATGGCCAATGTGAACGGTAGTTTCACTCGCAGATGGGTAGTGGTCGGCACTCGAATTCGTATGGTAAGAGGATGTCTAGGCTCAGAGCAAGATCATATAGGTCCCCCTGTCGCACTTAGCAAGTTGGTGGATACTAGGGAGTGAACTCAATAAAGGCCTAAAATTAGGGTGTGACTACCAACAGAAAGTATCCGACAGCTGGGCCACATTGCACTTTTGGATGCGGTCCCAATGAGGATAGATGGTCAGATGACCACTGGGAGCCCAACGGAATCATTTCCTAAAATTTAGGGAACTGCTATTTTGGGCCACGAAATGTGTTCGCGTCATTACCTCCGGTATGACTAGGGGAACACTTTACAACTTTGCCGCGAAGTCAACGGGGCAACCGGTCAGGAGATTTTTAGGTGGCAACCCCGAAACGGGACATGGCCTGTAAATGCGCCAAGTGGCACATTTCTGTGCACTTTCCTCATGCAAGAAGAAGTGGCGCTGAATTTTATGCTGGGAGAGGCCTCATTTGCAGTCTGTCACAGGTTAAGAGCTATGGAGTGCTTCCTTTCCCCCTTATGTATAGTGCGGTGCCAGGAGTGACAGGAGTGATGCCCTACGCTACGCACTGCTCTCTCTCTCCCCTATGAGTAGTATGTTATGCCCCTCTAGTGGGCTTTTCATTTGACCAATGTACAGTTATGTGGGTTCATGTGCGATTGCCAAGGCAAGAGCCTCTTGCACAGGTACTGGACTAGCTAGCGGCTAATGCCCCGCAGGTACAAGTGAATTCGGAGAGGTTTTACGTGAGAAATCTTGTCCGATTCAAAGGGCAAGTAGCCCTACAGGTGCGGGAGCTCGAGGTCTTGCTACAGATGCGACCGGCACGCGAAACGGAGCCCAAAACAGGGAATTACAGCCTGTTGTGTATTTTTGCAGGTTTAGGGTTTCGGCCCTAAACGGACCCTAATACCCCCAGAAGGTTCGGGGACGCGAGGGGACCGATGTACAGGTGATCTGGCGCATTTTCGGGGCAGAAAACAGAGAATTCAGCGTGCTGCAGATTCTCGCCAGGTTTTGCAAAGTATCCGTATGCATCGGGAAAGTCATCTATTGTGTGGGGATACTGACTGTGAAGCATCCTAGTATAATTATGCTGCCGAAATCGGACCAGAACAGGTGTTTCTTAGCCTAGATTGTGCGGGGCAGCTCGTAGGAGATCACAGGTTCTATTCCCTCTGTTAAAGAATAAAGAAATACCGAAAGGGGCGCCAATTTTGGGGCCTACAGGTTGTTGGCGTCTGCTTGGAGCATTCTAGCTTCCGAGCCGTGTGTGTACTTAGGTGTTAATCCCCGTTATTACAGGTTACCTTTGCAAAGTGCTCCGTGTGTCTAAAGTAAAGAATTTCGGGTGAAAACCAACGCCTACCGCCCCATGGGCCGGTTTCATGGTTCCATTGCCTGGATATCAATCACTTTGTCCTCAAGGAGTGAGCCTCGGTTGTTTTGGTGAAAGACAAGGGGAAGGGCATTATGGAAGAGGGTTCCTCTTCAAAGGACAGGCAGGAGATCCCTATGGTTTTCGAGATTGGCGAGAGCTCACGGCCACGTCAGTCTGTACCTCCTGTCAATGTGAATGTCCCTCCAGTAGTACAGGGCTTTATGACTGGGCGACTTGAGGATGATGCGTTCAAGTCTCAGTTAGTTGTCGCGGTGAATGTCTTTTCGCAGCTGGTGCAGAATCCAAGGTTTATGGAGTTCTTGCAAGCGCCACCAGTGCAAGAGCAAAATAGGCTACCTATGCCGCGTACGGAGCTTGTTGAGGCTCAAGCCCAGGTACTTCATGCAACTTAGGAGGACAGGGAACACTCGCATGTTGCGGAGTCAGGGGCTCCAAAACAGGTTCCTCCCGTGATTGAATAGGTGGCCGGAACACCTATTCCACAGGTTATGCCAGTTCAGCCCGCCACCTTTCAGAGCCAGCATGCTGTCTTGAATGGACAAGGAACTAGATACCAGGCTATGCACCCAGTGTTTCCACCACCCACGGTACATCCTGGGTATTTCGGGGGTGGATCAGTGTTCCAAACTATGGCTGGTTATGCGCTTGGAAGTCAGCCGTACATGCCAGGAACAGTGTTCGGGGGTATGCAAGGCATCATGCCAAACCCCATGTATGGTAGTATCGGCATGCAATAAGGTTTTCATTGCAACTAGGGCCAATTTGGAGTGCCACAGGGTCATTTTGGCATGGCTGGTTTTTCTGGACAGCAGCCAGATATCGCACCTCTGACGCAAAATGTCAATGGCCAAGATGTTCCGATCATGCCTACTACAGTTGCCCATGTTGCAGACTATCCCTTATGACAACTTGGGGGCACTAGAGAAGCCGAAGGCTTACAAAGAAGGTGGTGTAGCTGTAAAGTTCAGTACCTTCAGTGGTTTCGAGGATAAGACAAAGGCTCTTACCTTCCTCCAGTAGTTTGATACAGCATATGCAGGAGGGAATTTTACAGAGGCCTCGAAAGTCAGGAAAGCTGCCACTTTCTTAAAGGACAATGCGCTCACATGGTGGACGACATTGTTAATGCAAGGATAGGCACCCGCCACTTGGGTTTACTTCAAGCAAATGTTTGCATCTGCTTGGTTGTCAAATGAATTTGAAGTAGACGTCATGACAGATTGGCACCAACTTACTTCAGCTTCGTGCAAGAGCTTGCTGGAGTACAATAGGAGGTTTTGTAAAGCGTTACTCTCAGTGACCTCCTACAGATTTGTGCCATTGACAGAGCAGATAGAGAAGTACTGTTGTGGGTTGCCTAAAGGGCTTCGTGATTATTGTACAAAGAACAGAGTGTCTACCCTCACTCAGCTTATGGAAGTTGCGAACATTGGTCTTGCCTTGTTGAAAGGAGAGGACAATGGATTTTCCGAGAAAAGACAAAGGAGGGCAGCAAAAGAAAAATTCAGCGAAGAAGACCTTTGTGAAAACGGCTCCTGATGCATCACAGGGGTCAGAAAAGGCCACCAAAGACAAGGATTCAGCCGGGACTTGTGGAGCGTAGTCAAAGAAACCGAAAAGGAAGCCTTTTGTGCGCAAGTCGCTCGAGGAAAAGAAGGTCCTAATGGCTGAGAACAAATGCTTTATATGCGAGCAGCCTGGTCACTTTGCTATCAATTGTCCGCAAAGGAAAAGACCAGCTGACTCGGAGGATAAAGAAGACCAGAAAGGCAAGAAGCCTAAACCCACGGCAGGTTTAGTGCCAGACATGGTGGGTGACAAGCCCAACACAGATGCCAGTGAGTTATGCACATAGCAGCTAAAAAACGCGTTTTTTAAATAGAGTACAGAATGGGACGTTTTAAAACGTTCAATACGTTGCTTTGGTAAAAAACGTGGGTATTTGTGTACACTGTAAAGAATTGAAATTCTCATTGACTGAGCAATGTGTTAAGGGTCTATACATGTCAACTTTCCATTTAATTATGTGCAACATTGGACCTTAATAAATTATATACCTTTGTGTGGACCCATATAATATAATACTTCTAAAAATTATATATTTGAAAAAAATCGATGTATTTTATTTTGATCCTTGAAAAATACGTCTAGTATATACCTTTGTGTGGACCCATATAATATATTACCTGTAAAAATTATATATTTGAAAAAAATCGATGTATTTTATTTTGATCTTGAAAAATACGTCTAGTACGCGTATTAAACGCCCCGTATAAAACGTCCCGTCCCGTACCTTAGCTGCTATGGTTATGCAGGGCATGGGGTAAAGTTAGGGATCACACGGCACTCATCTTCTTTGATCCAGGTGCCAAAGCCAACTTTATCTCACCAGAGTTAGCTATGAAGCTGGGCATCAGAGCTGAAGAGATGGGATACACAGCAGAGGCAGGGCTGGCATGTCCTGGCGACTCAGAGTGTGTTACTCCCATCATTGGAAAACTGCGTCTGCATATTCAGTCGTATGTGGACACAGAAGAGTTCTACATCATGCCGTTGGAAGGTTGTGACACCTTGTGGGGGATCCCGTGGATGTTCCGAGTGCATGGAGTCTTGGATGCCTACAACAAAAAGATCACTGTACAGCATAGGGGCAAAACTCACATCTTGGATGTAAAGCTTAAAGGAGAGTCAATCCCTGTTGTATCTGCTTCTGCTATCACTTCTGTAATAAAGAATCATCTTTCTGTGTACTTGATTTTTGCACGTGATGTCTCAGATAGTGATCAGTCAAATTTATCTGTGTTAGATAAAGAAAGGTCAGCATTTTTGCAAAAGTTTAGTGACTGTTTTTTTGATTCATTACCGTCGCAATTGCCGCCAGAGAGACTTGAGGACCATCGGATAGATTTGGTGCGAGGGTGTAGCCCACCAAATAGACCTCCCTACAGGGTTAGTGCGGCGTAGCAGAAAGAGATTATGGGCCAGGTTGAGGAGTTATTAGAGAAGGGGCCGATTCAGCCTAGTTCTTCACCCTTTTGCTCCCCAGTGCTCCTAGTGCAGAAGAAGGATGGCTCATGGCGCATGTGTATTGATTACCGTGCGTTGAATAAAAATACCATCAAGAATAGGTTTCCTATTCCTAGAATTGATGATATTCTCGATCGTTTAGAGGGTGCTACAATTTTCAGCAGGATAGACCTTAAGAGTGGGTACCATCAGATTCGTATAAGGCCAGAGGATGTACACAAGATTGCGTTTAGAACGACATTTGGTCTTTATGAGTTTCTAGTGATGCCGTTTGGGCTAACAAATGCTCCTGCCACGTTCAACAGAATGATGGACCGGATTTTCCGCTCGCATCGACAGTTTGTTGGGACGTTCTTCGATGACATGATAGTGTATTCGAAGAATGAAGAGGAGCATAGGCGTCACTTGACCATTGTGTTCGAAGAGTTGCGCAGTTACACAGGTTACTTGTCAATCCTAAGAAAAGTGAATTCTTCCTCGAAGAGATCCACTTTCTTGGCCACATAGTCTCAAAGGATGGTGTTAGAATGCATCCCGCAAAGGTGGAAGCTATCAAGACATGGCCAGACTTGAAGACTGTGCACGATGTCAGAAGCTTCTTGGGATTGTGTTCCTTCTATAAAAGGTTTATCAGAAATGTTGCAGAGATAGCATCGCCTCTTCACGCTTTGCAAAAGAAAGAGGTCACTTTCAGATGGACCCAAAAAGAGATTTCAGCTTTTAGTCTCTTAAAGGAAAAGTTGACTTCAGATCCAGTTATGGTTTTGCCAGATCTCAGGAAGTCATTTGTGGCATAGTCACAGGGGACGGAGGGGACGGACCCTAGGGACGGGGGACGCCCATTTCCGGGACGGGGACGGGTGGGGACGGACGGAGAAAGGGATGCCAAGTGGGAACGCAGGCAAAGGGACTTTTTTTAAAATTTCAAAACCTGATCATTTCTAGAGGCTAGTTTCTCTCCAATAGCCATATGTTTGAACTTTGAAGCACCCCAATGGCTATAAAAGCCACCCTTTGGGTCCTCATTTCTCGATGTTTTATTAGCACATTTGCGTCTATATGACTCATGTTCATTTGTCTATTTAGTGTAAATTTGTGGTCAACGTGATGCTCTATGTGTGTGGCATGTGTATAGGTCAAAAAATGCCAAAAAAAACTCTTTTTTTTTTTCGCCGTCCCGACCCCTATCCCCATTTCCTGACTTTGCTGTCCCGTCCCTGTTCCCGATCCCGACCCGCCGTCCCATGTGACTATAATTTGTGGTCTAGTGTGACGCGTGTGGCAGTAGCATCGGAGCAGTGCTAATGCAGGATGGACGTGTAGTAGCTTATGAAAGCCGAATTTTGCAAGGGCCAGAGAGGACTATGCAATTCTATGAGAAAGAGCTCTTGGCCGTGATTCATGCGCTTTCTAGCTGGAAGCACTACCCCTTAGGTGCTGATTTTGTTCTCCAAACAGATCATCAGACCTTGCGATACTTCTTGACACACTCAAAGTTATCCGAAAAGCATATGCGATGGGCAAACATTCTTTCCATGTTCCACTTCCAGATTATGCATGTGGAAGGCAAGAAGAATGTTGTGGCTGATGCGTTATCAAGAATGCCACAAATTTCAGCTGTGTCAATTCCTTATCATCATGAGTTAGATGACATGAAGGAACAATTAGATGACATGACATGGAAGTGGAGGTGGAGGTGAAGGAACTGAAGTGGACGGGGCCTCCTCAAGCGGGTCCTGCTAAAGGGGAAGGTCGGCCACCAGGGGGAGCTATCACGGGGACGTGGCAGTTGTTAACTATGTCACGAGGACGTGGCAACTGCTAACTTTAGTTGTTGGTTTCTTTCCAATGGATTTTGTTTTATTTTTGAGACCCTCTTCTTGAAGTAGCAAACGGTCGGACATTGTATGGCCAATGTGAGCGGTAGTTTCACCCACAGATGGGTAGTGGTCGGCACCGGAATTCGTATGGTAAGAGGATGTCTAGGCTTAGAGCAAGATCATATAGGTCTCCCCATCGCACTTAGCAAGTTGGTGGATACTAGGGAGTGAACTCAATAAAGGCCTAAAATTAGGGTGGGACTACCAACAGAAAGTATCCGACAATTGGGCCACATTGCACTTTTGGATGCGGTCCCAATGAGGATAGATGGTCAGATGACCACAGGGAGCCCAACGGAATCATTTCCTAAAATTTAGGGAACTCCTATTTTGGGCCACGAAATGTGTTCGCGTCATTCCCTCCGGTATGACTAGGGGAACACTTTACAACTCTGCCGCGAAGTCAATTGGGCAACCGGTCGGGAGATTTTTAGGCAGCAACCCCGAAACGGGAAATGGCCTGTAAACGCGCCAAGTGGCACATTTCTATGCACTTTCCTCATGCAAGAAAATGGAGTGCTTCCTTTTCCCCTTATGTACAGTGCGGTGCCAGGAGTGATGCCCTGCACGCTACGCATTGCTCTCTCTCTCCCCTATGAGTAGTATGTTATGCCCCTCTAGTGGGCTTTTCATTTGACCAATGTACAGTTATGTGGGTTCATGCACGATTGCCGAGGCAAGAGCCTCTTGCACAGGTACCGGATTAGCTAGCGGCTAATCCCCCGCAGGTATAGGTGAATTCAGGGAGGTTTCACGTGAGAAATCTCGTCCGATTTAAAGGGAAAGTTTAGGGTTTCTTCCCTAAACGGACCCTAATACCCCCAGAGGGTTCGGGGATGCGAGGGGACCGCTGTACAGGTGATCTGACGCATTTTTGGGGCAGAAAACAAAGAATTCAGTGTGCTGCAGATTCTCGCCAGGTTTTGCAAAGTATCCGTATGCGTCGGGAAAGTCATCTATTGCGTGGGGATACTGATTGTGAAGCGTCCTAGTACAGTTATGCTGCCGAAATCGGGCCAGATTAGGTGTTTCTTAGCCTAGGTTGTGCGGGGCAGCTCGTAGGAGATCACAGGTTTTATTCCCTTTGTTAAAGAATAAAGAAATACCAAAAGGGCGCCAATTGTGGGGCTTACAGGTTGTCGGCGTCTGCTCGGAGCATTCTAGCTTCTGAGCGGTGTGTGTGTGTGTGTGTGTGTGTGTGTGTGCTTAGGTGTTAATCCCCGTTACAGGTTACCTTTGCAAACTGTTCTATGTGTGTCTAAAGTAAAGAATTTCGGGTGAAAGCCAACGCCTACCGCCACACGGGCCGGTTTCAGGGAGCAGTGGGGCGAGCCCGCCCCTGTCGGCGGCGGCCAGGCACTTGCTGCCAACCGTCAGCTGTCTGATCGCTGGTCTCAATCGAGGTACCAGCCTGTGCGTCTTGTCTATCTGGCTGTTGGGCATGCTCATGCTCAGCCTTGGGAAGGTGCGCATGTGCTGTTGTAACAGACTTGAACACTCCCAAGTCAAGATTCTATCGTAACAAGACAGGAATTCACTTCAAAACAGTTCACAGTTCACAATTGATTCGACACGGCCCGACAGAGTTCCGTGCCTAGAGATATTGGCCCCAAAGACTGGCGTCCCTTTCGGTATTTCTTTTTGTATTAATCTGCAACTCAAAGTACATGGGAGTGGGGGGGTCTCACTCTCAGACTCTGCGTCGAGATGCTCTGCAAAGTGGGAGCCCTGCCCACTTATTTATTCATTACAAGGGATGCCAAAAGCAAAACCCCAAAAGCTACCAATTAAAAGCATTCTCAAAAACTCTCTCTCTCAAGCATGGCGTAAGAATTTGCGTAGCCAAAAGCTGGGACTTCCGCAAGCTTTTGCCACGTCAGCAGTTCCGTATAGCCAACGCTTTTTCCACCGCAACATGCGCTGCAATTCATGGGGGTCCGTACGATGATGCCATGTCAGCAAGACAACGTAATTCCGGGACTGTCTGGGAGTGTGTGTAATGCCAGCCATGCCATGTCACTGGTTTGTGACATACCCCCCTCTTCAAAGCATTGTTATCGCCCTCGATTACGCCTGTAAAGTATACAAAGGCCATAAACTGTCTTAGCAGACACTGATTGTTAGTACCGATGCACTAGGAACACACATCTAGCACATGTATCAATCGATAGTCACATCACACGACATCACTTGACATCACAAGACATCACATGACAAATCACATTCAAAATTCATTTATTGGCAACATATTTAGCAATCGTATCTAGATGCACTTGGGACCTCACAGATGTCCGATTGACTAATTCTTATTGCAACCATGTCTATCGAGATCGTTCAGACCAAAATGCTGCAGTCATTTCGTCTATCAGTTCTTGCACTTAAACAAGTCAAGAACAAATTAGTATCATATTATCGGGAATTCGAGTTCATAAAATCATACAGCAGAATAGTGTCAGCGTACAGTATCCCTGAAACTCAAAGAGACATCAATGACCTTAATATCAAAAATCGAGGCAATTTGTTGACAAAGGAGTGGAGCGACTCCGCTCTTGTGCATACCCACTGCACCAGATTCCGCCCAAGCTAAGTTCGGGGTTCCATTTAGAATAGACTATGCTAATCCAAATGCTTCAAGGTAAAGATTCACAATCTGAGGAGTATCTGCTAGGTGGTCCTTCTCCATCCACTTCGCATCCAATGCAAGATAGTTCTTGAATTTAACCAAGAACCGCCTTATCACTTTACCCTTAATCTTTCTGTCTTTATGTGCCAATATCTGTTCTGGAACAAGGATCTCCTTGTTTTCTTCCACTTCGGGTTGCTCATCTCGCTCCCCATCTTTGGGCACATCGCCTTTAAAAGGCTTCAATAGACTCACATGAAAAGCATTGTGAATTCTCCAAGTGTCGGGCAGCTTTAGTCTAAAGGAGACATCATTTATCTTTTTGAAAATCTGGAAAGGTCTGTAGTATCGCATACTAAGCTTTGGAAAAAGCCTCTCCTTTCCCTTTTTCTTTCTCAGGCGTGCCATCTCAAAACGTAAGAGCACCTAATCGTTCTCCTTTAATTTCAAATCACGACGATGGCGATCTGTTGCCTTTTTCTGTCTTTCTTGAGATTTTTGCAAAGCCTCGCAGACTTTGGCAAAAGCCGTGTCCAAGTCACGCGTGTACTCATCGGCTTCAAAAATCTTATCTTTCGTGCTTAGGAAGGGTGGAACCTTCGTAGCACCTTCAATAATCTCAAGTGGCGCCTTCCCCGTCGAAGAGTGTATCGTGTTATTGTAGGTAAATTCCACCAAAGGTAATTACTTTTCCCATTGAGTCTTCTGATCCGAGATGTAAGACTTCAATAAATCTAGTACCATTGAATTGGCAATCTCAGATTTCCCGTCAATCTGCGGGTGGAACGATGACGAAAACTGCAACCGCGTGCCAATGTTCTCCCAAATTGCCTTCCAAAACAAACTCGTGAATCTCGGGTCTTTGTCGGAGACAATCGTCTCAGGCATGCCATGTAATTTGAAGATCTGGGCCACAAAGTCCCGCTAAGTGATCCGGCTTGACTGTTTTCTTTACTGGAATGAAATGAGCTTGCTTGCTAAATCTGTCAATAACAGTCCAGATACCATTGTGACCACTCTGTGTTCTCGGGAGATCAAAAATGAAATCCATTGCAATACTTTCCCAGGGGCAGGTGGTATGGGTAAAGGCTGTAACAATCCCTTTGCTTTATGCTTGTCAAACTTGACCTTCTGGTATACCAAGCAACTGCGTACAAGATCGTCCACATCCTTCTTGAGTCTCGGCCAAAAGAAGTATCTCTCTACACCTTTCAAGGTGGTAGCAATGCCGCGGTGACCCGTAGAAGGTGGACAGTGGCATTCGGTCATAACCTTTTCCCTCAACGGCTGTGTAACACACAACGTCGTTTTCCTCATTGTCACGATTGTGACTATGTTAACAGCAATACATCTACTCCTAGTTGCAGATATGCGAAGTGCCATGCCAAGGAGGACCCCTATGCTTGGATGGTCACACCCCTTCACCCAATAGACATGCCTCTTCACCAAAAGCCACACTCTTTCGACGACTGGTCACACCCTTCGCCCTACGGGTGCGACTCTTTGCCGAAAGGATGTGTCTTTACGTCTAAGGTCATGTCTCTTCACCATGAGACATGTCTTTTCATTTGTGTCTCTTCGTCTCCTATATAAGGAGCCTATTGTACTCAGTTTCAAGGAGTCATTCAATGAATTAAACATAGCGTCTTCTGAGTCTTGTTTCTGAGTTCAGTTCAAGTTTCTAAAGTCTTAATCATGAGTTTAAGTACTTAATAAAGGATTAGTACCTAGAATCCTCACAGTGGTATCAGAGCAAAATTTTTCCCAGGACCCTACGGTTGTGAGCCTCTCACTCTTGACGCTACACTCTACCCCTCTCCCGGCGTTGTATGGAAGCCCACATCTCGACATGAGGTAACTTAATTTACTTGTGTTCTCGTATAATACATAATACAACACACCAGAGAGAGCAGCAATTTGAAGCTTCCAATAAAAGCATCAATATGAAGCTTCTAACAGATCATCAACAATATCAAGATGGGCTTACTTAGTGGCACATATATCCGACCCTAGTTGAGTACTCGGTCGTGAATGCCGCGACGCTGGACAAGTTCTCCCTCGCGAGCCTGCCCTTCATTCAAGTCTTTCTTGTCTGATGGTGGTAAAGTAGAAGATTTATTGATCCTTTCCTTGTGCAAGAGGATCCTTCAGAGGTCTAAGAGGCAACATCTGCCTCGACCTTCCCCTTCTCAATTGGAAGCATTAATACCTGCTGAGAAAGCTGAAGATTCAGAAGATTCCAGTTCTTATGTGACAACCAACAAGCACATAACCCTTCTTTGGCCGTGATCCAGGCAGGAAAATTCGCCTTGTCACCGCCCTTGCAGAATACAGTCTTTGTCTCTAAACAGATACCAGATGCTATGGTGAATGATAATTTTTCAAAGTTGAAGACTCCATTCCTTGCCTTCAACAATACAAAGGATAAATCAGATGCAGACTCTTGCAGCATGACTTCAGTCGCTGCAATTAAATCTTTGGACACAACTTGTTCCAATGATAAACCTTTATAGATGGATATACCTCCAAAACACTACTCTGTCTCAGCCTACGAAATCCCTTCAAGAGGATTTTATTGTTCCAGATAAACGAATGGAATACCTTACAGATTTCCAACCTGTGGTCATCAATCAACAGAAAACTCAAGTCAGTTTACCAATAATTTCACTCGAAGCAGATACAAATTCAATCTTTTATTGGACAAAGCTCAAAGTTACAAAAGACTTTGGCAAAGGCACTAATCAAGTTACACATGTGATACTCATACTTTTGACAAAGATGAGACAAGTTGCAGATATGATGAGTTTTTAGTTTGGCAAAATAGTCATGGTCAATAACAGTGCCATGACATGGGACTTAACAGAAAGAGCTTTGGATGCAGAAGCACAACAATACATTTCCCTCTCCCGGAGTTTCTTCAACTACCCTTGGTTTTATTTAAGGAGGGAGGGAATGTCACGATTGTGACTATGTTAACAGCAATACATCTACTCCTAGTTACAGATACGCGAACTGCCATGCCAAGGAGGACCCTACGCTTGGATGGTCACACCCCTTTGTCCAAAAGGCATGCCTCTTCACCAAAAGCCACACTCTTTCGACTACTGGTCACATCCCTTCACCCTACGGGTGCGACTCTTCGCCCAACGGTTGCAGCTCTTCGTCGAAAGGATGTGTTTTTACGTCTAAAGTCATGTCTCTTCACCAGGAGACGTGTCTTTTCATTTGTGTCTCTTCGTCTCCTATATAAGGAGCCTATTGTACTCAGTTTCAAGCAGTCATTCAATCAATCAAACACAGAGTCTTCTGAGTCTTGTTTCTGAGTTCAGTTCAAGTTTTTGAAGTCTTAATCATGAATTTAAGTACTTAATAAAGGATTAGTACCTAGAATCCTCACACTCATCAAGTAGCCATCCTGAATGAAATATCCCTCTACTACCTCCCCATTCCATATCCGAGTGAAAATATCTGCAAAATCTATATCTGTGGCATATTGATCGACCATATCCTCGAAGCTCCTATGATGAATCGCGGAAATAGCCAGAACCAACGGCTTCTGAGACAAAGCATCCGCCACCAAATTCTTCTGTCCCTGCACATGGACAATCTTGAAGTGAAACTGTGACAAGATGTTCGCCCACCGCATCTGCTTTTCCGATAGTTGCTTCTGTGGCAAGTAGCGTAAACTCTGACGGTCTGTGAAGACAAAAAAATCGGCTCCGAGTAGGTAATGTAGCCACTGAGTAAGAGCATGGATAACCGCCAAAAGCTCTTTCTCATAAATCTGTGTTGTCAATTCCGGCCTTGAAAACAATCGGCTTTCGTAGGCAATGACATGGCCTTATTGCATTAAGACTGCACCCAGACTACGACCACAAGCATCACAATATATTTCAATTGACTTCTGCAAGTCTGGCAAAGTCAAAACTGGCCCTGTAGTCAATTTGTCTCTCAGTTGCAGTCACCTCTGTGGGTCCCCACGAGAAAGGGACTCCTTTTTGTGTAAAAATATGCAAAAGGTAAGCAACTTCTGCAAACTTTCTAATGAACCGCCTGTAGTACGAACACAAGCCCAAGAAGCTTCTAACTTCACGGACATTCTTCAAATCAGGCCAATCACGGATAGTCTCTATCTTGGTCGGGTCCATCTGCACTCCTGCTACTGTAACAGACTTGGACACTCCAAGTCGAGAATCTACCGCGACACCACAAGAAATCACTTCAAACAGTTGACGGTTCACAATTGATTCAACATTGGCCCAGCGGAGTTCCGTGCCTAGAGATGTTGGCCCCAAAGACTGGCGCCCCTTCGGTATTTCTTTTTGTATTAATCTGCAACTTAAAGTACAATGCGAGTGGCAGGCTCTCACTCTCAGACTGATGTGTCCAGATCATAGTTACCCGGAACGTGGAACGGGAACGGCAACGGGATCCCCGCGGAACGGGGGAACGGCTAGAGGTCCGGAACGGGAACGTCGCGGAACGGGAGGTATAAAAAACACCCAAATAGTGCAATTTTTAGCTCCTTGTGTTTAAATACAAGGAGTATTAGAGTGCTTTCACTCTAATACTCACAAAAAACTCGTTTTGAAGACCATTCAACCTTGCTATGACTAGATGATGAGAGAGAGAGAGAGAGAGAGAGAGAGAGAGAGAGAGAGAGAGAGAGAGAGAGAGTGAGATGGAGAGGGAGAGATTTGAGAGAGTGGGAGGGAGAGGAAGAGAGCTTGAAGGCTTGAAGCCTTGAGCCTTGAGAGGGAGAGATCTTGAGAGTGAGAGGGAGAGAGCTTGAGCCTTGAGGATTAGCTTGTGAAGAGAAAGGGGGAGGGGGGTGCATTTTATGAGTCCTTGAGGCCTTGCACACTTTCAAAAGAAGCCCAAACATTTACTTCAATTTTTTCAATTTTTGCCAAATTTGTTTGTAGCCGTTGGTTGTTCCAGGGGCATTCCGGAACGGTCCGGGGGCGTTTCGGAACGTTCCGGAACGGCCGTTCCGGTTTGCATTGGCCACCCGGAACATCAGACATTCCGGAACGTTCGGGAAGGGAACTGCCCCTCGGAACGCCGGAACGGGGGCTAGGGGGCGTTCCTCGGTAACTATGGTCCAGATGCTCTGAGAAGTGGGAGGCCTGCCCACTTATTTAAAGGGTTTACAAGGGATGCTAAAAAGCAGAGCCCAAAAGCTTCAAAATCAAAAGCTTTCAAAAATAAAGTTCTCTCTCTCTCTCTCTCTCTCTCTCTCTCTCTCTCTCTCTCTCTCTCTCTCGCGCTAAATTGCGTGAGATAAAGCAATCCAGTTCCTGCGTAGAGAAAAGCCAGCCTGCTGCCATCTGTACCATCCACCACGTGCTGTATGGAATTTTGTGAAAAGCGCCGCGAATAGCGGGCTTGTCCGTACGGTGCAGCCACGTCATCATTCCCACGTTGGGGGGTTCCTGTAAGAGAGGGTGTGTGTGTGTGTACTGGGCAGCCAGCAGCCACGTCACCAGTTTGTGACATACCCCCCTCTTGAAAGCATTGTAATCGCCCTCGATTACGCCTGCAAAACAGACAGAAGCCATAAACTGTCTTAGCAGACACTGACTGTTAGTACGGACGCACTAGGAACACACATCTAGCACATGTACCAATCGACAGTCACATCACACGACATCACTTGACATCACATGACAGATCAGATTCAACATTCATTCGGATCTTAGACCATGATTTATCGGCAATGCAATAAGCAGTCGCATCTAGATCCACTCAGGATCTCATAGATGCCCGATTGACTAATCCCTATTGCAACCATGTCTATCGGGATCATTCAGACCAAAATGTTACAATCATTTCGTCTATCAGTTCCTGCACTTACACAAGTCAAGAACAAGTCAGTATCATGCTCGGGAATTCCAGTTCATAAAGTCATACATCAGAATACTGTCTGCTCTCAGTATCCTTGAAGCTCAAAGAGACATCAGTGACTCTAATATAAAAAATCGAGGCATTTGTTGACAAAGGAGCGGAGTAACTCCCCTCTTGTGCATACCCATTGCACCAGATATCCGGCCAAGCTGAATTCGGGGTTCCATTTGGAATAGACTATGCTAAACCAAAAGCTTCAAGGTAAAGTTTTACAATCTGAGGAGTATCTGCTAGGTGGTCCTCCTCCATTCGCTTCGCATCCAATGCGGAGTAGGTCTTGAATTTAACCAAGAACCGTCATTTCCCTTTACCTTCTTTCTTTCTGTGCCAATTTTTGTTCTGGAACGAGTATCTTCTCGTTTTCGTCTATTTCAGGTTGCTCATCATCGAGCACATCGCCTGCAAAAGGCTTCAAGAGACTCACATGAAAAACATTGTGAACCCTCCAAGTATTCTGGCAGTTTCAGTCCAAAGGAGGCATCATTTATCTTTTTTGGAAAGGTCCACACTATCTCATGCTAAGATTTCAAAGAAGCCGCTCCTTTCGCTTTTTTCTTTCTCGGGCGTGCCTTCCCAAAATGTAAAAGCACTCAATAGTTCTCCTTCAATTTCAAATCACGACAAAGTCGATCTGCTTCCTTTTTTTGAGATTTCTTGAAAGCCTTCTGGACCAAGTTCCTCGTGAATTGGTCGGCTTCAAAGAAAAATCTTATCTTTCGTGCTAAGGAAGGGTGGAACCTTCGTAGCAAATTCAATAATCTCAAATGGCACCTTTCCCATCAAAGAGTTTATTGTGTTTCTGTAGGCATATTCCACCAAAGGGAAAATCTTTCCCATGTAGTCTTCTGATCTAACGAAGAAGACTTCAACAAATCCAGTATCATTGAATTAGCAATCTCTGATTGCCCGTCAGTGTGCGGGTGGAACGATGACGAGAACTGCAACCGCGTGCTTATGTTCTCCCAAATAGCCGTCCAAAACAAACTCGTGAACATGGGGTCCTTGTCAGAGACAATCGTCTTAGGCATGCCATGTAATCTCAAGATCTAGGCAATAAACAATCGTGCCCACGCTGTGTTCTTGGGAGATGAAATCCATTGCAATACTTTCCCATTGGCAGATGGGTATGGGTAAAGGCGGTAACAATCCTTGTGCTTTATGCCTGTCAAACTTGACCTTTTGGCATACCAAGCAACTACGCACAAACTCGTCCACATCCTTCTTAAGTCTCGGCCAAAAGAAGTATTTCTCTACCCCTATCAAGGTGGTAGCAATGCCGCGGTGACCCATAAAAGGCGGGCAGTGGCATTAAGTTAGAACCTTTTCTCTCAATGGCTGTGTAACGTACAACATGGTTTTCTTCAATCAAGTAGCCATCCAAAATGGAATAATCCACTACTACCTCCCCATTCTGTTTTCAACTGAATACATCCGCAAAATCTGTATCTGTGGCGTACTGACCGACCATATCCGTGAAGCTTCTATGATGTATCGCGGAAATAGCCAAAACCGACGGCTTGCGCGACACAGTGTCTGCCACCAATTTCTTCGGTCCCTGCACATGGACAATCCGGAAGTACAACTGTGACAAGATGTTTTCCCACCGCATCTGTTTTTCCAATAGCTACTTCTGTGACAAGAAGTAGTGTAGACTCCACCCATCTGGCAAAGTCAAAAACTAGTCCTGTAGTCAAATTCTGTTTCAATTCCTAAAAGGTAGTCACTTCTGTGGATCCCCACAAGAAAAGGACTCCTTTCTATGTTGACAAAATGCAAAGGGGTAAACAACCTCTGCAAACTTTCTGATGAACCGCCGGTAGGAAGAATATAAGCCCAAGAAGCTTTCAATTTCATGGACATTCTTCAAATCGGGCCAATCACTGATAATCTCTATCGTGGCCGGGTCCATCTGCACTCCTGCTGCTGAGACAATGTGTCCCGAACAGGTGTATCTCTGGGCTCGGCTCACACCGTAAGGTGGCCGGTTTGGTGGTGTGATTCCAATTATGAGATTAATGGTATGATCCTCAGGACGAGTTGGTAGCAACTTGCCTGGCAGGCCCTCGGAAAAGCAATCGACATTAGTGTGGAGAAAATCTTGGCGTTCTTTATTCAGGTAAAAACATATTTGATCTTCATTCATCGTTCAATTCCCTCCAAAAAAAAGTGAGTAAAGAAACTGAAGGTCATCAAGTACAATCTCTGAGCCCTTCATTTGTCAAAATCGCTTTCTCGGCCCGGTAGTCAACCACGACGTTGTTCTTGTGGTACCAAGGGATTTCGAGTAGGAGGTCACAACCTGCCAAGGAAATTACGTAGAAATCCTCGTGCCCTAAACACCCCTGTCATTGCAAACGAAGTTTGCCAATGATAGGTGTAATGGAAACATCCCGTCCGGGTGCCACTAGAACTACCTCCGCCTCTCTCGACGAATGAGCTGGGTCCGTGCGTCCTTTTCTTTTGTTTCTGGGGTGCTCTTCTTCTTTCTACTTTCATTTTCCGAAGTTTGTTCGGTTTTGTGCGTCATGATCTCATATGTGGGGTAAGTCAAATTGCCTGAATGAATGGCAAAACCGCGTTTCATCAGTTCGTGAATGGAATCTGAATTTTGCTCTAAGCAACGATCTCGGATCTCTGTAGGAAGTCCCAAGGTAAACCGGTCAATCTGTTTTTTGAATGAGATCTTCTTAAATGAAGAGGCTGGTAGAAAAGAGCTCCAGAATCTCTCGCAATATGCGTCCAATATCCTTCTTGGTCATCCGAAGATGGTTACAAGCAGTTCATATGTCGCGTTCGTACTCTCGAGTCAGCCAAGAAGAAATAAAAAGCCTTTTAAATTTCAGCCATTTAATTGGCATCGTCTTGTTCAATAGAAGCGTGGACCACCAAGTTCGAGCATTTCCCTTAAAGTAAGAGGCAACTCTCTGAATCTTGGAGTGCTCTGAGTAACGCCCTCCTGAGAAAGCTATGTCAAATTGCTGTATGAAAGACAAAGCCTTCGAAGCATCTCTATAACCAGAAAACGTGTTAAATTTAATTGACTATCCACCTTCCTTACACTCTCGGACTTTCTTGCTTTTATCTTCCAAAAAGTCATACTGGTTGGCTTTATAAAAATTCTTCTTCTTTGCATAAAAGCTGTTGTCATCGGAGTCCAAACTATCTGAAGACGAGTCCTCTGTAGAATTGTCAACCACGGGGCGAGATTTAGGCTTCTTTGCCTTTTTCTTGCCCTTTCTGAAGCTTTGCTTTTTGCTTCGCTTTTTCTCTTTTCTGTCTTCTTCGCTTGAGTCAGAGGAGCTAGAAGAACTATCAGAAGAAGAAGAAGAAGAACCGGGTACTCCTTCAAATTGAACATGCTTCTTCTGCTTTCTTGCTGATGCAAATGTAGACTGACGACCCAAATAACCCGGGGAGTCAGTTCCTTTCTTCTGCTTTTTGTTGTGCTTTTCTGCTTTGTTTTGCGCGTCAAAAAGCTGAGCAATTCGTGCATCAACCACCTCTTTTAATTCTTGCTTTGTATACATCCTTGGCGTAGGAGGTTTCTTCAGTGCTGGTTTGAGGGGTGGTTCTGTGGTCTGCCGCCACTGTGAATGCACCTCATCGAAGGAGGTCTGGCTCATACATTTTGCAAATTTCGGGTCCTTCGCAAAATTTAGCGTCATCTTTGTTGCATCGCTGATCAATCGTCGACGCTCCATCTCTTCGATCTCTGCCTGAGTAGGCCAAGGCGAAGATCAAAGTTTAGAGGCTTCTTTCAACAAGTGGAGCTATTTAAATGCATGCAACCACAGCTTTATCCGGGTGGTGCTTCTCAAGTTAGTTTCATTGGCACACTTATCTCAACACGCTTTGGAAAACTGGTTGTTGAAACCAAGCTTCTCAAACTACGACAAGGCTATCACCCTTCTTCATTCATTGGAGAAGGAATGGGAAATCTTTTCTTTGAGGGTATTTATCGCTATCATGGGCTTTCAGGTGGCATTGTTTCAAATCAAGGACCACAGTTCACATCAAGCTTTTGGAAAGGCTTGTGTGTTGGATGCTTGAGCTCAACTTCTTTCACATGTATGTCCCATCTTTGTGAGGCAGACGCATCTTCTTTAGAAGTGCCCTTCCTTCGAATGTCTTCCATAAAAGCATTTTGAATTTGAACCGTTGGAAAGCTCTTGGTTGGGATGGACTTATCTGTGTGCTACATTGACATGCTTCATCAACTTTGAGAGCCAATTCTGTACATATTTTTAGATAGGAGTGCCTATCTTTTTTACACATACCTTTTTTGAAAACATTTTTAAGTTAATAATGTTTTGTTTTATCTAGTTTTGTTTCGAAGCAATCAAAGTGATTTAGTTAGTTAGTTTGTTTGTTTTTGTTTTTCTGTTCTTTTCGTGTGTCCCTTGCTTTTATAGTTTTATGAGTGCTTTATTCCCTCTTATAATTCGTGAGTTCAGACTATTCTGAACTTATGAAGGTATATATATTTTTAGATAGGAGTGCCTAGAATCCTAGAAGAATTAACACCGGCAATTTTGTGAGTGTGTTCGCACTACCTGCATGTCTGAATGAGTCCATTAGATTAGGTTTTCTAGTTTTGGAACCCTCTTGCATAAATGGTTTGTACAAGCATTTTGACGGATGTTGTCACACTACGGTGGCATCTGGCATGACGTGCATGTAGTTTCAGGTAGGAGGAATCCAACGAGCCATTTCCCACGTTAATCGGATTTCCAGGTTGGCAGATGTGGGACAGTTTTATCAGAAACTTTATCGAAGCAAGTTTATTTACAAATCATTAAATGATTTATTTTTTTAACTTTGTCTTCCAAGTTTGCCCTATCTAAGTCTTAAGGGGTTCTTAAGCAGTATACCCACCCTATATAAGAAGTATCAGACCCAGCGTTTTGGGTCATAATCAGCCAACGCCAGAGATTAGCCCTAGTGTTTTGCATCTGCAGCACTTGGTGTTTATGGCCCTTCATTGCGGGCAAGGGCCAGATCAGCAAATCTGCCAGCGTTTTCAGTTTTCAGCCCTTTCCCTTGCCGGGAATATGGTGGATCTGTTAATGCTATTTTCCCTGCTGCAGCCTGGACCTTCGGCAGTCCATTGAGCCTCTTCTTGGCCATTCCCTCGCCGGATCGAGTGCTCCCATTGCTGTCCATCATTGGCTCCATCATCATCTGTGTTTTCAACCTTGCTTTGCGCGTCGGATCAGCTACGTTTTTACATCTACATCTGCTCTTTTGCAGCCAGTGTTCAGCTCTTTGTTCCTCTCACATCAAGAGCGCAAATCAGCCCCAGATCTACCCCTCGGTGGCGGTCAGCAACCCCTTATCGAGACAGATCCAAATGTGCATCAAATCGGCCCCGGAGGTGCTTCATTTTGAAAAGTTACCGCGGCAACATTCCCCGTTCGAGTCAGTAGAGTTTGCATTGAGGTATTGCATGTGTGTACATTTCCATTTACACAATCAAAAGCAAATACCACATTGGCTGTGGGGGACCCTCGAGAGGGTTGGTTGGGACCCCATCGGGTGTCATTCTCCTCTACTCTCTCCCTCTACACATCTCTGCCTCTCTCCCTCTCATTCTCTCTCTACACGGAAATAAAAGGAGCCATTATTCTTGCTAAGTAGCACACATTCAAGCAAGGAAAGAAGTAAAGATTTGTGGAGGTGGAAAGTCTAGATCTTGTTACCATTTCAATTCTACTGCACTTGACATTGGTATCAGAGCTTTTGTGATTTTGTACTAATCTGCTTCTCTCACTCAGGGAACTGCAAGACCTGCCATTGCGCGTAGGACCGTGCACCTTGAGGGTAGGAAATGCAAACAATGTATACCGGGGGGTTACAGTTGTGGTGCGCCTGCGAGAGGGTAGTTGAGTTGTTGTGGGCGCTCGACTACCTCGACATAAAGAAATCCTAGCATGGATATTTGCAGTTATAAGTTTTTCGACATGATAGATTGCATCATTGAAGACATGCATTGGAAACATGAAGATGTTGACTCCAAGTATCAAGATTTGTTAGCGGCCTATGATAACAAAGGAAGGTGTTATTGATATCATCCTTTTAGCTTTGGAGTCTTGGCATTGTTTGAACAACCATCTCTTCCATCTGCTTGGAGAATTCTATCATTCAAGAATAGGCATTGTCATTGATGATTTGATGTGTACACGTCTTTGGTAGCACATCGGGTTCACACCATCTGCATCTTCTTAGCAATTGGTAGCCATCAACCCGGAGCCAAAGGGTTCCAATCCGAGGCAACCACCATGAGAGTTTGCATGCATTGTGAGTTGACATTTGTAGCCACATCCGTTGTACAGAGGAGGATTTATCTAGAGCTTCCATCATACGGGATTGACAAGGTGGTACAGACGTAATGTACTTGGCGTATATGTACGTACTGTACGTTGTTCCGTACAGGAAAAAAATTTATGAACGTGAAAATACGTACTCTTGTAAAAAACCTGCAATTTACCTGCACACCTGTCTCTACAAACTGCAATTTCTCTGGAATGAAGATTTTCTGCACCTGGTGTTCAAACGTCTACAAATTGAGGCCTGAAAACTACTCGCCCAGTTGAAGCGAAACCCTTAGCCACGCCAGAAGTCGGACAATTAAAAAAGAAAAAAACTGCACCGTATGGATGGCTCCGTACGGTATGGATACGTTCCGTACGTACGTTCTGATCCTACCTTGTAAACAATCTAGTCGAAGCCCCAAGAGGAGCCTCTTTCTTTGAGGAGTTGTTTGGCAGTTTCATGAGACATCATACAGAGGTCTTGCCATGGTTCGTGGGCATTCCAAAGGACGTATCCATCTTCATTTCCCATTCGGTGTTGCTCTCACTAATCTTCCCATAGGGGCAACATAGGCTGGCTGGTAACCTTCGTGGGTATCAGTGTTTGCATATCCAGGCATATGCTCTACTAGCATCCATCCAGTTTGCAGTTTGGTTCCCACCATCCGAATCAGGGCAGCAATGGCTGGCCGTAATCAACAAGGGAGTTGTTGATCCAAGAGGCAGTCTATTGGTTGTGAGTAGCTGTATCATCACCATCCCTGTCTTGACATTTCCACATCATTTGGGGGAGTCTCTCTCTCAAAAGTAGCCGTGGAGGACATCATCTAGGAGGCCATTAAGACCATCATCTTATGGCGTGCATGGAGTTTGGTACCAATACCTCACCTTAAGCAGGAGGGCATATCACGTGCACATGGCTCTGCTAGGTGGACATGCTTCATCGACTTCCAAGGCCAATTGTGTACATATCTCTAGAAAAGAGCGTCTAGAATCCTAGGAGGATTAGTACCGGCAATTTTGTGAGCATGTTCGCAGGTCTTGCATGTCCGAACGAGTCCATTAGATTAGGTTTTCCACTTTTGGAACCCTCTGTCATAAATGGTTTGTACGAGCATTTGGACAGATGTTGTTACACTATGGTGGGTATCTGGCATGACGTGCATGTAGTTTTAGGTTAGAAGAATACAACAAGCCATTCCCGGTGTCCAATCGGATTTCAAGGTTGGCAGATTCGCGATAGTATCACCGAGAAACTGTCAAGTTTATTAATAAATCATTTTAATGACTTATTTTTTTGACTTTGTCTTCCAAGTTAGCCCTGCCTAAGTCTTAAGGGGTTCTTAAGAAATATACCCACCCTATCGAGACAGATCTAGAGGTGCATCAAATCAGCCCCGGAGGTGCTTCATTTTGAAGAGTTTATGCGGCGACATTCCCCATTCTAGTCAGTAGAGTTTGCATTGAGGTATTGCATGTGTGTACATTCCAAGGATGCTTCTCTCACTCAAGGAACAATAGGAATTTCCATTGCACGTAGGACCGTGCACGTTGTGCATAGGAAATGCAAATCCTATATATGGGGGGTTACAGTTGTGGGGTGAGTGCGAGAGGGTAGTTGAGTTGGTGTGCATGCTCGACCACCTCTACATAAAGAAATCCTAGCATGGCTATTTGCGGTCATAATTTTTCGTCTTGACAGATTGCATCATTGAAGACATGCATCTGAAACATGAAGATGTTGATTGCGAGTATTAGGATTTGTTAGTAGCCTACGACGATAAAGGAAGGCGTTATCCAGATCAGTGTATTAGCTTTGGAGTTTTGGCATTGTTTGAACAACCATCTCTTCATGCTTGGAGAATTCCATCATTCCATAAGAGGCATTGCATTGTCATTGATCTGTACACATTTTGGTAGCACATCGGGTCCACGTCATCTGCATCTTCTTAGCGATCGGTAGCCATCAATCCAGAGCCAAAGGGTTCCAATGTGAGGCAACCACCACGGGAGTTCGCAGGCATTGTGAGCCTACATTCGCAGCCACATCTGTTGTAGAGACGAGGATTCATCTACAGCTTCCATCATATGGCAATCTAGTCAAAGCCCCAAGAGGAGCCTCTTCTTTGAGGAGTTATTTGGCGGTTTCATGAGACATCATACAAAGGTCTTAGCATGGTTTATGGGCATTCCAAAGGACGTATCCATCTTCATCTCCCATTCGGCATTGCTCTCGCCGATCTTTCCGCATAGGGGCAACATAGGCTGGCTGGTAACAGGAACTGCATGTTCGGACGAGTCCATTAGAGTAGGTTTTCTAGTTTTGGAACCCTCTTGGATAAATGATTTGTACAAGCATTTTGACAAATGTTGTTACTCTACGGTGGGTATCTACCATGCATGTAGTTTTAGGTTAGAGGAATCCAACGAGGTTACAGGAACTGGATCTTTATCAGCTATTCTTGAGTCAGGACTCGCGTGAGGCGTGGCGGCTCTTTCATGAGCAATCCCCCCCCCCCCCCCCCCCGCCTGCTATTTCCTCCACAGAGACCTGGGGGCAGTACGCATCATCTTTGTACACAGTACCTGGGCAGCCGGCCCTCCCCAACCCCCCCGATCCATGCCCACACGCATGTCTTTTTCACCGCTGAGATGGTGAAGAAAGCCATTGACAGGATGAAGACTGGGAGAGCATATGATCATGATGGCCTAGTCGCTGAGCATTTCATGCATGCCAAAGACCTACTAGTAGAGCTTCTAGCAGTTATGTTTAACCGGGCCATGTGTGAGGGCCTACCAGACTCTTGGAGCCTATCTACGATCGTACCTATCTTCAAATCAAGAGACCCCATGGAGCCTGGGTTACCGCACTATTATGATTGGGCACACACTGGCATGGTTGTATGCATCCATTCTGGAGCAACAGCTGAGTAGATGGGTAGAGAGGGAAGGGATACGTGCAACTGGGCAGGCAGGATTCAGGAGAGGCTTCTCTACTCTTGACCATATCCTAACACTCAGGGCCATCATCGAAGAAGGCAGATCTCATGGGAGACGGATTTATTGTAGCTTTGTGGACTTCCGCAAAGCTTTCGACACGGTACCCAGAGCTAGACTGATGCGCAGACTACAGGAAATGGGAGTACCCACAGAACTCATTTGGGGATCATGGCATTGTACAGATCAGTAGTAGGGCATGTACGCACCCTGGAGGGACTTTCTACACCGGTTTACTCCACTATTGGGGTGAAGCAGGGCTGCCCGATCTCTCCTACTCTTTTCGGTATGTATGTGGATGAGGTCTCTGACTACATTGACAGCGATGGGGATAAAGGTGCTCAGTTGGCAGGGACATGGATTCCACTTTTGCTATATGCTGATGACATGGTGTTGATCTCCGAATCCCCAGAAGGAATGCAACGTCAATTAGATGCTTTGCATACGTTTGCCCACGAAAGTGGTTTGTCTGTCAACTTGGGTAAAACCAAGGTTATGGTGTTTAATACCACCCCACAGTGGATCAGGAGGTCAGCACCTACATTCACATACGGCCAGGAGACTGTGGAGTACACAGACGCTTACACTTACCTTGGAGTGGTTTTTAGCGGACCTTCATTCTCACTCAGAAGAGCAGCAGAGACCAGACTTACTAGATCCCACGCAGCATTGGGTAGATTGGAGAGGATGTGTTCGCAGGTTCAATTTCAGGAGCCCCGGACGAAGCTCTGGCTCTTTGACACCTTGGTGGCTTCAGCATTGCACTATGGAACCGAGATATGGGGACCTTCACTGGATCACCACGGGAGGCCGGGTCGCTCAGACGGATGGGGGAACATGGAGAAACCTCTCGTCTCTATGATCTCGCGGCTCATTAGAGCCAAGGCGTCAGTACCACGGGCCATTATCCGAGCAGAGCTAGCGGCCCCCCCACTTGTGGTGGAGGCGCTCACCAGATCAATCTCCTTCATAAACCGCACATGGGCACTTCCTGGAGACAGATATGCTCGAATAGCACTTGAATCCTCTCGACAGCTAGCCATACAAGGAGATACAACATGCTGGTATGGGGAGATGACATCATGGTTTCAGGCACATGGGTTCAGCATAGACAGGCTGCCACCTTTCCAGTACTCTCATTGGATGCACCATCTCTCACTCTTACACAATCAGAGATCACCAAGCTCATCCGCCAAGACCTGACCCAGCTAGACCAGGAGGACATGGATACAACCAGCATAGGAATTGGGCACGAAGATGGCTTTCTACAGAGACCACCTCCTCCAACTTACGGAAGATGGTTTTGTGGCGAGACCCAAATACATGGATACCCACTTGTCTCATGGGATACGATGTGCTATTGGCCAGTTACGCACATCTTCTCACCAGTTGCGGATTGAGACTGGGAGATACAGCGGAGTACCAGCAAAGGACAGGACATGCCCCTTGTGTAACATGGAACTTGAGACAGATCTACACTATACATGCCGCTGCCCCGTCTACTACGAGATACGAGGCCGCTTCCATTGCTTGTTCAGAGAGGGTTTTGGACCACTCTCAAGAGTCATGGGATACGAAGATCAGAGATGCCTGGGTTTGTTTTTGCTTGAGCTGCGCAGACACAGAGATAGCCTGATGAATGGCGAGGCTAGCCAGTCTCAAAGACGGATCACAGACTTCTTCAGAGCAGACACGGGACAGCCGCAAGAGCCACTCCCACAACAGAACTCCCCCCCGTCTCACACCAGAGGCACACTGATTGACCGAGCAATTGAACTGGGGAAATCGAGGCGCCCGCGACTGCGAAGAACTACACAGCATCGACGAAGGCTACGACAGAAAATTCGGAGCACGCTGGCCAGGCATACAAGACGCCTGGTCAGACTACTAACCATGGAGGAAATTGATGAGATTCGCCAACGATCGATGCTAGATCTCTTGTGATTCAGCTATCCCAACAAGCCGCCCATTATTCTGCTTAGTTTTTTGCCTGGCTCACATCGACCAACTTAGGACCCCATAGTATATATCTTTGTTTTGTACTGTTGTTAGGTTATTTTGTTACTCTGACTTTGTATCAGATCCACCTCTTTGTAACTTTCAGGTCTCATAGGTCATTGTGGCCTTTTGAAGACGTTAATATAACATTTCATTTCATTTCTCTCTCTGTCTTATTCTCTCTCTACAAGGAAATAAATCAAACCATCATTCGTGCTAAGCAGGACACATTCAAGCAAGGAAAGAAGTAAAGATTTGTGGAGTTGTAAAGTCTAGATCTTGTCACCATTTCAATTCTGCTGCACCTGACATTGGTATCAGAGCTTTGTGATTTTGCACTAATGCGCTAATCTTCGAAAAAGAAAAATTTTCATTACTGTAAATATGTGTTCTGCTGCCTGGTGTTCACCTTAAAACAAGTTAGCTACATGTGAGAGTAGACAGCCTTCTCTAATGAGCAGTGAATATCAAACAAAGCCTCTAATGTACTGTGCACTTCTCTTCTTCAGAGAGCAATTCAAACTTTGTGGTAGAACCTATGATACGTATAAGATCCCTTCTTATGAAGAATGTGTAAGCAATGGCAAAGTGAGATCTGAGCCAATAGAATGCCCGGAATTATGATTCTTAAGGAAGCCATTGTTTTCCTCAAAGATGCAAACTCTGGTTTATTGGTCTGTTGATGGCATGTTCAGCAAGAGGGAGTGCTGACATTAAATCTGGTTGACAGAGGAAAGCAAATTACCCTATTTTGTGAGAAGTGACAAACAGTGATCTGCTCTTTGCTGATCCTTCAATCGAATCTTCAACCACGTATTGAAAATTACCTATAAACTTGTTTGTGGGGTCATGCGGATGTTTCCACATGCCTGGCGTTTGCCTACAAGTGCAAATGTCACTAGGTGATTTTTTGGAAGCGGGCAATGCAGCCATACGTGAATACATTGCTGCCACTATTGAGTATTGCGTTTTCATGTTCTAGCTCTCGAGTTTGTGTGTGATCTTATTGTGCGTGTTTCAATTTGAAGTTCCTAGTTTTAAAGTGCAGCTCTCTAGCTTTAAAGGTTTTAGTCACAAATACAGTTTCATTCACTCTCGGTTCGTTTCTTGCAAGCTTGGCATTCTTGAACGAGGATGCATGAATGCACAGAATGTTTGCAACTATGCTTGAAATGCAGTCGCTCTAATCGATGAGTGGTAAAGCACATCATTGAGGTATTTGCTATATAAGATCTATCGGAGGTTCTTATTAACTTTCTTTCAATGTTCTGAACAGCTTAGTGGAGGCGAGAAGCAACGAGTAGCCATAGCGAGAGCCTTTCTCAAAGTGAGTGTTATGAGAATGGTTGGTTCTCCTGAATGGTGCAGAGTGTTGTAATGACATTTAGAACCTTGTATCTCTGCTGATTGTGTTTTTTCTGGTCAATAGGCACCACGATTACTCATTTGTGATGAAGCTACAAGTGCACTTGACTCAAATACAGAAGTAAGTATATTACATTGCAATAACAGCTGGTTTTCATCGCTATTTAATGTTTAAAGTTAGGAAAACTTGTCAACATAAATAAAGTTCTGTACAAGTGAATTTTTTTCTGTTGATTTTCTCATGCAGGCAGAGATCTTAAAGACTCTTAAAGAGTTGTCCTCGGGCAGAACTTGTGTTTTTGTGGCCCACCGGTTATCGACGATAATGCATTGTGATAAGATCTTGGTATATGTTCTCTCAAATGAGAGTTACTGTCTTCTGTAGTAGCACATGAATAAATTGTGCCCTTTTGTAATGCAGGTCATGGATGGTGGGTTGGTCATAGAAGAAGGCACTCATCAAGATCTTTTAAACAGACCAGGAGTTTATGCAAGCATGTGGTCTTTGCAGGAGTCAGAAGAGAAGAGAAAATTGGCACCCAAATAATGAGATAGGTGGCATTTTTGTAGAGGGGCTGGTGAAAATTGCGAGTAGGGGAAACGAAGAGACTCCAATTTTTTGCAGGGGCTCTTTGTGAATGGAAGAGGACTAGTATTGCAGTGTATAGCCACATTGGCATGCTCGACGTGTTGCAGTTGGAGTAATGAATCTGATTAAGCTGCTATTAAATCTCCAAAGACACATCATTTTCACTCTTGGAAGGAGCTATTTATTGCTTGGTTTGTTGTCTCAAAGAATGCTACAGTTCTATTCTTCAGCTTGCAAGGAAAGCATTATAGCAAGGCTGCTGTAAATGATTTTATGAAGCTTGCTTTGAATCCCTTTATTTGAGAGGGAAAATCCCAAAACTTGTATAATTGAGTCAGTGCTTCCGATCTCAGATTTTCAAGGCAATTTTTTATTTCAAATTTGGTCTACTTTATGAAACCTATTTGTTAACAGAGGAGTGATGTATAGCAAAGCATTATTGCTTGTAATGTGTGTGTCTATCTATGGATACAAAAGCATGGATTTGTGAAGTTTGCTGAAGACGGAATGGTTTGAAATGCCCAAGGCTGTGTAGGGAATAAAACTCGTCTTTGGCCTTGTAGCCTTGCAATGACAAGTGAGCATGTGTTTCTTGCACTTCTGAAGACCTATACCCAATCAAACTTTTTCAAAACAAAGAGCTGTGTACCATCCTAATCACTTTGTAATAACATACATCTCAGTGGACAGGGTAACATTGAGAATAAAATACATGCATCAATTGACTATTTGTACACCAAGATATTTTAACCGCACCTACGAGTTATGACACCAAAACCAAGAAATTTGTAATTTTTGGTGCATGTCATAGATGGTAATGTCATCATATTCTTACACAGTTCTATGTCCTCACATACTCTTATTTATGTATTTAATAAACGAGATCGATTCTCGTTTTTTGCGCAAATATAAGATACAAGGGAGCTTCAGGGAAGGCTCAATGATTGTAAAGTCCTTTATTTGGAGAATCTTGAACCGTTCATATGCTAATAGTATTAACGTACTTGCATGGCCATTCTCATATTGTACATGATGCTCTTGAGAACAAATTGTCATGATCTTTGTTGTAGATTGGAGTATGTGCACGTCTACATAATGGCGATGTACCGGCGATGTGAAACCATGATCATACAAGGTTGTTGCTGATCTACCAAAAACAGGCAAGAGCATAGCCATCCGAGCCAAAACGTACCGACGTAAATCCAAAATATTAAAATTGCTTGGGTATACATAACTTATCCATGGGCAAAAATCAATCCCTTCTTGTGAGGATGTGGGCCAGAAATTTTCCAACATACCATACATAAGAGACCTAAGGCATTGATGAGGCTAGTATAGAAGCAGTAAATAGAACTGCACATAAGCCAACATAATGCATTGAGCAATTCTGAGACGCACATGCAATGGCAGCAGGTTGTTAATTTCCAATACTTGAGCTTTAGGTGAAATCTTTGGAGCACCATGTCATGTTTTTCCCTCGCGGACACATTTCAATCGATCGGATGTCCTAGGTGGCGTATTATGGCTTGAGGGGGAACAACCTCACTTGGCCATAAAAGCTTGTGCCAATTGAATTCATTAAGTGGCAACAACTTGGACATATGAAAATTAATATATAGTCCAGTTGCCAAGCCAAATAAATGCAAAGCATGCATAATTTGCTTTACATCCTCATCTTTTTTGGGCACGAAAAGAGAGTCATCGACATATGCTTCTCCTATAAATTGTTTCCCAGAAGGTAGAGCCAGAGCATGCAAATGACTTGAGGAATTGAGGGCTTCAAGATGCAACAACAAAGGGTGTGAAGGAATTGCATAAAGCAAAGCACTAAGAGGACACCCTTGTTTGTCTGAGCGCCCTAGAGCCCAAGCACTTGTGACAGAATCACCCAACAAACTTGAAGAAATGCTATGAGCATACAAGAGAAATACCACCCAAGAGATTTTCGACCCAAAACCTAGCCTTTGCATTGTTTTTGTAATATAATCCCAAAACACAATATCAAAAGGCCTTTTCAATGTCAATGTGCATGACCAATACATCTTGTTGAGTGTATTTTGCATACTCCATGCCAATGATGACTTTTGCCAAATTGTTAGTAATGTGCCGGCGAGGTATGAAACCATATTGGGATTGATAAAGTCCACGATGCAGGTAATCGTTAATATGGTTGACTATCATTTTGGCCATCAATTTGTAAACCACCGGCATAAGAGTGATAGGTCTCTAGTGAGAAAATTGATCAACAAAAGCATGCTTTGGCAATAGCTTGAGCAGCCCTTCTTTCCAAGAAAGGGGGCATCTTGCTTCTCCCAAGCTCTATTTATGATAAGCAGTAATGGTTCCTTAAAGTAGTCCAAAAAAGACAGGAAAACTTCAACAGTAAGCCTGTCCCAACCAAGAGATTTGTCGTAAACTTGCCTGCAACTTTGCCTCAGTGAACGCAACTTCCAAATTTTGTGCTTGATGTTTAGAGAGTATGGGAGTAGCATGCGACATAAAAAAATTACATGCCTACCTAGCTTCTTGTGTAAGAGGAGCGGTGCTTCAAAAATCTTTCCATAGTGAGAAACTAAAGCTTTTGCCAACTGCTTTGGGGAAGATCTCCGATCCCCATAGGGAAGTTTGACTCTTTTGATGTCCTGAGATTGATGACAATGAAGCAAATGCTTGAAAAATTGTTTGGAGGCACAACCTTTATCAACAAAAGCATGTTTCCTTGCACGAGTCTGCCATTCAGCCAATTTCCGTTCATCATTATGTCGTATAGTAGTACGAGCTAAAATCAATGCATTAAGGCCAGTCTCCGCAAGCAAGAAGGAATTAGCCATACGCATCAATCGTTGACATATATCCCTTGCCTGCTAAACATTGCCCGACAATCGAGTCATATAGTGCTTTCCATAATCATTAACAACACTGGATAAGCATAACAAAGCACAATTACGCAGCAACCATATCTATATGCATATGGAAGATCAAAGGCGGGATTATCTCCATAATCATGTTACAAAAACTTCATGCGTCGAATATGTATTGTTGACATGCAAAAGGCATTTCCTGGGCAAAGAAGCAACATATGGAGACGGGCCAATATGTAAAGTCAAATATATTAGAGCATGATTCGAGAGGCATAAAGTATAGCCAATCCTCATATCACACACAAAGGCATCACACTAATGCCTATGAAAGAGATACCAACTGTCAAGGCGAGCTCGGCAAGAGGATCGAACATTGTGCTGAAAAGTGTAATGGAATATGACTATGACATGTATAGTAGCGAATTTAAATAACCATAGTGAATATTTTCTTTAAGAGGGTTCTTTCGGGATCATAAGAAGATTACTTGATTGAAATTAGAAAAATGAACATTACACCTAATTAGCTTGACGTGAACAATACTTGTAAGAGAGAGAGAGAGAGAGAGAGAGAGAGAGAGAGAGAGAGAGAGAGAGAGAGAGAGAGATTTGACAACAGTTGAGGATCGGATTTACTTGGAGCTGGCGGTCCCCTCTCCAAAAGGATTTTTTATTATAGATTCTCCCATGTAGAGAGACTTGATACAATACAAGGTTTGTGTTCCTTGAGACCTCGTTGATGCAATGAAGATGGAAAAATTCATGCACAAAGATTATGCCCTTAACTATCTTATCAAAGCATTAACTTGTCCCCGGCCTCAATCCCAAGACCTCAAACACCTTCAAAGGTGGAGAGAGCTAGCAGGGAGTGAGGAAAGGGAAGAGGAAGAACAAACATACAAGAAAGAAATGGACTCCTCACTTGTTATTACTCTTGTTGCTTAGCATAGTAATGGAGATGAAGGAGATGGAAAACATGCACTTTGGATCATGGCTCTTGGTTGTATTTGCGTTTTATAGCCAAGAGTTGTTGGTATAGGCTCTCCAATTCTCAAGCTGCTTGGAGAAGGAGATGGAGTTCTTGCACAACACACCATGAGAATGAGAGTGTGTGGGAGTGTGTGTGTGTGTGTGTGTGAGAGAGAGAGAGAGTATATGGGCAAGCACACCCCCTCCTAGCTTGGGTCGACTCCCTCTTCTAGCTCATGTTGGAAAATGATTGGACTTCATCAATCCTGGCCAATCACAAGCTTTGTGCATAACAAGCAACAAGGGTAGCATTAGTACAAGTGTCCTCCTTACCCCTTTGAGAGAGAGGACTTGAATAATGCTTGAAAAATTAATTAAATAAACTAAATTCTCATTGGACCCCTTTGGAGGCCAACCAATAGGCTATAGGCACCTTATCAGGGCAACATGGGGAGGAGCTTGACATGTGTCCTTGTTGCCTCTTTTGTTTTGGTCTTTCCTTGAATGAGTGTGTGTGTGTTGTATATCATGCCCCTACTTGTAGGGCTCGCCCCCCATTGTGTAAGGATCTAGGTTGACTTTGGAGCTCCTTACCCCTTAAGCACCTTAGTCATGAAGCCCCTCAAGCACCTTAGTCATAAATCACGACAAGCACCTTAAGCACCTTAGTCATCAAGCATGACAAGCACCTCAAGCACCTTAGTCAGCTCAAGCACGACAAGCACTTCAAGCACATTAATCAGCTCAAGCACATGCTTAGCTTGTCTAAGGTCTAAAATACCCTAAGGTCTTAGGTCTAAGGACTTTTAACACTAACCTTTGGAGGTATTTAATGAATCTAACCCTAAGGTATTTTAAGGTCCATTATTTGGTCATTGCTCTTTGACAGACCATCTCCCTTTTGGACCCATTTCCTTCTCTCCCTTTGGTCCTGAACTGATAGACCTAAAAGCACATGTCTTTAACTCTTGTTCCCATCTATTTTCCCACATCAAATGGTTAATTCAATATGAGAAAATCATTTGTGTTAGGTAAATAATAGTTTTTATGACAATAACTTTCTCTTGAAATCATAGTCCTCCTCAACTATGAGGTAGAGAAGATGAAGCCTTAGTCATTAGTCTATTTGTCTTAGCGGGTAGAGGATCCTTTTTTACCCTACGACATCATTCCAGAATGGATGACTAATCCATTTGGTCCTGGAGAGACTTAGCTGCTGCAAGCATGTCTGCTCTTTAGTCCATGTCATACTTTCCAAAGTAGAGTGACAAACACTACTTGGTGTTTGGGAGACATTGTAATCACAAACATGATTCTAAGCATGCATACTACTTGAATTTGTGCACAATAAAAAGTGAGATCTATTCTTATAAGACAAAAACATTGTTCATTTAAAAGAAATATTTACTTTTGCTTACTTTTATGTAGCATTGTAAGCATTGACAATAACTTTGGGTCGTAGCACCTCTTCTTGATCTTCGATCTGTGAGGGGTCTTCAATAATTGGTTCTGTTGGTGGCTCTTCTTTGTAAGGCTTGAGTAGGCTCACATGAAAAGCATTGTGTATGAGCCAATGGTTGGGCAACTTGAGTTGATAGGCCATCTCATTGATCGGTTTTAAGATTTGAAAAGGATCATAGTATCGATTTGCTAATTTAGAATAATATTTTTGGTGGCCTGTAGGACTTTTGATCGTAGTTAGCCTCAATCGAGCCTTGAGAAACTTAAGTAAGATCCAATCATTTTCTTTGAATGTTAAGGCTCTTCTGTGCTTGTTAACTGTAGCTTTCTGCCTTTGTTGGGAGATGGATGTAGCCTCCTGAATCTTTTGGAAAGATTCTTGTAGGTCTCGGCTATACTCATCGGCAACGAAGATCTTCCCGTGTATCTTAAGTAGCAAGGGACTTTTAGGTCTTTCCTCAATGATGACAAAGGTGTATTTCTTGTATAGTATGGACAATGTTATTGCACACATACTCTACACGTGGTAGATACTTCTCCCATTGATCCGTTTGTGGGTGATAGGCCGAAGAGAAATTCAACCTTGTACCTAGCCTTTCAAAGATATCTTTCCAAAAATTACTGGTCATTCTAATTCGACATGATAGATGTTGGCATTCCATGGTGTTTGCAAATCTGAGATATGAAGAGGGTTGCCATTTGGTGTGCCTTAATAGTCTTTTTGACAGGAATAAAGTGTGCTTGCTTGCTAAACTAGTTGACTATTGTCCATATTCCCATATTCCCATGGATAGACTTGGGCAATCCAAAGATAAAATCTATGGAGAAAAATTAGACCCAATGGAGAAAAATCCATTGGTAACTTTATAGGGATGTCATTGATAAATACATCTCAAAATCTATTTAGAAAATTAGACAAGCCTAATTCTTCATGATTCCTACCATTTTGTTTTGTTAAAACATTAGCATCATTTAGAGACTCTTTGACAAAAATCATGTACGAGGAAACCAATCTTTTCATTGACTTATCAAAAGTAGGTGAATTTACAAGACGTATAGTACGACCCGACTCATTGGCATCTAATACATGTTCTTTTCCTTGTAAGTGAAATAAATTCTCCTTTTAGTGAACTTCATGTTGGCAACCATACGATTGAACCATGGTGCCCCTAGGATAACACCCTCATGTTGGAGAAGGGAGATGAAAGAGGATATTAATTTTGCTAGCTTTCATTTTCGAGGTTTACAATTGAAACCTTTTTTTCGAGCTTTTGAGTGATCGCGTAGCACTAATGATATCTTTAATAAGTATGACATGGAAAAATTAAAGAGTGCATAGTGCATTCCTTCAATTACCAAACATTTATAGGTGATACAAATGCAAGTACTAGTTTGCTTAAGAAAAATGTAACTTTAAAAAAAGTATCATCTGTAGTCAATCTCAAATTTTTTGTCAGAGCCTCCTTTGTACATAGACATCTTTTTCAAAACAAATATGTGCTTGGGCTCCCACATGGGACTTCAAACCACATAATTTATTTTGCCAAAAACCCCATCCACCCCGTCTTGGGCTTCGTGAGATTTAAGGATTTTTGCACACATAACATTGAAAACATAAAAATGTAATGTATAGTGAAAGTAGCATACCAAATAAACACCTTCAACCTCAAACCCAAACTACATTCCAAGTCTGTCATGTAATACATCGATGTCATACCACACAACAACCAAAATTCCATGTCGATGTCATATGGCTACCATGTACATTAAAAAATCAAAACATCAAAATGTCATGACCGAAGAGTGTTTCCTAAATCAAGTGTGTAGCCACAATCAACATTTCATTGTTCCACATGCAATGTCGGACAAACATCTTTCATAGAGCACATCATCTAGCTCTAGACACATGCAATGCATCATATCCACTGGAAAGCTCTACCCAAACCACCACACCCCGCAAACAAGTCCAAAACATAGTCGTAAGGGTTGGTAAATGTTGCTAGCAACCACTTGACCACATAAAAAGTCATTTAGAAACTTAAAGCAAACACACATATACTACAACATTGACTAATGTCATTCATATACTAGTCTTACCAAAAGAACAAAGAAGACCTCTCTGAACCGCCTCTAAGAATAACACCACCAATCTCCATGGGGAAGAGTAAATCATCCATCATGTAGCTAGAGTCCGCTAGAAACAATCTCTCATCAATTTTCTCTCCTGCCTCTCTATTATAATGTGGCACGGGATGCCCAACACGATACCAAAGACACATGGTAAGATCAAGTACTTGCATTAGTAAGTAACTCATAGAGTGAATGACTATGTTACAATGTTTTTAATTGTGAATTTAAATTAGCAAACAAAGTATCTAATCTCAGGACCACGTCTCTAATGAGTGGATGTCGATATGCCTTCTTGTTACACATGAGGGTCCCATGTACGCAAGGGCACAAGTCCTACCCTCGTTGCATCTGCAATAAAATCTCCAATTTGCTCTTCCATACACATGGTCACCAAAAACCCCTCATCGGCCAAAAACTCAAGTGCCACATCCATGCACCCCGTCACTAGATCCTTGGAAAATGTGTTCCACTTGGGAACACTCATACCCTCTACAAAATAGATTCATGGTATGTAAACACATAACCATAGTTAGCTTCAGGTACAGCTTAAAATTTTTGATACTTACCCAATGCGATTGGTCCTAGACCATCCACAAGTAAAGCTGTAGGGAAGTTTGCAAAGATAAGCGTAGCAACCTCTCGACATGGCACACCATCTTTTCTATATAGATTTGTATTTTGCGTTGCAAAAAATTTATTGTTGCTATAAGAAAATAAAACATTATACACATTTAAAGTCTTTGAACTATGCAACATAGCATGCAAATAAGTTATCATTACCCAAATCTACCTATCAAGGGCAAACTTGTCAATTTGCAAGATATCCACAAGCAAAACATCAACAACAGTTTGGTAATGGAACCCTGCAATTGTTATCCCAATAAGCATTGAACTAGAAAACAAGGAATGCACATTTGCAAATGAAGTTTTTAAACTTACCAACAGATTGTGTGGTAGGCCTCCTCTCCCAAGCATGGCACCCAAGTGAAGACTCAGCAACAAACGAAGTAGTAAGCACCAAGGAGGGCGTAGTAGCATGCACCTTAGATGAGGGTGCCATAAGAGGTGTAGTGGCTGCCAAAGAGGACATGAGAGGCTCCGTAGATGGCAAATTGGGAGGCACCCTGGATGTACCAGGAGGTTCCATTTTCCCTTTACCCTTCTTTAGAGCATTGCTTGCTTGTGTAGTGTCTTGAGAACCATTACCAATGGTGTGTCGAGTACTTCCATGAGAGTCTAGAGGAAGCGACTCTTCTTGTTCCGCTATTGAGTACTCATCACTCTCATCCGGGAACCGTACACTCATTGATAACCATATGGCATAATGTCGACATATGTTAGCACAAAAGCATATTGTTCATACACAAGAAAATAATAGTCACAAGTATTGAAGTACTTACTCTCTCGTAATAGCATCTCTTGCTTTGGAATAACTCCCACTGGATAATCCATCCACTAAGGGCAAACATTTTCCTCCCATGTGGTCACATTCCTCTCTAGCAAGGAGCGAGAGTACATAGTACTCTCATTGTGCACATTAATCTAGTCCCTACTGAATAATGGGATTTCATGCAATTGTTGCTCCTCTACACATTGCCCAATTCATCTACATAATTTTGAGACCATATATGATTGAAAATTTTTGCCAGAACTTCCTTTGTATGAAGACCAATTTTTTTAATTAAAAAAAATCATAGACCCTATCTTGGGCTCCCACATGGGAATCAACATGGTCATTTGTATTACAAATTTTTGACAACAAGTCCATCCACCCATCTTGTGCTCCCATGGGGGACTCAAGGATTTTATGTAATCTTAACAATCAAATAATCACACTCAAAAATTTACCACCCCATTTTGTTGAAGAGTGCAACGTAAAGTGGCAAACCTGAAAATAACTCTTTTTGTTGAAAACACATGTTCATGCTACTGTCAAAGGACATCACTGCATCCATTAGATAAAGAAAAGCCTACATACACAATGAAAAATAGAAACCATACTCAAGTTTCTCTTGTGTAAACTCATACACATCTAAATCAATCAATTGCAATTCTTAAATACACACTTGCAAAATGTGATTTTCATGCTAATATTTTAGAATTGATCAAAGGAATTTGGAAGCTGTGGACTTTCTACTTGCAGCCTCTCAATCACAAGTATAGCCTCCCCATGCAAGTGAACCCAATAAGTTTATTTCTTCATGTAAGTCCAAAAAAGTTTATAGTCTCCGAAATGAGGGTATTGTGGATCTTTAGACTTAGTGAGACTCATTAGATGTAAAATTATCTTCTTTCTACAATAAAGCACATCAATCATATCAAACACTAATATAGAAACATGAAATATAAAGTAGATTAGTATCAAGCAAGAAAGAAACTGCATGATTACCTCTCCAAAGTGATCATTGAGCTTGTCAAACAAATGAAATTATCTCTAGTAATCTTAAACATGCCATGTTCATTTCATTTAATGCTAAACAACAATTTGAAGAACTTGTCGCTATTGAGAGGATTGACAATCGATAGATACTTGTATCCCCTATCCTTCAATCGCTCCTCCTCCACTTTAGTGGCCTTGTGTAGCCGCTTCTTCCTCTCAACATCATTTAGACCAAGTGCATCAAGTTTTTCTTTCTCTTTGGCCACAATTGCACTAAAATCATCCTAGAACACAAAATCTTATTGAAACCATGACAATGACATATATACATCAATCTAAGAACATGTAGTGTAGGTATCACCTTCCACACTAGTTGAGAGATGATTCCACATGGCATGTTGTACCATGGTGTAGCACCATGGTAATACCTTGCCATCACAGTCATCTCCACTCTGCCACATTCTCTCATGTCGGGTGACAATTTGTGAAGAATTGATTCTTTATTTGCCATACCAAAATTTTGAAACATATAGACCTTATGAGTGATGTCTGGCGTGACGTGTACCCTAGATATGCTGTAAATAAAAACAAATCAAAGAGATGAACACAAGCATTGTTGCAAGACATGTTAGTAGGTTAAGTGACTAGTAAACTTACACATTGGATGTGTCAAGTGCAAGTAACAACTCTGCTTCTTTGACTTTGGTTGGCTCAAGAAATTGACAACAAACACTAACATGGTATTGAGCATTGTCAGAGTACTCTATCATAAAACAAATATAATCATAATTTGAAAAAACAAAGCATTTTGTATGTTAAAAAAAAAGGATCTTACTATCTTTGATTCTCTTCCACCATGTTTTTAACCTATGGTTGTGATCCAAACGAGAAAATTTTTCCCTTTAAGCTCCTACCACTCTTTCCCAAGCGCTCTCTTGAACTCAGCATTTCTTTCCCGCCAAAGTGGTCCCCATTCCTCCATGTCGGTTGTGGTGATTGGTATGGTGTCTCCTCTAGCATCCCCAACCGACACAAGAAAGTGACCCATTGTTTCCAAATATCTAACAAAATCAAATGAGAAAATGAGCCATTCTATATCATCTCTAGCAAGCCTAACAGCATCATGCACCATTAGTAGACATAGAGGAACAAGAGGTGGCAAGGTTCTCTTCTTATCATAAAACTGACTTAGAACATCCTTCATTAGGCCAAGTGAGATTTTATTTCCTAAGTGTTTTGAATGCTTATTCTCCTCTCCATCATCTTCCCCTTCTTGATCACTTCCATTACTATCTTCTTCATTATTATGAAGATCTTCAACTTGCACATTGGTCTCTGCAGTTAGGAAAAAATGACAAGCATGGACAATCAAAAACCACATGCAACTAGAGTTAGCTAGAACTACATGTTTGTGATTTATAAAAATTTTACCAGTCTCTCCTTTATTTAGAGACCACTTTTTTCAAAAAAATATAATGACCCATTGATGGGCTCTCACTTGAGATTTAAGGATAAACCAAAACATAAATCATACACACTTTCTTCATCAATATATAACAATGTTAATCAATCACAAAAATAGCTGTCCACCTTATCATAGGCTCCCACATGGGAATTAAGGGTTTTCTACAAGGAATTTCATCAAACAACTTTTGGCCAAAAAAACCATATACCTCATGGTAAATATTGTAAAACACATAATCATGGATAGCAATTAAAGCTCACTTTTTTTGGCAAGTCTTATAAAATATAATAGATACAAATTTTCAAATACTATACAAAAATCAAAACACCATTCAATGCTAAACATAAAAAATTCAAAGTATGGCTGCATAATTCAAAATTTACCTGTGAGCTCGGTGTCATCCTTGATGTTGTTGGAATCTTATAACTTAAGACTCCTCATCAATGAACACACACTTTTTGGGAATACAACTCTTCTTTTTGGGAGGGGTGTCCAACAATCGGACTCTGATGATGCCTCTTGATTGATCATTCTATTTGAGATACTACCCGACCTTAACTTCATGCTCACTCGAGGGTTGGACAAAGGTGAGATTGGAGGTTTGTTTCTCTTTCTATCCCTCTTAAGTCCCATATATTTACACATCAAAAATCCATATTTAGTTCTAATCTTGTGCCTATCTATAGTTACATATAGTATAGTTTACAATTTAGTTCTATCATGGTAGCTCCATATACTAGTTCTTGCATTTAGGAATACCACAAGTTATAATGTACTACATTATACATAATGTGTAGTATGCATATAATATATAGTTATGCTAGGTAATATTTTCCATATAGTTATGTTTTATAGTAGTATATTATTCATACTATGTAATAAATAGTATATAGCTATGTTATGTGGTATGCATATATTTTATATCATATATTGTACTATATATAATATAATATATATATATTATGTACGATACTATACTATACTATACTATATAGTTATATTATATAGTATTCTATGCTATATACTATACAATAATATATAGTATATACTATATATTATTGTATACTGTAATATACTATATAATTATAGTATGTAGTATGTTATACGATATACTATATGATACTATATTATATACTATATACATATACCAAGTTAAATCCATGTATTTCTGAAAATAATCCAGCAAAACACTATCAAAATATTGTCTGAGTCCGTAAAATGCAAATAAGGGGGCAAATAGAGCGGATGATGGGGGGGCTTTGTCCCCCCTTTTTTTCGCATTTTGTAGACTCAGACAATCTTTGATGGCGTTTTGCGGATTTATCCAATGGATGTTTTCCATTTCTTGTATTTTTGAAAAAAAAAATCGTCAAATCTACCCATGTTTGTATAGAATGCAGCTAACGACAGCTTGAAACTTGCAAAAAAAAAGGGGGAGCAGAGGATGATGGGGGGCTCTACTCCCCCCTTTTTTTGCAGTTTGCGGATTTACCAAATCTACCCATTTTGCAGGGTTATAGTTCGCAAATTTACCAAATAAAAACTTCATCAAATCTACCCATTTTTCGCGCAAAATGTCGCAAAAAGTAGCTTGATAATATCAAAAATAAAGGGGGACGAGAGTCCCTCCCATCATCCGTGGATGATGGGGGGGCTCTGCCCCTTTTTTTTCCCAATATTGTCAAGCTACCGTTTGCGCCGTATGGGTAACAACGACGATAGTGTAAAGAGGGACAGAAGAACAGAGAGACTTGAAAGAGAGAGAGAAGAAAATGTCAACATACCTCTGAGTGGGGATTCTCTGAGTGCTCCTCAAGCAAGACTCTTCTTGATCTCTTCACAAGTTGTAGAAACCCTAGCTATCTGTTTTCACACTATAAATGGTTAAAGTTTTAATGTTTAACTCATTAAAATCAAAGTATTACATTATATATAAGACAAATGATACAACATAGAATGTATATTATATATAATATCTACAAAATATATACTATACATAATATATACAATATGATGATAAATAATATATATAATCTAACGATATATAGTATATATAATATAATGTACATGATATATATAGTTTACATAGTATATATATTATAACAATATATAGTATAGCTATATAATATAATATATAAGGTGTAGTATATAATATAGTATAGTATATATAATATGAGATATATAATATATATGGTATAGTATATAGTATGTATAGTATTATGTTTATATAGTATACATAGTATATCGACTATAACAATATATATATATATATATATATATATATATATATTATAACAATATATAGTATACATATATTATTGTATATATAATATATATATTATATAATATAGTATGTATAATATGATGTATATGATATATGTAGAATACATAGTATATATATTATAACGATTAGCTCGTGCGACCCGCCTACCGGCGGGTCTCGCTCACTCTTAAAATGACACACATACGATCAAAACTATCACCAATAACCTACGGATACTTTTTTATCCATTGTTCAAATGCAAGTTTTTGTCTCTCTCTTTTGCACACGCGTGCGTCACACACACACACACACACACACACACACACACAGAACATAAAAGGACATCACTAAAGAGACATATTTCAAACAAAAAAAGTTTTTGTTTACATTATTGCCAAAAAGGCTAAGGAATTTATCTGAATAGCACTCTTAATCGTGCTATTTCAACATGATCAAGATATTGAGCTAGAGCTCTACTCACTTCTCTTAAATCTATTTTTTGAACCCAAGTTAAGTAAATCTCGCTCTCTCTTACCATGACACACATGATGTTTATAAGACTTGGATTTGTCATTGCTCACAAAAAATGCCTTAACCCATATCTCATTGGTGTATGACCTTGTACAAAGTGGGTACCATATGACCATATTCTAAGTACCAGATAGTTTGTCCCACTTCGCCATTGGGGGGTAGAGAGAGAGAGAGAGAGAGAGAGAGAGAGAGAGAGAGAGAGAGAGAGAGAGAGAGAGAGAGAGAGAGAGGAATGGAAAGTTGCAAGATCATCGGAGGCCCTCCAAACTTGCCATTATCTTATACATACATAAGTGTCTCATGTCATTTTAGCCTTCAGAAGACATTAATATAACATTTTAGTTAATCTCTCTCTCTCTCTCTCTCTCTCTCTAGAGGACACCCACATGATGTCACACATTTCTCCTCATACTCATACATCATTACACTTTTATGCTTTTTCTCTATTTTTTTATGACATCTCTATCTATTTCTCTCCCTTATCCCTCTATTTTTCTCTCTTTATTCTCTCTTTTGATCTTTCTCCTTCTCCAATTTTACTCTTTGTTCTCTTTTTCATCTCTTTCTTTCTCCACCCTATCAAGTCTCTATCTGTTTATTTTCTACCGTTCGAGGATGAGTTGCAGCATAGGTCATTTTAGCATTTAGAAGATGTTAATATAACATGTCATTCCAACTCTCAATAATGTCTCTCTCTCTCGCTCTCTCTCTCTCTCTGCAAACCTCGTATCAGATTCACCATGGTGTAACCATTTGTTCTTATAGGTCATTTCAACATTTAGAAGATGCAATTAATACAACATTTCATTCCAACTCTCAATAATGTCTCTTTCAAGTTTTTTATTAACGTTCTTGGGAGACCATTTCCTAAAAGGGAGCTAATACTGAGTGAGCATGAGCATGAGAGAGAGAGAGAGAGAGAGAGAGAGAGAGAGAGAGAGAGAGAGAGAGAGAGAGAGAGAGAGAGAGAGAGAGAGAGAGAGAGAGAGAGAGAGTCTCCATGCCTACCACTTGGGAAGGTTGCATGTGTATAGGCAATAACCATTTGAGTTGTCAGCAAAGCATGCCAATCCATGCAAAGAGGCCATGAAGGCCGCATTGTCGCCTATGATGGAAGATTGAAGCTATGCCATTTTTTGGCTTTGGGGTCATATACCAATCCCTCTGTCCTTAGGAAATGAAATACCAAGGTGCAGAAAGAGCCCTACCTTTGCACATATGGTTGAATAGCCTTGACGACCTGATAGCCTTCCATCGAGTGCACACCGCACTAGAACAAAAGATGCTTGAGATATGCAACCATGCGATGATTTTCTTGAACATCTCATCGCGAAGGGAAAGGAAGGAGTCCACCCCAACGTATTGTGCATCATAAGAGACTACCTGTGGGAAACACACCTGCCACCCCAATCCCACTCACTTATCCCTTTTGGCCAGAAGCTCTGACATGAACGGATCAGTGAGAGTCTCCATATCAAAAATCAAGGATATGGTGTAAGGAGGAGCGTGAGCTGGAAACCTGAGGGTGGAGCATTCTGCTCCTACAGAAGGAGGTAAATGGGAGGAGCACCATAGCTGTTAAAGAAACCTACATGTGGGTAATATTGTAAGCAATATGGGAGCAATAACCTGCAGAGTCGTAGAAAATGTGAATTTGTGTGTGTGTGTACATGACGCGTCTTCTTGGTGGTTTGGAGGAGCCGCTAGCGTATAAAATTATAAAGTTTAGATTTCTGCCCCAAAATGTGGGAAGCTTTCAGCCTATGGATGAAAGACTACAGCTTGTTATGGGGATGGAAGTTGAAGACATGCACGGATGCATAAATAGGAGGTTGGCTCATGATTTCTTTGCTCAATTGGTCTGCGTAAGGAGCAACGTAATGCTTGGTCATTGACAGAGGGGGAGGTGTATGGCGCTTTGGTGGCACTTTGAGCACGATCAGTTTGCAATTGGGCAAGACGGAAGCTACGCAAAGACCTACCTAACTGGTTGCGTGCACCATTTCTAAAGTACACAGATTCTGCTCCAGAGTGATCAGCCTCCTACCCTTGCTTTGCGCCATCTACAATGCCTTTCTCGGGACACGACCATGGAAGCTCGCAACCGTATTTTGACACTTCATCCTAGGGTATTGCAACTTCCATCAGTAACACACCCTCGCTTCGTATCCATTGCAAAAAACCACATTTGGACATATCCTGTAATCCATGTGCTCCTTGTGTAACCTAGCGATACGCTTGTGTAATGCCACATGCCTTCAAGGTGCACTTGTACGTGATTACATTGGAGAGATGCCCTCTCTTTGCATCTGCTAAAAAGAACTCTTTTCCTTCCTAACCCTGACCCTATTGGACATATCCTAGAATCAATGCACTCCATGAGACAACATGCATATGAAGAGACACCCTCGCTTTGCATCAGCTGAAAACAGTCCAGATCGTTTGTAATTGCATCTGAAAAGACACCATCTCTTCGCACCTGTTGAAAATTGCCCAGAGCTGCTTGGCCTTGCCCATTTCTCAATCACTACATGAGACAACATGCATCTGGAGAGACACCCTTGCTTCGCATCAGCTGAAAATAGCCCAGATCGTATGTGATTGCATTTGGAGCGACACCATAGCTTTGCATCCGCTGCAAAATGCCCAGAGCTCCTTGGCCTTGCCCATTTTGCAATCGGTGCATTTCAAGAGACGACATTTAGAGAGACACCCTTGCTTCGCGTCAGCTTAAGACAACCCAGATCGTATGTGATTGCATCTGGAGAGACACCATTGCTTTGCATCCGTTGAAAAACACCCAGAGCTCCTTGGCCTTGCCCATTTTGCAATCAGTGCATTTCAAGAGACGACATCCAAGATAGGAAGCTCCTCAAGCTTATAAAGTGCACCACATTTGGCATACATGTCGACCAAGGCAGTGCCGACCACGACATATCTTGCAATTAATGCACTCCATGAGACAACATGTTGCTAGAGAGACACCTTGGCAAAATGTGGGAAGCTTTCTGCCTCTCGATGAAAGAATATGGCTTGTTATGTGGATGGAAGTTGAAGACATGCATGGATTCATAAATGGGAGGTTAGCTCATGATTTCTTTGCTCACTTGGTTGGCGTAAGGAGTGACATACTGCTTGGTCATTGACAGAGGGGGAGGTGTGTGGCGCTTTGGGCACGATCAACTTACAATTGGACAAGACGGAAGCTACGCAGAGACCTACCTGACTGGCTGCATGCACCATTTCTAAAGTACACAGATTCTGCTCTAGAGTGCTCAGTCTCCTACCCTTGCTCTCCGCCATCTACATTGCCTTTCTCGGGACACGACCATGGAAGCTCACAACCGTATTTTGCTACTGCAGTCTAGGGTGTTGCTGCTTCCATCAGTAACACACCCTTGCTTCGCATCCGTTTCAAAAAGCTATATCTGGATATATCCTGCAATCCATGCACTCCTTGTGTAACCCAGTGACATGCTTGTGTAATGCCACATGCCTTCAAGGTGCACATGTACGTGATTTCATTAGAGAGATGCCCTCTCTTTGCATCTACTGAAAACAACTCTTTTCCTTCCTAGCCCTGACCCTATTGGACATATCCTGGAATCAATGCACTTCATGAGACAACATGCATCTAGAGAGACACCCTTGCTTCGCATCAGCTGAAAACAACCCAGATCGTATGTGATTGCATCTGAGAGACACCATCGCTTCGCATTCACTGAAAAATGCCCAAAGCTACTTGGCCTTGCCCATTTCGCAATCGGTGCATTTCAAGAGACGACATCTGGAGAGACACCGTTGCTTTGAACCAGCTGAAGACAGCCAAGAGGCGTATGTGATTGCATCTGGAGAGACACCATTGCTTTGCATCCGTTGAAAAACTCCCAGAGCTCCTTGGCCTTGCCCATTTTGCAATCAGTGCATTTCAAGAGACGACATCCATGACAGGAAGCTCCTCAAGCTTATGAAGTGAACCACATTTGGCATACATGTCGACCAAGGAAGTGTCAAGCATGACATATCTTGCAATCAATGCACTCCATGAGACAACATGTTGTTGGAGAGACACCTTGGCTTTGCATCAGCTAAAAACAACCGAGAGCGTATGTGATTGCATCTGGAGAGACATCCTCACTTCACATCCACTGCAAAAAGCCACATTTGGACATATCCTGCAATCCATGCGCTCCTTGTGTAACCCAAAGACACACTTGTGTAATGCCAGAAAACATGGTGCATGAGCCAATGGTTGGGCAACTTTAATTGATAGCCATCTTATTGATTGCCTTAAGAATTTAAAAGGAACATAGTATCTTTTTGCTAGTTTAGCATAATACTTTTGGTGGCCCATAGTATGCCTTAGATGAGCCTTGAGAAACTTTAGCAAGACCCCATCACTTTCCTTAAAGGCTAAGGTTCTTCTGTGCTTATTAGCTGCAGCCCTTTTTGCCTTTGCTTTGAGATGGATATAACCTCTTTAATCTATGGAAAATACTCTTGTGAGTCTCGGCTATATCCATCAGTAGTAGCGAAGATCTTCCCATGTACTTCAAGTAGTAAGGGACTTTTGGATCTTCCCTCTTTAACTTCAAAAGGTGCTTTCCCCATAGAAGTATGTACAATGTTATTGTACACATACTCTATAAGAGGTAGGTACTTCTCTCATTGAGAATATTGATCCACTTCCATGACATAGGCTTTTAGTAGATCAAGAATCATTAGATTAGTTATTTCACTTTGGTCATCCATTTGTGGATGATAGACCAAAAGGAAAAATTTAATCTACTTCTAGATTCTCAAAGAGACCCTTTTAGAAATACGTGTGGTCATTCTAGGATCTTTTTCTGACATTATGATTGTTGGAAATCCATGATGCTTGAAAATTTGAGATCTGAAAAGGGTTGCCATTTGATGTGCCTTAATAGTCTTTTTGATAGGCATAGAGTGTGTTTTCTTGTTAAGCCTGTCGTCTGAAACAATCCAAGTTGCTTCCCTCGATCAAATTTCAACTTTCGATATACCACGCATTTTGAAACATACTCTTGTATGTTTACTTTTCATGGTAGACCAACAAAAATACATTTCTACTCCTCGAAGAGTAGACTATGGAATCCTTGTTTTCCCCGCACAAGGAGAAGTATGGGATTCATACATGAATTTCTTATTATATTGGTGGTTAACACATAGCCTATTTCCATTTGGAAGAGAACCGTCCTTCAAGGTGAATGGTTCTTTTTTCTTCCCTATTGCAAACACTGTAATTATATACTTAAAGTCTTGATCACTAGTATACTCATCTATCATAAAGATAGATCATTGTGAGTTGCTATAGACACAACATTTACCCTTGGTTGTTGTGAAAGTGCATTGACCACTTGATTGTGCTCGTTAGCAATGTGAACAATATGAAATTTAAACTGAAAAAGAAAATTTTCCCATATCATTTGTTTGTCGGAGAGCTTGGTTTGCATCATGAACTTTCTTGAGGTTTTGTGATCCATTTGTAGAATGAATGGAGTCCCTAAGAGATAGTGTTTCCACGTGTTTATGGCATATATAATAGCTAGTTGCTCTTTTTCGTATTTGCCCAATACTCACTTAACGAAGTTGAGTCTTTGACTGTCATATGCTATGGCATGCCCTTCTTGAAGCAAAATAATTCCAAGGCAATCACCACAAGCATCACATTGGAACTCAAATGGCTTTGAGAGATCTAATAGAGTGAGCACACTTTGAGAGATAAGATTCTCCTTAAGCTTAAAATTATATTGTAAAATATCTCTCTTGATGGGAGAAACCATAATACAAAGCCTTTTGGAGGGGGGACCGGCTCCATGCAAATCCGGTCCTCAACTATTGTCAATTGCTTAATTTCTCTCTCTTTTGAAGTATTGTTCATGCTATCTAACTAGGTGTTATGCTTTTTGTTGCTCTCTCCACCCAAGCACTCTTGTAATCCTCATTAGGAATCTATTCTAATAAAATGATCACTATGTTCATGCTATTTTCTGCTACACACAAGCTACTAGGCCATTAAATGTTACATACATCAATGCCGTGCACAATATTCCAAACTTCCTTTGACACAAGAACATGTTGCATCATGTCCATATAGGGTATTTGTCCCCATCCAATCTGCCCTCAGCATCCAGCATCTTGAACACATCTGTGTTGTTGTCAGCCATGGAAAATGCTTGCATCTGATGTGAAAACTATCCGAAATGAGGAGAAGCTGAGTGAGATCAGTACGTGCTATACAACACAACTCGTAGTAGACTGTATTGGACCTGTTATGCAGTATTTGGCACTGACACAAATTCTACACAAAATGACAAAATTGCTTGTGCAGACTTGGCTGTAGTGGAAACGGAGGCCAAAATGAGTCCGAATCAGAAATCTGAGCATGTGAATGCTCGCCAAAGCTCGCAAAATTGAAGAAAGTGAACAGGTGTGTGTTGGAGCTGTTGTCGACTAAGCCCGGGAGGATGCAACCTGCTCTGATACCAATTGTTGAAATTAGGGTTGCAAAGAAATGCACAGAGCTTGGAGAAGAGGAAGGAAGCTCAAGGCATTGTGTTACTTAGTGTGAAATGCAAAGATAGATATCCCTAGATTGATGGGCGTATATACAATGCACGGGAAAAAAACCTCCTAAAGAGAGAAAAAATGCCCCGACGGTCCTAGTGTGTTCACACACATCAGTACCACATGTATATGGTAACATAGATTCTAGCATGTCAAATGACATGAGGTTTTTTTTAAAGCACTTATTCTGATAGGCCCTTGACGAAAAAAAATAGGTGTCAATTTTAGGCCTTGATCTAAGTCTAGATCCCACTTTAAAAGCTCTACATCTCTAAGCTTCTTTTACAAAAAAGAATGTAAGCACAAAGAATTGAATTAGAAAGAATCCCTAAACTCTATATCTCCCCTACCTATGGGTCCATGTAACCTTTTCACTTTCTTTAATTCAAAGTTTTACCAGCTTTAAAAAATCCATAGGTCCTCATTGTAGTCCTTACTTTAAAAGTTCCACATCCTTAAGTTCTAGATTGAACTTTGAAATCTCTAAAAATAAAAATAAAAAATCTCTAGAGATTAAAGCCCTAAACGATATATCCTTCCTTAAAGTTTGAACTAACAAAAATAACCATCTTATAAATGGCAACTTTAGTATATCATCTCAGTTTCAATGGGTGAAAGAACTTCTCAAAATGAAAAGGTGACAACATTTGTGGAGCCACCCATTATGCTAAGTCTTTATCATTTAACCTTTAAAGCTTTCAACTTTTCATGTTTTTTCATGCTTTCAAAGGCAGCTCAAAATCCTTTCCTTGGTAAATAAGCAATGTCACTTTATATTTCAAAACTCAAAACATGTCAATCATTAGATTTACACACTCTTCATTTAAATGAGTGCACACTATCTTAATTCAACCAATCAACATTTTTGGTCTATCTTGAAAATACAACTCAACATTTTTGGCCTGCCCAAAGGGCTAAGGCGATAGGTTGTGTTCCCTTTTTGCTAAGGAAAAGGAAAGAGTTTTTGAAAATATTCAATTTTTTGATTGGATGATGCAAGTAGAAAGATACTCATTTCAAGGAAAATCAAATATATTAGCATATGTTGAATCATGGAAAGAAGACTAGTAAAGTGCCCCCACCTACTACTACCTCTCTATTCCACTACAACCCATTAATTTCCCACAAAGATTCTCATTGGATTTGTGAATTTGGAGGTATAAGTATACAACCTATCACTAGCGTGCACCCTGCATCTCCGCATCGGCGTCCCCTTCCCCTTCTCGGCGTCTGCAATGTTGCTACACAGGCATGTGATCTCTCCCTCTCTGTTGAGCACTTCATGCACAAGATACATTAGCCAAATCCTAACTACACACAGAAAGAAAACACTTCTTTACATGTCTACCTTAGGATCATCAAGAGATTCCTCTTTCCTTCAGCATACATTATAGGTCTCCACCCCCACCCTTGCAAGGCTTCACAACTTTCATGCAAAGCTCTTCCCCCTAGCTCTGCAATGCCTTGCACGTTTGACATGGCAAGACGACAGGGAGATGGCACATATCCACCCCTACGAGCGCATTGCCAAGATTATGCAGAGCAACATAAAACACACTCTCTCATCCCATGTTCGTGTCAACACATGGCATCTCTCCCTTTGTATCTTTCCTCCCCCTTGCCTTGCATTTGTAGACGATGCTTCCCCACATCAACAATTCATCCTCTTGGGCTTCTCTAAGATGCAAGACGTCACCACTTCATCCCCATCCCACCTGCAAAATGTGGTCTTGCCTGTCATAATAACTAATATCTAATTCTCCTAAATGATTTTCTCATGTTAAACTGATCATTTAATATGGAGAAGTGCCAGGGGAGAAAAAGCTAGAATATTGGTTAAGCTGGTAGACCGGCCACAATAGGGATCCAAAGGAGGGAAAATAGGGATCCAAGGGGGGGGGGGGGGGGGGGGGGGGGGGGGGGGGGGGGGGGGGCATCTACAAAAGAGCATTGTGCAACAATGGGATTTAAAGACCCTAAAGTTAATACCATTAAGACTTTCAAAATGCTAAGGTTCCAAAATTCAAAGGTTGTGTCCAATGGTCAAACTTAGTAAAATTGGATGCTTTGTGAGAGTGCTGAAAAAGTCTTCAAGGCTCCTACATAGGAGGGGGTGAGACCTGTAAGTAGGGGATGAGAGACGAACACACACACACACACACACACACACACACACACACACACACACACACACTCACGGGCTCCCTTTACACAAAGGGAATGAGGGACACATGTCATCTCCCTAGGCCAATTGCCCACAAGGTGCACTCAAATCCTATTGGATGGCCATAGAGGTGGACCAATGAGAATTAGGCTAGAGTAAATCTGGTTTAATTTATTTAGCAACACTTAATAAAAAAACCAATACGAATTCTCTAGAAGAATATTGGACAGTCTCCCAAGGTCCACCAATGAGCATTCAGCAGCCTAATGACTTGCATGCTTCCTATTGGCCAGAAGAGAAAGGGGTCTAACGAGAGTTTAGTTGCATTATTTAATTACCTAAAGCTCTCATAAAAGGGGAAAGGGGGACACATGTCACAAGACTATCACTTAAGCTTCTTACATCCTATTGGCTAAGCCTGGAGGGGTCCAATCGGAAGCTAGCAAGAGGGGTCGACCAAGAGACAGAGGGGGCTGATTTTTCAAAGGCATTATTCCACACACACTCACACTAGCTCATGTGTGAAACAAGAAGACTCTCTCTACCCTTCTCAAGCTTTAATGGGAAGCTCATCATCTACTCCAAGCTTGTGAGAAGGGAGACCTACACCAACAACTCTTGGCTTTGTGATGCAAATCCAACCAAGAGCCAAGCTTCAATGCATGCTCAAATTCTCTACCATGCTAATTACGAAGCTATGCTATGATAATATCAGTAATTATGTGAGGAGATGTACATCTTTCTTGTAAGACTACTCATTCTTCCTCTCAATCTAATCTCATAACCCGCTAGCTCTCACCATCTTCAAAGGTGTGTGAGATCTTGGGTCTGAGACCGTGAGGGAATTGATGTTGTGTTTTATAAGTGTTTTTCTTAGTGCTTGAAGCTTCCATCTTCATTGCACTAGCTAGTTGAAGGAACACAAAGAATTGTATTGTAAAATGTCTCCCTTGATGGGGGAAACCTATAATACAAATCCTTTTGGAGGAGGAACCAGATCCATGTAAATCCGGTCCTCAACTGTTGTCAATAGCTTAATTTCTCTCTCTTTTGAAGTATCGTTCATGCCTATCGAACAAGGTGTTATGCTTTTTGTTGCTCTCTCCACCCAAGCACTCTTGTTATGGTCATTAGGAATCTATTCTAATGAAATGATCACTATGTTCATGCTTTTTTTCGCTACACACAAGCTACTCGGCCATTAAATGTTACACTGGTATTAGAGCACAAGGTTTTTCTTTTCTTGCTCAAGAAGGGAGGTCCTCAAGCTAGCTATAAATGGTTGGTATTATTAATTGCAATTGAGTAAGTAGAATAGGGATTTTTCAACCTTGCAGTGCGCCTGCCTTCATGCAAATAACGGGGCATCACCGTCGAGAGCTATGGTCTTAATAGTGGAGTAGTGGAGTCCTATGGGGCTTGCCTACGGCTTAACCACTATTGAGCTATTCGAAGCTTGACAGGAGTTGGTGCTATTTTGGTGTTGAAAGACCCTCTCTTCTATTCCTTGCAATTAATGGTATTCGAGCCACGTGTACAGTAGCTTGAGTGATTTTCTAAAGTTAAAGAGGAGTAACAACTAGGACTTGAAGTGTCAAAGTACACCTAAAAAATTTTACACATAAAAGTTGTTAGAATGGCTGACAATAGTAAAGAGAGTGAAATTAATGTTGATAGCTTTGATTTATCTAATGAGCAGGCTACTAATGATGCCCCTATGCTTGTTAACTATCTTGTTTCTAGGCTTCAACAAGCCATGTGCAATCGATCCCTCCAAAGTGAAGTGCAATGGCAGCTTCGTGCTCATGGGATTCTCCAAGCTCTGTACCATGACGAGAGAATACCTAGGAAGCCTCCTTGTGAGACTTCCAAAAAAGGCCTCTCTCCGATTCAGGAAGAAGAAGAGGATCCATACAAAGGGTTCAAAAATTTGCTTCTTAATGACGCATCTCCTTCTCAAAGGAGAACTCAAGAGCCCCCAGCAAAGGAGCGAGCAATAAGTGAGTCTCCTGCCACCTCGACGGAGATGGCTCAACAAAGACGGCAGGCAAAATGCTTTCCATCACCTCCTAAACGGAGAAGACCATCGCACACTTCTCCACACCGTAATTCAAAGAGGGATGACAAAAACCAGGACAAGAAAAAGCCGAGAAAGAGGTCACTCTCTTCTCCATCTTCTTCATCCTCTTTCTCTTATGAAGAAAGTGATGGTGCCGACAAGGAAGACCAAGGCAAGAAAAAGGCGAGAAAGAGGTCACCCTCTTCTCCATCTTCCTCAAATTCTTCATCTTATGAAGAAAGCAATGGTGTAATTTTTGAACCATAAAAAAGAAGAGGCCATAGAAAATCCTATGCTGGGTGGAAGAGGTCATCGAAGCTCAAGAAGTTCAAAGAGGGAGGAAAGAGCATCTCTTTCCTTACCTACGATGGCACCTTTGGTGCTACGGACAAAGTCTTGGCCTTTTTCCAGCAATTCGATGCGGTGTTTGGAGATGAGGGCTTCATGGAGTCCTCTAAGCTACACCATGTAGCAATGCACTTTCAAAAGTCTGCCAGGCAATGGTGGTCTAGCCTACGGGCTAACGATGAAGCTCCACGAACATGGAAAGCTTTAAGAGCTTCCATCATGAAGTAGTTTTTGGCCATCGATTCCAAAGACAAATTACTCACCGTATGGCGAAGCCTGAAGGTCTCTCCCTACGAATCCATTCACAAATATGTAGACAAGTTTTGGGATTTACATCTCAAAGACAATGTCTTCAAAAACATGGATTCTAGAGAGTAAAAACAACAATTTTGTGCGGGTTTGAAATGGTGGAGTATGTCAACTCCCAAAGGACACGCACCATATCTATGGTTATACACCTTACTATGGTGGCTTCTCGAATCAATTTCCAAACAGGGGCTAAGAGAAATCTTAAGCCCACGAAAAACAAGGGCTCCAATGAGCCTAAGGGGAAGGACAATATCCAAAAGTCTCCTAAGGGCAATTCCAATAACAACAAAGCTAAGGAGAAGGGAGTTTACAAAGGCAAAAATAAACTCTCTCCTAAAGATCGTAAGCGTTATCGCAAGGATAACCGATGTTTCAAGTGCGGTGAGCAAGGGCATGCATACCACGCTTGTCCCCAAAAGAACACCCACCATGAGCCTCCTAGAGCTACCTTGGTCAAAATCCAAAAAGAGGAAGCTCACCACAAAGGATCTCCTCTATGCCATGCTTGGGGAAAGAGTTGGCCACCAAGCTAAGCATCCAAGCCTATGAGATGAGAAATGTCCTACTCGCAGATGGTGCTTTCAAGGGGCAAGAAGCTTCAGTCACTCCCTTAATCGGAAAATTGAGGCTCCATGTCCAAAGCTATGTGGACAAAGAGGACTTCTTTATCTCTCCTCTCAAGAATGAGGATGTAATCCTAGGGGCACCATGATTTGATCGCATGGCTGCCAATGCCAAATTCCCTGAAAGGAAAATCTACTTTAAGTATAGGGAAAAAGATATGTACATAGATGCTAAGGAAATGTGTAACACCATACCCATTGTACATACGCAAGCTTTCAATAAGTCAATAAAGAGCTCCATTTTTGTTAAAGATTCTCAAAATAAACCTAATGCTTTGAGTTTTTCTTACAAGAGATTCAGTATTTAGGTCACACTATCTCTCAAGATGGCATCCAAATGGATCCATCAAAGTTAGAGGTAATAAAAGGATGGCCTAAACCGAGGAATCTTCATGAACTAAGAATCTTTATAGGTATGTGTGCATACCATAGACGCTTCATAAAAAAGTTCTCACAAATCGCAGGACCATTACATGACCTAACAAAGAAAAACATTAGGTATACATGGTTTGCCATTGAGAACAATGCTTTTGAAAAACTTATCTCTCAACCTATGCTTACACTGTTGGATCTCTCAAATCCATTTGAGGTCCAATGTGACACTTGTGGTGGTTGCCTTGGAGCTGTTTTGCTCCAAGAAGGGCACGCCATAGCCTATGAAAGTCAAAGGATCGACCCTGCTGAGCAAGCTCTAGGCATATATGAAAAGGAACTCCTAGTAGTTCTACATGCCTTAGACTCATGGAAGCACTATCTATTGGGGACTCCCTTCATTCTGCACGGATCACCAAAGCCTTAAGTACTTCATGATGCATACCAAGCCCTCTCTGACAAACAAATGAGGTGGGAAAATTTCCTTTTGCAATTTCACTTTCATATTGCTCATATTGCTGGCAAGCATATTCAAGTAGCCGATGCACTCTCAAGACGGTTGAGAGTGAATGCGGTTTCCATAGCATAATCAAGTAGCCGATGCACTCTCAAGACGGTTGAGAGTGAATGCGGTTTCCATAGCAACTCACAATGATCTATCTTATATGATAGATGAGTATGCTATTGATCCCGATTTTAGAGATGTGATTTCAACCCTTGCATTAGGGAGTAAAGAGGAACCATTTACTTTACAAGATGGTTATCTTCTCTATGGAAATAGACTATGTGTTACTAACTCACTACATGAGAAAGTAATGTATGAATCTCATGCTCCTCCTTATGCGGGGCATAGAGGGATTCAGTCTACCCTAAAGGGGATTGAAACATATTTCTAATGGTTTACCATGAAAGCAAACATACAAGAGTATGTTTCTAAATGTGTGGTATGCCAAAAGACAAAGTCTGATAGAGGGAAGCAACCTGAATTGCTTCAACCATTGACAATCCCTAATTCACCATGGGAGAGCATATCCATGGATTTTATCTTTGGATTGCATAAGTCTGTCCATGGGAATACGGGAATATGGATGATAGTTAGACAGTTTAGCAAACAAGCTCATTTTATACCTGCCAAAAAGACTATCAAGGCCCATCAAATGGCAACCCTCTTTATATCACAAATCTTCAAGTATCATGGCTTGCCAATGTCCATAGTGTCGGATAGAGATCCTAGAATGGCGAGTAATTTTTGGAAGGGTCTCTTTGAGAAATTTAGGGACAAAGCTAAACTTCTCTTCGGCCTATCACCCGCAAACGGATGGCCAAAGTGAAATAGCTAACCTAACAATTATTTATCTACTAAAAGCCTATGTAATGGAAGTAGATCAAAGATCCCAATGGGCGAAGTACTTACCCTTAGTGGACTATGACTACAATAACACTGTACATACTTCCACGAGAAAAGCACCTTTCGAGGTAATAGAGGGAAGATAAAAAAATCCGCTACTACTTAAGGTACACATGAAGATCTTCTTTGCAGATGAGTATAGCCGAGACCTACAAGAATCTTTCCAAAAGATTAAGGATGTTATCTCTATCTCTAGGGATTTTAATTACACGATGACGCATTTTGTTAAATGTTAATTATTGTTGTTATTATCACTATTTTTTTCATGTTAATAACATATCTAATGTCATGACTTACGAAAACCGGTAGAAAACGTAGAACCGGCGGGGCAACCACAAACCCCGACCGGCCCGGCGAGCATATTATGAATCCCGACGGGCCCGGCGGGCAAAGCAAGAATCCCGCCGGCCCCGTCATGTACCCCTCCATATTTGGCGGCTCTATATAACCCTGTAGTAGACATCACATCACATCACCGCTTCCTCTAAATTTGGTCATCCTTTAAAATTTAGAAGAAAAACTAAAGGTAAAAGAATGAATAGTCTTTTTAAAAAATTAAAACTTAATGAAACTCTGATCATGGATCATTAGTTCTTTTTTGGACTGAACTGATTCTTGAAAGGAGGTAGAAAGGTGAATCTTTGGGTCGGTATCTCTACATTTGGGATGGACTAATCTCATGTTTGGTTCACCGTTATATTTGCTAAATTGATTGCTATATTGATTAGAACTTCTATCATGGGTCATTAGTTCTTTTTTGGACTGAGTTGATTCTTGAAAAGAGATAGAAAGGTGAATCTTTGGGTCGATATCTCTACTTTTGGGATGGACTGATCACATGTTTGATTCACCGTTGTATTTGCTTGCTATTCCGATTAGATCTCCAATCATGGGTCATTAGTTCTTTTTTGGACTGGATTGATTCATGAAAGGAGGTAGGAAGGTGAATCTTTGGGTCGATATCTCTACTTTTGGGATGGACTGATCACATGTTTGATTCACCGCTGTATTTGCTTGCTATTTCGATTAGAGCTCCAATCATGGGTCATTAGTTCTTTTTTGGACTGAACTGATTCATGAAAGGGGTAGCAGGTGAATCTTTGGGTCGATATCTCTACTTTTGGGATGGACTGATCACATATTTGATTCACTGTTGTATTTGCTTGCTCATGTTTGAGTAGATTGAGGTTATTCCCTTCAGGCTTCAATACTACGCTTGTGTGTGATATTGATTATAACACTAATGTTTGGTTTGAATAATACTTGAAAGAAGAGATAGAATACTGAGCTATGTTTATTGGTATTGCAGGCATTGAATAAGTATGTCTTCCACCGGGAATGTCAACGGTGGTGTTGGTGTCCCAAGCCTGGCTTCCTTGAGGAGACCTCCTACCTCGATGCCAGGTCCTGCTTCGTAGGGCATCACTTCGTAGGGCAAGCGAAAGGCAGGTGGAAAAAGTCCAGGACCTGAGTGGAATTTTGCCACAAATTTAAATAAGTATCAAGATTGGAAATTTAACTTTTGTGGCGAAGAGAAATCTGGAGGAGCACCAAGAATAAGGGATCATTTGCTAGGTGGCAATACCAGAATTCAAGGAGGAAAGTGCAAGGGCTTAGGTGCAGAAGAAGCAGCTATGCGCTTAAAAGCTTTAATTGGTAAGCTAATTTCTACGAGTAAAAGATCAAAACTCTCTACTTTCGACCATCACACCCCCGTATCGATAAGATCAAACCAGTATGAGGGATCATTGGGTGCAACACCCACCAATGGAAGCACTCAAAGTAGGGAACCAACTTCTCATATCGATGGAAGTACTCCTCCAAACCATGGATCTCCTGACTTTCAGGTAGGTTCGTAAAAAAGTAGACAGGTTAGCTTACAGACGAGCTTCAAAACACTTGCCTTAGAAGAAGCACAACTTGCACTAGCTAAAGCCGTCTATTTCACTGGGGGATCATTGGCCATTGTCACCCGTGATGCATGGAAGTCAGCTTGGAAATGCATTGGGGAGTATGGTGCTGGATTTACCCCTCCAACATATCACCATATGAGAAACCAACTGTTGGATAAATGTTACACAAGCACACAACAGGATATTCAAAGGGTAATATTAAATGCAACAGAACAATCTGGATACACCATAGTTAGTGATGGTTGGTCCAACGTTCAAAGGCGGCCATTGATCAACATCATGCTTGTATGTCCTCGTGGTGAATGTTTTATCAAAGCTATGGATAGCTTTGGTCAAATAAAGTCTGGCTGTTTTATAGCTGACATCATTGGCGACGCAGTTGAGGAACTTGGAAAAGAAAATGTTGTCCAAGTAATCATGGACAATGCCAAAAATTGCAGGGCTGCAGGTAGAATACTTGAAAGTCGCTTCTCTCACCTATATAGTGCTGGTTGCAGTACACACAGCTTGAACTTGGTATTGCAAGATTGGTACAAGAGGGAGGACACAGAGTGGTTCAAATGGATAGTAGACAATTCTCGCTTAATAGTCAAGTTTGTTTTGAAGCGTCAGAGGGTTCTTGACATGTACCGTCAGAGGATGTCTACTATGTTAAAACTGCCGTGCGAAACTAGATTTTGCACCAACTACTATACGGTAGAATCACTAATAAAAAATAAGAATGCTATGATGGAGACATTTGTTTGTGCCACTTTTTCAGAATGGGAGGCTGGTCAAAGGGAGAAGATAAAAAGCAAAATAGGGGTGATCAGAGATCTACTAGCTGATCGCCACTTCTGGGATGATGTGGTGGATGTGCGCAATGTCATGATGCCCATTATGCTCGCATTACGCCAACTGGATTCTACCTTGCCTAACATAGGTAAGGTGTGGATGGCTTGGTGGACTGTTCAAGAAAGCCTTGCAAATCCAGAGGAGCCCCAGGAGCCAATTGTGAAGCCTTGGAAGACACCATTCACTCAAAAGAGGAGAGAAATTTTGAGAAAGTATGTGCATGGTCGATGGGTTGGAGCACATAGTCCACTACACAGCGTAGCTTTCTTATTGGATCCAGAGTATTGGGCAATGGAAATAGACAAACTTGATGAGGAGGTTCTGGAAGACTTTTATGATGTGATAGGCAGGTTTTATGATGATCCTGATGAGCATGCATCAGCTGTTACTGATCTTACGAGTTTTAAACTCAAAGAGGGTAAGTTTGGTACAGAATTTGTGCAGAAACTTGCCACGAAGCAACCAGCGTGGAAGTGGTGGATGATGAATGGTGGTAGTGCACCCACCCTTAAACGCCTAGCTGTTAGAATCCTATCCCAATGTGCATCCAATTCAAGTTCTGAGAGAAACTGGAGTACATATAAATATGTACATTCCACCATCAAAAACCGCCTTCTAAATTCAAGAGCTGAAAAATTGGTGTATATGTACTGCAACCATCGGCTATTGGCAAGAGTGCAAGCTGAGAACTACAAAGAGGAGATGCCGCGCTAGACTTATGATGTAACCAATGATGAGGTGGATGAAGACAGTGAGCTGCAAGGGGAATCTCATGAAGTAGAAACTACATGTACTTTAGAAGAGATTGAAGAGAATTTGGAAATTGAACCAACTTTGACCCGTTGTAGCAAGCGACGGTGGTTTAATTAATAGATTATCGAATCCATTGAGTGACTTCTGCTTAAGTTCAGAAACTGTTTATCTTATAAGCTTTTTTTAATATTTAGTTTAAGGTTTAGACATTTGCTTAATAATAAACGAAGCCCTTAAAAACCTTTACAAGGCCACAAATCAATATTAAAGCTTCATAATATACAAAGCCCTAACAAATCGTTGCATTATCACATATCATAATTGAAGCTGAAGAGAAGACAATTCACAATTCACTAATAAATTCTTGCAAGACAACGAGTCAATGTTATCAAATGTTACAAAAACTATCCAAGTGATAGTGAAATATTTGTGAGAATATCTTCATTCTCCTGTTCACGCTGACATTTAAGCTTATTATAGTCTTCAGACATTTTAAACATTGCATATAGCTTTTTGGATATCTCAAACTCACATATAGCACAATGAAAGTTATTCATCATGCTTTGCATCAAGCATGATATATGATACATATGTCCGCATGGCAAGCTGAAGTGACCACACCACTCATGAAAGAATGATCTACATATGGGGCAAGGACCACCATGCTCACCAGAAGTTGGAGGGGCAATCAATGTGGAAACATTTTGTTTTTTTATAGTCGCCTCTAACTCTTTTACGTGGCGAGATAGCACCTTCACCTCCCTTTGCAAGTCTCTATTTAGGGTTTCTTCTGCATGAGAGCCTTGTGTAGCTTGTGATGCTTGCCTGAGTTGAGTTTGAAGCTCCTCCTTAACTTGATGTACTTCCATTGATGCACCTTCTAGTGCCAATGACATCTCTTGCCGTGTGACGGTGATTGCAGTACTGCGAATGTCCTCAACCGTCATGTGAGGTGTCCTTGAGCTAAAGTCCACTGCTTCACCCAAGACATAATGCATGTATAACATCTTGGCAAACCACAATGGACAATCCATATGATGCATAGGATGACCCATAACATCAAGATATATGTTCTCTCCATTGTCTCGTATGTCTGCATTAATGCATTGTGATAGCTTGAGTCGGCCTTTCTTGATGTTGTCATCTGCAACGCCTGGCCATATGGATTTCACCATTTCTCGGTCAATCCTAGTGTTCACCTCTTTCCATTGTGTACCCACCGGGTTGGCCCACTGGGAGCAACGAGCAGCAATTCGAGCGGTGTCGTTCACTCCACCGCCTTGACACATGGATCTGAGACGCTCAAAAGCGCGCTTAGCCCTTTGATTATCATTATCCATATCCTGATTAAACACTATACTTCAGTTACAGCATACAAACTTAATGATAATCAATTGCTATAAGAGTAACCACCATTTTATGACAATCAATTGCTATAATTTTAACCACCATTTTACGTTAATCAATTGATATTAGAATAACCACCATCTTATGACAGTCAATTGATATAAGAGTAACCACCATTTTTTAAATCAATGAATGACAATCAGTGACTCCACGTGGCTTATTGCTTGAAACTTAAGAGAAAAAACAAAACTCATAGAAAATTTGTTGTCTATTGAGATATAACAAAGTGTTTTTATTACTCATACATCATCCATTGCACATAAAACCCAATTTTTAAAAGTGCTTTTATAAGTCACAAGTCTCAGAAAACCCTGCTTAATAAAGTACATCATATATCCATCAAAAAAAGGCTACACTCATTTCAGTGGGAGGGCGTAACCATCGTTCTGGCTGGGCTTCAAATCTTTCTAATTCTTCGTCCAAAAGTGCCAAGGTCTTTCTGTCTGTGGATTTCTTCCTCACCCAACCTTCCACAACAATCCTAGATATGGCTTGTACCTCCACTGAAACCTTATGTTTGAACCAATTTGTGCTGTAGTAGTCAGAGAACTCTCCACAAAACTTACAAAATTGCCATATCACCCATCCTATGGCATACACATCTGTGGCCTTGGTCCATGGGCATAAATTCTTGCCATCTAGTAACTCAGGAGCTTGCCAAGGATGAAGCTTTTGCCAGTTTTCATCGATATTGTTGGTCTTTTGTGTCTCTAAGCCAACACGCAGAGCCAATCCCCAATCAATTATTCCAATACGGGGAGTGAGATCCTTGGTAAAGTCCAACATGATGTTCCATGGATGGAGATCATTGTGGATCACTCCCTCGTCATGTGCGAATCGCAATGCCTTCACCAAGGCATGGATCAACGAGGGAGCATGATTGCACAGGCTCTTGATACGTTTTTTCTTGTCTTCAGAGGGATGCTCCCATTTAAATTCTTCAGGGATCTTTCCTTTCCCCTCTTGATGCGCTACAAGCGTCGTGAAAGAGCCATGTGGAAGGGGCACTGTCTCCATAAGATCACCTAAAGTCCCCCCATTGAAGTAGGGGAATATCAGAAACCATGGCAACGTTACAGAGTGGGCAATACTCCTCACAATCCCTCTATGGTTGAGATCTACTCCACTTTCTGATGCAAAGATTTTCCATTGATGCTTGGCCTGTCCTTTGAACTCCTTGGCACAATAAGTATTCGTTGCAGGAAGGAAACTGATCCCTTTGATTTGAACTTGCCACCCTGTGCCATAAGCCCCTGACCCAAGTTTCTTGATCTTCTTAATGGACTTATTTGGAATGCCCAAAGTCATACTACATTCAGAATTGTATATACTGCTTTCCAGGTGACTGGCAGAAGCAATAGCACCCGATGTTCCCTCAATGGCAGCCTCCTCAATAAACGGTTCTCCAACTTGGCTGCTCCCCATAACTCTCGTGATAGCCATTCGCATTTTCTTGCTTAGGCCAAACTGTGTGTCTATGTGGGATGCTCGCCTTGACCTCTCCTTTTCAGCTCTCCATCTCGCGTTCCAATGCTCTAGCTTACCCTTGTCTACTTCTTGAGGGCATTCCTCTTTAAAATCAGAGGCCACCTTGGGCAAATTGCCCACCCAACTGCTCAGTAATGAGATTATTGATTCGGTTGTTTTGTCTGGATATAACAACAATTTTGCGGGCAATATCACTGTATAATGATTGCAATCTAGACTCATCTGCAACAATCTGCGCTATATCGTCAGGATCTAGTGCACTGACGATTGTAATCAACAATTGTCTAATTTTCTTTTTGAACTCTATCACTGAAGTAGCAGAAGGATCCATTTTGCCTGCAATGGTATTATTGCAAACAACACATTGTGAAATATAACTATGTGCCACTCCATTTGGATCTTTTCTACGTGAAAAAAAAAGTACAGTATAGAAAAAGTGCAGTATGCCTCACCGTACAACAACGTACAAACAGATGCTCCTGTCATTCTAGCAGCAACACACCTAGTCGCAATTGCAACCATGTGCCGAAGCATGAATGACTGGGAGCAACATAAAACATAGTCACTCTACGGTTTTGCAATGACACACCTAGCCGCAATTGCAACCATGTGCCAGTGCATCCACGCACGGTGAGTTCTTTCAAACAGATGCTCCTATCATTCTAGCAGCAACACACCTAGTCGCAATTGCAACCATGTGCCGAAGCATGAATGACTGGGAGCAACATAAAACATAGTCACTCTACGGTTTTGCAATGACACACCTAGCCGCAATTGCAACCATGTGCCAGTGCATCCACGCACGGTGAGTTCTTTCAAACAGATGCTCCTATCATTCTAGCAGCAACACACCTAGTCGCAATTGCAACCATGTGCCGAAGCATGAATGACTGGGAGCAACATAAAACATAGTCACCCTACGCTTTTGCAATGACACACCTAGCCGCAATTGCAACCATGTGCCAGTGCATCCACGCACGGTGACTTCTTTCAAACAGAAGCTACCGTCAATCTAGCAGCAACACACCTAGTCGCAATTGCAACCATGTGCCGAAGCATGAATGACTAGGAGCAACATAAAACATAGTCATCCTACGCTTTTGCAATGACACACCTAGTCGCAATTGCAACCATGTGCCAGTGCATCCACGCACGATGTCTTCTTTCAAGATTCAAGCATATGAAACATTATGAAATTATTTGAGCACACATTCATGCATTAGATGCTACCGTCATTCTAGCAGCAACACACCTAGTCGCAATTGCAACCATGTGCCGAAGCATGAATGACGGGAAGCAACATAAAACATAGTCATCTTCCGTTTTTGCAATGACACACCTAGCCGCAATTGCAACCATGTGCCAGTGCATCCACACACGGTGAGTTCTTTCTAACAGATGCTCCTGTCATTCTAGCAGCAACACACCTAGTCGCATTTGCAACCATGTGCCGAAGCCAAGGATTTCAAAATGACGTGATCACACTATAATTTTAGGTTAATAACAATAGAAATGCAAAATAACAAATATTTTGTTAATTGACATTCATCTTTTTTGACCTCTAGGGAGACCTGGAGACCGGCTCGTAGCCTGCCGGGCTAATTAGTTGGCCCGCCGGGCCCGCCGGGCTAGTGAGTCTTCCCGGCGGTCACGTCGGGTAAAGCTATTTGCCCGTCGGGCCCGCTGTAGCTCAGTATGCTATCTCTTCTTTCAAGTATTATTCAAACCAAACATTAGTGTTATAATCAATATCACACACAAGCGTAGTAGTGAAGCCTGAAGGGAATAAACCTCAATCTACTCAAACATGAGCAAGCAAATACAACGGTGAATCAAATATGTGATCAGTCCATCCCAAAAGTAGAGATATCGACCCAAAGATTCACCTTCCTACCTCCTTTCATGAATCAGTACACTCCAAAAAAGAACTAATGACCCATGATTGGAGCTCCAATCAAAATAGCAAGCAAATACAGAGGTGAATCAAACATGTGATCAGTCCATCCCAAAAGTAGAGATATCGACCCAAAGATTCACCTTCCTACCTCCTTTCATGAATCAGTCCAGTCCAAAAACGAACTAATGACCCATGATTGGAGCTCTAATCGGAATAGCAAGCAAATACAACTATGAATCAAACATGTGATCAGTCCATCCCAAAAGTAGAGATATCGACCCAAAGATTCACCTTTCTATCTCCTTTCATGAATCAGTCCTGTCCAAAAAAGAACTAATGACCCATGATTGGAGCTCTAATCGGAATAGCAAGCAAATACAGCGGTGAATCAAACATGTAATCAGTCCATCCCAAAAGTAGAGATATCGACCCAAAGATTCACCTTTCTATATATCTCTTTTCAAGAATCACTTCAGTCCAAAAAAGAACTAATGACCCATGATAGAAGTTCTAATCAATATAGCAATCAATTTAGCAAATATAACGGTGAACCAAACATGAGATCAATCCAACCCAAATGTAGAGATACCGACCCAAAGATTCACCTTTCTACCTCCTTTCAAGAATCAATCCATCCCAAATGTAGAGATACCGATCCAAAGATTCACCTTTCTACCTCCTTTAAAGAATCAGTTCAGTCCAAAAAAGAACTAATGATCCATGATCAGAGTTACATTAAGTTTTAATTTTTTTAAAGACTGTTCATTTTTTTACCTTTAGTTTTTCTTCTAAATTTTAAAGGATGACCAAATTTAGAGGAAGAGGTGATGTGATGTGATGTGATGGGAAGGGTTATATAGAGCCGCCAAATATGGAGGGGGTACACGACGGGCCCGACGGGATTCTTGCTGGTCCCGCCGGGCCCGCCGGGTTTCATATTAAACCCGGCGGGCCTGCCGGGATTGTTGGTTGTCCCGCCGGTTCTACGTTTTCTACCGGTTTTCGTAGGTCATGACATTAGATATGTTATTAACATGAAAAAAATAGTGATAATAACAACAATAATTAACATTTAACAAAATGCATCATCGCGTAATTATAATCCCTGGCCGAAGCATGAATGACTGGGAGCAACATAAAATATAGTCACCCTACGCTTTTGCAATGACACACCTAGCCGCCATTGCAACCATGTGCTAGTGCATCCACGCATGGTGACTTCTTTCAAACAGATGCTACTGTCAATCTAGCAGCAACACACCTAGTCGCAATTGCAACCATGTGCCGAAGCATGAATGACTGGGAGCAATATAAAACATAATCATCGTACGCTTTTGCAATGACACACCTAGCCGCAATTGCAACCATATGCCAGTGCATCCACGTACGATGATTCGATAAAAGAAATTTTATACCTTTGAGTTTTAACGCAAAAAACTCAAAAAAACATCAATAAAATAAGGAAGGGATTAAAAAATTACCGCTACACTGCTTTGAGAATGTGGAAAGCTGCCAGAAAGTTTGGTGAAGAAGACTTTTCAATGTACCTCTCTTGTGAAAAAGACAAGCACCGGCGTCGTCTTTATATAGCCACGGCGGGCCCGGCGGGGAAGTGGCTTTACCCGGTGGGCCCGGCGGGTTAACTACTTAGCCCGACGGGCCTTTAGCCGGTCTCCAAGTCTCCTTGCAGGTCAAAAAAGATGAATGTCAATTAACATAATATTTGTTATTTTGCATTTCTATTGTTATTAACCTGAAATTATAGTGTGATCACGTCATTTTGAAATCCCTGTCTATCTCACAGCAAAGGCAAAAGGCTGCTGTTGATAAGCACAGAAGAGCCCAAGCCTTTAAAGAAAATGATTGGGTCTTACTTAAATTTCCCAAGGCTCGATTAAGGCACACGACGGGCAAGAATCGTACGGGACACCAAAAGTACTATGCTAAGTTAGCAAACATGTACTATGGTCCCTTCCAGATTCTTAGACCAATCAATGAGATGGCCTATCAACTCAAGTTGTCTAGCCATTGGCTCATACAAAATTCTTCTCATGTGAGCCTACTAAAGCCTTACAAAGGAGATCCACCTCAAGAACCAGCTATTGAAGACCCATCGGAGATCGAGGACCAAGAATAGGTGATGTAGCCCGAGTCCATTCTCTGACATAAATACAAGGTATTAAGAGGCGGTCAAACTATCTGACAATATCTTATTAAGTTTAAGAATTATCCTTTTGAAGATGCTAGATGAATTATCCTTTTGAAGATGCTAGATGGATGCAAGGCATACAATTAAAGGATAACATAAACCTTGTCAATGCTTACAATGCTTTCCTAGAGTAAGCAAATGTACAAATGTTAAAAATGAACAAATTTTTTGTCTTATAAGACTCTCTTTTTCTTTATTGTGCACAAATGTGAAGTAGTATGCATTATTAGAATCAAGTTTGTGAAGATGACCTCTCCCAAACACCAAGTAGATCTTGTCACTCTACTATGGAAGATTGATAGGACTAATGTGCAGACATGCTTGCGGCAGCCTTAGGCTCTCAAGCGCCAAATGGATTAGTCATCCTTTCTGGAACAATGTCGTAGAATAAGATAGGGATCCTATACCTGCTAGAAAAAGGACTAATGAATAGGATTTATCTTCTCTACCCCATAGCCGAGGACGACTATGATTTCAAGAGAGAGGTAATGTCATAATAACTAATATCTAATTCTCCTAAATTATTTTCTTATGTTAAACTGATCATTTAATATGGGGAAGTGCGAGGGGAGAAAAAGCTAGAATATTGGTTAAGCTGGCAAACCAGCCACAGTAGGGATCCAAAGGAGAGAAACTAGGGATCCAAAGGGGGGGTCCATCTGCAAAAGAGCAATGTGAATGAATGGGCTTTAAAGACCCTAAGGTTCAGCCCATTAAGACTTCCAAAATGCTAAGGTTCCAAAATTCAAAGGTTGTGTTCAATGGTCGAGCTTAGTAAAATTGTATGCCTTGTGAGTGTGCCAAAAAAGTCTTCAAGGCTCCTACATAGGAGGGGGTGAGCCCTGTAAGTAGGTGATGAAAGATAAACACACACACACACACAAATACACACACACTCACTCACAGGCTCCCTTTACACAAAGGGAATGAGGGACACATGTCAGCTCCCTAGGCCAATTTCCCACAAGGTGCACTCAAATCCTATTGGATGGCCATAGAGGTGGACCAATGAGAATTAGGCTAGAGTAGATCTAGTTTAATTCATGTAAAAACACTTAATAAAAGAACCAATAGGAATTAAGCTCTCTAGAAGACTATTGGACAATCTCCCAAGGGGTCCAATGAGCATTCAACAGCCCAATGACTTGCCTGCTTCCTATTGGCTAGAAGACAAAGGGGTCCAGTGAGAGTTTAGTTGCATTATTTAATTACCTAAATCTCTCACAAAAGGGAAAAGGGGGACACATGTCACAAGACTATCACTTATGCTTCTTAAATCCTATTGGTTAAGCCTGGAGGGGTCCAATGGGAAGCTAGCAAAAGGAATTAGCAAGAGGGGTCGGTCGACCAAGAGAGAGAGAGAGAGGGCTGATTTTTCAAAGGCATTATTCCACACACACTCACACTAGCTCATGTGTGAAGCAAGAAGACTCTCTCTACCCTTCTCAAGCTTTAATGGAAAGCTCATCATCTACTCCAAGCTTGTGAGAAGGGAGGCCTACACCAGCAACTCTTTTGGCTTTGTGATGCAAATCCAACCAAGAGCCAAGCTTCAATGCATGTTCATCTCCTCTACCATGCTAATTACTAAGCTTTGCTATGTTAATATGAGTGAATATGTGAGGAGATGTACATCTTTCTCGTAAGACTACTCCTTCTTCCTCTCAATCTACTCTCGTACCCCGGTAGCTCTCACCATTTTTGAAGGTGTGTGAGGTCTTGGGTCTGAGAACATGAGCGAATTGATGTTGTGTTTTATAAGTGCTTTGCTTAGTTCTTGAAGCTTCCATCTTCATTGCACTAGCTAGTTATTGAAGGAACACAAAGAGTTGTATTGTAAAATGTCTCCCTTGATGGGGGAAACCTATAATACAAAGCCTCTTGGAGTAGGGACCGGCTCCATACAAATCCAGTCCTCAACTATTGTCAATAGCTTAATTTCTCTCTCTTTTCAAGTATTGTTCATGCCTATCTAACTCGATGTTATGCTTTTTATTGCTCTCTCCACCCAAGCACTCTTGTTATGGTCATTAGGAATCTATTCTAATGAAATGCTCGCTATGTTCATGCTATTTTTCGCTACACACAAGTTACTAGGCCATTAAATGTTACATTGCCCCCCAGCATTCATCCACTTCATCCCCGTCTCTCACTTGCTCTCAAGTACACATGCATCTGCCCCATACGTGCTAATCACCCACCCACACCTGCTAATCTCCAACCCTTGGACTACCTGCCTTGCTTCGCATAACCGAGATCATGCATCTCTCTCTTGACCAACATAGAGATAGAGAGAGAACACTTCCTGCTTCACGGCGTGCACACACACACAGAGAGAGAGAGAGAGAGAGAGAGAGAGAGAGAGAGAGAGAGAGAGAGAGAGAGAGAGAGAGAGAGAGAGAGAGAGAGAGAGACTATTGTGTCTCATCGTCGTGCACTCTTGCCGCTGCTCACCATCCTCCTCTATCCAATATTGGCTACGAGCAACCACCTGCCTGCCTTGCGCGCCATCCACCTGAATTTTCGTTGATGGTCGTGGTCTTTTACGCCTTGGATGCAGCCTATCAAAGCCCTCGTGGCCGTTCATAATTAATATTACTTGGTCTTCATGTTTACTTACGTTTTAGCATAATTACTTACACAAGATTCAACTTCAATTACGTTTTATGCCAAATGCCAACCACTACTCGCTTCTAGCCAATTTTTTGGGGATGAACGTTTGAAATTGTCGACACTCATAATGTTGTTGTTTAGCAAGTTGCATCTATCTATCTCGAATGCATCAAAGAATCTCTACAGTTTCATCTTGTAGAACTTCACAATATGCGAAGATCATTGAAGATACCCCTTCTTTTGATTGTGCTTCATGTGCTTCACTCATGTTTCGTCAAAGTTTGCATGGCATGTCAAAGGTAGAGTTATTGCTTCTTAAAAAAATAAAATCAATGGTTGTTGTTGACGATAAGGTGTTGCGAGTGTGTCACCCGTGCAAAGTTGCATTGAAGAAACGAGAAGAACCACTCTTTTGCATGAGAAGAGAGATGGCTTTTAGTGTCAAAATATCCAATGTAGAAAGGTTGAATTCAGTAGAGAGTCGCCTTGTATCTTTGCGCATACCATTTGCACAAATTCAAACACTTAACTTTGAAGGTCAATTTGGTTTACGCGGAAGCATTGTGAATGTAATGGCAAACTTGTCAAGAGTACAAAGAGTGTTGCCACGCTTCTCTAGTGATCAAGCTTCAATTCTAGTTGAGATTAAGCACAATACTACATTCATAGATTTCAAGCAATGAAAACGGAATTGAAGCTCAACAAATGCCATCCTTGGTGAATTGATGGATTACTTTTTTGTGACCGAGTTTCAAAATAGAGGAAGTCAGCATGATCATGGATTGCTTTGGGTAAAAGATGCACCTCTCTTTGGTGTAGCGCCGGATAATGATACAATACATTTTATCAACACACATATTGCTACCAACAAGAATTTGTTAGATGAGTCTCTCAGAGGCGTGCAAACCCACTACCACTACAAGAGGTTGTGTGCACTTGTGACGCTGTTAGCAACGTAAATACATTGGGTTTTTATACTCCCCGACATCGCTAACAGCGTCGATATGGAAACATTGCTATGGGCATCTCTATAACGGTCGCTATATGCGTCGCTATAGCCGTCGCTATATAGCGACGCCTATAGCGACGATCATAGCGACGTTTACAGGTCACCTATAGCAACGTTTATAGCGACACTGCAGAGCCTTATATAGTGATGGTCATAGCGGTGCCCGAGAGAATTTTTTTTTGGTGGCAGGGCATTCACTATCAACCATATTAAATGTTTCAATAATTGAGTAAACCTAAATGAATCCAAAATAAGCCTAGATTCACCTTTGAAAGAAAGTGCAAGCTTAGATATAGACCCAAAGTAGTCACCCACAAGACAATATAACCATTAACTCCATCATCCATAGTATTGTTTGCAGAATAAAGATACAAAACTGACAAAAGTAAATTGATGAAAGTAAATCAATGACAATTGTACACATCATAGGCAAAATCACTTGATTGTTAAACTTTGCAAATGTAATAGTTACAACACCATTGTCATTATTGAAAAAATATACATGGTTTTCAAAAAGACGTATAAACGTCATCTCATGATACATATACTATGACAAAAGGAAACTAATGCTATCTAGCTATGGCTATATTGACGTCGTCTAATCAGACATCTCATCGCGTCCAAGCGGCGTATCTGTCGGATTCTACAAAAAAAAACAATAAGAGAGCTTTCTGTAAGTATAAACATATAATTTATAAAACAATACAACAAATAGAAAAGAGTAAACCCTAATACTAACCATGCCGCCGTGAGAACTCAAAATGTCCATCAGGGCGTTTAAGCCCTTCCTGCCTGCGTACTCACGCTCGTACGGTGTGGGGTCACGTCCTGTCATCGACCACCGTCAAAACATACAAAGAATCCATTATGTTCGAATTTAAAAACCCTTAAAATCTAAACTATAAAACCTAAAGAACAATGCAAAAACACTTACAAAATCGACCTCAAATGATGCCCACCTGCCGCTCCCCATGTGGTGCGAGCTCCATGCCTCTACTCGCACTCTGGCTGCCTCCTTTTGTTGCTTCCACTTGTCAGGATTCTACCACGCTGCTTTCTTCGCATTCTTCCAATATTCTTTGGCCAGAGAATCTGGTCTGTTCCACCCATGCTTAATTGCTTTTTGCACTTCGGAATGCTTATGCTTGTAGTATTCGCGCATTCAAACCTTAATCGGGTCTTCATTGAAGCGGTCATCTCGTGTTGAAACGAGAAACTCTTCATGTAGCATGTTGATGACTCTGTATTTTAAATCACTTGGTACTTCACTCCAGGTGTTTAGTATGTAGTGTCTAAACACCTAAGAGCAAAGACCGTGCATGCGCAAGATCACCTTCTTGCCTTCATCATCAAAGACGATTCCGCCGCTGAAGTCGACAGAGTAAGGCAATCCCTCTCGCCGGTGACGCGTGAACCTGGGTGTCCCCGAAGGGGTCTCTAGCGGCGTGTCGACGGGGGTACGAACGTTAGGTGTCTCCACTGGAGTCTGGGCCCTGAAGCGAGGAGTGTCGACTGGAATGACTCTTGGAGGAGTAGCTAGTGGTGTGTAGCCGCTAGGAACGGCCGTCAGCCACGGAAAACCTGGTGTAGATGGTAATGTCGTGGCTAGTGTGGGGGCGGACAAAGAAGGGAAGGGTAACGAGCCTCATCAAACACGAGACGGTGTCGAGGCATCGACGGCAGCATCCCCACAACAACCGCCGCCGCCACCACTAGAGCGTCGGTGCCTAGACGAGTGTGAAGATCGTCTCATCGACACTGAAGCTTCAGAGCACGCTAAATGCTCCAAAAGAAAGGGAGATGCTAAAGGAGCAGGCGGTGGTGTTGGATAAAAGGAAGCAGTACAGGGCTCCAAGGCTAAGGCTGTAGCTTGTTCTTATTGCTCACAATGCCAGCCCAATAACGTATAGCAAGTGTATTTACAAAGCAATTCAAATTAATGTGAGTGATTAGATGATAGATGATGCTTTGCAGGAGTAGCCTTTGTGGCCTCTTTGTGATGCATTGCAAGTCTTCTGCAAACCTTGTTGGGCACATATGCATAGAAAAATGTTTCTGTAGGACGATTGAGGCGAATGGAGCATTCCAAGAGGCTTCATACTGGACTTCTGCTTTGTAATGAAAATAGGCTAGTCACAAGAATCCGATTCAAGTTCCATTTGCATTATGTTGAAGGTTGTTTGGTGGTAGAGTTGTTTTGTGTTGTTGAATGGACTAGGGCAATGGAAGATCAAATTTAGATGCCATGGTCAGACATGAAGTGAACAGCTTGTTATAGGGTTTGCATCTACTTTGAACCTCTCTCTCTCTCTCTCTCTCTCTCTCTCTCTCTCTCTCTCTCTCTCTCTCTCTCTCTCTCTCTCTCTCTCTCTCAAAAACACAATGTGTGTGTGTGTGTGTGTGTGTGAGAGAGAGAGAGAGAGAGAGGAGAGAGAGAGAGAGAGAGAAAGAGGGGAAGGGAACATGAGAGAGAGGAGAGGAAAGGAGCATACCTGGCTCTCCTTCCTCTCCTCGTGTATGTGTGTGTGTGTGTGTGTGTGGAGAAGAAAGAGAGAGAGAGGGAGAGCGCGGGTTACCTTTGATTGCTTGAGCGCCAAAAACTTGGATCTGAGATCTGAGTTTTCGGGCGCTCTCGGTTAATTTATTACCCCTATCGGCGTCGCTAAGTTACAAATAAACTAGCGATGCACATAGCGATGCCCATAGAGACGCCCATAGCGACGCCGTGGATTTTCACTTTTAAGCATCACACTGCGAGCGTCGCTAATGTGAAGTGCCTCTTGTAGTGTACCATCGTAAAACATGCAAAAAACGTAAAAGTTTTTGCCGATTTGGTTTCTCGCGTCCACCCTCTCGAGAAACTGTGGTTCTATATCAAATCACAGTGACACAGACAGAGAAAGAAGCATTGTTAGCCTATAAAACGTGCATTGACGATCGATTGCTTGCTCTTGGACATGATTCAGAAGCGTCGTATGATGAATGTCTGACCTCTTTGGGAATGACTGAAGAAGTGTACATTAAATCCCTTCCGGTGACATTCACAGAGCCAACACTACTCTTGAAAAGACATCCAAAGGACATTTACACAAACATTTTCAACAAAGAGTTGTGTAGTCTATGGGATGCAAACATTGACATTCAATTTATATTTAATGGCCATGGCGGTGCTGCATATTGCACATCATACATGACTAAAAACAATTCAACCACAAGCAAAACAATCAAGCACATGTTGCAAGATTGCAAGAAAACAAGTGTGCCAATGTTGGATCGGTTGAAAAAATTTGGCAATGCTTTTATCAATACACAAGAGATGACATCACAACAAGCCACATACATTTCTCTTTCATTGCCCTTACATAGTGCGAGCAAACAATTCGTGTTCATCAATACAGATTTCAAAAGCAAACGCCCATTGTTGTTGAAAACAAGAGCTACATTGAATACTTTGAATCCTGATGATTCCAACATTTTCTTTGACGATATTGTCACCAAGTACACCCATCGTCCAGATAACCTTGCACACATATGTTTGGCTGATTACGCAAGCAACTACCGATGTGTGCATGACTCTACTCACAAGCCTAAGAAACCTCGAGTCATTCGATATGCTAACTTCATTCTAGAGAAAGATGCAAAGAAGAATTTTCATGAGCTTTGCTTATTGTTCCTTCCATTTACGGGCGATGAGAAAAGCTTTGAGACAAGTGTTGATTGTTGGAGAGAAAAATATACCACAAACTATGCAATTATAGATGAGAATCATCAAAAATATTGTAAGCTAGAACTTGGTACAGCAAGCTCAAAAACCCTCTCATTGCCCTCATCCTCAAGATCTGAGCATGACGAGTCATACAAATATGAGTTGGCCCTTGATATTCAACCAAGCAAGCCCACCACAAGATCCTTACCAACATTTCAAAAATTGGCATTATGCAACGAGGAGTATCACTCACGTGTGTCCAAGTTGTCAAGCAATGTTCCCTTTTTGACGACATTATGATTAGAAAGTGCTTGCAGTCAACTCAACCAATCCATGTCTTTTTGACTGGTGGTGCGGGAATGGGAAAAACTTTCACTTTGCAAGCAATCGTACAAGGCTTGGTTCGTTACTACAATGCCTCCCTTGAATTAGATGTTGATCTTCCCTTGACATTATTGATGGCATATACAGGAAAAGCAGCTTTCAACCTTGGAGGGACAACGATTCACTCAGCATTGTGCTTGCCCCTTGTCTTCCAACCAAATATTTCTCTTTCTTTTGAAAGCCTTGCCAAGCTCTCACAATTGTATAAAAACCTCAAGCTTGTTGTGTTTGATGAGACATCTTTGATTGGAAATAGACTCTTGCTATCGTAGACACAAGGCTGCAATCAATTAAGCATAATCACATAGAACCATTCAATGGTCTGGATGTCGTCTTTTGCGGTGACTTATGTCAAGCAAGCCCGGTTCGAGATCATTGGATATTCAGCGAGCCACAAGATTCTCTACAATTGCTCTCGCCTTCATTATGGCTCACCCATATAAAATGCCACGAGCTCACAAAAAACATGTGTCAATCAGATAATGACTTCATTGCCATTCTCAATAGAAGACACAAAGTAAAACACACAACCGAGAATTTGTTGCTCTTGAATACCAACCATACCAACAAAGCCTTTAACAAATTTACAACACCCCATTTATACTTTACCAATAACTTGAAAGACTCACATAATCGACTTGTTTTTGAGGAATTTCCTACTCACGCATACATAATCCATGCGAGGACAACCACCATAAAACTTGCTAAAAAAAACTTGTTGTTCCAAACAACCCACAAAGCACAGCAGGCTTGTCCTCAACCTTGGAGCTTAAAGCAGAAATGATTGTTGAGATTTGTGGTGGGAATATTGATATTTCCAATGGTCTTGTGAATGGCGCAGATGGAATTTTGAAACTTGTGGAAAGTAGAGCTAATTGTCCTATTGCATGGATAGAGTTTTTTGATTCCTCAACAGGCTCCAAACAACGACATATGAACCAACACCTTAATACAATTCCCATTAGCCCTCAGTGGACACCAATTTTTCAAACAACAAAAGAATTTCAAGTTGGTAAAAATGCATTGAACACTATCTCCCAAACTCAATTTCCAATACAAGCAGCGAATGCATGCACTATCCATAGGTCACAGGGCTTGACAATGAGCATAGTAGCCTTTGATCCAACATCAATAAACTCACATGGATTGGTTTACATGGCTTTTTCCCACATCAAAGATCTATCAAACCTCCACATTCTCAATCCGATTCATCCAGCTCAAATCAAAGTCAACAAAATTGTGCTTGATGAGCTTGACCGCCTCAACAATGAAGCCAAATGGGAGTATTTGACGAAATTTCCATTCGCATACAAACGCACACATCATATCATTCAAAGATCCATCAAACCTCCACATTCTCAATCCGATTCATCCAACTCAAATCAAAGTCGACAAAATTGTGCTTGTTGAGTTTGACCGCCTCAACAATGAAGCCAAATGGGAGTATTTGACAAAATTTCCATTCGCATACAAACGCACACATCATATCATTCAATCATTGAACATCGTTTCTAGTCACAAATATCTCAAACATATCAAAGACAATCTGAATTTTACAAGTTCTGACATTTTGTGCCTCCAAGAAACAAAGCAAAAAAATCCTTCCAATGATCTTGCACCAAAGTTTCATCATGTCCATCACCACAACAAAATAGGTGTTTCAATCTACTACAAGCCTAGCATCAAGCTCCACTCTGCAAAAACATTTCTAGCTCCAGGGATAGAAATCATTCAAGTTATATTAGCCATTCATGAACACCTTGATTGGGAAATCATATGCGTCTACAAATCACCAAACACATCTTCAACTGCGTTGGTGACACAACTCTATACCTTGCTGCAACAATCCCATCCTACACGAATGAGTGTCATCATGGGAGACTTTAATGTAGACAATGAGCCCACAAACAATCAATATCGTTACTTGGAGGAGAAGCTCTAGGCACATGGCTACACACAACAAAGTCATGATGTAACCACTGTGTACAACTCAAAGCTCGATCATGTTTGGATTAAAAATCCCCCTGCATCATTCATCGCAGGCACACGATTTTGCTTCTGGTCCGATCATTCATCCACACATCTAATGATTCCTAAACGATTCTAATACCTCCCTCCCTCCCTTCCTCCTTCATCTCTCCCTTCCCTCACCCTCTCCACAAAAACAAACCATGTTTCCAATTTCTATGCCTATATTTATCCTAAGAAGATGCAACTTTGCTACTCTTCAATCCTTCATCGAGGCCCACATTCTATAATGTAATTTGCAAATCACTTTCTCTATGGATCAATGTTACTTCCATCCTTGTAGCTTTGTGTTTCCCTTTCATGATCTTAATTCGTTTCATCTATTGGCAGGCCTTGTGATTTTGTCACTTGTCTATTTTAGTCAGCAAAAAGAGAATGCATCTCTATAGCCTTTACCCTTTGGGCAGGCCAAAAATAATGAAGCAATTCATCTTCAAAACATACATAACCAACCCAAATTCTAGTTTTCGCATCTTGTATGATAGACAATCAGTCTGCTTATGAAAATTTGCAAAATTTTTGTTTTTTGAGAAACTCACAACCAAGGGCATGTTGGAAATTTTGGAAAATTTGAAGGACATTTTGGGGATTTATGACAAAATATTGGGAGTAGTCTGGTAATTTTTTAAATTTGAGGGGTATTTTGGGAATTTTCACAAATTAGAGTGGTATTTTTTTTATTTTCCCTAAAATTTACGTTTGAAAATCTCTCTCTCTCTCTCGTCTTCGTAATAAAGTGCACATGACACCCAATGTTGGGATAGTGATTAAAGTTGAAAACACCAAGAGATCATTATACACCAATGGAAAATTTGATAAAACCAGTAGTTATACTCATCGATGCTTTCTATACTTCATCTATTTATGGTATGCGATCCAATCTTCAAGCAATAGAAGCTCTTTGCTTTGAATACATTTTTATCCACCACCAAAAAGTTGACAAAAACATTCGGCTTGTGTAAGGTTTCCAGTTTCTGAAACCTTAAAGGTTGTATAAAGCTTAATCAAACTGATATGATTATTGAAAAAGCAATGTAGAATTGTCCAACCATGGCAAATATTGGTATTTTTGGAATCTTAAGCACAACAAACCCCGAGCTAGAAATTTTCAGAATTGAATTCCGATAAAAACTGGCATAGTTATGACCCCTGGAAGTTTACACTGTGAATTGAGTAAAATAGGTAAAATTGAAGGGTTGCAGTAATCATTTAAGCATAGACTTTATTAAAGTCCTCCTAGATATTTACAAGATATTTACCAATTAAGCAAAAATAGGTGAAAATATAGCATAATTGATATTTTAAAAGTTGGCAGGTAATGGGAGGGTCATCACTGACCTGTCAGGGACTCATTTAGCAGCAGGGGTCGTTTTTTGACCTGTAGGGGGCTGCTTGAACTTCAAGCAACTGCCTTTTTCAACCGGTGAGAGCTTATGAGTGCCAGAAAACTATAAATAGGACCCCTAGCTTCACATTTTACACAGACTCGGAGCCTTGATACTCTCTCTCTCTCATCTATAGAGGACACTACGCAGAAATCATTAGAGATTAATCTCTAATTGATTAACTTAAACGGTAATTAGTCTAATCCTTCTTAATTAGCAAGGTTAGATTAAGTTATTTTGCTAATAAATCAAAGATTAGACCTATGTATGCTCATAAAACCTCTTTAAATTAATTAATCTCTGTTGATATTATAATTAAGCTTAGTAATACTAAGCTGATTATTTATCCTATCATATTAAGGCGGAAATTAGCCAAAGTAACCATGAATTAATGGTAAAAATATTAACTAGGATTAGATTAAGTTGAATTATTTATCAGAGATGCATTAGACATTTATTAATCTAGGAAAATTATCCTATAATTTTTTGAGAAGTTTTCCTAATTAATTAGGCATAATTACTCTGTTTTTTGAACAATTTTAATAGGGGAAATTAGTAAATGAATTTCAAATGAGGTGATATAATTATCAGTGGTTAATTAGGTGTTTAAGAACACGTGATAATTAGGAAAAGCTCAGAAAGTTAATCTAGCTAATTATTTTGAAATACCTTGTTTTCTGAGCAATTTAAATAGGGGAAATTAGTAAAATGATTTCAAATGTTGTGATATATTTATCAGTGGTTAATTAGGTGTTCAAGAACCCGTGATAATTAGGAGAAGCTCAGAAAATTAATATAGCTAATTACTTTGACAGAAATACCTTGCTTTTTGAACAGTTTAAATAGGGGAAATTAGTAAATAGATTTCAAATGTTATGATATAATTATCAGGGGTTAATTAGGTGTAAAGAAACCTGTGATAATTAAAAGAAGCTCAAAAAATCAATCTAGCTAATTTCTTTAGAAGAAATAATCTGTTTTTTGAGAAATCTAAATAGGAGAAATTAGTAAATTGAATTCAATTACTTTGATATATTTATCAGTGGTTAATTAGGTGTTAAGGAACCCATGATAATTAGGAGAAGCGCAGATAATTAATCTAGCTAATTACTTAGGGAGAACTACTCTGTTTTTTGAGAAATTTAAACGGGGGAAATTAGTAAATTGATTTCAATTGATGTGATATATTTATCAATGGTTAATTAAGTATTAAAGAACCCATGATAATTAAGAGAATCTCAAATAATGAATATAGCTAATTAATTAGACAGAATTACTCTGTGTTTTGAGAAATTGAAATAGGGGAAATTAGTAAATTGATTTCAATTGCTGTGATATATTTATCAGTAGTTAATCAGGTGTTAAAGAATCTGTGATACTTAGGATAAGCTCAGATAATTAATGTAGCTAATTAATTAGGCAGAATTACTCTATTTTTTGAGCAATTTAAATAAGGGAAACTAGTAAATAGATTCAAATTGAATTGAGTTAATTTTTTAGAGGTTTATTAGATGTTAGATAACTTGTGATTATTTTTATAATCTCAGATAATTAGTTTAACTAATTATCTTAGTGAAATTACGCTATTTTTAGGGGTAAACTAAAGAGGGAAATTAGTAAATCATGCTATATGATTACAGCCTATTTATCAGAGCTATATTATAGGGTAAAGAGGCCTTGATAATTATGTCAAGGTTAGAAAAGTAGTATAGGTATTTATCTAAGTCAAATTACTCTATTTTTAGGGGTAAACTAAAGAGGGAAATTAGTAAATCATGCTATATGATTACATCTTATTTATCAAAGCTATATTATAGGGTAAAGAGGCCGTGATAATTATTTCAAGGTTAGAAAAGTAGTATAGATATTTATCTAAGTCAAATTACTCTATTTTTAGCTAAAATCTAAAAGGGAAATTAGTAAATCATGCTATATGATTACATCCTATTTATCAGAGCTATATTATAGGGTAGAGAGGCCGTGATAATTATGGCAAGGTTAGAAAAGTAGTATAGATATTTATCTAAGTCAAATTACACTATTTTTAGCCAAAAACTAAAGAGGGAAATTAGTAAATCATGTTATATGATTATATGCTATTTATCAGAGCTATATTATAGGGTAAAGAGGGCGTGATAATTATGTCAAGGTTAGAAAAGTAGTATAGATATTTATCTAAGTCAAATTACTCTATTTTTAGGGGTAAACTAAAGAGGGAAATTAGTAAATCATGCTATAGTAGTAAATTATCGGAAGTGTGATACACGGGGTCACCATACTTCAAGCTCGCTGTTATTGTGTGGAGGTGCTCAAAGCTGACAAAGATGGCACCTTCAACATCATTAGAAAGGAAACAACATCGTTAGAAAGGAAACAAAAGCATGAGAGAGAGAGAGAGAGAGAGAGAGAGAGAGAGAGGTTCTATCTCTTCAGCTTCCTCATTCGATCGTACCTATGCAATGGACGTTCCATGTGCACTGCTAGCAAAGAAATCTCCAAGAAAACCGGCATTGTGGATACTACAATTGAAGGTGAGATGGCATGAGCACGCGTGCGCACATACACGAAGGTCAGAGCTTGAAAGCTTTAATGGGGGTAATAGCTAGTTATCTTTTAGAGGAGGGAGACACCTGGGCAAAGAGTGCATTAGAGTGCGCAGATGCTGAGGTGTCTTTTATAAATTGACATGTTCTTGTGAGAGACACAGAGAGCACAGTCGCGCAAGAGAGAGAGAGAGAGAGAGAGAGAGAGAGAGAGAGAGAGAGAGAGAGAGAGAGAGAGAGAGAGAGAGAGAGAGAGAGAGAGAGAGAGAGAGAGAGAGAGAGAGAGAGAGAGAGAGAGAGACGATGATGATGCATGTCCTCTGGACTAACTTAAGAAACCAATAAGCAAAAAGTTAAAACCTTTTAATTTTTTACAAACCGGACAATTTGGTCATGGAGATTACACGAGAAAACATGAACTAGCTGCCAGACTCTAATTTCAAGCATATTCAATAATATAATCTTGGAAAAATCCTTACCTCGAGATATTTTGACAGAAACATGAGATTGTCACCCATTCTTGCCACTCATAACATTTTCATGAGTGCTCACTACAATACTCACAATCAAACATTTTCATTTTTCACTTTATTTTTTTAAAATACATAGAAGATTTTTCACTAACAAAAAGGGAACACATCACTATGGGCTTAGCCCTTTGAGCAAGCCAAAAAGTACATTTCTCCCTCCAGTTTTGGTCGACACTAGCAAGAAGCAACTAGCCTTTCTATGCCAACACCTAATAACTAGCAGAGGTGACTCCCAAAATGAGCATTCACTTCATATTTCAAAACTCAAGACATGTTCATTATTAGATTTACACTCTTCATTTAAATGAGTGTCCACTATCTTATTTCAACCAATCTGTATTTTTGGCCTATCAAAAAATGCTTGAAAATACAACGCAACTTTTTTTTCTATTTTAATCAGCAAAAAGAGAAGGAATCTCTATAGCCTTTGCCCTTTGGGCAGGCCAAAAAGCATAAAAAAAGGAGTTGTGGCCTCTTTCTTCCTAGCTTTACCTTTTTGGCTTTCCCAAAGGGCAAAGGCTACAGAGATGCCTTCTCTTTTTGTTGCCTAAAATAGAAACAAGTGATAAAATCACGAGGCCTACCCTTGATAGCAAAGGTGGAAGGGGAAAAGACCACCATTTCAATTTTGACAAGTGATAAAATCACAAGGCTTGCCAAGTTGAGATGAACCTATACAGGTTGAGTTAAGAAAATTGTCAGAAAAGTTACATAGAGACATTGCTATGTAAGTTTGGACTTGAGGATTGCAAACCTATTGCCACTCCCATGGAAACAGGTTTGAAGTTGAGTCTACATGATGCTGGCGATCCTGCTGATGTCACTCTTTACCAAACTGTTGTTGGATGCCTCATTTATGTATGCAACACGAGGCCAGATATTCAGTTTGCAGTCTCACAGGTCAGCAGATTTATGCATAGCCCAGGGTCTAAGCATTGGCAGGCTGTCAAGAGGATTTTCCGCTACCTTAGTGGCACTTTACATCTTGGCTTGTTTTATCCCAAGGGGGGATCATTGCCGCCAGACTTACATGCTTTTTTGGACTCAGATTGGGCTGGTTGTTTTGACACGCGAGTGTCCACATCAGGTTTTTGTTTCATGCTTGGAAGTTCATGGATATCATGGTTGAGCAAGAAGAAACCTATTGTGGCCACTTCGAGTTGTGTGGCTGAGTACAGGGCAGTCTTCACAGCTACGGTTGAGTGTGTATGGTTCAGACGCCTTATGGATGATTTGGGTGTTGGACAGGACACTGCCAACACTATCTACACTGACAGTCAGAGCGCATTGGCAATTGCGAGGAACCCAGTTTTTCATGCTCGCACAAAGCACATTGAGGTGCATTACCACTATGTCAGGGAGAGGCTCTCAGCAGGAGAGATCAGCTTGGCTTATGTGCCAACACAGGACAACCTTGCAGATCTTTTCACAAAGGCATTGTCTCGTGAGAAGCTTGAAGTTTTCCGCAAAGCTTTGGGCTTACTCTCCTTTGTGGACTGATCCTGTCCTCAGGGCATGGCACTTCCCTTTACTCATGTTACTCATGTGCCAGATCTCGTTCACCGCATCACTCCAGGGGGGGATTTGTTACCATATACATGTGGTAGTGATGTGTGTGAACACACTAGGACCGTCGGGGCATTTTTTCCCTCTTTAGGAGGTTTTTTCCCCCGTGCATTGTATATACGCCCATCACTCTAGGGCTATCTATCTTTCCATTGCACACTAAGTAACACACTCTCTATTGTGTGCCTTGAGCTTACTTCGTCTTCTCCAAGCTGTGTGTGTTTCTCTGCAACCCTAATTCCAACAAGAGGATGAGGAAATATAAGGTGTCGATGAGGCAATACAAGGCTAGTAGTAGTAATAGTGGTGACAGTGGGGGAAAGTAGCAACAACAAATATATCAAAGCATGTGGGAGCGCTTATCTAAGAATGCACAAGCATGGGCGGTCGCAGTGGTGTATGAGAGGATGCCATACAGATGGGTGACATTGCGTCCTCCAGTTCCCCCTGCCAATTCACATATTTTGCCCCGCTTGGATCGTGTTTGGGTAGCCCTTTTGAGAGCCATAATACCTAACCAAATGCTCCACTTGATGCCGCCATGCCCAATCCGAGCAGCCTGAAGAACATATTCCGCATCGATCGAAGACCATCTGGTAAGAAACCATTCTGGCCGCCTTTTGTAGGACTGCAAAGAAGCAATAGCTGGAGTAGCAATAGCAAAAACCTTGGCATCATGCAAGAGCTAGCTGAAACGGAGGAAGAAAGTAGAGTATGTCATAGCAATCTTCAATGGGGGAGTACAACTTCAGTCAAATTTGAAAAAACGAGGAGCAAGGGAAAGAGCCCATTTTTGGAGTGTATCAGTGCAGTGGTGGTTGGCCATACAAAGGAGAAAGCCCTGTGTAAGGGGACATTTCTCTTAACAAAAGACATGAAATGTGTAGAGCTCCTCTTAGTGTTGAAAGTAGGGGAAGTAGGGGTTGACAGAGAGCTGGGGTGACAACCGCAGAGAAAAGAACAAAGTTGATTATCTGAAGGGGGGCTGAAGCGATGAATGAGCTCAAATGGGGGTTACAAGTATGCTTGCTAAGCAAGTGCATGGCTTCATCAAGCACAGACAGAACCAAAAAACAATGCCCTTCCTCCTTGAAATCAACTATAGCCTTGTCAAGAAGGGGTAATCATCCTACTTAAGAAGTTCGACCATTATTTGTTGCACATGATCCCAAAACTGCCTGACATCTTCAAGGCATGTGAACAACATGGTAGAACATTCTTGTTTTGCGAGCCCTTGTTCATGTATCAAATTCTTTAGTTCTTCTAGGCATGCAACAAAATATTCCATGTTGAAGGTCATGCATTCCAACTACCCTTACATGAAGGGTTTCCTGAGTTATTTACCCACTTTCTCCAAGAACTGGCCTTTGATCAAGGATACTGTTGGATATGCAATGCGAGTGACAAACGATGAGTAGAGGACCCACGCCTCAAGTCTCCACAGTTCACACATTGTCTTGCTCTTCCTCCATCCACTTGCTTGGCATATTTAAGCCAAGGCTCACATTTGTAGAGTGGGACTCACAACACTTCCGATAGCAAGAAAATAAACATAATTTAAAGCTAATAAAAACATAATCAAGAACTACTAGTGCTTCTGTAAGCCCATGTTGCACTTAAGAGGGTGCCCCAATCTAAAGTGTGGCCAACCAAGCCACTGTCAAACTTAAAAAGTTTTCCTCATTTCTCGCTAATCAAATGCTAGCTAGTAGGTGCTACAAATTTTAAAAAGAAAAAACGAGTGCAAATCTGGGCAGATGCGGGAGCAGGGGAGTGGAGACTTGTGAGGCAGGTGCAGGTGGCGATCGATGGGGGAGGCAAGGCGAGAGCCATGAGGCAGGAAAAGAAAGTGAAGGCTTGAGAGCGCAGGGTGATACCACGACGCTGGGTCGGGGTTTTTTTATATATTTAAAAACAACACTGGCATTTGCAATCCAGCAAGCATGCTCGATTGGCTAGCACATCAATTTATAGATTGTGGTGCCTAACGGGCGAGTAAAAGTCTTGTGTTAAATGTTTTCAAGGGGTAGCGAATATCAAGGTATGACCAATGCCTCTGGTTGTAGGATCTTCCGAAGTAATGAATAAATAGTGAGTAGAGCGAGTAGGTGCATGCAGGGAATAGGTAAAACATTCTTGTGCATCACTAAGCTCCAATGCCAATGGATTTTTATTCCTATGCATGACTAAGTATCATAGCTAGCTCCTCCATGGGCATTTCTCATGCTACCATGTTTAAAGGTCTACTAATTTCTTTTTAGAGATTTGTTTCCATAAGGAAGGCCTTGTGATTTTATCACTTGTTAGACATAATTGCCTTTTTTGTGAGGTAATTTGTGACAACTTCAATTGCATGCTAAACACTCAAAAACGGATCTCAATTGTAACAAGTGATAAAATCACCAGTCCTGCCAGGCATGATAAAAATTTCTTTTTAACATGCAATTTTTCAAGTCCCCTTTCATATGCTTTGTGTAAAGTGTAAGAACTGGGGAACTAGACCTTGAGATCCTCCTTCCAACCTCCCTTTATATAGGCGGACTCCTAGCCCCTTGCCCTAGACGGATCCCCTGTCCACATTGCCTAGCCCGACCCTTGGCCGTAGGCCATGACTATCCTAGTTCTTAGGGTACAGGACCCTTGTCCTGACATTACTCCCCCCTTAAAGAAGAGTTTTTGTCCTCGAAAACAAAAGTGGGAAACTTCGTCTTAACAACACTAATGTTTTCCCAAGTGGCACCTTCTTCAGGTCGGTCTTTCCACTTAATTAAGGCTTGTTGTCGTACATGATGTCATGTACGCAACTCATGATAATCCATAATATGTTCAGGTTCATGCAGTAAAGTGGGAGGTTCAATGTAATCGACCAAAACCTGTTGGTCAATGACGTTGTCGTCCCCATGTAACCACTTTCGTAGACGGCTTACATGAAACACCGGATGAATGCGAGAATGTGATGGTAGTAGGAGTTTGTAGGCATGATCACCAACTCACTTGAGTATTTTGAAAGGCCCACAATATTGGGGAGATAATTTAGGTGTCGGTCCAGTTTTTAGACTTTCGGAATGTTTTGGCACACGTAAAAATACTTCCTCCCCTTCTTCGAAGGTAAGTTGCTGATGTTTCTCATCAGCGTATTTCTTATACCGATCCTGTGCTTGTCGGACATTTTGACGAGCAAGTTTTAGCATATCCATGTGGTCTTGGAGAAAATCCTTAACCTGTTGGAGTTTTTCGGTTGCCAACCCCACTGTAAACTGGTGACCGAGATTGAAACCCGTACATGAGCATGAAAGGACTAAAACCTGTTGTGACATGCTTAGAATTGTTGTAGGCAAACTCGGGAATAGATAAGTATTCTTCCCAGTCTATCTGTTTTTTGCTGACATATGCTCTTAGCATATCCTCTAGCACTTGGTTAACCCGTTCCGTTTGACCATCTGTTTCTGGATGGTCAGCGGTACTGAGGTTGAGTTGTATACCCAATCATTTAAATACAGCTCTTCAGAAGTGGCTGTTAAACTTGGGGTCACGGTCACTGACAATGTTAATTGGCAACCCATACAGTTTGTATAGATTGTCCACAAATAACTTTGCTAGTTCCGATGTCTTAATCGTTGATTTGGTCGGAATAAACTTACATAGTTTAGTTAACCTGTCTATGACCACCCATACTGAGTCATGACCTGGTATAGTGGTTGGTAAACCTACAATGAAATCCATGGAGATACTTTCCCATTTTCCATTGGGAATTTCCAAAGGATGTAAGAGTCCTCCTGCTTTCAGGTGCTCTACTTTGTTAACTTGACATTTTTGGCAATGCAAGACATAAGCTTGAACAAAGCCATGTAGACCTGGCCAGTAGAACTGTCGTCGTACGAGAGAATAAGTTTTTCTAATCCCCGAGTGCCCTGCACTTGGACTATCATGACATTCATAAAGAATTTGGCGCCGAATGTCTGTGTCCGTCGTCGGTACACAAACTCTCCCCTTGTGGAGTAGGTACCCATTGTCGATGGTAAAATGCTTCCATTGCTGTAGATCATCACTTGATAAAGGAGAACTAGGTGTGGAGGTTAACTGTACACTACCTGCATTGGAGTGAGAAGGATCCCTCATTTGAACATGGCTCCACACTTTGGAATATGTTTCATCTTGCTCATATTTGCCTTTGAGAGATTCTAAAAATTCACTACGAAGTTCCGTGAACAAGAGCGAATTGATCTCTGGCATTCGACTGAGAGCGTCTTCCACTACATTGTATCGGCCTTTGCGATACCTTAACTTGACGTCATATTCCTAAAGGATCGCGGCCCACCTGGCTTTTCAACTCTTTAAATCTGTTTGTTGTGTAAACCATGTGATGCTTTCATAGTCAAACACAATCCGAACTGAGCACCATACAGATAGTGACGCCATGTCTTTAAGGCAGACACTATTGCATAAATTTCGCGTTTGTAAGTAGAATAATTTTGTTGAGCTGCATCCAGCTTCTTACTTTCAAATGCAATTGGCCGTCCGTCTTGTAACATGATTGCTCCAATAGCATGATCACTGGCATCCATTTCCAAAACGAATGGTTTCAAAGGATTTACAATAGCTAGTATAGAAGCTATAGCTAATGCGTCTTTGAGTGTTTCAAAACTGTGCTGTTGAGCGGAACCCCACTGAAAAGCCTTACCTTTGCCTTTTAGTTGGTCCGTCAAGGTACATCAATGTAAGCATAGTTTTTAACGAACCTTTGGTAAAAATATACAAAGCCTAAAAAGATCTGTAATTCTTCCATATTTTTAGGAGGTGGCCATTTCCGGATGGTATTCACTTTGGATTGATCTATGTATAGGCCATTAGCTGAAATAACAGTTCCAAAAAATGAATTTATTCCTTGAGAAAATCACATTTAGATTCCTTGGCATATAACTTGTTTGCACGTAACAACTCAAACACCTGCCTGAGATGTTGTAAGTGCTCTTCTTCAGAAGCACTATAAACTAGAATGTCATCGAGGAACACAATGACAAATTTGTCCAAATATGGTTTCAAAACACTATCCATTAGTGGCATGAATGTTGCGGGTGCATTGGTTAACCCAAAGGGCATCACCAAAAACTCGTAATGTCCAAACCGTGTTCGAAATGCAGTCTTAGGTATATCGGCAAGCCTCCGGACTTGGTGATATCCTGACCGCAAGTCGATTTTCGTAAAAATGTGAGCATGAGTTAGCTTATCAAATAACTCATCTACCCTTGGCAATGGGTATTTGTTCTTAACTGTAACCGCATTTAAGCCCCGGTAGTCTACGCACATGCGCATATTTCCATCTTTTTTCTTTACCAAAAGGATAGGCGAAGCCCATGGTGAATAACTGGGTTGTATAAACCCTCTGCTAAGGTAGTCAGCAAGCTGACATTCCACCTCAGCAGCCTCTGAGTAACTCATACGGTAAGGTGGTTTACTAACATGTTTACAGTCTTCAGCCACGTCAATGCCATGTTGCACTGAGCGTGTCGGTGGTAAACCTGATGGCAAGTCATTAGGAAAGACATCTTGAAATTCCTTTAACAATTTTTATAACTGATTAGCAACGTTTGCTTGTGTAGAATCAGAAATTGGCGGAATAGAGGAGAGAGAAGCATGCGGCGTTGAGGAATGTTCAACAGACTCAATGTTAGAAAGAAAATGAGACAATGAGTAACACAAGAAAACCTGTTCTATTTCATTATCAGAAACGAGCTGCATAAGCTCGGCAGTACAAATCAGTGGTGATGATGGTATATCCTTTTCACCTAACAACAACACATGTGTGCCATGGGAATCGAACATCAAACTATTGTGCTCATAGCTACGGTTCAGTGATGGTTCTAGGCTATGCAACCACTCCCTACCAAGAATCACATCAACCCTTTCCACGTTCATAACTTGAAAATCCAAACAAGTAGAGTATCCTTGTACTTCCAATGGAACAGCTCGGCATTGAGTATCCCATATTTCACTATCATGTCCATTCATCATTGCTACCTTGTAGCGGTGGGTACTCGGAGTTTGAGGCAGTTTGAACTTTTTCACCAATCCATAATTGATGAAATTGTGTGTAGCACCGTCATCTACCAAGATGCGCACCTTGTGCCCTTGCAGATATCCGTGCATACATACTAACTCATGTGGTCCAAAGGTTTTGTTGCCACATGGAAGCTGTGAGACAACATTCATACACCACCTCAGTGTGTGTTACTTCCACTGTAGAGAACTTTGAGGAAGACTCGAGAGGCATTAGTTGCACCGTGTGCACTGCTTTCTTCTTCCCCTGGGCAGCAGATTTCCCCTTGTAGAGAACTTTGTAGAGAACTTTGCGGAAGACTCGAGAGGCATTAGTTGCACCGTGTGCACTGCTTTCTTCTTCCCCTGGGCAGCAGATTTCCCCTTGGGACAATCCATTTTTCCATGGACTCTTCCTAAGCATTGAAAACATAGCTTCTCTTTCTTGGCCTTATCAAAATCCTCAGGAGAGTGAGGACCCCTGGACCCCTTTGGTTTTTTAGATGCATCTGAATTAACAACTATATATTTTGTTTTATTGTGCCCGTACTGAGTGCATGTGTTACTATGTGTACTAGCAGGCACGTTGCTGTTATGTGTTTTCTTATCATCAGGGTCACCATGAATATGTGCTTTCACTATGGCTTCCTCAAGTGTTTTAGGGTCATCATGAATATGTGCTTTCACTATGGCTTCCTCAAGTGTTTTAGGGTCCTGGGATTTGACATACTTCTTAAGTTCTGGAGTCAGACCTCGTATGAACCCCCGTACTTGTTGAAAGGTATCCAAGCCTTCCAACTTGAGGATGACATTCCTATAGTGAGAGATGTATTCAAGGAGTGATGGATAATGGCACATGGAACACGTGTCCCAAGCGGTCCAATTCCAATTGGCCTCGTTTGTAGGCAAAAATTCCTTGCGAAACATGGATTCAAAGGCTGCCCAACTCTGTGGTATGATGTTCTTCTCCTTGAGAGACACCCACCATTTGTAGGCCTTGCCTTCCAGAGTTAAGCTCGTTTGTAGAGCTCTTACTGCATCCAGAGTTCGCCGTAAGGCGTGAATTCCATCCCATTTACTGAGAAAGATGTTCACTGCATCCTTATTGCGGTCTCGGTCTTCGCCCTTGAAAACTGGTGGTTTAAAATTCTTCAAAAAATCATCTACCTCTTTGGCAATGAGAGTATGCAGTGTTTCATTAATTGGGCCTTGCCCTTGTGTTCCAACGTGCTCATGCATGTGGGTGTCAGCCGGACCCTTAGTCTGCTGTTGCATCAATTGAATGACTAATGTGGAAAGTTTAGTAACATTTTCATTTAAAGCCTTAAAATTTTCAACCATGACTGCCATGAGTGTCTGAAGTGCACAGAATTCTTGAATATCGAGCAATTCATAAGTATCTTCTCCTGCCGTAGCGTCGCGGATACTCTCCTTGAGAGGATCCGGCCGCGAGCCGTCATTGGCAGGATCGGGAGTACTTTGCTCAAAATCGAATGTCATGTTGACATCCGAATCCATGGCTACACAGTGCAGTGAAAGAAGTACTCAGAATAAAATACCTGATTTTGGTAGCACTTGCAAGTATAGCGAACTCCCCTTTGCGCGTCGTAGCACTTAATCGTCGAATAAGCAAGAATTTGTACCGACGGCGTACAAATCGAACTCCGCACTATCGCCAGTGGTTCAAAGATGACTGAACGCGTTCCGTGTAGATGGTTAAAGCTTCACCGGCGTGAAGAAGCTTAACTATTGGAAGCTTCGGCTATTATGTTGCTTGAACTTCCCTTGAAGTCGTCGCAAAAAAATATACAGGTTCTGGAATTTCCTGCAATTACTGAGCGTAGTCGGACTTCGTGAGACTCGATGGAAAACCGAGTGTTTGCTTCGCCTTGCTTGTGCTGCTCTGGCTTGCTTGACCGCCTTGGTTCGCCGAATTGCTTGTGGGAAAGGCCACTAGCAATGGCCAAGCCTAATGGCCAAAAGGCCTCTCAATGTGAAAATGCGAGTTTGTGAAGCAAACAAAAAATGAGCAGGTAGCGTGGTGCTCAGCGCGAGGGAGAAGAAGATGAGGCTATGGCTTGCTGGGGCCGGCTACTGCCGAGAGCTCTTGGCAACACCCTTACCTCCCCATGGCACTACAGTCAAGCCAAAAACCTCGCGAAAACATCCACCACACACACCGTTCCAAAACGGAAAAGGCGGCCCGATTTGGCAAGAAAACATGCTATTTTTGAAAAAGCCCCCAAAAAGCCATGTTTCTCACCTAAAGATCTTGCTTTTAGGGACCTAAAGAGACCACACCTAGAGAGAGAGTGGAAGAGAGACTCCTAAGCTCTGATACTGGAGAACTAGTCCTTGAGATCCTCCTCCCAACCTCCCTTTATATAGACGGACTCCTAGCCCCTTGCCCTAAACGGATCCCTTGTCCACATTGCCTAGCCCAACCCTTGGCCGTAGTCCATGACTATCCTAGTTCTTAGGGTACAGGACCCTTGTCCTGACATAATGCAATCAACTTATATAATTCGCCATGAATAACGTTAACTTAAAGTTATAAATACAAAAAATGACATGCAATTTTGAGATTGTTTTGATAGGCAAAATAGCCCTTGACAAAAAAAATAGGTGTCAATTTTAGGCCTTGATCTAAGGCTAGATCCCACTTTAAAATCACTACATCTCTAAGCTTTAAAAAAAAAAAACACAAGCACAGAGAATTGAATTAAAAAAGCACCCGTAAGGTGTACACCCTAAGCTTTAGATCCCTATGCTCTACACCCCACTTTAAAAATTCTACATTTTTTAGCTCTAGAGATCTTTTTACAAATTTAAAACTGTAGATCCCTAAGTTGTAAATCCCATTTAAAAGCTTTAAAGTTCTAAGTCCTAAAACTCTAACGTCTCGGGGTGACCCTCCCCCTACCTGTGGATCCATGTAATATTTTCACTTTCTTTAGTTCAAAGTTTTACCTTCTAATATAAAAAAACTCTAGGTCCTCATTGGATCATTGGAGACCTTTCTTTGAAAGTTCTACATCTTTAAGTTCTAAACTTAAAGATGTAGAACTTTGAAGGGGATTTGAAGTGGCAAGCTTCGCATAAATTATACAAGAAAGCACAGTGCTAATATGGGCACTCGGCCGCAAGCAACACTCGGAGGATTGGTCTAGGACTACTTGTGCCTTGTTGTCAGTAGATGAAATGCCTAGGATGGGGGCAAATCTTGGCCATCGATAAATAAAAGATATCAGAATGAGGCGGGGTGGTAGGGGTGGCTGCCCTCATTGTAATTATGATCCTTGGATGATGTCATGGCTTAACATGAGCATGACAAAACTTTGTAATTTTTTGGGCTGCTGAATATAATCCACTCACAATTGTGAGTTTTGCTTTAAAAAATAAAATAAATAAATAAAAATAAAAATAAAAGTTCTACATCTTTAAGTTCTAAACTTAGCTTTAAAATCTCTAAAAATAAAGAAAAAATCTTTAAAGGTTAAAGACCTAAATGATAAATTCCTTCCAGAAAGTTTTTAACTAACAAAAATGACAACTTTAATCTATTACCTCAAGTTTCAAGGGGTGAACTAAATTCTCAAAATGAAAAGGTGGGTAAAAGAACTTCTCAAATTTCAAAATGAGAAGGTGATTCTTGGGATTTGTGGAGTCTTTAAGGCTTTATCATTTAACGTGTAAGGCTGTCAACGTTTCATGCTTTCAAAGGCATTGGACAACCCAAAATCTTTCCTTTGATATATGAGAGTTAATTTCATATTTTAAAACTCAAAACATGTCCATCATTAGATTTACACAATTCATTTCAATGAGTGCCCACTATCTTATTCAACCAATCAACATTTTTGACCTATCAAAAAAATGCTTAAAAATACAGCTCAACTTTTTTTCTGTTTTAGTCAGCAAAAAGAGAAGGCAATGCTATAGCCTTGCCCTTTGGGCAGGCCAAAAAAGGAACATGTTTTGGGAATTTCCACAAATTAGAGTGGTATTTTGATCATTTTTCCTCAGTTTTACTACAGTCTCTTTCTCTTGGCAGCAGGCCTTGGGATAATAGCAAGACTCTTATCCCTTGAGAAGTCGTGAAAATCTACCTGTCGATAAGGACTGGATGCTCTCTTAAAAGCTGGAGAGCGGTGGAAATTTTTGATGTAGGACCGACCTCCTGCCAGCCAGCCTTACATTCGATCTATCTAGTTCAAAAGGCAGGTTTGTTGTCCTGAGTCACCATCACCGTCTGGATGGGGAAATCTTTCTCGAAACTAGACTTGGAGTAGCAAGCATCATGGAAGCGCAGTATACATTGAAAACTGTTTCCAGCCAGCTTGTTAGTGAAGTTCGGCGCTTATACTCGAGTCTCGTATGTATATAGCGTGTTCAATCTTGCTCAAATAGGCACTCCCAATACCTTAAAGTGCAGTGAGCATGACCGAAGGAGAGTTTATAGTGCGGTGTGTGGTGCAGAAGAGCACGAACGGGATACTATACATGGAAGCAGACAATGACTTTGTGGATGTGCTACTGGCCTTCTTGCAGCTGCCGCTGGCCACCGTTTTTGCCATTTTTGCAGAGAATAGAATAGAACAGGATAATAGCGAGGCCTTCATGGTGGATGAATGCAGCATGAAGAGAGTGTATGAGAGCATGTGCAAGCTGGGTGACTCGAGGCTGCAGGCCAGCTGCATTAAGGACACGTCGGCGCTGCAGACACTACAAAGGCCAGTATGCGACAACCTGCGCCTGAGGCCTTCGCATGCGATGCAGTCGCTGTTGCGCGAGCATGCCCCGCGGAGCAAGAAGATGAGGCTCTTCAGGTGCAACCATGAGGGATGCAGCAAGCGCGCATTCTCGCTCCTTCATGGAGACCTTTGCCATAACTGTTTACGAGTAGGCAGTGTAACGCAGGAAATGAGCATCTGCTATACTCCGCCCCCTCTCACCGGCTACTTGAAGTCGCCGCAGTCCTTTCTCATCACCCACACTCTCTCCATCCTCCCCAACTCTGGCAGCGAGAGCCTTCTTCTTCTCGCAGACCATTATATTTACGACCTCTCTGATGTCTGCAGCCTCGACTCCTCCATCACCCCACTTGAGGTATGCCACGGCCCACATATATTATCTTCAATTAGCTGCATGTAGCTGCTCTTTAGGATGTCTTGAATTAGCCGAGATATATATATATATAGATGCTTTAAAATATTTTGCAGGCCCTGACATTGGTGAAGGCCGGCTTCTCCTCTTCCCCTTCCGTGCTCAACGACGTCTTTGCTTCAAAAGTATCCAGTATTACTTTGGACGCAGCTGCGTCAGTACAGTCCTCTTCACCCCTGTAAATAAAATCTCATTCTGCTTCCCTAATTTCGATGGCAGTCCTTTTGAAGCGCTATGACAATGTCAAAGCTTCTGTTTGAAGAATATTCTCTAGTTGCTCTCTTAATTATCGATTCAAACTTTTGAAAGCATCTAAAATGCAAAAGTGAAGAGTGATGTTTGCAGGAGATGAAAAGCCTTGAGCTATTGAAAAGTCAAAAGATTTTATGTTGAGAAAAGTCAAAAGATTATATGTTCTTCTACATAAAGAGGTTCGGTACCGTACTGCTTCAGTTCTTCTCCTTGTAGTCCTACTTCGTGAATGACCTTTTCTTCCCTTTCTTTCTTTTGAGAGTCTCTCCATGATCAAAAGGTACTCTGAATGATATATATACCTTCATGCGTAAGATAATGTTAGTAGCGATGACCCCCAAAAGCATGTTGGATGCACATTCGTCACAAGAAGATTTAAAAATTTTCTCATGTTGGAAAATGGAGTTTTTTTTAGTGTTTTTCATACAATGAATAACGTCATGAGCTTCTACTCAAGAGGCACCGCATACTTAGTTAGGTACGATACGGGGCAGGGGACCACTAGTCCCCCCATCGGGATACCGGTCCCGTGTCCCCAATCATACCTAGCTAGGTATGCGGTGCCTCCTTCATAGAAGCTCATGATTTTTGAGGCAAGTCCCAATGTGGGAATTATTGTGAGAATGTGTCCAAAACTTCTTGTGAAATTCAAAACTACTTGCAACACATTATTCAAGACGTGTCAACCATCTTTGAGCAAGTTTACATAAAGGAATTGGCAACCTCTTTTATTGGGTGCATCTCCCAAGCACGCCGCGGGACTACTAAGAAAAGGTACAATTTCTTTCAAACACATGCATGTGTTAACCCTCACGGCACACGGACACCTGATCACCTACGACGGACGTGTATTATGTATTTGGTAGAGTCAGGTACCGGGCTTGTCGGACCAATAGGGAAAGGTAGAGTGATCGTCGATGAGAGGCGCACTTTAACTTGGACATTCAAGGGATTAGTTGGTTAAGCATGGGCGCCCAAGTGTGAATGGGGTGAGCTCCTATAAAAGCCAACTAAACCTAATTTTTACTCATTCTTTCATTTGTGCAATTGAAGAGTGCTCTTGCTCCATCTCCATCTTCTTCTTCTTCTTCACCTCCTTGTGTGTGTGTGAGAGAGAGAGAGAGAGAGGGAGAGTGTGTGTGCGATCGAGCATTGCGAAGGCACGACGGCGGCGAAGCGGTTGAGCGCGGCACGACTGCAGCTTCTTCTTCATCGCGGCGAGGAATCCACCACGAAGGCGAGCGTAGAGCGGTGAGTGACACACCCTTTGTTTTCTTGAGCTTGCTAGTTTAGGCTTGTTGTGTGCTTGGAGCCGTTTGTGGCTCGCATACGGTGTATTGGCAAGTCCCTTGCTTCGACAGTGCGGCAAGGAGCGCACATTTTTGGCGCCGTTGCCGGGGATATGCCCTACACTAAGCTCGGTTAGCACTTTACGCTTCCTTGTGGTGCAATTTGTATCATAGGAAAGGCAGGGAAGGGGTGTGTGGAGATTTCTGTTTTTTGCGTTTTCTACATTTGCTGTCAAGTTTCAATTTCTGCTATTGTCTGCGTTTTTCAATTTCTGCAATTTCAAGTTCGGTGTTTTCAATTTCTGTCAAGTTCTGCAATTTCCGCGTTTTTTCTGCATTTTCTGCGTTTTTCCTGCATTTTCTGCAATTTCTGTGCTTTTTCTGCAATTTCTGTGTTTTTTCTGCAATCTCTGTATTTTCTGCGTTTTTTCTGCATTTTCTGCGTTTTTTTGCATTTCTGCATTTTTCAATTTCTGCGTTTTTCTGTAGGAAAAAAAAAAAGAAAAAAAAAGGTTAAAAATTTGGGAAAAAAAAACGCGAGCGAGTGGACGGCGATATTTTTCGAAAATAAAAAATTAAAACGGACGGGTTGGTTTGTATTCGAAAATAAAAAATTAAACGGACGGGTTGGTTTGTATAAAAGATAGATCGGGATCATTTTCCCAAGCCCAAGCCCAAGCCCAAGCCCAAGCCCAGGCCTCAGTCCTCAGTCTTATGATATATACTAGACTCACTCTTATATATATACCCTACTCCCTCAAGAGAGAATGAGAGCATGTGGGACAAGTCCTCCACTCTCCTCCTTTCTCTTCCCACTTGCACCCTTAGACTTTCTAGTTTGGGCCTAGTTCCCTACTGGAAATTGACAGTTTTAGGGATTCCGAGGGCATAGAGTGACCAAACGGAGGGCTGTAAAGCACGGCACGACCCTCTGACCGATACGCTTGTTTTGAGCTATCACACGGCCCATTCCACGACACGCTCAAAAAAATCTAGCAAAAAAACAAACAAAAGACACGCTAAAAACTAGTCACAAGGCCTCCTAGAGCAGCTTTTTGACACCTTAGGGTATCAAAAGCACATGCACTTACGCTCTGGGCGGGTGCTAGAACACGAGCATATTGAGAGTGCCTCTGTTCATACGGACACCCATTACCCATCCACGATAAGCTCTAGACCCTCAGCGAGGACACAAGGTAGCACCACCCAAGACCCTAAAATAGCCGCTAGTGATTCCTCCTCCGACTCAGAAATCATGGAAGCATACCCTACCCAAAACACTGTGAGAGAAGGCCATGCACCTCCCGAAGCTCCACAGCCTAGTACTAGTATGTTTAGCCGTTTCATGGAAACATTAGGTAGAGCTACTCGCTCGGAACCTGATGCAAATGGAGCACACGAAGAGGATGGGTTGGACTCTGACACACCTCTACGATACCCCATTGAGTTAAATAGTGCCTATGGAAAAGTGCTATATAACGCCTTATTGGACACGGGTGCTAAATACAATCTGCTATCCTATGGGGTGTGGTGTCAGTTAGGGAAGCCACCTCTATCTGAGAGTATTATCCAAGTCAAGGGTGTCAACAAGAAAAAAACTGCGGTTTTTGGAATCTGGCACACTTCTGTCAGTTATGACAATGGGGTGGTAGCTCAAGACTTTTTGGTCATGCCTACTGGAACTATGGAGGGTAATATAAACCTAGGCCGCACGTGGATGATAGCCACCAAATGCACTATTGATTGGGGGACTGGGGGTGTTACAACGCAAAAACCAACTCTTAGCCCTACCACTCAATCCATAGTCCCTCAGATATTGCCCAAGGAAATAAAACCCAAGACATTGCATGTCCAGGAGGTTGAACCATACGTCCCCATAGCCCAACTCTCTAGAGCTTCAACTAATGTAGTTGAAAGAAAGCTTGAGACACACAAGAACCATCCTAATATAACAGAGAAAACATACAATTGGGTCCCTAAAACCTCTGTAGTGAGCATGGTTGATGCAAAAAAACGGAAACCTAGTAAGAACCGTACCACTCGCTCCAAGAAAAGTAAGAAAATGTTGCGTTGGATTCCTAAACGACTATTGGAAGCCCAAGGATACTATGAAGGAAATGATCAAATCTGGGTGCCCAAACGTAAAGTGTACTCTTACCTGTCACTTGGCCCATGTAAACCCAATCCTGTGGCTCCAAAACAAATTGAAAATCGCGGAAAGGAAAAAATCATGGAATGTTACACACCCGTTCTAGAGCTAGTTTGGGTACCAAAGAAAGAACGATTTGTTCCACCTAGCTCAGGAAGGGGGGAGTCCCATGAAGATTCTAGCTCCTCATGTAATACATCCATAGAGGTAAAAGCTTCTACACAGCCTCCATCTATAGTAGTGGACCTCCATGAAGCTACAAAAGAATCCACACCTCCCAGTGTTCAAGAATCACCTGATGAACCACTTCAAGTTCGATCCTGGGAGAGTACCTTACCACCCTTGCAACTTGACGAGGCACCTAGGGTAATAGAAAACTACTGGCAAAAATCCTCACCTATTACCAACTGGAACAATTGGTTTCAAAGGGTGACAAGCTCATTTCAAACGGTATGATCTACCCAAGGAAGGGGGGAGTGTGTGTGGACATCCATCATTCACTTGTTTCCCTCTCAACCTTTTTCCCTGACCTCTTAATCTCCGATCTTAGGGAATGTATATATATAGCCTTATACTCACAAAAAAAGAAAAATAGTAAAGAGCAAGAGCGCCTAGCAATGAGAGAGCACCCTATCAGATCTTACATATAAGTCCAAATTCACCGTGTCAAGTCAAGCAACACACAAAAACAACTCTTATGTTTTAAAGGCCTAACCAAATCTATCTGTCTTGTCAGAAATGGCTACTTCACCAGAGGCATGCACTTCTATTTTTGATGAAAGGTACCCCTTGTCTTTTCAACAAGTGTTCTACGTATGCTACCCTATACTTTCTTGCGAATGGGATTTGATAGAGAGCCTTGCATGTGAGAGAAATTTTGAGGAGTTAGAATGGCTGATACGTCTATGGCTAACTAGTGATCCCTACCCAGTGGCGAATGTGTCTCCAATGGCACATGCTTATTCTTTTGCACAAGATGAGTATCCACGCATCACGAGGTTCTTGATTAGCATGCTTGCACAAGAGGATGATGAAGAGGAACTAATAGAGACCGAGGAAGACTATGGCCTCACGGACAACGATTTTATTTATCTAGATGATGAGGATAGAGGCCTAGCCTTAGGGTGGCCACCCGGTTTATATAATATCCTCTTTCCTTGATTCTAAAAGGGGTGACAGATAGGTAGGTTAGGGGTCTAGATTGTGTTTTGAGTTTGTTTTTTAGGAGTTTTAATTTTTTCCACTGATGTGCCTCCTGGAGGTATTCCTTTTGTTTCCTAGTGTGTACAGGAGCGTGTTGCTATTGATAGGATTTGGACCTTCATGGAACCTTTCTCTCGTTCACACTTCAAATCAAGCGCGACCATCAACACAAACAGGTGTTTCTTGTCCATTAGCATTGCCCTTATCTTTTTGCATCTATGTTTGTCTGCTTTGATTGTGATTGGTAGCATACTATTCAGCGCGTTGGCTTAGTATCCAACATTTAATTCAATGCAATCTTTTGTCATAATCACTTGTTTAGGTGTAAAAATCAAGCAGTCCGACTAAGCTAGTTTGACCAAGCTAGGTATTAGAAATCTTCTCTTAATACCATGGGGAATGCCTTCCTAATAAGCAATGGTTACTTAGGTTCTTAATCCGATTTAGGCAGCATTGTATGAAATGTACTAGGGCTTTCTAGTGGGCTTGACCCTATTGACCTTTAGCTTAAGTATTATAAAGGGAGTTTACTAATGTGATGAGCCTGGGGAGGGTAACAGTGTTATATGGCCCCCCAAAGTTACAAAATTAAAATGATGAAAATGAACAAACAAAAAATCAAAGTGCCACAATGTAAAATTTTAAGCTGGAAGAGAAATCTCAGCTTGATTTGGTACTTCACTCACATGTATTGCCTATGGTACTAGAGCCCTAGAGGTTCCCAGTGTGGGCGCTTTTCCTTGAAAAGCAAAAAACCCAAGGCATACAAAATAAGCACACACATCATAATTGAATCAATGTGAAAAGACCTTGGGGGGTCAAAGAAAAAGTAATCAGTCAGGCGATGATTTCATGAGAAATTCCTTTTATGGTAGCTTAACTACAAGGTTTTCTAGATATAGCCTCTAGTCAGCCCTTGAACATGAATACTTGGCTCTCGCAATTAAACAACTTAATTGACCACTGAAAATTAAGAAGCTTACCCATGGTATTAATATTCGATCTCTAGTGCTTTTCGACCGTCAAATTAGTGACCCCAGACTTGTTTAATTTTTTACCTTTACATCAGTTTATGCATTTGATTACATTGCAATTTAATGTTCATTGCTAACAAATTGTTTGAAATTCTTTTACCAATCAATGTGTCTACCTAAAACTGCATATGCTTTTTAAGAGAATGCAATTACTGTGCCAATGTTGTTTGATTTTGCAGTGACTGAAGAAGGCTAAGGACATTCATCTCAAATGCTCTTCCACCTCGACGAACCAGCTTCAACTCAATAGCTTCCGAGGACGGAATCTACATCAGGAAGGGGGGCATGTTAACCCTCACGGCACACGGACACCTGATCACCTACGACGGACGTGTATTATGTATTTGGTAGAGTCAGGTACCGGGCTTGTCGGACCAATAGGGAAAGGTAGAGTGATCGTCGATGAGAGGCGCACTTTAACTTGGACATTCAAGGGATTAGTTGGTTAAGCATGGGCGCCCAAGTGTGAATGGGGTGAGCTCCTATAAAAGCCAACTAAACCTAATTTTTACTCATTCTCTCATTTGTGCAATTGAAGAGTGCTCTTGCTCCATCTCCATCTTCTTCTTCTTCTTCACCTCCTTGTGTGTGTGTGTGAGAGAGAGAGAGAGAGGGAGAGTGTGTGTGCGATCGAGCATTGCGAAGGCACGACGGCGGCGAAGCGGTTGAGCGCGGCACGACTGCAGCTTCTTCTTCATCGCGGCGAGGAATCCACCACGAAGGCGAGCGTAGAGCGGTGAGTGACACACCCTTTGTTTTCTTGAGCTTGCTAGTTTAGGCTTGTTGTGTGCTTGGAGCCGTTTGTGGCTCGCATACGGTGTATTGGCAAGTCCCTTGCTTCGACAGTGCGGCAAGGAGCGCACAGCATGTCTTGGAATGCATCGTGTAGATACATCATACCAGTACAGTTTCACCGCACTCTATGCAACATAAAAAGTGCAAGCCTATTGACTTTAATTTTTTGAAAGCCCTACAGGGATACTAAGTTTTAAGAAACATTTTTTAGGGCAATCAAAAGAGAATCTCCTTCCATAGCCACCTGCTTCATTGTATCTTGGCAAGCTTGGAGCTTGATATCAAGAGTGCTATAGTGCGAAGAAATTTCTCTCGTTCAATGTTGATGGCAAAGAGGAGGGGCAAGCTGTGGGGGAGGCGAGTGATCATGAAGGGGAGTGAACTTGGGGTGGGGTGGGAATTGCAAAATCTTTGTAACTATTGAACTTAGTTGTAAGTGAGTTGAAGTATCCACAACTTTGGAAGAATAAAAAAGTTAAAAAGTAAAAATCCTTAGACTTTTGCATCAATATACTATATATTAAAACAGAGAGAAGAGAGCTCCACTAGGTTGCAAACCCATGCAACTATGAGCTTTCCTTGAGGGGTTCACTTTTCAAAAGTATCTATAGCACATGCGTTCAAGAGGTATTTATAAACCTCTTTACACACACAATCACCATGAATTAAGAGACCCCTCTTCTTTCATAAACTTGTAGCTTTTAAAATTCTTTTAATTTGTAAACCCCTCTTGTACATGTAAAGCTGTAACTTTTTGTTTATGTAACTTTTTGTTTATGAAAAATCCCTTTGGGTAAACTTACTTGCTACATTTACATATTTTAAGGTGGACCTTCCGAGGAGCTTTCCCTCTCTCCTTAATTAGACTCTCACGATACTCTCTCTCTCTCTCTCTCTCTTTGCTCGACGTGAGGGCTAGGCACAATGATCATATGGAGTTGCCTTTCGATCCATTTGATAAAATTTTTAGACGTTGAAAACCATATTTGAGATGGAAATTCTACATAAAATCAAACTTTTTAACTAAAATTCTTAAAAGTTGAGGCGAACTCAAATCCCCTTTGAAATAATTTGAGTCGATCATATTTTGATTTGAGTAGATGTTGGATAAAGTGAATTTATCTTTTTGCGAGCCTTGATCTTTGTCAACTCTCTCTCTCCCTCTCTCTCTCTCCCTCTCTCTCTCTCTCTCAAATTATGGGGTGCACTACCTCTCCAACTTCTCTTGACCTGTCAAGTCACACAATCCTTTTCTCCGATTGTGGACAAGCATCCGAGGTAGGACATAGCAAACTCATCAACGCTCGAGTGTCAGGTTGTAGCTAGTACACAAACTCGATCTTGATTTATAGGAATCACGATTATATGCATCTCATCTCTCATCCCAACTCTTACATATGATTTTCGAGTTGAATAAAGATTATAGATTTGTGATCTACATGTCGACCTCGTTTTGTGGATATATTACATGATATGCATGGTTTTGTCTGCTAGATTTGAAATTTCATTTTGAGGAAAAAAGTGAATACAAATAAACTAGTCATTTTGCATGTTTGAAATTAAAAGTTGTCCTTTGATTGCTCTTTTAATGTTAGAGATTTGACTCCCTTAAATTGTCAAATAAAGAGGCTCTCCTTAATCCCGATCTCTTCCTAATGGCTACACAACTGATGCATTTGGAGAACCAATACGTGCTCCAAATGCAACTAAGTAAGCAGCTACATGTTAGGGTAAGCTCAATTTGTGGCACCATATGGTAATTCCATCTAGCCATCTAGGAAGAGATAAATGATGAGATGGCCAATAGCAAGAGGGTGCAACCTCTCTCGCCAATGATTGTAAAACACGGCCTATTTGAGAGGTTCTTTTTTATTTAATCTTTGCACTTTGAGCATAATCATTTTGTTGTACTCTCTCTCTACGCTCTTACTCTTGGCATAACTAACCCTAATCACCATCTCTAACCCTAATCCTATCACCATGATTAAGCTATGCTTGTTAATCATTAGCGATTAGGGTAGCACATGCTTCTCAACAAGTGGTATTAGAGCCAACAATATCACACCTAGTCCAATCAGCCTTTTCACTTGTTTGTCATCATGTCATCAATAGCTTAATCAATCTCTTGCATTATTAATAAGTTCCACTCCCTAATCATCACTTGGGATATGAGCATGCACCACTACCCAAGATGATTAGGTGAGCGGGAGTCAATTATGCATGTTCTTTGCATATTTTTTTAATCAATCTTTACATCTCCTTGCACAATAAGCAACCGTATTGGCCCCTCGTATTGAAACAATTGGCGTTCATAATTTGTGTGTGGACATAGCTCTCATCAAGAGCTTTTTATAGCACTTCTCTGAGCCTAGATTGGTTAAGGAGTGCAATTTGAATTGATCAATTAAGTTGACATCCTTTTGAAGTTCACTGGTTTTTTGCAGATCCAAAGTTCCGTGTGTGTGTGTGTGTGTGTGTGTGGATACTTTCTTCATTGATGCTCATCATCCTATTTTCACACCACCACTTTTCTTTTTTGTGAGACCCACCACGTGGGAACCTAGAAAAAGCAATTCAAGGGCCATTGAAAGTAGATGCTCACACTAAAAACAAATAATGGTAAAATCCAATGTACTCAGTCTTTTGGTCCGATTGGGCCAAAGCCAACCATCTGCTCTTATCTTTGTGAATCATCATCACTAGCTTCAAGCTTGTCCTACACTAGAAGGGGATGCTTTTAGCTTGCTCAGTCCATGAAGTTCAACCCCATTACTTGCACTTTGTAGCACCCACAAACTTGTCACATGTTGATCCGTCCCTGGTCGAGTCATTTCTCAGTCCAACCAATTGAAGCTCGCATTGATTTGCAACTCATCATGTAAGTTTGCAACCGCTCTTGGCTTGTCTTTGCCTACCAATTTTCCCTCTCCTGCTCATCATAGGCTACTAACCTACGCGGCGCTCACGGCCATGTCCCTTCCCGATTGACACCTATCACTACGGATTTTAGACCTTTTCTTACTTCGACAAAAATGCCTTTTTTTCTACCCTCTTTTACACCTTAATGCATAAAAAATTTGAACATGTCACAAAGTTTCCCACCGGCTAAAAGTTAATTTTTAAACCTAGTTTTCTAGTAGCGCTGGCGGCGCCACTACTCCTTTTTAAGCAGTAGTGACGGGCGCTACTGCTCTTTTCCCTGCCTGCGAAACATTTTGAACTTAGAAAAATCAATGAAAAAGTCACCATTTTTAGCTTAAAAAACTTGTATTTCAATTGTAGACTGACAAAAGCCATATTGTCACTCAATTTTGGCACGTGAGAATATGTCTAAAACCTGTAGTGTATTGTCGAACCCCACATCTCCTCGTGGGCTCGCTATGTTTGCTAGCTTCACTCGCCTTGTAGTCCTGCCCTCCTAGTTTGCATGTGGCATGCATATCTATCAATTGTCCACCTACTCATCAACATCATCACTAGCTAGCATACGTTGGCTCACACATCATTTTTTTGTCAGTCACATTTGCTGCTCTCAAACTCAACATTTTTGAGCTTAAGATTTTCACATTTAAAGTCCCTTCTAAAGCGCCCATTTTCACGAGTCACTACTGCAAAAATTAAAAAAAAACTTCATCAACCCCCTAAGGTGGTGCTCCCACATCCATTAACATCTGACTTGAATGCTTTTGAGAAGCCTACTTTTCACACAGCTATCATCTCAAGGTTTTAAACCCTCATCTCTTGGCTTGAAGTAAAATTTGCTCATGTACCTCAAGGCTACAAAAACTTCACAACAAGAGACGTTTTGTATATGCAATGAATGTGACATTTGGCATTAAATACATAAGCATGACACCGAGTGCTTATATGTATCAAGTTTTTTAGAGCCCTTCTTAAAACAAACATTATGTATGCATTATAAATGCACCAAGGCACATGGCTCCACAACACACTAAGTGTAGGGTAAGACCACCCACCATCATGAGCACATGCATAAGAACCACACACATAATAAATGAAATGTATGTGTGCTTTGTACATTAGTCGGAAAGGTTGTACCCTCAAAAAAACGGACCAACGACATGAACTAGACGACAATAACTACACATGGTGAAGATCACAACATAAAGATCACAACAAAGATCAATGTTGAAGGGGAAAACATCCACAACCCAGCTTCATTAATGAGTTGAAACCCCATGAATGAATAATATTTGTACTACATAGGACTACTAGTGAACCTACTAAGTCTCACTCGTAAACCATAGCGATGAATCCAGTAGAGAACTAATAGGATGTATCATGGGACATTCAATCATGGTTGTTGAATCCGCTCAGAATCATCATGATGTATCTGATTGATAATCATAAAGTGATAAATCCAACGAGAACCACTATAATGTATCACGTAGATGAATCATGTTAGCCTATGAATACACCCTGACAAAAAAACATGAACTCTTTGTGAGACCCCAAGTTTGTCTTAAGGGGGCAATTGTTAGGTTAAGCCCAGCTTGTGGCACTGCATGAGAATGCTCTCTAGCCACTTAGGAAGAAATACGTTATGAGATTGTCCAATAGAAAGAGGCTGCAACCTCTCCATCCAATGATTGTAAAGCACTAAGCCTATTTGAGAGACTATTTTCTAGTTAATCTTTGCACTTTGAGCATAATCATTGTGTACTCTGTGTGTGTGTGTGTGTGTGTGTGTGTGTGCTCTTACTTTTAGCATAACCTAACCCTAATCACCATCTCTCTAGCCCTAACCCTAACACCATGGTTAAGCAAAGGCTTCACCCTCCATAGCTTAACATTGATTAGGGTAACACGCGCTTCCCTACACTATAGCACATATGGCCCAACTGGCCATGCGTGTATGCTAAGGATGAGCAATTACTTCATTCAAAGAGAAAAAATGCTCTTTGAATGCACCAAATGCATATCCCTAATGAATATGGACCGTTATTTGATCTGTATGCACATTTGGTGGATTTGAAGAACAAATATGGTCGTTGAATGCTCAAATATGCATCCACAGTGCATATGGATTGATCGACAATTTGCCAATGATGTGGTAGCACAATTGATTCATTTCGATAACAAATATGCTCTCTTAGTGCACCCAAATGCACTACCATATCGCACGTACATGATCCATAAGTTGATTTGTATGCACTATGTATGCACATTTGGTGCATTTGAAGAGCATTTTTCCTTCCAAATGCACATTCATAGGATATACAGACCGTATACGCTCTTGTAGCATGTTTGGATGCATGTGGAGAGCATATTTTCTCTTTGAATGCACCCAGTTTTCAGAGGGTGCACCTACAAATTTCCTATGTATCACGTGCAATCAGAGGGTAATTAAAAACCCCCTCTACACATTTCTTAACTGTTAATAAAATGACCCCTCTTTCTTAAGAAATATTTTTTTCTCAGAATTGAATTAAAAACCCCCTCCTGTAAATGTAAATGTGTAACTTTAGAGCTAAAATATACCCTCTTGTTGAGCACACATGATACATCTACAAATCAACAAGGTGCACCCCTTGGGACCCAATTGTGCATCCCTAGCATATATGGACCATCGATCAGTTTGTAAGCACTATGGATGCAAAATTGGTGCATTTTGGAGAGTCAATACACTTTTTAGATACATCCAATTGTGCGTCCATGGAGCATACAATCCCATGGATGGTCCGTTTACACTACGGATGCATAATTGGTGCATTTTGAAGAGCAAATACATGCTATGGATGCCGCTTTAACTAGAGATGGCTATATTGGCATGAGGGCAATGGGCTATTTTGCACAAGCTTTGCTTACATCTAATTTTTTCAATAATGGGGGTTGTTGTTTGTAGGTGATGTTTAGGCATGTCTATGGTTGTGACAAGGTGACATAACAGGAGTCTATCTATTTATTTATCTATCCAGCTACCTATGTATTGTATTCATATATCCATAAACATGTTTATTGATCATAAATTATGAAACCTTGTAACACACTATTGTTAAATGCTCGATAATTTTTCAAGCATCCTCGACACCATCTATGGACAAGATACAGAGAGCCATACTTCATGGCTACAGAAGCTACAGAGAAAGATGTCTCCACTCGATGCTTTTTTAAGTAGTTCTATCCAATATCCTTTTTTGTTGCATCAATATTTTCATATGTGTCATGTGTTTTATGTGTTTTTTCAATATTCAAATAGCTAATAGACATTTTGAATTATAGTAGCAACATGGTTAGAGTGACATGAATAAGGTTGCTCGGCAGATAGCGATAGGGTTAGCATCCTCAAAACTGGCTAAGAATATACAACAAGAGGAGAGGACTCCTCCTCCGATGACTTTATTGAAAAGAAAGGTACATGTTTTGGACCTTTAATCACTCCTAGAAGTGTTACTCAATCCACCACTTTGTTGTGCCACTTCGTAGGCATGGTGGGAAAATTGTGAATCAACTAGTTGTTTAGTGCCTAGAGTGCATGCTATAAATGGCTACAAAAGGTGGAGTGGAAGCCTCTTATGCTGAGAGTAATGCTAAAATATTCTCAAGATTATTTTTTTGGGGATTCAATTAGGTCCAAAACATGCCCCATGTGGCCTAATTAGCTTATGTCATGAATGTTTTATGTTTAAGAAATCGAGAATGCATGCCTGTTTGATGCAACAATTGGTGTCTTTGTCGGTTTTTTGATCAAAATTGGGGTTTGGTTGTGGTCAATGAGTTTGGGACTTTCTTGGGATTTACAACACCCTATTTGGGTTCATTTTGAAGAAGCTATGCTGAAAATACCCTTTTTGGGTCTATTATGTGGAGATTTTGGAGGTACAAATGGGAGAACTAACCCTAGTGTGCCTCATGGTAGGGATTAAAACCCACATGCAGAAGCTGAGAGTGAAAAATCAAGGTATCAATACATGACCTGTTGGAATTACGGTTGTAGAGAAACACACACAGTTTGGAGAAGATGAAGGAAGCTCAAGGCACACAATAGAAAGTGTGTTACTTAGTGTAGAATGGAAAGATAGATAGCCCTAGAGTGATGGGCGTATATACAATGCACGGGGGAAAAAAACTCCTAAAGAGGGAAAAAATGCCCCGGCGGTCCTAGTGTGTTCACACACATCACTACCACATGTATATGGTAACAAATCCCCCCTGGAGTGATGCGGTGAACGAGAGCTAGCACATGAGTAAAGGGAGCTCAAGGCACACAATAGAAAGTCTGTTACTTAGTGTAGAATGGAAAGATAGATAGCCCTAGAGTGATGGGCGTATATACAATGCACGGGGGAAAAAACCTCCTAAAGAGGGAAAAAATGCCCCGGCGGTCCTAATGTGTTCACACACATCACTACCACATGTATATGGTAACAAATCCCCCCTGGAGTGATGCGCTGAACGAGAGCTGGCACTTGAGTAAAGGGAAGTGCCATGCCCTAAGGACAGGATCAGTCCACAAAGGGGAGTAAGCCCAAACCTTTGCGGAAAGCTTCAAGCTTCTCAAGAGACAATGCCTTTGTGAAAAGATCTGCAAGGTTGTCCTGTGTTGGCACATAAGCCAAGCTGATCTCTCCTGCTGAGAGCCTCTCCCTGACATAGTGGTAATGCAACTCAATGTGCTTTGTGCGAGCATGAAAAATTGGGTTCCTCGCAACTGCCAATGCGCTCTGACTGTCAGTGTAGATAGTGTTGGCAGTGTCCTGTCCAACACCCAAATTAGCCATAAGGCGTCTGAGCCATTCACACTCAACCGTAGCTGTGAAGACTGCCCTGTACTCAGCCTCACAACTCGAAGTGGCCATAGTAGGTTGCTTCTTGCTCAGCCATGATATACATGAACTGCCAAGCATGAAACAAAAACCACTTGTGGACACTCACGTGTCAAAACAACCAGCCCAATCTGAGTCCGAAAAAGCATGTAAGTATGGCGGCAATGATCCCCCCTTGGGATAAAACAACCCAAGATGTAAAGTGCCACTAAGGTAGTGGAAAATCCTCTTGATAGCCTACCAATTCTTAGACCTTGGGCTATGCATAAATCTGCTGACCTGTGAGACTGCAAACTGAATATCCGGCCTCGTGTTGCATACATAAATGAGGCAACCAACAGCAGTTTGGTAAAGAGTGACATCAACTGGATCGCCAGCATCATGTAGACTCAACTTCAAACCTGTTTCCATGGGAGTGGCAATAGGTTTGCAATCCTCAAGTCCAAACTTACATAGCAATGTCTCTATGTAACTTTTCTGACACAAGGCAATAACACCATCACACTGCTTAAACTGTATACCCAAGTAATGATGCAACAGACCCAAATATTTCATCTTGAAAGTAGCATTCAAATCAGCCTTAAATTCAGCAATATGTCTCTCATTTGGTCCAGTGATCAGCAAATCATCAACATAAAGAACCACAATGAGAAGTACATCACCCTCACGCTTTACATACAATGTGCTTTCTGTTGGACTGTTATGAAAGCCTCATTTAACCAAATGAGTGTCAGCTTTCTCATACCAAGCACGAGGAGATTGCTTCAACCCATACAAAGCCTTCTTACATTTGCACACTTTGTCCTCTTGTCCTTTTATGACAAAACTGCAAGGCTGCGTTACATAAACTTCCTCAAATATGTCACCATTCAAGAAAGCAGTAACAATGTTTGATTGATGTACATCCCAACCAAAATGAGCTACCAATGCACATAGAAAACGTACAATAGTCATACGACAAGTGGGAGCAAAAGTCTCTTCATAATCTATGCCTTTTTGCTGTGCATAACCTTTTGCAATAAGTCGAGCCTTATGGCGATTGATCTCACCATCCGGCTTGCATTTCAACTTGTAAACCCACTTTGTACCAATGGCCTTTTTGCTACGAGTCAAATCACATAAAGTCCATGTGTCATTTTCTATAAGTGCATCATATTCTGATTGCATGGCAGCCATCCAATTTTCTGAATTCTGTGCTTCATCAAAAGACAGAGGCTCCTCAATATCATGTAAGCTAGACACAGGCAAATCATAACAATCGGATGCATAAGGTGCATGGTGAGAGCCTGAACGAGTATGACTAGACAAAGGTGCATCCAATTTACTGTCACGCAAAGTGTGCACCAGCCATTTTGGCATACCTCTAGCCTGCTCATTTTCAGCCCTTTCCTCATCAAGTACATCATGTACATCTACATCAGTAATAAGCTGATCTAAAACATTTTCAGAAACCCCCATAGGTTGTACATTTGCCTCATTGGAACTTACATTCGTATTTCCACCACTGAAAAGAGGCAAAAAAGTGTCATAAATGTCATGTGAGCTTACATTACTGTCTCTAGTACATGACAACAAGGGATGAATAGAATCTTCCACAAACACTACATCCCGAGAAACCAGAATACGTTTTGTTTGCGGATGATACAACCTGTAACCTTTGCTTTCAGCACTATAACCAACAAAAATACATTTGACAGCCTTATCGCCCAATTTTCTACAGTGCACTTGTGGCACCAAAGCATATGCCAAACAACCAAAAACACGCATGTGATCAATAGAAGGCTTTATATCATGCCATGCTTCATATGGAGTAATAGAATGCAAAGCTTTTTTAGGACACCTGTTAAGTACATAAGTGGCACACATGATGGCCTCAAGCCAAAAAGAATGCGGCAAAGCTTGACTTTTGACCATACATCGTGCCATTTCCGTCAGTGACCTGTTTTTCCTCTTAGCAACACCATTTTGTTGAGGTGCATAAGGCATTGTACATTGGTGTTTTATCCCACGACTACAGAGAAATGCATTAAATTCATGAGACATATACTCCCCCCCTCGATTGGAACGGAGGGTGCCCATAGTACATTTCGAGACATTTTCAACCATAGCCAAAAATTGTTTGAAGCACATAAAAACTTCAAACTTCGCTTTAAGTGGAAATACCCATGCATGCCTGGAGTAATCATCAATGAAAGTCACGAAGTATGGGTAATTGCCCAAGGACGGAGTTTGCATGGCCCCACAAACATCACTATGCACAAGCTGCAACCTGCATGTGGCCCGAACTGAACCATCCTTTGGAAATTTAGAACGCTGCATCTTACCCAAAATACAGCCTTCACAAACATGTTTGACAGGTGCTTCAAGAGGCGGCAAAGAAGCAACCATATCAGATTTCTGCAAATGCAGTAAACTGGCAAAATTTAGATGACCAAAACGTGCTTGCCAAAGTTTTGCATCTAAAATAGCCCTTGAATCTGCAATAGCATTTGCAAAATTTTGTCCACACTTGTCATACAAAGTGAGCTTATACAGCCCACGGCACAAAAGCCTAGATGCAACAATTTCATCACCAAAACTGAGATCATGAACTGTACATCTGTCATCCACAAATTTGACTACAAGTCCAAGTCTAGCAAGTGTGGATACAGATAAGAGATTCTTCTTGATCCCAGGTACATAAAGTGCATCAACAAGTGTGAAGGAACTGCCATTATCAGCAGTGAGCACACACTTTCCAACTCCCTGAACTGGATAAGAGGCGTTGTTGGCACAAGTGACTGAATTCCCATGAGGGATAGACTCGAGAGAGGTAAACAATTCACGATGTGAGGTAATGTGCTTTGTAGCACCACTATCGAAATACCACACATGTGAATCTGCAGCAACTGACAAGCATGCATCATGGACAGCAGGATTGTAAGTGCACTCTGGGCTAAAAGCCCATTCTGCATCAACATCAGCAACACAGTCTCCTTTCACAGAAGACTCAACAATGGCTGCATTTGTAGTGGAACCAACATTTGCAGTGGAACCACCCTCTTTCTTCTTAGCCTCTTTGGCCTTCAACTTAGGGCACCACTTGATCAAGTGATCATTGGTTTACAATAATGGCAACACATCTTCTTTTTGCCCTTATCACCAGAATTTCCAGATGAATTACTGCCAGCAGAAGCATTAGGAACAGAATTTTTTCCACTCGCAGCAGAACCATAAGAAGTGGTGCATTGCTGTTACTACCCTTTCTTTGAGAAGCAATAAAAGCCTGTTCAACTGCAGTCCTGTTTTTTCTAGAAAGTGACTCTTGCAACAACAATGTGCATAATGCATCAAACTTGACAACTTCAGGATTTCCTTGGGTCATCAGTCTCCAAGTACTAGCAAAAGTCTGGTAGGAATCTGGTAAGGCATCAAGAACAGTCTGCACAAGGGAACTGTCTGAAATGACTTCACCTGCAGAAATAAGTTGCTCATTGATATCCTTGACACTAGCAAGGAAAGTGTCCATATCATCTTCCTCATGCATAATCTTCGACTCCAGCTCTTTACGCAGCAAAGCAATTTTAGCCTCATTGCGGCTTGCATAAAGACCTGCTAGAATATCCCAAGCCTGTTTTGCAGATTTTGCTGAACGGATGTGAGGAACAATGGTGCGCTTCACAGACAACGCAATCAATGCATGAGACTGCGCATCCTTAATATCCCAACGAGCTTGTTCTACCGTAGGCAAAACCACTCTAACAGCTGCAATCCTTGCAGCAAGACCTGCAACATCCTCAACATCGCCTACATCCTCAGAACCAAGACGTACATCAATGCCCTGCACAATGTTTCAGACACCCTTTGACACAAGAACATGTTGCATCATATAAGCCCACATAGGGTAGTTGTCCCCATCCAACCTGTCCTCAACAGCAAACATCTTGAACACATTTGTGTTGTTGTGGTAAATGTTGTACCTGATGTGAAAACTGCTCGAAAATAGGAGAAGCGGAGCGGGAACAACCTATGCTATATAGCACAAATCGTAGAAGACTATAAGGCACCTGTTATGCAGAAAACGGCACTGACAGAAATTATGCACAAAATGACGAAATAGCCTGTGCAGTACTGCCTATAGTGGAAACGGAGGCCGAAATGAGCCCAAATCAAAATTCTGAGCAGACCAAGCTCTATGAGCTTGCCCAAAATATTTGTCGACCCGCGAACGCTTGCCAAAGCTCACTGAAATTGGAGAAAGTGAGCAGGCGTGTGCTGGAGCAGCTGGCGACTAAGCCCGGGAGGACGTGACCTGCTCTGATACCAATTGTTGGAATTAGGGTTGAAGAGAAACACACACAGCTTGGAGAAGACGAAGGAAGCTCAAGGCACACAATAGAGAGTGTGTTACTCAGTGTACAATGGAAAGATAGATAGCCCTAGAGTGATGGGCATATATACAATGCACGGGGGAAAAAACCTCCTAAAGAGGGAAAAAATGCCCCAGCGGTCCTAGTGTGTTCACACACATCACTACCACATGTATATGGTAACACGACCATGCACTTCCCATAAGTATCTAAGTGGTAGAGAGAAGCTTGTTAAAGCTCCATGGCTATGGAGGTCCTTTCACCTTGCTCAACAGGCGGAGCACTAGGCACTGAGGGTTGGATTGTGCCAACATTGATGCTTGGATTTCTATTTTCATTGTTGGACGGGGAAAGTTCCACACTTGGGTGCTCAGAATGGGTGCCCCCTTATGCTGGGGAAGCTTTTGACCATGTATGGACATGTGGGAGATAAGTGTGGGTGATTGCATGTGGTTGTTGGGTGGTTTGGTATCCAAGGTTTCATAAAAAATGATTGGCTAAGTTAAAAAGGGAAAGAAACCCATCTGTTGAGGTGCTATTCTAGGTAGGCCATGAGCTAGGAGCAAAACAAAGGGAAGAATTCTTTTTAATGCTAGTTTCGGGAAGGCTATGTGGCGAAATTTTGGAAAAGAGGAAAGATGGGGGAGTTGAAGGGGAAATTCACATGGTGAAGGGTTTTGAGGGAGATTTCTCTTGATGCAAAATTGGTGGGCTCTGTCTCAAGAAGGAAGAAAGGGGATTGGTGAGATTGTTCTTAGAAGAAGGAGAAGTGCTTTCTCATAGCTCTTGTGGATCTCTCTCTCTCTCTCTCTCTCTCTCTCTCTCTCTCTCTATATATATATATATATATATATATATATATATATATATATATGTATGTATATGTGAATGGAAAGGGAGAAGAAGAACAAGGGAGGGATTTCATGTGGCTCTCTTTTACTCTCAACAAGGGGGGGGGGGGGGGGGGGGGGGGGGGGGGGGAGTTCATATGCTATGGATAGGTTTTATGCAAGAAAATGGGGAAGAAGAGGATCTTTTTTATGAAGATTGGGAACTCTCAGCCTCTTGATGAAGGGAAAGGAAGAAGAAGCTTTTCTCATGAGGGCTCTCTCGAAGAAGGGAAAAAGGGGAAGAAGAAGAAGAGGCTTTTCTCATGGGTTGGTCAAGATTTTCTATTGCCAAAAGTAAGGTTTCAATAGTAGTAGATTGTGTAGGTCTAACAGGGTTGAAAGTTAGAGTGGATTTGGGGTTGGATTTGATGCCAACTATCCAATTATTGGTGGCTTTTCATAGGGAATTGTGCAATTGGATCATAAACCAATTGATACCAAGTTTATGGCCACTTTGCATTGCTTTGATTGTAAAAATCATCAATTGGACTTGTTTGTTGGTTTCCCCTCTCATATATCTCTCTCTAATCTGTATTGAATTACTATTATCTTGTGCGGTTAGTAGTCTATTATCTACATCTACACTATTTATCCTATGTTTTAGCTGCTCCCTCAAGTCTCTCACAATCAAAGGCATGATGCCTTCCCGGTCTCTCCCGTAGAACTGTGGACTTCCACAACATTCAGGTTCACAGTAACACTTCCAAGCAGAATATTGAAAAGATTACCTTGCATTTTTTAGTGTTCAAATTTTGTGAAACACATACTAACACCAAAACACTCTATAATCAGATAAAGGAAAGTCTCTAGGAGATTTTCTACTACAGACTCCACTCATTTGGAAACCTAGCACGGAAAACATGTATAAAGAAAAGCTCACCCAAGTCAAGGTAGGTGAGGGAAGGTAGCAGTGCTCAAAAAAAAACCTAGGTTTAGTGTAACACCACCTACAAATTTTGAGATTTACCTCTAAATTTTATAGTTGAAGGTGAGAAAACTTACAAAATTTGAAAAAACATAGTGTAAATTGGTGTAAAAACCTTCAGATTTAGTCAGTTTACGTCTATTGTTTCATATGTAGGTTTGACAAGTTTTTTGTGAAAAAGTGTTTTTGGAGCACTGGAAGGTAGGTGAGGGGTGGTATGTTTTGCCAAACTTGAAAATAGGACTGATAGTAATATGTAGGTACTAAGAGATGAAAATAGGACTTGTAGTACTATGTAAGTAGACTTTGATTTGAATATGCCTCTCAATTGCATGTATGCCTTTTGTGAGTCCTCTATAAATAAAAACTAATCCAATTCCAAGTGTTTATGAAAATTGATTTTCAAATTAAGCTGGATAAAAGATTTTGTTTGGTCTTACGACACACTATCTATGCAAATCTGGTTTAAAGTAACCAAGAGATGCTTAGTCTTTTAGAAATATTGAAATAAACATTGAAGCTCTTTTAGATGATCGTGCCACACCGCTTGCATGTAAACTTGACAAAACAACAATTTTTTAATGTTCATGTGACATGATAAGTGGGGACTTGAACCTTGCAGCATTGTCACCTCGCCTTTTAATGACATAACTAGGAAGATGTCCATGTGACATGATAAGTGAGGACTTGAACCTAGCATCGCCATACTCATAACAATTTTTCATGATGTAACTATGAAGATGTCCATGTGGCACGATAACCCCATGATAAGTGAGGAATAGTAGCACCTTGCGGATCGACTAGGGAGAGCTTTTTTTACCATGTAAGTGCAGGGTAGCGGGGTTTTCCAAAAAGATAAAGAATTGTATAAGCTAGGGGCCAGACCTCTCAAGGAATTGACAAGGGAGAGCTTTTTGTACCATGTAAGTGTAGGGTTGGGGGGGGGTTGGTTCAACAAGCTATATAATTGTATACACTAGGGGACGGTCCCCAATAGTTTGTTTTTGCTCAAATGTATAAGGAGAGGGTGGGATATAAGTCTCATTGAAGGGAGGAGGGGGAAGGGGAAGGAGAAGAGATAGAGATGCATTGGAAGGAAAGGAACATCTATTCCCTCTTTGGAGCCTATCAATAACATATATCTCCATTGACATATATAAATAGTGACATATATAAATAGAGAGTCTGATTAATACATAGAGGTAAACATTGCTAGCACAATATTTGTAACTCCTCCATGGAAGAATTGAGAGTTTGCGCATCGGTGTTTGATTTTATAAAGACCTAGATCATTTTCATATCAATAGATCCAAGTTATTTATACTCACAAGCTGCCATTGAGAACAACCTAATGAGTAATTCTTAAGTTTTGCTCTCTTGTGGTGCTAGAACTATTTGAGAGGCTTACGAACAAAAGGAGAATCCCATCAAGATATATTGAAATCAAGTTATATATACTCACAAGCTACCATTAAAGACAACCTAATGAGTAATTCTTAAGTTTTGTTCTCTCTTGGCAACAAAGGGCAGTGAGAGCTTATGCACACTCAAGAGTTTACTCACGAGTGCAACTGGAAAAGTGCAATGTGAATGAGCACCTTTTGGAGATCCAATTTGGCCTTTGGCCCTTGTTCCATTGACTTTTTATTACACGGCCTTGAAGAATTTGAAGACCAACTTGAACCTTTGCTTCACCAAAATTATTTGATCATTGAATGCTCTCAAGTGCACACACACAATGCTTCTGTTGTTTCAAACTAGAGAGTGAGCTTAAAAGCTTGGAACTTAATTGAGGCGTTCATTAGAAAAGCTTAACACAAAAGTGTGTGTGGACAAATTCACTTGAAAGCTTGTGATTGTGGCTACACATACACACACATAGTTGTGGTCTTCCAATTTGTTGCCATGGCTTCCTTTGAGAAGCTTAAAAAAAAGCAATTGTGGCCTTCAACAGAGTAACACCAATGCAAATGCGATCCTGAATGCAAAGTGAAAATGCAGTCCTAAATACAAAGTGAAACCTAATGTGCACAATAATTAACTTCAATTGACATGAAGGGTAGCAACTCAAGGAGTAAATCCAAAAATGTAACAAGAGTGTAATTAAAAGGAGCTGAAAGAGTGATTGCAATCAAATCCTCTTTGTTGGAGAGATGCACATTTGAAATGGCCTTGCTAAATTTGTATTGACCCCTTTGACATTGCCTCCTTTTCTTGTAGAATGAGCAGTGTAGTGCTAGATATGATTAGAGCTAATCCTTTCTAGGTTAGTCAGCAACAACTGGTCTCTAGAACCTTTGACTTCTCACAGAGAATCCATTTGTAGGCTAAGATCAGAATCCCATTTCTCAATGCGAGTGGCTCTAGTAGAGTCAATACCTTTTTGTCACTGAGGGAGAACCCATGAATTTTGGGAAACTTCATTTTTAAGAATTTTTAGTTGGTTTGTCCATAGACATTCAGGCTAGGTTAGGGTATGAAGACTTCTCCTATCTCCTTTTAGCTTTCCCTTTCTGCATAGGTAGTGTCTTCTCCTTTGCTTGAGTCATGAGGATGTTCAAGAGGCTTATAGTGAAGCTACATGTTCATTTTTGCCTACTAGTAATGAGCTTCATGCTGAGGTTAAAATTCCTTCTTGTTAGAGGGTTTCTTTCCGTGGATACTTTCAATGACTTCCCATTCATTGTCTAAGCTATCTGAGTATGAAGCTCCTCTTGTTTATCATTAGGATTATCAAGGGGACAAGGCATAGGAGATCCCTCCTGCAAATCTTTATTTTGAGCAGGTCTCTATTCCTTGGATTCTTGCATGTTACAATTGATAGGTTCAGGTGGTGCCTCCACATTGAAGGTTCAAAGACTTCCTCTAGCAAAACATCAAACTTATTGAAGCTTCTAGAGAAGGAAGCCTTATTATCTCTTTGGTTTTTTATAGTGTATCTTTTATTAACTTACTAGAGTTGTGATGGCCATTAGTAGGCTCATGCTTCTTGTTTGTAAGATCAGGACATTCCTTAATGACATCCCTTGTTGGTGACAATTGAAGCATGCATTGGGAAAGCTTTCGTAAATTATTTCTTGTACATGTGGCAGAGAGCCATTTGAGTTCGTTAGTGGGACTTCATAATTAAGATCCTTTCCAACATCAACCTTAATAATTAGAAATTGTGGATCCCATTTTGGGTTACTCATACTACCAATTTACCTCAACCAGGGATAGTACTCCACGCGCACGTCTAGAAAACCAACCCACAAGGGGATTTTGGTGATAGGTTTATCATCTTGCCCAAAATAGGAGTCCAGATCTTGTTTATTAATTATTATAGCATCTCTTTGGAATTCACCCCCTTGCCTTTGGTGACCAGAGGATGAAGGCCTAGAGCTAGCTTCATTAAAAGCCTTATCATTGCCTTCAACATTTATGCTTTCAAGATGTTCCCTTGATGGTCTATCATCAATTATCCCTACCCTTCCCTAAGGCGATACTTCATCTAGTTTCCTTTCTCGACATGATCATCCGACAAAAGTAACAGCTATTCTCCTAGAGAATACAAGAGGAGAGGATGTAATTTTGCAAATCCTACGTTGCTTGGAAAAGGTCCTACAATCTTAAGAAGCTCAAAGAGGGAGGAAAGAGTATCTCTTTTTTCACCTATGATGGCACCTTTGGTGCTACTGACAAAGTTTTAGCCTTCATCCAGCAATTTGATGCGTCCTTTGAAGACGAGGGCTTCACAGAGTCCTCCAAGCTACATCATGTAGCTATGCACTTTCAAACATATGCTCAAAAATGGTGGGCTAGCCTTTTTGGCAACGGTGAAACTCCAAAGACATGGAAAACTCTACGAGTTTCCATCATGAAACAATTCCTTGCAAGTGACACCGAAGATAAAGTGATCACCGCATGGCGGAGTTTGAAGCTACTCTGCAACAAGTCTAACCACAAATATGTGGACAATTTTTGGGGTTCACATCTCAAAGCTACAGTCTTTCAAAAGATAGACTTTGCTGAGCAAAAGCAATAATTTTGTGCGGGATTACTTGAAGAAATGGATGAGTATGTCAACTCACAATGGCCTAGTCCTATCACCGAAGTCATCCACCACACTATGGTTACTTCCCACATTAATTTCCAACAAGTTTCTAAAAGGAATGCCAAGCCCATGGAAAAAAAAGGCCGAAATGAATCAACATTTTTGTGCGGGATTACTTGAAGAAATGGATGAGTATGTCATCTCACAACGGCCTAGTCCTATCACCGAAGTCATCCACCACACTATGGTTACTTCCCACATTAATTTCCAACAAGGGTCTAAAAGGAATGCCAAGCCCATGGAAAACAAAGGCCAAAATGAATCAAGAGGGAAGAATAATGCTCAAAGTTCTTCCCAAGCTAACTCCAACAACAGGAACAACACCAAGGAGAAGGGAGTCTACAAAGGTAAAAATAAACTCTCTCTCCTAAAGAGTTAGAAGCTTTTTGAAAGGATCATAAATGTTTCAAGTGTGGGGAGCAAGGGCATGGTTACCGTTCTTGCCCTAAAAGAAATACACGCAATGAGACTCCTAGAGCTTCTACGGTCGAAGCTCCAAAAAATGATGATCATTGCAAAGGGTCATCCCTTTCTATGCTTGGGAAAAGGTGAGGGAGCATGATTCCTTCATCCTTTTTGACCCTCGCTCTACTCACAACTTCATATAAATGGAGTTGGCCACTAAGCTGCGCATTCAAGCTTTTGATGGGAGATACTGTAATTGTTGATGGAGCTTTCAAGGGGTAACAAGTGTCCATTACTCCCTTGATTGGGAAGTTGAGGCGCGTCAACAAAGAAGACTTTTTCATCTCCAGTGTGTTGTTTTTGCAAGCTTCCAATTTTAAGCTTTTGCAATCAAAACCAATTTTGTGAGTTTTTTCACTTTAGTTTCAGAGCCTTTTCTAACACCACAAAACAAGTTAGTTTAAAACAGAGACATTACTATACAACACACACCACAAAACATGTATCATTTTGCAATAACTTGGCTTTAGATTGAGAGCCTTTTCTAGCGACAACAAATGTTAATTTAAAAGATAGACATCATACATAAGATACACACCAAAAACCTGTACAAGTTTCCAAAAGAACTAATTTTGTGCTTGTACATTTGGCAAGATAGACACCACAAAGCATACATCTATAGATAAAAGGGATTCAACAAAAGTTTCAAAAGGTGGGGGAAAGTAATTTTTTTGCACACACATAAGAGATGTCTCATCCGATGCATACCTTTAAACTAATATTACTAAGGTTTTGGTCCACTACACCACAGGGTTTATCTTGCGCATTTACCTTAATACAAATGCAAGGTCTATGGGAGTTAGTGCACTCTGATGAATGACCATGTGTTCTTTTGGTTGAAGCCCAAGTATATGCACATACACATAGTACATGTGTTAACATGCCAAAAAAGCTTTGTGTGTGGATTCTCTCTTCTAAAAATCAGGGTAGGTTCAACTAGGTTCTACCTTAATATGTACATCATAACAACTCTTTGTCCAAAGTCAAAAAACTATGTGTTGTTCACTTTTCAGTTTCTCTTCCAAGAACGTTGCAACCATACTTGCAGCTGACTCCAATCTCTTTTGTGCTTCTTTAGAAATACTTTGTCTCCACTTACCCTTTTTGCTACTAGAACATCCCTGTGCAAGAGTAGCAGGCATATTGTTCATGTTTCATAGTGGTGTTGCAAGATCTCCAAATTGATATCCACTTTGCACTAAGTTGTCACTCTCTTACCTTGATAAGTTGGTTTCAATATCCACTCGTCAGAATGTAGGAATGACATGCAAGAATTTCACTTATCTCTATATTTTTTGTGTGTGGCTTACATCATAATTGCAATACCATATCCACATTGCAATCTTCTTGAGTCTATGTAAGCCTTACAAAGGAGCTCCATCAAAAGAAGCAATAGTTGCAGACCCTCCAAAAATCAAAGATCAAGAAGAAGTACTTCGTTCTAAGTCCATCCTATGAAAGACAAGGTATTCAGTGAGATTATCTGACAATATCTTATTAAGTTTAATAATTATTATTTTAAAGATGCTAGGTGGATGCAAAGACCCTAGCTTAAGGATCCTATGAACCGTGTCATGCTTACAATGATGCCTTAAAGTAAGTATATGAAAATGCATTTTAAATGAACAATGTTTTTGTCTTATAAGACTAGTTCTCTTTTTATTGTGCACAAATTTAAATAGTATGCATGCTTAGGATCATGTTTGTTGTGACCACGTCTCACAAACACCAAGTAGAACTTGTCACTCTACTTTGGAAGTATGATATGGACTAAAGAGTAGACATGCTTGCGGCAGCTACGTCTCCCAAGCACCAAATAGACTAGTCATCCATCTTGGAATGATGTCGTAGGGTAAAAAGGGATCCTCTACCCGCTAAGAAACATGGACTAATGACTAGGCTTTATCTTCTCTACCTCATAGTCGAGGACGACTATGATTTCAAGAGAGAGGTAATGTCATAAAATATAATATCTAACTTTACCAAATGATATTCTCATATTAAACTAATCATTTAACGTGGGAGGATAAACGGAAACAAGAGTTAGAATAGAGACATGTGCTTCTAGACCTATCTCAACAGGGGACCAAGAGGAGAGATGGTTGCATCTCAATAGGGGTCCAAAAGGAGATGGTCCATCAAAGAGCAATGTGCAATAAGTGCTTCTAGACTTACCTCAGCAGGGGTACAAGAGGAGAGATGGTTACATCTCAATAGGGGTCCAAAAGGAGGTAGTCTATCAAAGAGCAACGTGCATCTAATGGAGCTTAAAAACCTTAGGGTTAGCTTCATTAAATACCTCCAATGGTTAGTGTTAAAAGTCCTTTGACCTTAGGCAAAAGCTAGGACTAAGCTTAAGGTGGGAACCCGAACTAAGCTTGAGGTGCTTGTCGTGCTTGGTGACTAAGGTGCGTGCTTGAAGACTAAGGTGCTTGAGGTGCTTGCCATGCTTGATGGCTAAGGTACTTGAGGTGCTTGTCATACTTAATGAGGAAGGTGCTTGAGAAGCTTCCCATGCTTGGGGGGTACGGTGCTTGAGTCAAAAAGAGACCGTACAAACTTAATGAGGAAGGTTCTTGAGAAGCTTCCCATGCTTGGGGGGTAAGGTGCTTGAGTCAAAAATAGACCCTACAAACTTAATGAGGAAGGTGCTTGAGAAGCTTCCCATGCTTGGGGGGTAAGGTGCTTGAGTCAAAAAGAGACCCTACAAACTTAATGAGTAAGGTGCTTGAGAAGATTTCTATGCATGAAAGTCCCAAAGGTAGGGGAATATTTGATTTAACCTTCCACTCACCCAAAGGGCACCCCTTTTCTCAAAGGGCACATGGGACACATGTCCAGACTCTCCCTAAGCTTAACCACATGGTGTGCTTGAATGCTATTGGCTGGGCTAAAGAGGGATCCAATGAGCTTCCAGTTCCATCCAATAAATATCTATATATTTTCAAGCTCTCTCTCTCTCTAAGGGGTAAGGAGGACACTTGTCCAAAGACTACCCATGTACTTGAATGCATGTTGGATGTGATTGACTAGGGGGGACAGGGGTCCAATGAGCTTGAAACATGTGTAAAAGCTACAACTCGCCCCAAGCAAGCAAGGGGGGTGCTGGGGGGATATACACCACACACACACACTCATTTTGTGGATCATTCTCACTTGGTGAAAGTTGAGGAACTCCACCTCCTTCTCCAAGCTTGTGAGAAGTGAGAGCCTACACCAACACTCTTGTATATGGAATGCAAATCCAACCAAGAGCCATGCTTCAATGCTTAAGCTTTCCATCTTCTCCATATTCATTACTGTGCTATTATGTATGCTAGAAAGAAGAGTGATGATAAGTGAGGAACTATTTCTTTCTCCTATGGAATGTTTCTCCTTTCTCTTCCCTATCCTCATTCCCCGCTAGCTCTCTCCACCTTCGAAGGTGTTTGAGGCCTTGTGACTGAGGCTTGGGATAGTTAATTCTTTTTACAAATTTTATGTTATGCTTGTGATGCATGAAGATTTCCATCTTCATTGCATCACCTAGGTCACAAGGAACACAAATATTGTATTGTACTAAGTCTCTCTTGATGGGAGAAACTATAATACAAATGCCTATTGGAGGGGGGACCGGCTCCGTATGAATCCGGTCCTCAACTATTGTCATGTTCTCTAAACTCTCTCCTTGCAAAAGTATTGTTCATGCCAAGTTAACTAAGTTCACCCACTATGCTCACAAAGTAACCTCACAAAAGTACTTCATCTAATTTCGTAATTCTGCTACTCTCAAAGTTCATAGGCCATTTCCATTATAATTTTTAATGTAAGATAAGTTGTACTAGTACGGTGAAGGGTTCCCCATCTAACATAATAATGGTGTCATAAGTATCTTCTATTTTAAGAACATCTAAGGGATAGATGTTACTAAGCTGCTCTTTAAAACATATATTGTTTAAACTAAGAATATCGTCCATATATCTTGCAGTATGTATAAATTGTGTGAGTTTTTCTATGTCTCAGAGTTATGTAATCTTTGTATATACCATTTGTATTCAAAATAAGCTAAATAAAGGTTACTAGTGTTGATGAACAGGAGAATCCCATAGGAATCCCACTTCGTTGTGTAAATCAATTTGTTCCAAGTTGGATAAAAGTATTGTCGAGTAGCCAATGAAGGTGAATTATTAAACTACTTTGATTAAAATGTAGAGGGGTATTTTGTGTACATTTTTTTACCCAAGTTGGTTCTTCTATAAGAGAGATAGCAAAATAACGATTTCTTGGTTTATTTCTAAAGGCAAGATCAATCTGCTCTCGTAAGATTGAGAGCAAGCCATAAGGTCCAAAAAAAGGAATGTTTTTGTAGCATTGTGTAATGTCTCCCGTATAGACATGTGTAATATGTTCTAGGAGGTTTCACTACAAGAGGTATCCACATTAGCGATGCCCACACTGAAACGCTCAAAAGTGAAAATCCACGGCGTCGCTATGAGCGTCACTATTTTCTTTGTTACATAGTGACACCTATAGCGATGCTCATAGAGACACTGACAGGGGTAAAAAATAAATCGAGAGCGTCAGAAACTCAGATCTCAGATGTGAGTTTCGACGCTCAAGCGAAAGAGGTAAACCCACGCTCTCCCTCTCTCTCTCTTTCTTCCCTACACACACACACACACACACAGGAGGAGAGGATGGAGAGCCAGGTATTCTCCTTCCCTCTCCTCTCTCTCATGTTCCCTCTCTCTCTCTCTCTCTCTCTCTCTCTCTCTCACACACACACACACACACACACACACATTATGTCTTTGAAAGAGAGAGAGAGAGAGAGAGAGAGAGAGAGAGAGAGAGTACACACATGCATAAACAAAAAATACTTACACACACACATGCATAAACAAAGAATGTATACACACACATTGAGAGAGGAAAATAGAGAGAGAGAGAGAGAGAGAGAGAGAGAGAGAGAGAGAGAGAAATTAAAGAGAGAGAGAGATATATATAAAGCAAAGAGAAAGAGAGAGAGAGAGAGAGAGAGAGAGAGAGGAGAAAACAAAGAGAAAGAGAAAGAGGGAGAGAGAGAGAGAGAGAGAAAAAAAATCCAAAGAGAGAGAGAGGGGGAGAAGAAGAAAAGAGAGAGGTAAGGGGAGAAAAGAGAGAGAGAGAGAGAGAGAGAGAGAGAGAGAGAGAGAGAGAGATTAAAAAAAGTAGAGAAAATATGAAATAAAATGTTCTATTAAGATTTAGTGTTAGGTTAGATTTAAAATTACATTTAATAAAAATTAGGTTAGATTAAGATTTAAGATTAAGTTAGATTACATTTAAATTATATTTAAAATTTATACTAAATTTAAAATAAGGTTAGACTTAAGATTAGGTTAAGATTAAAATTAGATTTAAGATTACGTTAGATTACATTTAGATTTATGTTTATGTTGAGTTTAAGATTAGGCTAGACTTAAAATTAGGGCAAGATTTAAGATTAGCTAAGTTAGATTACATTTAGGTTTAGGATTTATGATTGGATTAGATTTAGGTTTATGTTGAGTTTAAGATTAGATTAGATTTAGATTGAAGTTATATTACATTTAGGTTTAGGTTAGATTTAAGATTAGATTAGATTTACGTTTATGTTGAGTTTAAGATTAGATTAGATCTAGATTTATGTTCAATTTAAAATTAGATTAGATTAGATTAAATTTAGGTTAGATTTAAGGGCATGTCAATGAAGGCTTTGCCCAAAGAGCAAACACTAGTTGACACAACAATATGTATATTCCCATCAAAATCTGACACCTATTAACTCACCCACTAACCATGTTCAATTAGGTCAGAATCACCATATGTTCAATTAGGTTAGATTTAAGGTTAAATTTTGGATTTAGTTTTTATATTATAAGTCTAACTTTGGGATTAGGGAAAAAACATTAGAGTTAGACGAATGATGATCCCTCTCTTCCTCTCTACGGATGCGACGTTAAGTTGAAAAGCTTTCAACGGCATGATACCCAAATTGGAGGCCAACATGTAATGTGCTAAGTAATCTCTCGAACGAAGATCTACTATGAAGAGATGTTAAGATGCTGTGAATTGCTACAGCTAGAGAAGAGGCAAAGGGGTTTTGTCCACTACATGCACTATCATGTAGACGTGGGTGTGTAGATTTCGCGTATCCACAAATATAGGCATTGATCAATAAATACGAGATTATAACCCGGTGGTTTTGATTTCCGTGCACCTCTAGACCGAGAAGTGCGGGGATTGGACATGACTAGAGAATGTGAGGTAGTTTACAATGTGAACAAAGAGAAAGAGAGAGAGAGAGAGAGAGAGAGAGAGAGAGAGAGAGAGAAAAGACAGAGGGTGCCAATAGAAGATTAAATTTATGTCCAAGTTATAAGGTTTTTACATTCATTATGAGTAGTGACGAGGATGTGGGGCCGTCCAACCAAAACACCTATCTCTCAACAAGGATCTTATGTCTTTGTAATCAATGCAAGCATGATGTGCGATCGACAAGACGCGTTTCTTTACAGCACGTTCGCAAATTTGGCGAGTTTGATCCATCTATTATAGATCCAGTTGTTGCCAATTATAACTCATCGGACTTTGACGCTGGTCAACAGGCAGCAATCTTGCAACCCAATAGACGTGTTCGCACGCGCTTTGGTCAAGCAGCATACGTGAGGCCACAAGATGTAGCCTCTGACAGCTTGGAGGATGATCATGTAGACCGCATTCCCAACGAGACAATGTTTGAGCCCAAGATCAATGAAATGATCGAGACGATCATGGATTTAGAAAGGCTTATCTATGATGATGAAAAGTGAAGCCGATACGCCATTGTATGATGGAGCAGGTGTGTCTAGATTGAAGGCGCTCTTGGTTCTTCTCAACATGCAGACAAAGTTTGGATGGAGTGACACTAGCATCACAACGCTTTTTAGGTGATCTATTATAATGTGTTTACTTCAATAAGAAACTTTAGATATATAATGATCTGATACATTACTTACACAAGTGTACCACATTTTTTTCGTTGTGTCGATTGCTCAAAGAGCACATATTGCCAGTTGATGATGTGATGCCAGATTCTAGAGAGTAAGCAAGAAAGATCTTGCAAAACTTGGGGATGGATTACAATTTGATTCACCCTTGTCCTAATGACTGCATTCTTTTCAGAGGCGAATACGTAGACATGGAGAAGTGTCCGAAATGTGATTCCGAGAGATATCGAGTAGATCTCCACGGAACAAAAATTCCACAAAACGTTTTGCGACATTTTTCTCTACTTCCTCGCATCAAGAATTTCTTCAAATGTAAGTCCATGGCCGCCCTAGCATCATGGCACGAGGAGAATATATCTTGAGATGGTGTGCTACGGATTCCTCAAGATTGCGCAGCCTAGAAACATATAGACGATACATGGCCGGATTTTTTCAGGGAAGCTCGAAATTTGCACATAGGCCTAGCCATGGATGGCGTAAATCCATTTGGTCGGAGATCAACATCTTACAGTGTATGGCCCGTTGTCATCGTCAACTACAACATTCCCCCATGGTTGACTACCAAGAAGGGGCACCTGTGGCTAAGCTTGATTGTGCCAGGGTGGTATAAAGTGAAGAATATGGATTTGTATCTTTGTCCACTATTGGAAGAGCTACAGCAATTGTCAATTGGCATAGAAGTGGTGGATATGAGCCGACGCACAGGTCAAAGGAATGCTTTCATCAGAGGCATTCTAATATGGACCATGCATGACTATCCCGGACTAACAGAATGCTCAGGTGATTTACACTCAAACTCAAATACTATAAATCTTGGTTTTTCTCACGTTTATCTATTGTCATGTGTATACATGCAGGGCTTCAAACAAGCGGATACAGAGAATGTGTCACATGTGGATCTAGACTTAATGCACGTCGGCAGGCCCCCTCATTGAAGAAGAAAATCTACGAAGGTCATCAAGCGTATCTTCCAAAGAATCATGTGGTATGCAATGGCTTTTTGGGAAGAGAGCCACCAAGAATGTCTGCACAAGTATGGTTAGAGCAGAAGGAGATGTGTGATGACGGTTTGCCCCCAGGGATGAAGAGACTCTCTCTATGGTACGAGTTACCATATTAGCCCAGACTCATAATCAATCACTTGCTCGATCCAATGCACATATTCAAGAATGTGGGTAATCTATTGTGGGACCATCTGATTGGAAAGAAAGATACTTTGGGAGCCAGGGTTGACCTTAGAAATGTGAAATGTATGGAGCAATATTGGCTGCAGACAACATCCGATGGATTGATAAAACTCCCTAAAGTGTCATGGATTTTGATAGGATCCCAAGAACGCAAAGTAAAAGAGACCATTCGATCTGTGTGGACCCCCACTGGTGTAATACACTCGCTCCGAACGTGTTTCACTAAAGAAGGAAAGCTTACCAGTTTGAAGTCACACTACTGGCATAAAATGTGTCAAGTATGTTTGAAGTAGAATATATCATAGTGGAAATTGTGTAACAAATTCGTGTGTGGACTTTAATATCATTGCTAGGCGTGTTTTACAGTTTATTTTACCGATGGCCATTGAGGGATTTTTGTCTCCTGACGTCCGTAACACAATCTACAAACTTGCGAAGTTGGTGCAATGGATCTCACAAAAGGAGATCAATGTAGACTGCATACCATTCACCAAACTAAACACTGTGGAGGTTGTGTGCATGTTTGAGAAACACCTTCCTACTACCATGTTAACCATTCAGGTCCATCTTCTTGTTCACATCGTTGATGAGGTGGAAATAGCTGGCACAATACATTCCATATGGATGTTCTTTTTAGAACGTTTCATGAAAACGCTCAAGGGATATGTGCGTCAGAAGGCACATCCGGAGGGTAACATGGCAGAAGGTTGGCTGGTATCAGAGTCCCTAGTTTACATTAGAGAGTGGGTAGATGGATTTGATAAAGCCCAAGACACGCTATGGCAAACCATAGGTGATGAGCGAAAATCTGGGATTTTCATGTGCAATCTCGCTATTGAGAAGAAGATGACGGAAGATCTAGAGGCTAAAATCAACCGATTTTGCATGCTTCACAATCCAATGATGCAAAAGTGGATTTCACAATACGAGGATGCAAAGCAAGAGCGACAAAGGGCACGAATCGAGTGGAGATGAGGAAGCTGACCGCCGATGCATTATCCAGCGGGTCTGGAGAGCCTACCAAAATTCATGATCTTAAGATGGTTGCACAACCAATTGAAAATTGCACAACAGTGCGATGAAGAAGTGACTGAGGAGAAGTGGGAGTACTCTTGGTGTTGCACGACCAAGGTAAGTTTGCAATGTACGACTAGCGACTTTCTAGATGTTTGAACGGCCACTCATAATCTTTATTGGTTGTAGTATAAGTCATACATAGCAGTATGGTGTAAAGGTCAACATTTTAGGGTGGAACGGATCGACAAAAGACATTTTACTCAAGATTGTGGAATCATGGCAAAATCTGAACAGTCTAGTCGATGATGGTCCTCTGATGCAGATCATGTGGTGGCGGAACTCACTTACTTCGGCATGCTACAAGAGATTTTGAGGATCAATTATTTGAGTAATTTTTTTTTACTTGTTCGACTTGCAATGGTTCAAGATAAACATGGAGGGTCGCAACGCTACTGTGCGTAAGGAGAGTCTGGTTTCCTTGAGGCAGATTCAACTAAAAAATGGACCGACCTAAGAGACACTTTCGTACTACCCGAGCATTGTGAGCAAGTAACTATGTAAATAGTTTACATCCAATTTTAGAAGTTATGTGCTTGGAAGCTCTCATGTAAGTTATGTGGCTCTGGCAGGTGATATTTCATCCTACAAAGTTTACATCAAACTAGTGGTATGTCATAAAGGTAGCCCCTCGTAGTGCATGAACATATGAGGGCTACCATGTGCCAATCACAGCGGCATCAATGGAAGAGATCGGAGAAGATGCTTAGTCAGAAGCCATTGAGGTGGTGCCAGAAAAGCATCAAGCTGCTACTCTCTATGGGGTGCATGCAAAGGATCTACAAAATGAAACGGAGGACCTATGCCTAAACGGAGAGCTCTATATAGATATAGGGAGTTATGCTGAGCTATGCGAGGATGAGAGAGAGACCTCTTAAAGCCATAAACATTGTGTTCGAAAAATTTTGCTCCGTTTTATAATATATAATGTATTCATGTGGCTTTTTGTCCATTCTTGTCTATATTCTATACTTGAGAAATTTAAATTGTGTTTAATCGTCATTGTATCCACTCCATGTACGTATGCTCCACATATGTTCTCACAAGCAAGGTATGATAGTATGATAGTATGATATGATATGATAGTATCGGTGTGTCGTGAAAGTATGATATGCCAACGAGCACTGTGCTTTGAGTGCAATGGAGACTGAGGTTGCAATCGTGAAGGAGGTGATCCGTCTCTGCTCATAAATGTTGCTCGCCCCTCCACTAGATCTAGTTGATCGGGTGAAAGAGAGTGCTTCTTAGTGTCTTTTTCACCCGATCAACTAGATCTAGTGGAGGGACGAGTAGCATCTATGAGCAGAGATGGATCACCTCCATCGTGATTGCAGCCTCAGTCTCCATCGCACTCGGAGTGTAGTGCTTTTACAAAATACATAGAATGCATACGGGAGACAAATTCACAAGAATCTCTCTACACAGGAATCCCTCCCCCTTTATGAGTCCTCTCTCTCTCTCTCTCTCTCTCTCTCTCTCTCTCTCTCTCTCTCTCTCTCTCTCTCTCTCTCTCTACTTGTCCATGTTTTCTTCTCCATTCATTATTAAGATTAAATGTTCGTGTGTTTAATGCATGTATGGATGATGATGAGTTTCTTTCTTCTTTGTTACCCCAGCAATGGAGGTGGTGCGAGGAGCATCATTTCTCTGAAGCACCATCATATTGTTCTACTCCTTCAGTGTCTCCCTCTGTTTTGGAGCATTCAGCACACTTCAAAGCTTCGATGTCGACGAGATGATCTTCACACTCGTCTAGGCACCGACGCTCTAGTGGTGGCGGTGGTGATTGTTGTGCGGATGCGGCTGCTGATGCCTTGACACCACCTCATGTTCGACGAGGCTCCTTACCTTCCCGTTCTTTGCCCACCCCCACACCAGCCACGACATTGCCATCTATGCCAAGTTTTATGTGGCTATTGGCCTATCTTGGCTACACACCACTAGCTACTACTCCGGGAGTCACCTCAATCGACACTCCTCGCTTAGGGGCCTAAACTCTAGTGGACACACCTCACGTCCGTACCCCCATCAACACACCACTAGAGACCCCTGCCGAGACACCCAGGTTCACGTGTCACAGGCAAGAGGGCTTGTTGTACTCGATCGACATCAGTGGCGGCATCATCTTGGATGACGAAGGCAAGAAGGTGATCTCGTGCATGCACAGTCTTTGCTCTCAGGTGTTCAGACACTACATACTAAACACCTGGAGTGAAGTGCCAAGTGAATTAAAAGACAGGGTCATCAACATGCTGCATGACGAGTTTCCCATGTCAAGTCAGGATGAGCGCTTCAATGAAGACCATATGAAGGTTCGAATGCGCGAGTACTGCAAGCTCAAGCGTTTTGAAGTACAAAAATCAATAAAGCATGGGTGAAACATACCAGATTGGCTGGCCAAAGAATATTGGAAGAATACGAAGCGAGCAGCATGCGAGAATCCTAACAAGTGTGTGGAAGCAACAAAAGGAGGCATCCAAAGCGCGAGTAGAGACAGGGAGCTCACACCACTTGGGGAGCGACGGGTGGACATCATTTGAGGCCAATTTTGTAAGTGTTTTTGCATTGCTCTTTAGGTTTGGTAGTTACGTCTATTTGTACTTTTAAATTCTAACATAATGGATTCTTTGTATGTTTTGAACAGTGGTCGATGACAGGACGTGACCCCACATCGTACGAGTGCAAGTACGCAGGCCTAAAGGGCTTAAACACCCTGATGGACATTCTGAGTTCTTGCGGCGGCATGGTTAGTATTTCACTTTACTCTTTTACATTTGCTGTATTTTAATGATAAGCTAAGAAAATAGATTGTTTTGTAAATTATATGTTTATACTTACAGAAAGTCTTTTTTTTTTTGCAAAATCCGACAGATACGTCGCTTGGACGCGATGAGACGTCTAATTAGACGATGTCAGTCTAGCCGTAGCCAGATAGCATTAGTTTCCTTTTGTCATAGCATGTATAATGAGATGACGTGTGTATGTCTTTTTGTAACTATTGGAAAACCATGTATTTCCTCACTAATGACAATGGTGTTGTAACTATTACATTTGCAAAGCTTAACAATCAAGTGATTTTGCCTATGATGTGTACAATTGTCATTGATTTACTTTCGTCAATTTACTTTTGTCAGGTTTGTATCTTTATTCTGCAAACAATACTATGCATGATGAAGTTAATGGTTATATTGTCTTGTGGGTGACTACTTTGGGTCTATACCTTGCACTTTCTTTCAAAGGTAAATCTAGGCTTATCTTGGATTCATTTATGTTTACTCTATTATTGAAACATTCAATATGGTTAATGGGTGGTAGGGCATTAAATGCCCTACCACTCAAAAAAATTTACTCTCAGGCATCGCTATATAAGGATCTGCAACGTTGCTATCTGCGTTGCTAAATAAGGCCTGTAATCGTCTCTATTTGTGTTGCTATATAGAGATGCAGATAGCGACGTTCCCGTAGTGACGGTCTTAGGGACGCCCGGGAGTATAAAAACCCAATGTATTTTCGTCACTAAAAACGTCACAAGTGCACACAACCTCTTGTAGTGTTTAGAAATAGTTCGGTACTGTTCTTAATAATCCAAAATGGATTGTAATTGATTCCCAAAAAATTGAGAGTGGTTTTTCGTTTAGTTGCATAGTGGAGTTCTAGTTCAATTAGGATCAAATTAAGACAGTTGGTCATGCAACCCGTAATTTTAGTATAGATTCCATTGGAGGCATCTAAGATCCATCTAAACTTATGTTTATGTGCTTTGTAAGGAAAAATTATAGGTAGTGTTTATTATCCATATTGTAACCAATTTCTTGAAGTTGAAATGTAAGTACCTTCCCAGTATCTATTGGGTTAAGGGCAGAAATGGAGAACTCGTCCCCATTCAATCTTTCTAGTGCATCTAAACATATCAGTTGTTTACAAATAATTGAAGTTGTGTTGGGAGCCTTTTCTAGTCCCACAATAAAGAATTTAGATGCTAGATCTCTAATTTTTGTAATTAAATCAAGAGTAAACCAAGTAGTGTCCGTACTAAGCCATTGTGGGTTCATGTTTCCTACCTTGTTTGAAAAGGTTTGAAAAAAGTAGTTGAGAAAGGACGTGGATCTCCACTGACTCCAGATGGAGTTTAGTAACCAAGTTGGTTAAGCAGTTAAGAAGGGCAGCAAAAGCTAAGTGAGAGTTGGGTGGTGGTAAGGGAATATGATTCAATCCTTTGTTCAGTAATACGCGAATCTCCTGATCCTCGCAAATGTCTAAGTTTGAAGTATAGATGTGTGAGCTGAATTTTTCAAATTGTGATGTACAGTCTGCATAGTCAGCACAATTATAGGTAGGGATGTCATGTAATCTTAAAAAGTCAGTATTGTAAAACCAATTTTTCAATGGATGTGTATTTCCATCCAAATAAAACAGAATCAAGTAGAGAAGTGTTACCAAAGTGTTGATGAAATATGTCCATAAAAATGGACTTAGGTGTGTATTATTCTAGAGTTTTGTTAACAAAAAGACAATGCACAAAAATCTGGTTTTGAGCCTCCTTCTTTTTATTCAAGATCTTCTTGCCTACCACATTGGTAGTAACCTAAAAATATTACAATCACATATCAAGAAGATGTTTTACAGGAAGATTTTTGGCTCTACCTCTACCAATATAGATTTTAGTTTTACCTTTGCCAAAGTTAGAACTAGAAGTAATAGAGGGAATTAAAAAGGAAGTAAGTGAATTAGGAGTGTGAGTTAAAGAAATAGGTCATTTTAGGGAAGGGGTAGATTCTTCTTCCATATTAGGTTTAAGCCATAGGTCTTTATTCTTTTGTAGTTTCCATAGGATGTCAGAAAAGTTGCAGGTTCGTCTTCTTTAAGCTCTTTGAGAACTTGAATCATCATGTTGTGGAAGTGAATGAAAGAAATTTGAGCTAAAACCAAGTTACGAGCTTGTCTACCCAGCCATGAACCTCTTAATGATAAGTGAAATTCTGGAGTTTTGTCTCGGAATAGTAATTCTAGGTGATTAAGAATGTACCAAACCGCATGACCAAACCAAGTGATGCTTGATTCACATGCTGCTTTGTTTTCAAGGAACTTGCAGGCACTTTGATATAGGGCCTATAAATGTTCCAAATAGAATTTGTATAGTAGTCTGCATTAGGCTTGGAGAAAGCCATAATACCCTTTGTGCGCCCATAAATCCCAGTATTAGTAGATCATTTTGCGGGATCCAAAAAGTTCATGGTAAAGGGAGCACTGATTAACTCTCCTTTATCCAAAAATTGGGTGCCTTTAAGAATATGAACCACCCTACATTCATCCATGCAGGCAGTAGGCAAATTGGCTAAGAAAATCCAAGATTCAAGTGAGATAAATGCCAAAAAGCCTTTGTTAAGAAGGGTCCAAAGCTGATTGTCCACATTTGCACCTTCAACCTCTACTTGTTTCGAAGGAAGAAATGGGAAGCTTTTTGACACTTTAGGAACCATTTCTAAAAGAGTGGGCTCACTAAGTGAGCATAATTCATGTTGAAAATTCTTAACAGCTTCAAGTACTGTTGGATTGCGACTTAAAATATTGCTTGTAACATTGACTGTTGGAGCCGATGTAGTAATGAAGGCTGGGTTGAGTCCGCATAACTTTTTAAGAAAATTGGTTAACTTTGCACCAGAGGAGGAAAAGGTAGCAAGTGATTGTGTGTTCTTTAATTTTTCTTCTACAAGTTTTAATTCCTTCCTTCTACAAGTTTAAGTCCTTCCTTCTTGTTTTTAACCAAAGCTGCTAAGAGTTTGATCCAATCATTAAATGAAAGAAGTTGTAGTAAATAACCATGAGGATAATTCTCTACATTTGTTGATCCAAAAATAATGTTAGATGCAGTTGCATCTCAATGCAACGTAGAACATAAGTACTCACTTTAGAAGAAACAAGCTTGATAGGGAATTCCAACCCAAGGGCCAAGGAATCAGTCTGAAAAATAGATAAATCGTCATAAATTAGAGGAAAGTAGAAAGAAAGCTAAAAAAAGGGGTTACAACCAAATTTAATTTTTTTTGCCAGCTATAGAAAGGAAAGGTTTGTATCTATTTGCAAGAGACATCAAAGGACGCCTAAGAGTATGTTTGTACAATTTGGCACGGGCCATTCTCAATATTTTATTGATAGCTTCTATATTTTATGGGGAGTAAGGAATCCGCATTCGGATAGTGTATTTGTAGGGTTGAGATACCTGACAAAAAGTGAATGAAAAATTAAAGCGATAAGACATACATCCTTTAAACTAGTCAATCTGAGGATATGATAATCGTGTGTATGTATCCCAATTAGATAATCATGTCAACACCTAATAATCTATTTTTTATATATCTTTTCCATACTCCTGGACATAAATTGACAAAGCAATATTATGCCCTTGTGCCTATGTGTGTGTGTTGGAGTATTAAACTATATACTTTATTCACAATTTGAACAATATATTCAAAAAGAGACATGATAAAGCTTAATAAAAGTGATTACATACAAATTTTTACCAAAAACAATGGAGTTTTGATGTTTTATTACATCTAAAAAATAAAAATGAAGTAGCAACAGTAGAAGAAGTATCCCTGCCAAAAATATTGTTCGAACAACAATTGAATTCAATGATAAAGGAAATCGGAATCCTTACATGCGGCCATCATGTAAACAAAAAAATCATCAGCAATTCTGTTTAAACATGGAATGCAAGTATAGGGCGGATCCGGCGGTATATGTCCCTTTTATCCTTGCATTTAAACAATGTTCAATGATAGCCGTGTATCAAAGACTAGTCACTTAAGATTAGTTCGAAAGTGTAAGAGGGTGAAAGCCTGGTAAAGATTAGGCATAGGTTTTTTTTTTTAAAAAAAACCTCACTACTTAACTAGCAAAAGCACTTAAAAAGGACTAAGCTCTTATGGAAAGACCAAGCAAAGATTTAAGTAGTCATTTAGGGCAACATATTGAGTTAAAACTTACATACTATCATTGAAAATGTACAAGTATGTAAGTACCCTTCTATGAACATCTGTGTTTGTCTAAATATAAGAACTATTTAGCCATGTAAGTATAGTCTTATTTGGTTTCTGATTCATTTTATCAGTATATGGCAATTCTCATGACTGAAAGTAGTGAAATTGCTGCTATTATTGTCTAAGATAATATATGGCAATAAGGAAATGAAAATTTCTTTACCTTAGTAAAGATTATGCCAATCTGACAAAAAATTTCCACGGACTTATTAATTTAACAGGTTGCAATTTGTAAAGCTCAGTAGAAATAATCATATTTGGTTCTTTAAGAAGGAGAAAACTAAGATTTTTTACGGAGAAAATCTACCTGAGGGAGGAAGAGTGTACTCACAATTAGCAAAGGGTCTAAACGCATTTAGGTATTTGCTCTCAAAAATAAACATGAGTAGCAGCATAAAAGGAAATTAAAATTTTTCTATGTTCGTGGGTTACGTATATAGAAATTGTGTGATCTACTACAAGCATGAGTCAATTTAATTTCTATAAGACCAAAATTATGCTATATAAAGAGAACGTATTCCACTGAGAGTAGAAGGATGCGATCGAGTCAGTATCTGTTTGTTTTTCTGTCATCATGTGTAGTACTGAGTAGATGCTTGTATACCTTTGGCACTGAAATTGTATGCTCAACCGCTTTTTGGACCTTTTTGAGCTATTCCTCTTTCAAAGGTTAGTGACTTGCATGAGAGAGTAAGCGTGATTGCGAATGGAGGCTTTAATGCATGTGTACAAGTTGATATATAAGAGGATAGAGAGTTATATTGACTGTGCTCCAACTAATTAAGAGTGCATATGCTTCTGATAGATATTGTTTGAGAAGAATAAGGCAAATAACTAGTGTAACATTGTGTAAGGGCAATACAAAGGGAGTGCAACTTCATCCTAATGTGTGCATTTAAATAGGTTTCATGTGTGTGTGTGTGTGTGTGTGTGTGTGTGTGTGTGTGTGTGTGTGTGTGTGTGTGTGTGTGTGTGTGTGTGTGTGTGTGTGTGTGTGTGTGTGATCGAAAGAGAGAAGGAAAATAACGAGCCAAAGTTAGTTTCGCTACTTGCTGCTATAAGCAGTTTTTTTTGCAGGCAAATGTTAACAAATGTCATCCTTTTGTGAGTGCAGTCAAATTTTGTTACCTCTGTGTAAATATGTGATCAAGTAGCACAAGTAATACTTTATGCTTTGCCCTGTATATACCATGCAATAATTGCATGTGTGTGTGTGTGTTTGTGTGTGTGTGTGTGTGTGTGTGTGTGTGTGTGTGTGTGTGTGTGTGTGTGTGTGTGTGTGTGTGTGTGTGTGTGTGTGTGTGTGTGTGTGTTGTGTGTGTGTGTGTGTGTGTGTGTGTGTGTGTGTGTTTTTGTGTGTGTGTGTGTGTGCGTGTGTGTGGGTGTGTGTGTTTACAACAACAAGTGCACAGGCGATATGGTGTGCTATTGTACACTGTAGTGGTGCTGCAGAATAGTCTAGGTAACTCGTTATTTTTTAATATATACAAACACCTTTTTGTATCTCGAGTATTCAAAAAGTTAAATAGCCAATTTTGCAGTAGTTCCCACATTCCTCTAATGTCGTCATCCGTGCTAGGGAAAATTGTGTATCAGCTTAATATCATGTTTATTTCTAATTTCCCAAACATGCCGGTTAATTAACCTAATTTTCATAAACTTTCCTTTTGGTAGATTCCAAGATAATGAAGGTACAAATTACCTAATTGTCAAAAATTTGGAACACTATAATTGGTATGGTGAATATGTAATGAACGGAAAAATAGTCTCTAAAATAGTAGAAGCACCACCTCAATTAGATCCTCCTATAGCAATTTGTATCTACAAAAAGAAGGTGATAAAATAGCGACAAATCATGGTGAGTTAGGGATATATGAGCACACGGTTGGAGGAGCTACATCCTACTTTTAGTGTTTGGAACCCTACTCAAGTAAGCTGAGTACTGGAAAGATCTTGTATCTATTCACATTTGACACAGTCCTAGGAAGTAATGTAATATAGGTCGATAAGTACAACGTGAATAAAAACCCATAGATCCAAAGGAGGTAGCACAACTTGCTATGCCAAGAACATTCTAGAGGCAAACCATAGATACAAAAACCACAGCTGAATGGTCATTGCAATCTAGGTTTCACAGAGAGACAACACTAGAACATGGTTATGTAACGGGTGAACATCAATCGATAACAAGGCTACCAACACTACCAGCATCACTCTCACAATGGCATAAGGAAGCGAGTAGAGTGTGGTTGTCATATCTAACGGCTAGAGACATAATAGACATGAAGGGAGCTAGAGTGGAATGAGATTCCTCAGGAGATCTTCATGTCCTACGACATCATAGGGACTACGGTTTAAGAGATCCTATGGAAGTAGATCCCTTAGCAGCCCATAGACTAGAAGATGAAAAAGGGTTGGGAGACCAATTGCTATGCCTAGTAGACCATAAACGAATTAGACAGTCCCAAGTTTAAAAATGGTAAATAGAAAATACACTCGAGATAGAGATCCAAGAGATCACGTGGCAATTTTTGGAAGAGTAAGACGAGCAGAGGAAATCTTGGACTTTTCAACTCAATTTGCGGGATTCGGACTAACTCTGGAAGATGACGTGGCTACATGGTTTGACTCATTGGAAAGACGGGATTTTGAGACTCTAGATGATCTCTTTGAAGAAATCATCAAGAATTCTTGCTAAAAGGCATAGCTCACAATACAGTCTTGCAAATTCACATATTCAAATAGAAGGAGGGTGAGCTAGTATGCAAAGCGGCATTGCGTTTCAAGTGGTATGTAAAATTCTATCCAACAATAGAATTACCTATGTAGTCATGACTAATGCTGATCTTTATCCAACGAATAAGGGATGCAGACCTTCAAAAGGATATGCATATGAAATAGAGCTCGACCTTAAACAAATTAGTTAAAGAAGCTCTTTAGTGGATAATTGTGTTATGTATAGAGAGAGAAATGATAAGGATTGTAAGAGTCAGGAGGACGCTCAACACAATGATTCATAGATGCCTGAGTCCATTGCAAAACTAGTGGCACCTATTGATCACGAAAAGTTTATCGACGACATAGTCAAGTGGTTAACTCCTCTTATAAAGTCTGATTTGGGGAATCCTAAGTGGTGTGAAAGTGAGAGGAAATGGGCAAACCATATGAGGGAAGAGTGCTACTATAGCAAGGAATACGGCAGGGAGAGGTATGTACAACCTCTTCCAGTAGGTGACCTAGTCCACCTAGATATGCTACAAAGAATGCGCCAAGTCCAGTAGGACTTTCAAGGCCACAGCCTATCTTAGGCCAACAATCTCCACTGCTAGGTGCTAGAATGCCTATAGACATGAGATACACGTTGATGATGGAAGCATCTAGTAAACAAGCACTAGTACCAACTACAATGTATTATAACAACCAAAGTGGGTACTACCCTTCAGAGCAATAACAGACGAGAGATGGAGTGGTGAGGCTGGTACAACCTCCACATCATATGTTTTGACCTAAAGAAAGAAGGTATGAGATGGACAAAAGGACATTACAATTCATTGCAAATAGCAGCTTAGGTAGGTCAAAGCCTGCTTACAGCCAACTGGCAGCAACTGCAATTAGAAAACCATACCTTAAAAGTTTTGTCTTTTCAAGCATAGAGGTCAATACAGTGGATAAAAGTATAGCATGTGGATACTCTATAAATTAGAAATTCAAAGTGGAGCTAAAATATAGTTTCAAATTTGGTAAAAAATAGCTAGAGTAAAAAACTCACAGAGTTGACACTTTTTTACCTAGATTCGAAGATGTTGAGCTTCAAATTCATCAAGCATAGCCTAGATAAAAAGAGCATAATTTGAATATGCAAGATATATGAACAAAACCAGAAACTAACATAGTTGGTAGAAACCACAAATTTTGCCACTCTGACAGTCTTTTTCCTTTTTAAGTATAAAAGTCAATACGGTGGACAAAAATATGGCATGTGGGTACTCTACAGGTCAGAAATCAAACAAGGAATTCAAATATGGGGTCAAAAGTGATAAAAATTGATCAAGGTTAAAAATGACCATTGAAGACCCATGTCACCAAACAGGGATAAGATAATTTTTGGGCAAAAAATGAAGACTCAAGGATCCGAATGGACCAAGCATGACATAAAGAGAGTAGCATAGACTACATATACCAACTTTATGAACAAAAGTAAAAAATGACATTAGCGGCACCGACCGCAGTTACTGCCATTAAGCTCAGATACAGATATTGATTGACAAGCAGAGAGCTCTTGTCAAGAGGATTCTACCAGGACTTCACATGAGTCCCCACGTACCAACCATGAAAAATTTGGATCAAAAAATGTTCACATAGGGACAAATTGTGTCCATTTCAGTCTGAAAGACAAAAACTGAACTTAAAATTGCAAAAAGTAGTACAAAGTCAGGGAATTTTCACATTTAAAGCTCAAACACACTTAATAGAACCTAGTGTGACAAAAAGTTAAGCAAAAAGTTGGCCAAATTTCAAGGTAGGTTAAAAATACGCATTTTTTGCACGTATTTTATCAAACAAGTCACGAACATATAGAGCTTAGGTCTGCGACTCAACATTTTCCCACAAAAAACTCAAGAAAGACCACAGAGACCTATTGGAGCAATTTCAAATCAATCAAAAAACCCTAGATGACCATAACTTGGTCAAATGCCTTTCTACGGATATAAACAATTACAAAGAGAAGCCAAGACAAGAATTAAAATGTTGGTGCATAGAATAAGAGTGATGTACTCATCAAGGGGAAGCTATAGGTACCATTGCCATATCAAATTGGCAAAAAAAACACCAATCCCTTTTGCTGTCACCTGTCACATGCATTTACCCAAGAGCTCAAATGACAAAATCACCCTAGCATGTGGGTAGTCTACAGAAAGCTCTTGAAGAGTAGTGTCCAAAAATGAAGAGACGTCGAGAAAAAGTGTAAAGAGTTAGGATTTGACCATAAGTGACACATCAAAACACCAAAATGTTCATAGCTTGAGATTGAACGATCCAAATTGGACATGCATAGCATAGAGAAATCATAAGGAACAAGATGGTATCAATAGATCTGGAAGAAGCCAAAAAAGGCACCAGTCGCTTATGTTGCCAGGACCACATACATTTTACCCAGCAACACACATGGAAAAAACACCCAAGCAAGTGGGCAGTCTATAGAAAGCTCTCGGAAAGTATAAACAATATGGAGTCAAATATAGGGAAAAGTGTAAAAAGCCAGGAGTTGATCCTAGGTAGCCCAACAAAACCCTAAAAGGGCCATAACAATATCCAAAATAGCCAGACCACCAGAAAGCAAGAATGTGAAGCCACAAAGCTATGCAAAGGAGGACATCAGCACGAACAAGAAGAGCTTTAAAGAGTAGACCTCACTGTTAAAGAATCAAGAAAATCTAAAGTATGCCAAATTATTGGACAAAATGGTGGCATCTAAAGACCAACACAATGGTAAAGGCCTAAATCTCCATAACCTCAATGGGATTTTGGCCTTGAAACAGGTAAGCCCAAGTCTCCATTAAAAATACATGGCATAAAAAGTGAGACTACCTCCACTCAAGCCTAGCTCATTCTCAAATTCCACCTCATGAGTGATAAGGATCAGATTTAGCCTATGAACCAACCCGTAAGAAATGTACATGAGATGAGAGGAAACACAAATGTGCATTCCCTCAAATACAAAAGTGGGAAATCTATTCTTAATTAAACTTATGCTCACTCTAATTCTCTTAAGTCGAGCACCTGAGCCACTTAATGAGCAAGGCACTAGTCCCAAAGCTTCAAGTAATATTTTGTGTGGTCTAAGAGTGTTATAGAATTGATATTTTATTATCGCTAACAGGTGGCAAAAGCATCAAAAGATAATGGATTATGCAGAAGGATGTTACATTTTATGTATATTTGATTATTCAAGTGCTCTTTATGAGCTTTGGTCAATTATGTCCGGCCGGCCAGTTTGTACTCACATTGACCATTGAAGAAATCTATAAATGAAATACGTGCAAGAGGGAAATGGTCACTCTTGCACGAGGGGAGATTGCACCCAGTGTCCATCTCATTCTTCTCTCCTCTCTCGCCGTGCCGGGTGCAGCACTCCGCTCTAGGAGGTGCGCTTGCACGTTCTCGCTCGCTCTATCTCACTCTCTATCTCTCTCTGTTTGCATACATCGTGGTTATGTGCTATGCGAGTCGTCAGGTACGTAGATTTAGTCGTTTATGTCTTGTTATGTGCTATTTTTCAGTATGTTGTAGGGAAGCCATGATTCTGGCTGTAGCAGTGGTATCAGAGTGTGGGCTACGCTGCAAGACTAAAGATTTTTGTCAAGTAGCAGCTAAGTGTTTTGTTTCCTTATGCTTGCAGATTTCATTAATTACTTCAATTTATAATAATTAGTGACAATTGTATGAGATACATAGTGATCTTTAGAAAATTGAGGAGAACCCTTTCTTTATTATGATGATATAATGATTATTAGTACAATTATGTTAATAATAACTAATAATAGAATGGATTAGACTAAATTATACGAGGACATTAGAGAGAGCGAGGAATTTTGTGGACTATGAAAAAGGAAGATTTGCAGAGCTGCGAACTGAGTGCGATCTCGGGTGTGATCATTGTCGGACGTCTTTTGCACGTAGCCCAGATCCATAGTCACCAAATGGCAAGCAAGACGAGGAGGGTCGGAGAGAGCGTCGTGTGAGGGAGGTGGAGGTAGCAAAGCAACTGTATGTTTTTGCTCTCCCGCCCTTGGCAGATATTGCCCAAGCAGACTTACAAAGACCACCGGCAACGTCATTAGCATCTGCCATCCGACAACATCCGCAACATGCAGGGGTACTCGCATGCAACCACCCCCTACCTCTTCCTTTTTGGACTCACCGACTAGCAGACACTAACGACGACCACAAGCTCGTGCAACTGTACTGTTTTTTTTTGCATGGCGGCAGACAGCCCTACCCACATACAAATGGTGGTCTCAATTTATATGAAACAATAATAATAATATGAATAAAAGGAGTGTGTTTGAGATCGCCTGCGCATGCAGGTCCACAGCCTTAGTAGCTTACGATGATCACCACCCCATTATAAACCCCACCTTTTCACCCTATTCTCGTATGCTTCCATGCAAGGTAGGCCTTGACCAGTAAAGGGTGGCGACAGTTGCACTACACACCAACTCTCTCTCCGCCCACCAACCCGTTGTTGATGACCTGCGGTCCCTCTACTTTGCATGGCCATTTTTGCGCATGAAGTGTGCATGGCTTGAGAGAAGTAGTAGCGATCCACTTGCCAAAGCATTGGCCAGTGATTTCCATCAGTGTAGATCACACTTTCTCACTCTCTCTTTCTCCCCACTGCAATCGCCACTCCTCCACGCATTCCCTTGGCATGCAGCTCCCACCACCCTCCCCCTTACTTTGGCATGCTGTGTCTGTGTCTCGGTTATCGTTTCACATTCTTCAAGTTCTAGGGTATGCGTTTAGAAGTGAAGGCAAAAATCTGCCTCTGCTTGTTGTTAATGTAGGGTTTCGTTCATTTTGTCAAATTAGATGGATCCTATGCGTTGTATTGTTGCCATTCTTGCATTGTGTGTGTTTGTCTTCTCTAACGACTATCAGAGGTCCTTTTCCGGTGGAAGCAGAACTAGGTGGCGAACTTGCAAGGTGGTTGCATTAGCATATCGGCTGTGTAGATGAAAGCTTGGAGCTTCCTAGCCTCTCATTCTGCTGGCATGTTGTAATGTGTAAGCTTTACCATTGGACTCCACATAGCTCATCTCATTGTGCCTTTAGCGTTCATCTAGAAACCTGCTTCTCGAACTTCAGAAACCTTGAAACTTCAAAAAACAGAAATGTAAAAAAAAAAAAAAGGTTATGTCAAGAGGCCAAGCTTTCCAAGTTTTCACATTGATATTTCTTCTCATGTGCAAGTTGCAGAGTACATATACACGCAAATGTAAATATGGGTGGGCATGTATGTGTATCTATGCCAGTATACTGTTTGGTAGGGGTGTGCGTGTGTGTGGATGCTCACCCAAATGCATTGACATGTACACTTACACTTTGCAACTCAATGTGCACACTCTCACACCCGTTTGTTTTGCACAACTGCACTTTACAATCAATGTCATAGCACATGCACATTTGTACATGTATTTTTTCTCTCTCTCTCCCTCTCCCTCGTTTCTCCTGGTATTCGGACATCCTGGGACGTAGAAGCAAGCCATGGCCATGATTCCTCTTTCTGCGTGCTATTTCACTAACCTCAGCTTGTCCTTCAATTTCTGCTCTTTGGCCCTGGATCTGAGCCTCGACGATGGATAATTCTTTCTCGCCTCTACATCAAGTTTGGCCAAGGGCGCAGCAGCTGCTATGGTCAAAGCTTTCGTATTCATGACGATTTTCAGGACTTCCTCCATTGGAACTCCATTGTCCTTGCAAGCCATATTACATCAGTAGGCCATGCTAACTAGAAGAGCAAACGCTGGGCAGCAGATAGTCTAATGCTGTTTGTTGGAATACACTAGTAGGGAGGACATATAAACTTTAACATGCCTTTATCAGTGAGGAACCAAACAAACCAAACCAGCACTAGCTCAACTAGTTGTCATTACAAAGCTGTCGCAGTTGGAAATGGTAGAAATCCACAGTTGAGAGCGGGGTCGCTCATCTATGAAACTGTGGTTTAAGAGCCTTGTTATCTGTTTTGAAGGCGACAGTAAACAATTGATTGTATTTGTTTGCCCAAAGAATCTCGGCACTTTTGGCTTGCATGTGCTTATGGTATTGAGAGCTGAGATTCTAAATGTGATCCATTAAAAGCAGACTTACATGGTCCTTGTCATTCTCTCCCAATTAGAGTGCCTTTCTTTTTTGACAAAAGCTGGCAAATGCATTTGCAGTATTTCCTAATGCCAAGCTAGTGCTTATCCTTTTTGGCGTGGAAGATGAACTTGACATGCCACTTCTCGGATCCAAGTGACCTCAATTACTTTGATTGTATATGTATGCGAGTATGTACAACATTCTACACTACAAAAGAAACGAGATTCTTCTGACTCTCGCTCCTTATCAAATGCCCCAAAGCACAGGAGTGTACCCTTGTCATCACCACTACACTTTGGAGATCGACGTAGCTGGACTTGGAGATTTTTTCTAGCCATTGGTGGCTCTTTATAATTGTATAGATGTATGATTGGTTCTAGTCGTCGTATGCATCATCTACTTTTGTGATCTAGTCTCTTGAGTCAAGTATCTTGCGTCCAGAACCACACAAGCGTAACTGCATAGGTGTTCCTCATTAACGTGTATATTACAATCCTCTATTCGAACTGATGATGCAAACTTTTGATCACCCTTATGGCCATTTGCAAAGGTCCACCTTGGACATATTGACACCGATTGATACAATAATGGGAAATAGTAGACATGAATTGGCATTTACGCCCGTCTAGTTAGCATTATCATCTTACAATTTCCTATGAGCTCTTGATCTGTCTAATAAAGAGGATGGCGATGATGAACATGTGGCGTTATAGAACATGGGACCTGTTGTCTTTTAGTTTATTTTGATACTTTCATGTCCTACATTGTCAACACCGTCAATAATCATAACGTGCTAGGGTCAAATTTTCATCCTCAAGATACATCCTGCCTTGGGGGGTTCACTATGTGTAGAACTACCATATCACGTGCGTTCAAGACATGATTGTAAAACCCCTTATCTGTAAATTTTGTTAGGAATATAATGTACCATTTTCTTTTAAAATCTGTAAGTTCTTTTCAAATTTGAAAAAATAAAGTCCTTATGTATATATATTTTTGTAAGTTTCAAGAACTTTAAATACCCTTCTGTTGAACTCACGTGATAGGTTACATTTTTCGTAGGTGACCTCCCCGGGCATCTTGCCTTAATATTCTAGCAATGATGACCCTAGGCAAACTCTAATTAGGTACACTTTTTAGCTACCAACACCCGGATTATTAAGCAATTATCAGCCATAAACAAGAAAATCCCTCTCTCATCATTATTTGCAAGAGCCATTATCCCCATAATGTAAGTTTATATCCATTAGCAATGATGTTGTGTAATTAGATTTTCACTTTGATTGCTCTACAAATTGTTTTAAATGTTACATCATATGGCAGTCAAATTGTTTTTGCATATTACTCAATATTATTCCATTTATTTGCTTTTGTATCACATCCCTGCCAATGTTTCTGATACTCCTTCGCAGAGAACTGTGTTTATTGCCCTCTACAACAGAATTTGAATCCAACTACTTTAGGAGACCTGCTTTTGACCTACCCTAACATTCATACATTGAGCGTCGCCTCACTTTCTCTGAAGACCGATATCCACTGGTAAACCCAGTCTTGCAAACCACCCTGTAAATTTAGATAACACCTCTCTTATCCGCTCATTTGTACTTCAAGTTGTCTACTTTCATTCTCTTTTCTTGGCAAACAGACTTTGCATCAAATTTTTCCTTCATGGTGTTTCAAATGTTAATGCATTTGATATGCAATTATTAAAGTCTTCTTAAACTTAACAAGCAATTGGTTTTAGTGCTTTGTTTGTTGTTTTTTTTTTTTGAAAATTTTTGCAAATAAATCTAAATACAATGCTCTCATATCAAACTCCAGGTATGACACTCCTTAGTGCATTCTGATAATACCCCTCTTGAAACATCATAAGTAAGATCTATCTATGTATCTTTAGACTTAAAAGTAACATTAATAAATTCTAGATTTTATATTTTATGGCCAAATTATTAACACAACATTCACACATTTTCGATTTGTTAACTATCCCTTGGTGAAAGTTTGATAGTCACAGTTTTCACTTATTTGTACCTCTCTCTACATGCACACATTGTTGTATATATTTTTTAAATACGGTCTATTATCCAGGTAAGTACCTCCAATACCTCCAAGTAAGTGGTATGGGACACTAGAATAGGTAGTATGTGGATGACGGCAGGCATAAGCTAATGTTGCTTAGTTTCATAAATTTTTCTTTTATTATGTGATGTTTTGACACAACATACTAATCACTGTTTTTGACAAGTATTGTTTGCAGATATCTATCTTTGCAACTGAGGACAGTTGCTTTCAAACGGAGACGTATGTTATAGAATTGATATTTTATTATCCATTGCAGCTGACATGTGGCAAAAGCATCAGAAGATAATGGATTATGCAGAAGGATGTTACATTTTATGTATATTTGATTATTCAAGTGCTCTTTATGAGCTTTGGCCAATTATGTCCGTCCGGCCAGTTGTACTCACATTGACCATTGAAGAAATCTATAAATGAAATACGTGCAAGAGGGAAATAGTCACGCTTGCACGAGGGGAGATTGCACCCAGTGTCAGTCTCATTCTTCTCTCCTCTCTTCTTTCCTCTCTCGTCGTGCCAGGTGTAATAGTGGAAGTCTATGTCTATTTAAGTCAAGAAAGAAGTCCAAAAGACACTCATGCATTGAGCACGATGAGGAATGAGTGGAGAAACTTCTACATCGAAACCCTTCTAGGAAAAGTGGAAGCTATTGAGATGTCATTGGATATCAGATGTGCTACGTTCTTTCCTTGAAGTACCCATCAACTCCATTTCTCACCGCATGCTTTTCTTGAATATATCTCTCATGTGCATATAGAGTGTCCCATAATTGACACATGCATTTGGCACTCTTTCTTTTTGTCTCCAAGGAACTCACCTTGTATGAACAGATACTCAATTTCCCACAGCTCAACTGCAATAAGAGCATAAACCAAAGAAAATTTTTCCCATTGGGTTTTTCCCTTTGGTCATTCAGGCTTTAGACCCTAATCTAGAAGCACACATCAATAACATCTTGTACATACTTCTTCTACAAGCGGAATCAGCAACAGAATAAAAAACATGCTATCCAATGTTCAAAAACAACAAAGCAAGGCCAATCTGATCGTATAAATGTGTTATCAAGAATATTTTTTCAAAGATTTCAATAGAGCTCTCATAACAAAATATCAAAGCAACAAATCGAGATCAAAACGACCAAAATACAAGCTTTGACAAAAGTATCATGAGAACCAAATTACTTAAAGATGCAGGTATCAACAATCATCAACATCTTCACCTGCAAAAGAGACAAAGCACAAACTAAAAATAGATACACACATGCTGCACCAACAAAAGCTAGTTTAAGAACGACACAACACGGATCAGCTCCAACAAATGATGGTGACCTTCCAACAAAGCAAAGCACAGGCCCTACTAAAGACAATGAAGTCTTGTCAGGGATGACAAGAACAGGAAAGGGGTGAGTGTTGAAGTGATTGACCAACACACGTCAAATCCGACTGGTCAATGAAGGCACATTAATGATTCTTTCACTTTTTTGCTTAAAGTCGGCTTTATAACTCCTAATTTGAGAAAGCTATGTAATAATGAAAAAGGCTAGAGAGCAAGGTGTACCCACTGCTATAATAATTGTCTCTTTTTAGCCCAAATACCTAATTTAAAGCCCTAGGGATATAAGCCAAAGGTTGTAATTATGGGGGAGGAATTACTGTAAACTAAGGCATACATGAAGATTGGTCTAGACTCCTGCATTCACAATGCTTTGTATCTATAAGGGAATCATGTGAAATTCAAGGTGTTGCTTCTCTACACTCTAAGATTTGCATTGATACTCTTCGAGTGTGTGTACGCAACGCGTTGAGCGGTTTTGGCTCTTGGTCGCCTAGTGTGTGTATCTTCTACTTATGGTTTGTATGAATGTTCTTTGTTGATGAAATTAACCATGAATAGAGGTAGGTGGGTCTAAAATGCCTTCATTTTTTTAATCGAATATGGTTATAACATTGACTGTAGCGGATATTGAAATAACAATAGTGAGCATTTCCTTTAAGAGAATTCTTAAACACCATAAAAAGAGTAATTGATTAAAGGTAGCAAAATGAACATTACACCTTATTAGCTTGGCATGAACAATACTTCTAAAAGAAATAGAAAGAATTAGAGAAATTGAAAACAATTGAGGACCAGATTTATGTGGAGCCAGTCCCCCCTCCAAAAGGATTTTCTATTATAGATTGCCCATAAAGAGAGACTTGGTACAATACAAGATTGTGTTCCTTGAGACCTCGTTTGTGCAATGAAGATGGGAGACTTCATATACAAAAAATATTATGCCCTTAATTAACTTGCAAAAGCATTAACATATCCCCAGACTAAATCCCAAGACCTCAAACACCTTCAAAAATAAAGACCTGCAATAGAATTCAAAAAACCACTTGGCCAAAACTTGCAATTATCTATCTATCTATATATATATATATATATATATATATATATATATCTATATTATATATATATATATATATATATATATATATATAGAGAGAGAGAGAGAGAGAGAAGTTTTAATGTCATAGGAACACATTAAGAGACCTCAAAACTCTATCTCACATGTCTTGAGCTTATGCTCTGGTATTTAAGAGGAATTGTGATAACCAATCTACCACACTCAAAGGTTATTATAGTTTTCTTTTTTGATTCACTAAGAGAGATCTCAAAGATCTAGCTGACAAGTTTTGAACTCAAAACCTTTGTGTGCATGCTTATGTATGTGTGTGTGTGTGTGTGTGTGTGTGTGTGGAAGAAAAAGAGAGAGATAGGGAGAGAGGGGGCAGCAAGAAGAAAAGATCTTATGTCTTGGTGAAAAATACACTACAAGAGGTTATGTGCACTTGTGACGCTTTTAGCGATGGAAATACATTGGGTTTTTATACTCCCCGACATCGCTAAGACTGTTGCTAATAGCATTGCTATGGGAACGTTGCTAACAATGTTGCTACGAAAACATCGCTATAATCATCACTATATGCATCACTATATGTGGTGCTATATAGCGAGACGTGTATTGATGCATATAGCAATGGTTATAGTCCTTCTATAGCGACGCTTATAGCGACATAGCAGAACCTTATATAGAGACGCTTATAGCGACGCCCAGAGTAAAATTTTTTGGGTGGCAGGGCATTGAATACCCTGCCACCCATCAACCATATTGAATGTTTCCATAATAGAGTAAACCTAAATGAATCCAAGATAAGCCCAGATTCACCTTTGAAAGAAAGTGCAAGGTATAGACCCAACGTAGTCACCCACAAGACAATATAACCATTGACTCCATCATGCATAGTATTGTTTGCAGAATAAAGATACAAAACTGACAAAAGTAATTGGACGAAAGTAAATCAATGATAATTATAAACAACATAGGAAAAATCACTTGATTGTTAAGCTTTGCAAATGTAATAGTTACAACACAATTGTCATTATTGAGAAAACACATGGTTTTCCAATAGTTACAAAAAGATATATACACGTCATCTCATTATACATGTTATGACAAAAGGACGCTAATGCTATCTAGCTATGGCTAGACTGACATCGTCTAATCAGACGTCTCATCACATCCAAGCGGCGTATCTGTTGGATTCTACACAAAAAAACAATAAGGCTTTCTGTAAGTATAGAATTATAATTACAAAACAATCTATTTTCTTAGCTTATCATTAAAATACAACAAATGTAAAAGAGTAAAGTGAAATACTAACCATGCCACTGTGGAAACTCAAAATGTCCATTAGTGCGTTTAAGCCCTTTATGCCTGCATACTCGCGCTCGTACCGTGTGGGGTCACGTCCTATCATCGACCACTGTTCAAAACATATAAAGAATCCATTATGTTAGAATTTAAAAGTACAAATAGATGTAACTAACAAACCTAAAGAGCAATGAAAAAACACTTACAAAATCGGCCTCAAATGATGCCCACTTGCCGCTCCCCAAGTGGTGCGAGCTCCCTGCCTCTACCCGCGCTTTGGTTGCCTCCTTTTGCTGCTTCCACTTGTCAGGATTCTCGCATACTTCTCGCTTTGCATTCTTCCAATCTTCTTTGGCCAGCCAATCTAGTCTATTCCACCCATGCTTTATTGCTTTTTGTACTTCAGAACCCTTGTGCTTGCAGTATTGCGCATTCGAACCTTCATCAAGTCTTCATTGAAGCGCTCATCCCAACATGACACGGGAAACTTGTCATGCAGCATGCTAATGACTTTGTCTTTTAACTCATTTGGCACTTCAATATAGGTGTTTAGTATGTAGTGTCTAAACACCTAAGAGTAAAGACCGCGCATGCGCAAGATCACCTTCTTGCCTTCGTCATCCAAGATGATGTCGTCACTGATGTCGACCGAGTACGGCAAGCCCTCTCGCCTGTGACGCGTGAACCTGGGTGTCTCGATAAGGGTCTCTAGAGGTGTCTCGATGGGGGTACGCACATTAGGTGTCTCCAATGGAGTCTGGGCCCTGAAGCGAGGAGTGTCGACTGGGGTGACTCCCGGAGAAGTAGCTAGTGGTGTGTAGCCAGGAACGGCCGATAACCGTTCAAAACCTGCGTAGATGTCAATGTCATGGCTGGTGTGGGGGTGGAAAAAGAAGGGGAAGGTAAGGAGCCTCGTCGAACATGAGGTAGTGTCGAGGCATCAGCGGCGGCATCCCAACAGCAACCGCCCGCTGCCACCACTAGAGCGTCGTTGCCTAGACGAGTGTGAAGATCGGCTCATTGGCAACGAAGCTTTAGAGCGTGTTGAATGCTTTGAAACAGAGGGAGACATTGAAGGAGTGGAACGACGTGATGGTGCTCCAAAGCGATGATGCTCCTCGTACCACCTCCTCTGTTGGGGTGACAAAGAAGAAAGAAACTCATCATCATCCAACCTACATTAAATACACAAAAAATTTAATCTTAATATTGAATGGAGAAGAAAACATGGACAAGTTATAATCTATACTATAGATAATAGGGAGAGGGATTCGTGTGTAGAGAGAGAGAGAGAGAGAGAGAGAGAGAGAGAGAGAGGATTCATAAAGGGGGAGGGATTTCTTGTAGAGAGATTCCTGTGAAGTTCTTATGAATTTGTCTCTCGTGTGCATTCTACATATCTTGTAAAACTTTGTCTTGGACAACATGCCTTTTATATGTAGCTGTGACAAGACACTCTGGTCATAAATTAAATTTCGTTTCTATTTGCCATAGTTTTCTTGAGTATTTGCGATAGATCTTTATCTATTACAAGAGAGAGAGAGAGAGAGAGAGAGAGAGAGAGAGAGAGAGAGAGAGAGAGAGAGAAGTAGCATACCTAGAGTGGAAGCAACGATTAAACACAATTAAAATTTCTCAAGTATAGCATATAGACAGGAATGGATAAAAAGCCATGTGAATACAATATATATTATAAAGCGGAGAAATTTTTTTCAAATACAATGCTTATTGCTTTAAGAGGTCTCTCTCTCATCCTCGCATACCTCAACATAACTCCCTATGTCTATATAGAGCTCTCCGTTTAGACAAATGTCCTCCGTTTCATTTTGTAGATCCTCTGCATGCACCCCATAAAATTGGCCATAAAAACAAAAATTTTTATCTTAATGTAGTCCTTAACCAACATTGTCACTCTACATATCAAATTTCATAGAAATGGCTTTCATAACTACATAAGCAATAGATATACGAAGAACATCCAAGATAAATGTGAAGATATTGGGCTTGCATGCATGGATTTTCTCGAAGCAAGCTCAAAAAAGCTTTATTCTTACAATGAAACTCCATCACATGCCATATAAACTTGAAAACATTGAGAATTTAAGAAAATAATAAAAAGCACAAATCAAAATAAGTATCTTCACATCAAAATGTCAAGTTTTTGAACATAAACATAGTTCGATGAGTTTAAAGTCATAAAAACTATGCTTGAATGGGAAGATCTTCTTCCTCCTAATTCCTTGTCTCCTCTCCCATTGAAGTTATTTGAAGAGGAGTGTCACTAGCTTGCTCCTCAACTTCTACATTATCTGGTTCAAAATCCAGAAGATCAACTATCTCCCCAACTTTCTCACTACCAATTGGAGGTTGTGGCTCTCCAGATGCATCAAAGAAGCGAGGATCAGATGCCATGCTTTTCATTCCCACCTCTTGGAACTCATCTGGTAACTCCTTAAGATCTGTGACTCGTTGCTCAATAAATTTAACTTAAAGTGGATCACATTCCACAGAAACCACATTTCGGCCTCGCTTCAATGCACTAACAGTTGTAGTGCCTGTCCCCGCAAAGAGGTCCATTACCCATTCTCCTCTCATTGAGAGTAAATCAATCAAATCCATCATCAAAAGTTGAGGCTTTTGATATGGATTTATGACTCCTTGTACGTCTGCACCGATATGTTTGAACTTTTTGCAGACTCTTGGTCGTTCAAAAACATTTGTGCGATTTGGTTTCACTGCAAAATTATATGATCCTTTACTCTGCACACCTAGAGATGAGTAAAATCCAATGGTAGCAAACTCGCAAGCCCAAGAAAGGCGATCAAGCTTATATCCACGGATGTTTGGCTTTATCCTACAGAAAAATAGATCATATGTAAGAAGAAAGCAAAAAATAACACCTTACTACTAGTATAAAAATCCAAAGGTTTCACTTACCATGTTAGCATTTGACATGTCATGTTTGAGTCAGTGAAAGCTTTTTGCGCTGCAGTAACTCGATCATGGGCATGAAAAAATACTAGTAACCAAGAGTCACAAGTAGTTATTTTTCCAAAAGCCTCTATAACTTTTTTATAGGCAGATACTCCATACTTTACATCATCATTGACAGAGTTTGGGGCACTAAAACCATAAGGAGCATCTGCAATGGCTAGTGTGTAAGACTGTGGGGTAACAAATGTGCTCATTTCTTCAACCCTACCTTCAAGAACACACCAATGAGATGGAGACTCATCTACATTATCCGGAATATAAAGTGAGAGACCAGGAGTGATTTCAAAGCTTTGGGGTTGTTGTCTCCTTTGCCTCTAAAGACGACACCGTGACAAGGATTGTTCAAAGTCGACAGGGATCTGCTTGATGGCAACCAGTGGATCTTTGTTCTAGAATACACAACAAAGATATAAGAGAAAAGGAAAAGACTTAATTAAAAAAAGATAAATTTGAAGTCTAACTAGAGTTGATTTTATAATTTGTAAGTGAATTCTAGAATCCTCAAAGAATAAGCTTTAAAACCCATGAAATAAATCACAAGTTAAATAATCCATGGGATTCTAGAATCAAGCCACATGCAAAATAAAAATACTTGAACTTTGGATTTCAGAATCCAAATGGTTTTCTTGGGATTCTAGAATCTAAACCCAAAACCAGCAAATAGGACATTGATTTAAGATTTTAAAAACTAAAGGGTTACCTTAGGATTCTGGAATCCAAAGCCACATAAATGTAATGTAAGAAGGCTATCACAAGATTCCAAAATAATCAAAAGCAATAATAGAAGATATTCAAAGTCATTTTTGGCCAAATAACAAGAAATTATAACCAAGGGTAACAACTCACCGTGTTAGAAAATAGCAACATATACTTCTCCAACACATGGGGTTTGCTTGAGTCTGGATGGTACTGCACTACCTCGTCCCAATTAGAGCAATTCAATTTTTCAATCATTATTCTTTGCATGTGCAACATGGTCTTTTGCCTGATGATAGACAAAGATAAATATTATTCATGATAGAAATAAAAACATCAATGAATATTTCAAATCATTATAATTACAAACCTTTCAAATTATTCTCCCATTTGCTCTAGAGAGATGCTTCCACCCTTCACACGTGAGAGTACAACAATAATCAATGATTTTTCACGTATTCCTTGCAATTGTCTCCATGGTGTTATTTCATATCTTCGGGGACGGGCTTTGGTGAATCCTCTTTTGAGACACCTTTTCCTTTGAAAGATGCATGGGACTTTCTTATCTTTTGACCCTTAAGCTTTCCCTGCTCATGTAGCTTGAAGATCTCCTCTTGTAAGTCCCAAACTTCTCCATCTCAAAAGGCAAGTTAAAAATATTTTTCATACTATTTAGTATTAGGCTTTTGACTTGCTCCACGACCACCTTTCTTTTTCACTTCAAGGCCACACTTTTCACAAAGTGCTACTCGAAAATTGTCGTCAAATTTTCCACCACGCTTTATGGCATCAACCCACTCATTATGAAAGAATATTATCTTTTGAATGAAAGACATCTCCAAACGAAATTCCGAGTCAATGTTATGGTCAAGGGCAAGAACCTTTGCTTCCTCATCTGTTAAGCCAGCATACACCCAACACATGGCCATTTTGTATGTGTCCACATGCTCATACTCTGCAGCAAGCTCTTTCTTCGCAATCAATGAGTGAGTGCCCCCAAGAACCCAATATCTATAGGACTCAGCATGGCCTTTACCCAAGAATTTTTTGTAGGACACTGTTGTCTATCCACCAAAACAAGCAAAGGTAACACAATGCAAGACATTAGTGTACCTGAGTGCCCCCCTGAGCTTGAACTTAGTTGAGGTTGACTGGAAATTTTCCGCTTTGAAGTCACTTTAATCCTTTTACTTGCTTGAAATTGTTGCAAGTGAGATGCCATGACCAAGATCCATCATGCCATCAAAACATTGTCGGCCTCGACACACGCCGCAGACGCAAAGCCTCGTAGCCTGTTGTCATTTTTGCCATTTGCGCACCACCAAAGTGCTCTCTTTTTCATCATATGTGCATGGCTTTTAATGGAAAAAACCAATTGCGTACCTTTTTCCCTGTTTGTGGCTCTAGACGCTACTACTTCTCTTGTCTTGTCACGTTTGCTAGAGGGGTGTGTCTGTGTACATTCTTTGCCTTAAACGTTGTAGTTTTTGGATTTCAGAATCCTTTTTTTTTTTGAAAATCGGATTTTGGAATCCACGGTCTCTGTAAACACGGATTTTGAAATCCATAATTTTTGTAAAAACGGATTTTGGAGACCAGAGTCTAGGTAAAAACGGATTCTGGAATCCACAGTCTCCGTAAAAACGGATTTTGGAATCCACAATCTACATAAAAACAGTTTCTAGAATCCACAATCTCCATTCCAAAATCCACTTTGATTGACAACTTGCATTTCACATGCAATATTGGCCTTAAAAGTTGGATTCTAGAATCCAATTTTATCATAGGCTTCAATTCTAGAAGAAGTTATACTACTCTTGTCTTTCTTGAAAAAATTGAACCAGTAAGACATGTCTTTTTGTACAATTTAGTTTTTTTTAATGGAAAATATTCTAAAAGTTTGTTATTTTATGAAAATAAGCAATAGGATTCTGGAATCCAGATTTTTGTTCCACTTTAGATTTTAGTCATTATATTATGCTTCACTTTTTGAAAAAAAGTACTTATTAAAAACACAGTTTGTTTTAGCACTAAAATTTTTTAAGTGACCTAGTTGTTTTTTAAATTTTCTACAATTTAACCTAAAAACGTCAATACATAAAATTCAAAAATTTTAAAAACTTAAACATACTAAAACCTTTGAATTAATGCTCCAAATATTGAATAATCCAAAAATTCTTGCTTACCTTGGAAAAGGAATTGTTAAAAAGAAGCAGAATTGCAAGCAAGTGTGATGAGTGGTCTAGAGCTTGGAATACAACTTCTGCATGTAAAAAATGAGACCTTCGTCCCCTTTTAAAGCCTCTTATTTTTTAATATACTATATTTTTATTATTTTTAAAAATAAATTTTATTAAAAACCCCCTATTAAGTCTCCCTTTAGAGCTATAATCATGCAAGTTGCTTCATTTTGTTTGTCACACTCTACCAAATGGAGCTTCTAAGTAGTCCAAGTAATGTAGAACCTTTTTGTCCTTCTATGTCACTAACACCTTCTATAAACATAACTTTTCTTGCTAGTGCGGGAACTCCAATTTCTACACGATCCTCAAGAAGAGTTTCTTTTGATGTGGTGGAAGAAGAACTTCAGCATCTTCATGGGAATGAAGCAGTTAACAACACATACCATGAGCAACGATGGACTCAAGGGGTAAGAGGTTACAGAAAACAACAACTTCTTTCAAGGCGAGAAGTTCAAGCAACATCTAGAGAGTTTTGTTGTGCCAAAAACTGCTTGAGAAGCTTAGGGTTTCAAAAAATTCAACAAGAGCGTAACAATTTTTTCAACTTAAAGAGGGGTCCATAGAATGTATTCTTGAGGTCATGTATATGTTGCTCCACCTCTTCAACAAAATATGTTGTATCGGATGTTGTTGTTTGCAGAGCAAGTTTCCTAAAGGTATTTGGCATAAGCAATTTAAGAATTCAAAAAATCATATAGAATGTGAGCCAAGAAAGTGTTTCTTTAGCATATAGCATACATGAAACCCCCCAATATTGTTTCCTCAAACAATGGTTGGGAAATTTCTTCACCTTTAATGGAGAAGTGCTACCTAACTCAAACTTCACACATCTACCCGACAACTTTACTAAGCGAGAGGTATACAATTTATATGTGGAGTCACAAAAAGATATTCTAAACTCCACTCTTTCGCTACCATCTTTCTTGCGAATTTGGAGACAAGAATTTCATCATGTTAAAATTCCCAAGAAGAGCAGGATGGGTGTTTGCCAGATATGTGCAGAGTTAAAAGCAAAGCGAGACACAACAAAGACTACGGAGGAGAAATGTAAGTTATTTTAGTTTGCTTAGTTAAATTAAATTACTTCTCTCTAAAATTTCTCTTAAATTACTTCTCTCTAAATGTAAGTTATTTTAGTTTGCTTAGTTAAATTAAATTACTTCTCTCTAAAATTTCAAAAATCTAACACTCTTCAAACTCTTTTACAGTGCCCATTCTACAAGCATTGAAAATTCACAAGGAGGAACAAAGTACAGAGTGCCAAAAGCTAGCAAAGCAAAGGAAAAAGTGTTTACAGAAGAAAGACAAATATCTAGGCCTAGTCATCGATGGCATGGATCAGAAGAAAACAATGTTGCCACATTTTATGCGTCCTCCAAAGAATCTCAAAGAGGAAAACTTCATCCAGCTCCATGTTGTTGGAGCCTTAGTTTTCAATGGTGTCATGTCATCCAGGATCTTTATTAATTTTCCAAATATTCATAATGATCCTAATTTGACAATCACCATCATTCAGAACATCATTGAAGAATGGCAAGGTAAACTACCACATGTCCTCTACTTACAGCTTGAGAACACTAGTAGAGAAAATAAAAACCAAGTTCTCCTTGCATACTTGAATATGCTGGTGCAAAGGAAGATATTCAAAAAATTGAATCTTGGGTTTTTACTAGTGGGACACACACATGACCAAATTGACCAAATGTTTAGCAGGTTCTCAGTCAAGTTGGCAAAGAAAAGCACATTTGACCTTCCACAAATCTATGTCTTGCTGGAAGATGCCTATGTTCCCAAGCCCTCCATTAAAATTGTGGAAGAAACATATGATTTTAGGTCTTTTTCAATTGGTGATGCCACTAACATTCCATCATTTGCACATCTCAATGATCATAGTTTTCAACATCAATTTAGACTCAAGCAGGTAGAGGAACAGACTCTCATGTGGTGTAAAAAATACTCAAACTCTGAAGATTGTTGCCAGTGGAGGGCTTGAAGTTCTTATTGTTTATTCCTGATTGTGAAATTCAACGAGCAAAGTACATGTTGCTCTTTACAACAAGTGAGACACAAAAAGCTGAGAGGGAAAACCACCCTATTGATCCTCTACAATGCCTAAATGAGATCAAGGAGACAATACATGGTGCACGTGTGTGTTTCCCAGCAAGCTCTCTAGAATGGTGGGAGAGTTTTTTTCCAAAGCAGGTGAAGCTGGTTGAAGAGCTCAAGGATGACACGTTTCAGCTTGAACATGCATTTGCGTGGCACCATGGTGGTCTTTGCGAAAGGAGTGGTAATTTTGTGGCTAGTGGTGTAAACACTGTGTAGATTTCAGCAGATTTGTTATCTCTTATTCATGGAGAAAAAAGGGAGATGTATGTTGGCCCAAGGAAGAGCACAAAACGTCGACAAACAGGAGAGAGAAATGTGGGAAGGAGATGTAAATGAGATAAAAGAGGGCACAAGATTGTTGTTCTTGCCACAAACGATGAAAATGATCATCCCTTTTGGCTTGCAAAAGTCACAAAAGTTTTCAGAGAGCACAATGCATTGAATGGCATGGAAGTGCACTGGACCGAACAACTGCAGAAGATCCATTGAAAGAAAAATATGATCTTGAGATGGTGAAACCAAGCAAAAAGGGAAAAAAATCAGGAAGTTCTCATCGTGTGGACACACTTAATCTAGAGGATGTGAAAATCCTTGTGTATGGGTTTGACTTAAAGAAATCTGGTCACGTACGCAGAACAACCATTGAGATGTTGAAGCAAAAGGTCAAAGATCTCTCCTAGACATTACAAGGGGAATTTTTCTCCTTTTCAATTATTGTAATTTATTTTGTCTTGGAATCATTAATGAAGTGTGAAGGTTTTGGAATCCCTTAAATATAGTGATTTTTTAAAAGTTTTTTTAATTTCAGTGCTTAAGTGAATTTTATAATGTCTAAAAGTGGGTATTTTTAAAAAAAATTAAAGAAAGTCATAAAATAATATGGTATTTTTTCAAATAATCTTCAAAATGTGGCCCTTTTATCATGTTTTTTGGAAAATTGGACTTGAGTTGTCGTTTGCACGATTTTCTTGTCATTTTTCATAACTTGCTGTTTGACGCTTTAGGGAGTTTTATCGATCCATCGGGTGCTATTTGTGGCCAATATTGCTCCATATGATCCACATTTCTAAGGTCAACCTTGGCTCCCAAAGTATCTTTCTTGCCGATCAGATGGTCCCACAGCAGATTACCCACATTCTTGAATATGTGCATTTGATCGAGCAAGTGATTGATCATGAGTCTGGGCCAATATGGAAACTCGTAACATAGAGGGAGTCTCTTCATCCCTGGGGGCAAACCGTCATCACACATCTCCTTCTGATCTAACCATGCTTGTGCAGACATCCTCAGTGGCTCTCTTCCCAAAAAGCCATCGTGTGACTCATTATTCTCTGGAAGATACGGTTGATGACCTTCGTAGATTTGCTTCTTCAGTGAGGGCGCCACATTAAGTCTAGGTCCACATGTGACACATGCTCTGTATTCGCTTGTTTGAAGCCTTGCATGTGTACACATGACAATAAATAAGCTTGAGAAAAACCAAGATTTATAGTACTTGAGTTTGAGTGTAAATCACCTGAGCATTCTGTTAGTCCGGGATAGTCATGCATGGTCCACATTAGAATGTCTCTGATCAAAGCATTCCATCGACCTGTGTGTTGACTCATATCCACCACTTCTATGCCAATCCACAATTGTTGAAGCTCTTCCGATAGTGGACAAAGATACACATCCATATTCTTCACTTTATACCGCCCTGACACAATCAAGCTTAGAAACAGGTGCCCCTTCTTGGTAGTCAACCATGGGGGAATGTTGTAGTTGACGATGACAATGGGCCATACACTGCAAGATGTTGATCTCTGAGCAAATGGATTTACGCCACCCATAGCCAGGCCTATGTGCAAATTTTGAACTTCCTTGGGAAAATCCGACCATGTATCGTCTATATGTTTCCAAGTTGCGCAATCTACAAGAATCCGTAGCACACCATCCGAAGATCTATTCTCCTCGTGTGCCATGATGCTAGGGAGGCCATGGACTTACCTTTGAAGAAATGCTTGATGCGAGGAAGCATAGGAAAATGTCGCAAAACCTTTTGTGGAATTTTTTGTCCGTGGAGATCTACTCGATATCTCTCGGAATCACCTTTTGGACACTTCCCCATGTCTAAGTATTCCCCTCTAAAAAGAATGCAATCGCTAGGACAAGCGTGAATCAAATTGTAATCCATCCCCAAGTTTTGCAAGATCTTTCTTGCTTCCTCTCTGGAACCAGGCATCACATTATCAACTAGCAGTATGTGCTCTTTGAGAAATCTACACAACGAAAAAAATGTGGTACACTTGTGTAAGTAATCTATCAGATCATTATGCATCTAGAGTTTTTTATTGGAGTAAACACATTGTAATAGATTACCTGAAAAGCGTTGTGACGCTAATGTCACTCCATCCAAACTTTGCCTGCATGTTGAGAAGAACCAAGAGCGCCCTCAATCTAGACACACGTGCTCCATCATACAATGGCATATCGGCTTCACTTTTCATATCATCATAGATAAGCCTTTTTGAATCCAAGATCATCTCGATCATTTTATCGATCTTGGGCTCAAACATTGCCTCATTGGGAATGTGATCTGCATGATTATCCTCCGAGCTGTCAGAGGATACATCTTGTGGCCTCACGTATGTTGCTTGATCAAAGCACCTACGAACACGTCTATTGGGTTGCAAGATTGCTGCGTGTTGGCCAGCGTCAAAGTCCAACGAGTTATAATTGGCAACAAGTCGATCTATAATAGATGGATCAAACTCACCAAATTCACGAACGTGCTACAAAGAAATGCATCTTGTCCGTCACACAGCATGCTTGCATTGATTACAAGGACATAAGATCCTTGCTAAGAGATAGGTGTTTCGGTTGGACGGCCCCACATCCTCGTCACTACTCATAATAAATGTAAAAACCTTATAACTTGGACATAAATTTAATCTTCTATTGGCATCCTCTGTCTTTTATCTCTCTCTCTCTCTCTCTCTCTCTCTCTCTCTCTCTCTCTCTCTCTCTCTCTCTCTCTCTCTCTCTCTCTCTCTCTCTCTCTCTCTCTCTCTCTCTCTCTCTCTCTGTTCACACAGTGTAAACTACCTCACATTCTCTAGTCATGTTCGATCCACACACACCTCGGTCTAGAGGTACACGGAGATCAGAACCACCGGATTATAATCTTGTTTTTATTGGTCAATGCCTATATTTGTGGGTATGAGAAATCTACACACCCACGTCTACATGATAGTGCATGTAGTGGACAAAACCCCTTTGCCTCTTCTCTAGCTGTAGGAATTCACAGCATTTTAACATCTCTTCACAGCAGATTCTTGTTCAAAGGATTACTTAGCACATTACATGTTGGCCTCCAATCTGAGTATTATGTCATCGAAAGCTTTCCAACTTAAGGTCGCATGCGTAGAGAGGACAAGAGGGATCACCGTTCGCCTAACTCTAATTTTTTTCCATAATCCCGAAGGTAGACTTTTATATAAAAACTAAATCCAAAATCTAATCTTAAATCTAACCTAATTGAACATATGGTGACTCTGAGCTAATTGAACATGGTTAGTGGGTGAGTTAATAGGTGTCATATTTTGATGGGAATATACATATTGTTGTGTACCTAGTGCTTGCTCTTTGGGCAAAGCCTTCATATATATGCCCTAAAATCTAACCTAAATCTAATCTAATGTAATTTTAAATCTAACATAAATCTAGATCTAATCTAATCTTAAACTCAACATAACCCTAAATCTAATCTAATCTTAAATCTAACCTAAACCTAAATGTAATCTAACTTAAATCTAAATCTAATCTAATATTAAATCTTGTCTTAATCTTGAATTTAAATTTAATCTAATCTTAAACTCAACATAAACCTAAATTTAATCCAATCTTAAATCCTAAGCCTAAATGTAATCTAACTTAAATCTAACCTAACTAATCTTAAATCTTACCCTAATTTTAAATCTAACGTAAATCTAAATCTAACATAATCTTAAACTCAGCATAAGCCTAAATCTAACCTAAACCTAAATGTAATCTAGCCTAATCTTAGATCTAATTTAAATTTAACCTAATTTTAAATTTATCATAAATTTTAAATATAAGTTAAATGTATTCTAACTTAATCTTAGATCTTAATCTAACCTAATTTTAAATTTAATTTTAAATCTAGCCTAACCCTACATCTTAATATAACATTTCATTTCATATTTTCTCTACTTTTTTTAATCTATCTCTCCTCTCTCTCTTTGTTTTCTCCCCTTACCTCTCTCTTTTCGTCTTCTCCCCCTCTCTCTCTCTTTGGTTTCTCTCTCTCTCTCTCTCTCTCTCTCTCTCTCTCTCTCTCTCTCTCTCTGTGTGTGTGTGTGTGTGTGTGTGTGTGTGTGTGTGTGTGTGTGTGTGTGTGTGTGTCTTTCAAAGACACAATGTGGGTGTGGGTGTGTGTGTGTGTGTGAGAGAGAGAGAGAGGGAGGGAGAGAGAGAGAAAGAGGGAAAGGGAACATGAAAGAGAGGAGAGGGAAGAATCATACCTCGCTCTCCTTCCTGTCCTTGTGTGCGTGTGTGCGTGTGTGTGTGTGGGGGGGGGGGGGGGGGGGGGGGGGGGGGGGGGGGGGGGGGGGGAGAGAGAGAGAGAGAGAGAGAGAGAGAGAGAGAGAGAGAGAGGGTTTACCTCTTTCTCTTGAGCGTCAAAACTCAGATCTGAGATCTGAGTTTTTCGCCCTCTCGGTTTATTTTTACCCTGCCGACGTCGCTATGGGCGTTGCTATGCAACAAAGAAAATAGCGACGCTCATAGCGACACCGTGGATTTTAACTTTTGAGCGTCGCACTGCCAGCGTCGCTAATGAGAAGTACCTCTTGTAGTGATAAGAGAACTTGTGAGGAAGTGCAAAAGAGCAGCTGGAACTGGGGTGGGGGGAAGAAACTAGATACTTCAAGAATTCCATATTGCACTAGTTCTCCTAGCTCTCCAAAGCATTAGGACCACTTCAAAGTCCCTTCTGGATAGAAATTGCCAAGAAAGTGAGTAATAAGGGTCTAAAATGGCTTGGTCACTTCTGGGATGGTAATTGTAAGAGATCAAAATCCACTGACGTGCTGGCAACCCAGTATCAACCAAGTGACTATGATATATTTCTATCTAATAGAGTGCTTAAAGAACTTGACAATGTTGTAATGCCCATCTATGAATCTAGTTTTGAGTGGAATGCCTGAAGATGGCCCGGAAGTAGCCTATTCTGGAAACCTAATTCAAAGTCATTTATCATGGATTAATGCACAAGGATAATTTGTTTAGCCCCCTCAACAAAATATGGAAGAGAAAATGGCCTAGAGAACGGTGGAAAGAAACCATGTAGAACATCTAGAAGCCAAAGTGGCCTCAGAATGTGAAGGTATTCTTTTGAAAGGTGCTATGGGGTGCTCTCTCGATAGGCATAAAGATTGAGGAAAGAGGAATTGGATCCGATTGTTGCTCAGGTTGTAGGATAGCTAGTGAGGACCTGGTGCACCTTTTCATGGAATGCTAGGCAATCAAGGTCCTGGTAGGGAATATTTGCAAGTGGGTCCAAAAGACATGGCAAATCATGTTCTTCAAGACTGATATGTTCCTTAGAGGCAAAGGATGAGAAATCATGCTCTTCTTATCTGCACTCAAATTGTGAGATACTTCTTTTTTTGCCATATATGGGAGGAGAGGAATCGTTGGGTGTTTGAAAGAGACCCTACTGTGGCAAGCTTCTCAGAGATCATCCAAGAAATTAGAGTGACGGTTTGTCTACTCAGAAGCAAACAAGACTTGAACGATTGGTCTAGGGCTTCCAATGCCATTTTGGCAAACTGCAACAAGTAAAATCTTGGCATTATAGTACACATAGTGTGTTCTTGATAGCCCCGGGAAGGGGACATCCAAATTGTAATTCTTAAAACCTCGAGGCTCGGCCTGAGCTTGAGGTCGTTTGTAATGTCTTTGAGATTTTTATACATTCACTCACTATTGTGAGTTTGAAAAAAAAGATTGTGTGTGACTCAATACCCAATGCCCCTCTTTAAAGAGGGAGGTAAACAAATGTCAATAGCCTCTCACAAGGGCCTACAAAACATAGTAAAAAGAAATTTGTCAACATTAGCTTGCCACATGACACTAATAAGAAATCTTTATCCAATGGTCCACAATTGCACCCAAAATGCAACGCTTTACTATAAGCTTATGTGGTCCACAAATGAGTAACAAATAAATTAGTATCTCCATCTACAAGACAATGCACAAAGGCTACTAAGGACATGTAGAGCATAAGCTGTGGTAGCTTCTTGAGTTGCACGTTGAAATACACTTTTCAAAAGCTTTATAGCCTAGGTTAAGATGTGACAATGGATGAGGGTATATTCCATCTAAATGCCAAGTTGAATCCATCTAGGGTTTATAGTCCAAAGGGAATCACATGTGTTATCAACTCACCTAATGAAGTTAACTTTTGGTCCTTCTTCGCACTGGTTTTTTTCTTTGACCATGCAAAGCTTTTGGGAGTCTTGTGTTTGACTAGTTTTGTTGATGGCTTACTATTTTAGGCTGATTTATGCTATAATTATGGGAAGAATGGCTATGATGGTTGCTTATGCAAGTAGCAGTTGTGTAGCAATTGTTATATTTATTTATTGATGAGCAATAATTTGAGGAAATAAATTGGTGATTTTCTAATGAATTGATTTTATTGGCTTGTTTTAGCTTGCTAATTTGGTGATTAGTTGTTCTTTAGGTGAGCTACTTTTCCTTCCTTATTTGCGGATGTTTGTGATGCCTTGCCGTGAATTGTTATGGTAGCAAGTTTTTGTCTTAGCTTAGGTTGTAGTAGATATGAATTATTGTTTTGTTTACTTGCCTTGTGCTGATTTGCTACATTCTTTATGATGTCTTGCCATGAATTGTAGGTTGCGGTGTTATGGTCGCAAGTTTTGGTCATGGCGATAGGTTGTGGAAGAGGTTCCATATTTTTCTATATGTTGAGAAACTTGCACCAAATTTTTCTTGTGGTAGCGAGGTACTCGTGAGGTGTAGGAAATAGCAAGGTGTAGGACACTCTATTCTTACTAGTACCTTGCAATAAATTCTCTACTTACTAGTAGAGAATGCCTTCATGGCTAGTAGTATGTCTCTTTTGGTTTTTATATCTTGGTTCATTTATGGCTAGTAGCATGTCTACATGAAATTTGGTGTATAGTTGATTTATAGTAGCTAGTCAAATACCTTGTGTCTTGTTTTCAAGAGCTTGTGTCTTGTTTTCAAGAGCTTGTGTCTTGTGATTTCTAATTGGTCAATGAGGTGCTAATCGATCATCACTTTCATCTTTGTGTTTAATGTGGGATATGCATGGTGTGCCGGGTGGTGTGGTGTGAGATTTAAAACTACCTTTTTAATGCATCTATTGTGATTTTTGAAAGATGGACCTTATGGGTCTTGATGTTGAATCATGGTAGTTATGGTGTATGAGCTTCAAAATATTTATGGTAAGGCCAATTCTACAATTGATTTGTTTGAGCTATAATTTTTGTAGAGTATAATTTTTGGGCAGGCCCTTTTTACTCCCTTTTTTACATGGTGGTTGCCTTTGATGGAGCAAAAGACACCGTACGCACACTCACACACCCACCTCAACATAGCACAAGGAATTCACTTACTTTACTCACCTCACACACAACCACTTAAGAGATCAATGAAAATCCTTCCCCTAAACACAATTTAAGCTCTAAATGTCTTGACCTACAAGCCATTGACTACCTATAGATGCTATGTAGTGACTCGAGCTGATCAAGGCTCAGAATCACACTCAATAGCTACTAAAAGACACAAGAAAAACCATCAAAAACTAAAAACTCTATCCACAAAAGGATTCTCTCAAACCATTGCAAAAGCTTTAAGAAAATCCACTATGTTGGACTATTTGGAGTAGCCTCAACCCTAATGGCATCGATACAGGGTCTCATAGTCTTGCAGAAAGCCGCACCTTCTTTTCTCAATTCCTCACACAGACACAACCATGGAAACCTTAGAAATTCCATAGATCTACTAAGTGAAAAATTGAATAGAAGATACTCTCATTCACTCCTCCATACACTCGAAAACAGGATGCAAAAAAGTTGGGACTGCATAGAACAAGATGTAGTAACCCTGCTTCTTCCCACACACAAAGAGATTAATGGGCTAATAATGGACTTTCCAAACATTCCCTTACCTCAGACACTCATGCCACCGTGCGTGATGTGGCAAAAATACCCCTTTTCACATCATTTTGACCTTTTTGGGCCAATTTTGGACAATTTTGTCCCCCAACAAGCATTTTTGGCGGAAAAAATACCAAACAGACTCCAAAATCCACCAAATTTTGTAGGCTTGATTGTTAATACCTAGACTTTATTTCTACATATTAAAATTCTATTTTTGACCACTTCTATGTTGGTTCACACATTGTTGCATATCAAGCACCGCAAATAGACACCGCAAATAGACAGTTATCGCACAAGTCAAACTTGACCACTTCTATGTTGGTTCACACATTGTTGCATATCAAGCACCGCAAATAGACAGTTATCACACAAGTCAAACTTCCAAGGTGGGATGAGAGTGCCCGTACTTTCCATTTGCATTATTTAAATTATATAAAGCTCAAAATAATTCTCTAGATCTTTAAAAGGCCACTTGGAAGGCTTTGACACCGTTCCCAAGTTTGTACATGTGTCCAATTGCTGGCACTCAACATGACTATTTGCCATATATACACTGTCCACCATATTTGAAACCTAATATCACATTGAAAAAGCTTCCAAATGCATGTATTCATAATTTTATGCTCATATCCATTCATATATGAATTACTATGAGCACACCAAAAGACGTTTATCACCTTGATTGAAGCTAGTGTTGTAAAAGGGGAGATCCAAGGGATGTCCTTGCCTGGCAATGGCCAGCTCCTAGCAAAGCTCTTTGTAGATGATGATTCCCTTATATTCTTAAAAGCTTGCCCTCAAATAATCAGTAAGGATCTAGAGATTGTGAAAACATTTTCCATAGACTCAATGTTGAAGTGCAATATTGAGAAATCAAGACTAATCTCGTTGTTAGAAACCGAATGGTAATCATATACTTGATAGCCAAAGTCTCAAGTGCAAACTTGTAGCATGTCATCCACCTCTTTCATATATCAACCTCAATTGAGAAGCTTTTCATAGGAGGAAGAATCAAGGGATTTGCAAACTAGCATAGTATTAGCGACATGTACATGATAGGGATGATAAAACTCAACAAACATACTAATAGGATAGAGATTTGCAAGCTTCTCCAATTTCGTGGGTACAAAGTTTTGAAGAGACCTTTTCACATCCCTACAAAGCTTACTCTGCAATGCCTCTCTCAAATTTTGTATTGGTAATTGGCCAATCCATGGAGTTCCAATTGGTTGGTAGAGGAACCTTCACCAATGTTCCTTTTTTATTCATTTGGTTGAGTTGATAGAAATGGTGGTAGATGAATATGCCTTTGTCTACAAGGATCTTGCTAGTTCTTTTTACATACTATAAGATACCAATGTGAGCATAGGTCATAAATATGAGGTCTATAATGCACTCCACAGAATCTCATTCCTCATGCAAGGAAGGATAAACATCTATAAATGTAAGAGAACAAAACAAAGGATAAGCATATTAAAGTGGGAGAGCTAAGAATCCACTTACATCATGGATGATGTACCATTGAGAAATTACCACCATGAGCAATCACATCAGAGTGAGTGAAAATGTGTTGAACAAAAAACTCTTTAACCGTTTTTTTACCAACTTCCATAGGTGTGTATACATGAAGTTGTGGATTTTTCCCTTGAGCCCCCAAGGCCGGTTCCTTTGTCCATAGTTAGAGACTCTTTTTTGAGGGAGACTTTTGAATATATATATATATATATATGATTACTCTAATATATCCCCCTAGTTCACCTCTCATTAGAAGACTTCGGAGGTCTTTTAGAGGGCTATATTGAAGAGAGAGAAAAGAAAATGCATCCAATGAGCAGCAAAGCAACGTAACAAAGAAAATACATGAAATAAATCAAGAAATAGGATAAAACATTCTAAAATGGGAAGAATCTAAAATTCTTTGTAAGATAACATCTTGTTTTTATGACATTGGTGATATCAATATGTGGATCCACTAGTAAGGAACTCTGATAGCCGTCAAGGTACTAAACGATAGTGACTTAAAAGTTATCATACTCGTGCCACTAAAAATTATCCCACTATTAAGAAAGCTTTCAAAACTCATCATCCCTCCATTACAAGTTGTCTTTCTTCTCACACTTAGAACTATGGCTTCTTCTTCTTCCCACCCTAAAAGCTAAAGGGGTTTCTCTGCTCTCTTGCCAACTCACCTCAGTCTACCAAGGAGCCCAAACACCAGCATAATCTTTGTTTCCATCTCAAACTCCATCATTGTAGATAATCAATGGCAAGAGCGGAGGGTAAGAAAAGGTTTTTGGGTTCTCATGCAACCAAGAAGGAGAAAAAATTAATGTACAACAAAACTTTTTCATTCTACATGGAAAGCAAGACTGCTTGATTTTAAAGTGGAGGTTGGTAAGAAGATTGTAAAAGAGGTTTAGTTCAATATATTTTCACTCACTCTCATGTGATTACTCATAGTAGTAATGTCTTAATGGTACGTCACCCATGATACAACTATAAGTGGTTTTTATCCTTCTTTCTATTCTATTCCATTTAGATCTTTCTGTTCTCTTACATTTAGATCTTACACTTACAGCTTTTTATCCTTCTTCATATGAGGAATGGGAGCCAGTGCAGTGCATTATTGGCCTCATCTCTATAAGCCATGCTCACATTAGTATTTTATAGTATACGAGAAGAACAAGAAAGAGCCTTGTAGATGAGGAAATATTCTTCTACAAACATTTCTACCAACTCAACCAAAGGAACATTGGTAAATGTTCTTGTACCAACCAATTGGAACTCAATAATTTGGCCAGTACCGGACACAACAATGAGTGAGTCATTGCGGAGTAAGTTGTATAGGGATGTTCAAAGATCTCTCCAAAACTTTGTACCCAATGAATTGGTGAAGCTTGAAAATCTATCCTATTAGTAAATATTTATTGAGCTTTTTGACACCTTCCATGTACATGTTGCTAAGACTATGCTAGTATGCAAATATCTTGATTCTTCCTTCTGTGACAAGCTTCTTGATTGAGGATGGTATATGAAAGAGTTGGATGGCATATGCTATGAGATTTCACTTGACACTTTGGTTGCCAAGTATATGATTGGTAGTCAGTTGCTTATTATCTTGTTTTGGTACAAACGCTCTTAGTTTGTTGGAGGTTGCTATGTGCCTATTGATCAATCCTCAGTATGTTTGGAGAACAATGTTATCATAGATGTGGAGGTGGTGGATAAACACCTCAGCCTTTTGACAGTGATAACAATAAGGGAGCAATGCAACCTTCTCCAACTCTGGCATGACATAGTGGAGGAGACTATGGGCAAGGATCCATTAAAATTTTATTTGAAAAGTAATGCAGCAAAGGGAGAACACAATTTTTTGTAGTGATTTTTGTGGACAAGTTCAAATTGTGCCAATGTAACGTGTCTTGGATGAAATCCGTAAAAATTATCTTCTCTTTCAATTGAAATCTTTATTTCAACAGTGAGATAAGAGTGTTGTGAATCTCTCTCTCTCTCTCTCTCTCTCTCTCTCTCTCTCTCTCTCTCTCTCTCTCTCTCTCTCTCTCTCTCTCTCTCTCTCTCTCTCTCTCTCTCTCTCTCTCTCTCTCTGTGTGTGTGTGTGTGTGTGTGTGTGTGTGTGTGTGTGTGTGTGTGTGTGTGTGTGTGTGTGTGTGTGTGTGTGTGTGTGTGTGTGTGTGTGTGTGTGTGTGTGTGTGTGTGAGTGAAAGTATGTGCCATATTGTTACATTTTGTACAAAAAAAAATTACTATCATCGCTCTTCTGTGTGAGTGCATCGTCAATCATTTTTCCATTCCTCTACATACTCTCTCTCTCTCTCTCTCTCTCTCTCTCTCTCTCTCTCTAGATAGATATAGATATATATATATATATATATATATATATATATATATATATATATCAACACATCATTGGCATCACCTTGATAGGTACAAAGAATCGTTTTAATGTATATATTTAGCATTTTGAAGAGTATTTGCAAGTACAAATTCAGAGACAGTCAAGGGGCTATAATACAATTCTTGTAGATATAGGATCAAAGTGTCCTATAGGTAGAAATCATGTTCATGCCCTTGAAAAGAAGGTGGGGAAAGAGTTGTGCTCGGTGGATTAAGAAAACCCTTATTTGGTGTGCTCTATCAACAAAGTATTGTCACCATCAAACTTGCGCATGGATTTTCAATAAATGTTTGTAGTAAAGATAGTATACATCGGGTTTTGTAGGCCCGTGTGGTAGTGGCCATCAATGGCGACACACAGCCTTTAGCTCTACAAAAAAATAAATTTTGAACGTTGGATTGTGGCTACGTTACAAACTACGGCCACGAGGGGGTCAAGGTTATGCTTCTATACATGAGACCAAATTGTAACTCAAAGCCTTGGAAGAAGAGAAACTTTAGAAATTCCTTGGTGCCTGGACAAACAATGACGCTATGCTTTCCTATTTGGAAAGTGTGAAGGTTGATGTAGACTGCATTAGCTACATATGTCTTTCAAAACATCAGCAAATCCATTGATGTCCAAAATAATCATTCTCTACAAACATTTTGTGAAACATATAAGTAGTTAGAAACTAGGATGATTTTCTTATTCTTTTACATTGAATATTATCGAAACAACCATGTCAACTTCTAGCAAGGGTCCATACTAGGTTTGACTATTGTAGATTTCTAATCCAGTGTCAATGTCCTCAAGATTCTCCTCCTCAGTTCCTAATGCTTTTTGAGAATGAGACTCTTGTGTTTCCATTGTAGAGATGTCCATAGAAGATGTATTGGCTTCTATAGTGGTATGGTCTGCTTGAGGCCCACACATTGTTGAATGATGAGGATGTTCAAGCTCTTCTATTTGAATGGTGGAGGGCTCTAGTTGAGGGTTGGGAGTTTCAATCTGCATCTCTTTCTCAACTCCTCCCTCTGGATGATCTTCCTCCTCAATCCTTCCCTCGACATGGTGCATATCTACCTCCTCGGTATTTACATTGCCTTCCTCCTCACCACCTCTCTCTGCATCACGCATCTCTTCCCCCTCAACCCATCCCTCTGCATGATCACTCTTCTCCTCAACCCTTCCTTGTGCCATGTCTTTCTCCTCCTCTTCCTCTTGTGCCTTCTCATCTGTCTAGCAAAGTTTAAGGACTTGGAGAGGTCCGCTAGCTTGGGTCCCTCACACCTATCCACATGAGTTTGCATCCGTTTGATTTGGCACTATGACATCTTTTATGTTCACCTTGTATAGTTTGTATCTCCCACATAGCTTGGCATATGCATGCAATAATCTTTTTATGAAATTGCAAATAGATATGGTTTTTGTTCAACTACAGTAATCACTACATGCAGACCTAATCCCACATAAAACTAATTTCAAAATTTGAATAATCATAGACTTAATTTTGGACGTGTTTCTCAAATTGAGTTGAGAATCCATACTATGGCAAGCTCAGTGCATGTGAGGCTCTAGTGATTGTTGCTCTCATATAATTAAAAAACAATTGTTGTGACTTGGAGCATAGGGCAGTGATCTCTCTCTAATGTGCCCTGAGGGCAATTCTCTATTTTGAAATAAGAGACATTTGTGGATCCAAGATATATATTTTAGATTGGCTTTGTTAAGGCAATTGGCTCTTGATCAAACTGTAAATAGTTAATGGAAGTTATTAAGTCAAAATCTAAGTATGCTAAAGCTAGAGAATTGGACTTACTTTAGGCATATCTGCACAATAGAATCTGTTATTTGTGCATCTAGATCCTGAAATATTTTAATATCACGATAGAATCGATTGCTAGTCTTCTTGCCCCATCTGCTAGTGGATTTTTTGCTATCAGTGCATCTTTCATAGATGATAAGATTTCTTTTTTTCTCACATCTATTTCATGCATTACTATGCCGTAGCTTTTCTTCTTTGCTTCTATAGCAATTGTGACCTTTTCTTTCTCTCTTAGTTTCTTGGACTCCTTTTCATGATGGCTTTCCTGCTCAACTTTGGCTCTGGTGTTCACATCATGGGTGACCTCTACAATTTTTACCTCTGATTGTGGTCTTGCTGGAGGTATGAGCAAAATATCCCTCATTTTCTTGTCTCTGAATTCATTGAGCACAAGCAATTTATCATACCTCCACCTTATTCTCTTCACTGTTTCATTATATTTGTCCATAATGATCAACCACTCTGCATGTGCTACAACAATAGTTATGTCATTAAAATACTCAAGAAAAAAGTCTTTTGTTGTATCTCAAAGTGCCAAAAGTGCAATGGCCTTCCGTCTCATTGTGCCAGTGCATGCCTCTTCATAAATTGATCTCACCAACCTCTAAAAGGGCATCTTTGGTACATAGCTCAATGCATTTTTGAGCTTTTCTAATCTCCCTAAATAGCCTAAGGTTTCTTTGTATCTTCCTCATCCTTGGGGCCTACAAAATCTTCATCATCTTCCTAGGTCTCTTCTTCTTATTGACCGACATGTCCCCTGGTTTAGCAGCTAAACCTGGGCCTTTCCTTGCCTTCCTTGCAGTCACATTTGTTTATGCCATTCTTTTAAAACATCAACCTCTCTCTCTCTCCCTCTCTCTCTCTCTCTCTCTATGCGTGTGTGCGTGTGTGTGTGTGTGTGAATGTCTCTAGGAGTATAATTATAACGCACAGGGGAGCTTCTAGAATGAGTGGAATATAATCCACACATTGTTATACCATTCCATTCATGTTGTGTGTGTGTGTGTGTGTGTGTGTGTGTGTGTGTGTGTGTGTGTGTGTGTGTGTGTGTGTGTGTGTGTGTGTGTGTGTGTGTGTGTGTGTGTGTAGTTGTTTTACCATTAATAATAAGACATAATTGAACTTTAACATTCAAAAAGACAGCTGGCTCCAGAGAGAAGGAATGTTAAGTACAAAAATAACTGAGTCTTAGAATCATCTTTGTACAATGTTTATATGAATGAAGCCTCATTCCAGTATACGGATATCAAAAGTACTTCCCTTGTCATAGGTGTATGTGTAATCATGTAAGGAAAACTGCTTAAAGCCAAAAGAACCTCCAAAGATAAGATAGAGTCCTTATTTGCATCCATCCAAACAAGACAACAGATACGTTAGCCTTGAATGTGTTTTACAGGTATCAAATGGGCTATACCAGTTGTTATCTATGTCCATCTTAAAAAGTTTTTTGAGAAAACTTTCAGGCCTAGTCCAAAGTATTTATATTCCAAAAAAAAATTATCACCCAAATTTTACGGTTTTTTAATGTTTTTAGAAGCCATACCACCTATGAAACCAAGTGAACCAGCTCCATTGATGAAGCTCCATACTCACTTTGCCATAAAGGAAAAGTAGATTAAATAAAATTTCCTTGAAGAATATCAAACAAGTTTTTTATATTTTATGACAGATAAAGTTTAACCCCAATTAGGGTTTATGGCATTCTCCTTCCTCAAATTTTGTATGTTACTTACCTTCATTCTCTCATGAATAAGCCAATTATCAGAGATCTTTAGATATAAACACGGTATCTAGCTAGACCAAGTGCACAAAAGAAGTAAGTGTGTGTCTTTTATGCGTGTTTTTCAATCCCGTTCATAGGAATGCTGAAATAGCATAGCATTACTCAAAAAAAAAGATAAACCACCAAGTCTAGCGATAGTACGCAGCCAGTGGGGATCCCACCCATAATAATCCACCAAACAACTTTTATCCAAAAAGTCAGTATGCAATCGGAAAACAACCCCATTTTCTTACAGTAATTCATGTGCTAAGTGAAAGAAAACAACTAGTACCTTTATCAAGTCCAAAAAGACCAGTAAACAATAAGGTACAACTAGTATGCCCCAAGCCAATCGGCTAACTCCCAACCAATGTTCAATGTAGAGCCACCATAAGCAGTAGTAGCAGGATCATTAACTCATGCTTGCTAGCCCATTCAGCCATTACAATAAGGAACATCAATCCTCAGAAGTGCCATAATTTGTTTAAGCAAGGCCAACCACACGGTGGTTTATGATACCAGATTAAGCAGCCGATTATGTCGCCCAATATTTTTCAGGTTTTTGCTTATGTATCGTCATCATCATTAAATAAAAAACAGTGACTCTAGGTAAGAAAACCCCTTTATCCCAAAAATTTGAACATTATGTACCTGCAATTTGTGTGAATAATGAATAGCGGCAAAAAACCGGTAACAATACCATAGTCATGCCCCAAAACAACCTTTCCAACTGTTTATCATATGATGCCAGTCATAGCCGACCACTGTAGTGGACCTTACCAGGCTAAAGAACGAGTAACAACACCACCCCTTAGTAATGCTTGTTATTTTCAAACCGAGCCAACCATACAGTGGTCCAACCATACATATCATGCACTGCTAAGTCTAGCCAACCCGACCATTAAGTATATCACTGCTAAGTACAAGCTTTTTATGCGACAGTGCTTACCATTTAAATCCAAAAAATGATAGCAACAAGATTATTGATGCTAAGCTTAGTGGCTAACTTGAGTTGGTTGTGTTGTAAGCTCCATGTTTAGTGCAACAGAGGTAAAAAACAGGCAGTCCTCACAATTAACGCAAACAAAACACACGCAAAGCAAAGTAAGGAGGAGAATGCACCCTCACCTCTTTAAATAGAAGAAGGAAGGCCACCATCACTCATGGCTAGTTGCTTGCAGAGTATATTGAGTAGATCGAGCTCTCCCTGGGGACTTGCGGGTGTATAGCCGCCTGCGATGCGATCCGGCACAGTAGGGCTACCATAGCACCTCATGGAATGGTAAATGAGGGCAATAAGTAGTAATTTAGCCACGCCTTGTAACTATCATAACCTTTTAAGGGCCCTATCCCATATCTAGCAAAAAGGTGTGGGTCTTTTTAAACCCAGAGCGTCGACAATCTATGGCATAATACAACCTAATTTGATGCTTGAAAAAACTAGAAGCAAGTAGTGAATTGTGTAAGAGTGTGTGTGTGTGTGTGTGTGTGTGTGTGTGTGTGTGTGTGTGTGTGTGTGTGTGTGTGTGTGTGTGTGTGTGTGGGTATTATGACACACGAGTGTGTGAGTGTGTGTGTGTGGTATTATGACACACGAGGTAGCTACTAGAAAAAATTGCACAATTAAAAAACCTATACAAAGGGGGGGAAATACCGACACAATACTGCAAGTAGTGTAGACAAAGATCAAAATGAGCCTGGATCTAAATTTTGACACTCAGCAAAAATCACATCAATCTAATAGAGTGAGCTGAAGAATCCCATCCATCGAGAAAACTTTTTTGAGCAAAGAAGAAACCCAGCCAGATCAAGCAATTAGAACATTGAATGAGATTGTTTTAGCAAACACAAGTCTAAGAAAAGTAAACTAGGTAATTATAATACTGAACAAAATAGCAATAGATTTAAATATCAATAGACTAAACTAGGTAATTATTATATATTGAAGGAAATATTAATAGACTTGAAATTAAATACATCTATTACTACCTATATATATGCCTCCCCTTCACCAGATTTCACTCCCCCACCTGTTTGTGCACCTCCTCTTTGCCTCTACAAACAATGGTCATTTGTGTTGCATAATCCTTTTCTTAGAACTATTGAAGACCCTTCACCTCAAAACAAGGCTCCAACAGCCTTGATAACCTCGCCATTGATTGTTGCCAATTCCCCCCTATACGGTGTCGATGCATCTACCCAGTTACCATGCTCTCTATTTGTGCTCATGCCACTATCTCTTATTGAAAAAACCTTGCTCAATGAATCCCACCTATGCCCCCAAGTTCAATCACTATGCTATTGTATTGTCTTGGCACCCAAGTTCAAGCTCTAATAGAGCACCCACATCCTACTTAAGGGTGTTACGATAAGACCAAATCTAGACCATCATCTTTGATTTTTTTAACTTGAAAGCAGTATGTCTCTATGATTTTGAAAAATTGTGTAACATGAGTATCTTGCTAGATTCCTTCACTTGGGTAAAAATGGGATAAGGAAGGAGGGGTTGCGTGGCATCCGGCAAGGGATGAAAAAACTGGGAAGAACAAAATCTGAATCTATTTTTCTCAGATGCATGGCAATGCTCCATGTGCCAGTCAATCGCTCTCTCTCTCTCTCTCTCTCTCTCTCTCTCTCTCTCTCTCTCTCACGCACACACAACTTTTTCCCCACTTTTTTTCAATTTTTGTGGTTGATGAACATCATATGTCTCTCAATTTTCACGTTCATGAATATCTTGCAACTGGAAAGCATACTCTCTCTCTCTCTCTCTCTCTCTCTCTCTCTCTCTCTCTCTCAAACGGGCACCAATGTACATTGAAATGGTTGAGCAAAAATTATGGATGACAAAGCTTCAATGTGATGTACCATTGGAAACTAAATGGGAAGCTTTCAAGAAAGCTATTTGTTCTTGTGCGGAAGAATGCTTTGCCATAAAGCATCTCCATGGTATCAACAAAGATAGATCACGCAAAAGGTGGTTTGATAAAGAATGTCAAGATGCTCGAAAGTCCTTGATAAAGCTTGATGCAACTGTGGACAAAGACAACTATCAAAGTCATTTGCATACATACAAGGCATTGATTCAAAAGAAGAGAAGAAGATGGGAAGTAAAGCAACAAGAATTTCAAGTCCAAGAAAAGGCACATGCATGTGGAAGATTTTGGAGAAACTTGAGAGGCAAGCGGGTTGAGAATTTTGGTAACTTGAGTCTAGTGGATATGTACACACATTGTAGGCAATTATATGAGCAAGAAAATACTGAAAAAATGTCATTTTATGGTTCACTCCCATGTATGCCATCTTTTTTTACTATTGAGGATGTATGCGGTGGGCTTGAAAAGTTGGCCACTCGCAAAGCGGGAGATCTTCAAGGTATCAAGCCGGAGATGATCAAATGGACGGGAAATTTTACCCATGAGTGGATGTGTGATATGTTCAACCTTGCACTTCAACATGGTATGCCTTATGATTGGAGTACTAATTGGGTTAAGCCTTTGCATAAAGGAGGGGATGTAAAGAATGTAAGCAACTACCGGACTATAATGATTGGGTCTCTTATGGCAAAGTTGTTTGGGTGCATAATGGAGATGAAATTGAGTGATTGGACTGAAGAGAATGACAAGCGTGCAAAGGGACAAGCGGGTTTTCGTCGATGCCATAGTACCATTGATCATCTTGTCACTCTTCGTGTTCTCATGGAGGAAAGTCGGTTGAAAGGCAAGCGATTGTATTGTTGTTTTGTAGACTTTAAGAAAGCCTTTGATATGATTCCACGTAACAATTTGTGGAGAAGGATGGAAGAACTCCAAGTGCCAAGTGAGTTTATGCTTGCGGTTTCTCGAATCTATGAGAAGGTGATTTGTCAATTGCGCATGGGAAGAGAAATTTCAGAAATTTTTGTAAGCACTATTGGGGTTAAACAAGGATGTCCATTGTCACCAACTCTCTTTGGTCTATGCATCGATCAATTGGAACAAATGGTACTTGACTTTATGCAAGAAGAAGGCATTGAAGAGGTCACTATTTGCAATGCAGTAATCATACTTTTGTTGTATGCGGATGATGTAGTGCTTCTAGCACACACTTTAGAAGATGCACAAAAGCTTATGGTTGTCCTTGAGAACTTTTGCTTGCATAGTGGGCTGATTGTAAATGAATCCAAAACAAAGGTTATGTTTGTGAAAACCAACCATAAAGAGAAGCCATGCATTGTGTACAACAACGAGACACTTGAAGTTGTTGAGAGCTTTAAGTACCTTGGCCTTGAGGTTCCATCCAATCACAAGTGGCATGAATGTGCTATGCGTCGTTTGGAAGCGGGAAAGAGAGCATATTATGCATTTGAGAATATGTGTAATGCGGGAAACATCAAGTGTTGGGTTCTCAAGAAGTACCTTTTTCAAGAAGTATCTTTTTGATGCATTGGTGACACCGGTTCTTCTTTATGGAGTTGAAGTGTGGGGCGGGAGCATCTCAAAGTCTACTTGGAAAGAGTTTGAGAATGTCCAAAAGCGTTTTCTTACAAACTTTCTCCAAGTTAAGACACAAACACCATATATGCCCCTACTTCTTGAGTCGGGATCTCTTCCAATTGAGGTTATGGGCATGGAAAGGGTTGTGGAGTACATGATAAAGATGCGTCAAAACCCCTCACATCGACTTCCTACAATTGCATGGGAAGCAAGCAAAAAAGTTCAAAAGACGCATAAAAGCAAGATCTTGAGCACAGGATGGATGCAAGACATAAAGAAGTGGTTTGGGAGATGGGATGCATTACACTTGCTACATGATGCTTCAATTGACTCTCAAGTGAATGAAGCTTTTCTACAACGCCAATGTATTACGGCTTGGGAGAAATCCGGTGGGTCACGCTTCATACATTACACCACCTATATTGCCACCAACTACAAAACCATGTTCTTCGCTAAGAGAGGAAACCGTACTCACACTTACATGCTTGAGCCTATTCCCTTGTCCGCGATACGCACTATCGCAACCATTCGGCTTAGCTCCCATTTCCTTCGATGCGAGATAGGGCGTTGGGGCAATGGAGAAGAGTCAAATCGATTGTGCACATTATGCTCACTGCAAGTTCGAGAGTCTGAGTACCACACACTACTAGAGTGCTCAGCTTTTGATCACATCCGAACTTGCTTCTCTCACATTTTCAGCCATAACTTAGACCCACACACTTTCCTCTCCCAGCCAAAGTGTGGGCTCTCCATTGCTACTCTCATCACTACAATTTTGGAGCATCGAGAGTCACTCATCAGTCATACACATACTACATCACATGTAACTTTGGTCCCATAGGTCATATTTGACCTCCGAGGACGATAATAAAATCTCTCTCTCTCTCTCTCTCTCTCTCTCTCTCTCTCTCTCTAAGCTCATTTCAAACAATATGGATACATAAAAGATTGCACATTGCAAGGTGACATGCACATGTTACTTGTGAGAATGGCATCCAAATAAATGGTGCTTGCCTTCCTCCTTCTTGACATGCCTTTTCTCTTCGTGTTTGTGTTTTGCATATATTGTGGACCCCCAGCCACCAATGCGCTTGCTATACGACCTCACTGATCTTGTGCTTACAAGAATGCTCATGGTCTTTTTTTGCCTAATGCTTTTCATACATAGCCATCACACTTCCAAGCATGATGCCTCAGCAAGATGTTCCAAGTGGGCATGTTTCTTGACTTCCACCTTGGTATCAATAGGCTTACCGCCCACAACGGTGGAGGACGAGTGAATGTGGGTGATGTGTACTTCTACCACCTCATCCTGCTTCTTGTCCTTGTTGTGCAGATTGCACATCTCCAATTCGCACGTAGAGCTCCACCGTGATCCTCATGGTGATGACAACGACTACTCTCTCATGCATGCCATAATTAGCGGCATCACTTACTTAGATCTACTTTCACTCAATGCTAATTCATAGATTTTTGCAAATTTGGACATGGAGTATTTGCCTCAATCAGACAAAGGGCAGTTGGGTAATTCACACAAGAGGACATTAAGTATTTGCAGCGACGACTATGGCAGCATTGACGAAGCCCTACAGTCAACTCAAGCTTCTGCAGTTGCACCTGCAAACACTCTCTCGCTCTCTCTCTCTCTCTCTCTCTCTCTCTCCTCAGAGTATACGTCTTTGCTGATGAGGAATGAAAAAAAAATTGCACTCACTTATGACCGCACGTCGACGTGCGCTCCTCTTTGCTGGTTGCAATTTTGGACTCTGAGGTGTCCACTAACCAGACCAAAGAGCTACTTCCCTCAGTTTATGGAAACACTCATGCGGGATTTGTGGCCGGCACTAGCGGGAATGTGTGGTTTACCCTTCTGGGCGATAGCTCCGGCGGCTTGCATCCTGCCCACGGAAGAGTTTCAGTGGTTTACTCTGACCACACCTATTGCTTTGAATGCTGGTCTTATCCACCTTGCTTTCGATTGGCAATAAGCGCCAGATCGAGAGCACCGCTAGCAGGAATCTACACCATCTGTGGTTGCCTAGCTCTACTCTAGTTGCTGATGTAGGCAAGAGCGTCGACGCCCTATTCTTGGTGCTGGTAGAATGTGAGCTTCTGGATGGCAGCTCCAACGGAAGTGGCACGTTTGCTCGCATCCTGGCCATTGTCGAGTTTCAATGATTTAGTATCATCACACAGGTGGCTTCAAATGCTAGCCTTATCCACCTCACTTTCGATTGGCATGAGCACTTCTAGCTAATTGCAAAAAAACTCAAAACTTGTTGGACTTTATATTTTTAGATTCTGCATGAAAAAATCTATCCATTGATATATAACATGCTAGTTTATTTTACATGTAACACATGAAAATGGGGCTTGTAAAAAGTGTTACCAAAGGAGTGTCCAAGACATCCCTTTTTGGTACCACCAATACATGCTTTGGCCCTATTGGATATCAAAAACTGGAGATTGATGATCACTCCAAACTATGGGCCTTCTATAACAAGCACCTCTCACAAGAAGTCCTTGATGATGCACTTGGCAATGAGTTCAAAGATTACATGTTCAAGATTATGGGTGGATGTGATAAGCAAGGTTTTCCTATGAAGCAAGGAGTTCTCATCCGTTGCCGTGCTCGACTCTTAATGCACTGAGATACTTTTTGTTTTCAAGGGTTCAAGTCTTTTTTTTTAAAGAGTTTTTTTTTAGCAAGAGGTCTTAATGAAGCGAACGCATAATATATTAAATGATAACATCATCTTGGTTACTCATATAACTTAGTTAATAGTCGTTGCCCTTCCAAACATTCTACCATGCTAGTGAAGTGTGATATGCCCATAATATACATGCGTTGAGCACACTAGGAAAGTGATTGCAATAGGGGGAGTCCCCTTGTGTTCCACCTTGTCTAAAGTTTCAAGATATGGAGTGCTTTGGTGGATTTTATCATGTATTCCACAACTCGCTCCATGCATATATGGAAAATGATCTCAACTAAAAAGGAACATGTAGGTGTTTGCATCTTCACTTGGAGAAAGTTTGTAAGATGCCTCTGAACTTTTTTGAACTCTTTCCAAGTGGGGATACTATGCTACCATCCCATGCTTTAATCTCATAAAAAAGTACAAACATTACCAACGTGTCCAAAGAGATTTCTTAGGAATCAATCATTTTGACAAATGTTTTTGAATGCATAATCGACTCTCTTCAAGGTGTTGCATAGCACATTCACTTCATTTGTGGTTCATCGGAACCTTAAGGTACTTGAAGTATTGCGCCACTTCAATTGGCAAGCGTAACTTGTAAGTGTAACTTGTCGAGAGTTTTCGCAAGCGTAACTTTTCTCCTTGAGGCATTCAACATCAAAACAACTAGGCAAAAAAAAAAATCTTTGAAAGAGGGCCATGAGCTTTTGTGGATCGTTTTTTAGTATGATCCAAAAGCACTACATCATCTGCATATAGTAAAAGCATGATCACAACATTACCAACAATAACAACTTCTTTAATTCCTTGTTCATGCAAGCACTCAAGAATCATGTGCTCCAATTCATCAATGCATTTCATATCATAGGGGAGAGAGAGAGAGAGAGAGAGCATTCAAAAGTTGTCCAGTTTAGTCTTTGTCCTTGTCAATGTGGGAACATGCCTCACAAGCCAAAATTTTTGAGAAAGAGAAAGTAAGTGAGAGGTTAGAGACAAAGAATTGTTCAACTGATGACACATTAGCAAATTACCTTGCAATCTGCTTTTTGCCAAAAGATACTTGAGCGATGCTCTTTGATAACACCCATTGGGGCCATGTGAAAGGTTGACCTCCTTGATGCTGCTCAAAAGTACCGAGCAATCAAAATAGAACAAAAGCAAAGCCAAACCCAAGGCCAAGAAAGGAGCCTGTGTTTGAGAGGTTGATTATCAGCACTAAGTTACACATAGCATTAAAGAGGGGTGATGGGAGGCACTAGTAACACATAGCATTAAATAAAGAGGGGTGAGGGGATCCACGGTGCGGTATTGGTGGGCGGAATCTCAAGGCGCGGTAACTCCGGGCACCGATAAGAACAAGGTTATATAGAGACCCTCCCACCCCCTCACGAGCTGGCTTTTGAACCAGAGACCTTGTGGGCCATGTTTCAAGTCATGTGGGCTAACCACTTCTTCAGTGCACACGTGATGTATCCATGCTCGTGTTTGGAATCTTATATTGTAAATAATATGTGTTTCCCACATTTTTGGGGTTTAATTCGTGTCCGGGTCTAGTTTTGGTAGGACATTTGCGGCCGTGCTTGCCTAGGTTTTAACATGTGGACTTTAACATCATGGATCCCCTCACCTCCCTTCATTAAGGGCAATGTGTTACCTAGTCCTCAGGGAGGTTGGCTTTGAGGAGGAGATCTTATAAATGAAGGTCTTGGTGGCTCTCATCCTTTTTATGCCAACTTAGTGCTCCAACTCGATGAAACTTTTGCTGAACTCATGACTAGAGCAAAGTCTCTGGTTGCCAAGCTTCCCCAGCAACCAGGAGAATTCATGGTCAAGAAGTGGGGGTGGAGAAGGCTCACCTCGGCTCTACTCTCTGTAACACTAGCTTGCATCCATGCTCAACTAAAGAACCAAAGCTTTCAAGCATGGTTTGGCAAGGGCAACCTGCTAATGAGAGAGGACAAGATCTTCAAGTCAGATCAAGTGATTGAGGAGATTGGCATTCTCTTAAAACAAGTTAATCAAGCATTAAAAAAGCCTTCCTTTACGTTTTGAAATACATCTATATATAGAGAGAAAGAGAGACTTAAAACATAATATATAACAAGGTAACTTCAAGATATAATATTTTAAAATCTCTTAAAAGATAAAATATATAAATGTAAAATCGATGTGCAAACAAAATAGTCTCTCTCTCTCTCTCTCTCTCTCTCCCAAAAAAAAAAAGAAACACACACACACACACACACACATTATGGGAAATCAATGAGCATATGTATTAGTGACTTTTGAAATTGGTCTCAGTTTTACATAATATTTATAAATTTTAAAAATGAGACGGTGCATGATATTGAATGAAATCAAATTCTTAATATCTTCACAAAATAGAATCGAAGAAATAATGTTTCCACCATAAGTGCTTAAAATAATTTTAAATAAATCTTATCATGCCTCTTGTTGGCCATGCAAAGGAAGGATTGCATGGAGGGGATGATTTTTTACCCTTAACACTAGTTTGGTACCAAGAAGGACACTTTAATGTCCTTTTTTCATGAATTTAAGTAAAATGGTACATAAAATCTAGAAAATATCACAAGAAAAACTTTTACAACCTTATTAAATGTTAGCCAAAGTAATGGTAAAAATTATAATCGCCCACTTTTGTACACAATCTCAATAGTAACTACACTCATGAGAAGCACCTAGGCGAAACATCAGTTGATGTTTCACTAAAACTTGTACCCTAGTCTAATTCCTGGTGACTAGAATTAAATACAGAAAGTCATGTGGATCAAAAAAATTCCTAGTGACTAGAATTAAATATAGAGTCATGTGGGTCAAATATGCAACATTTATGGATTAAATTAATGACCCCATTTCATCAAATTCTCTTATGCGGCATATACACTAGATCTATCACTCGATTACTTAAGGTGATAATATTTGGTTATGCAAGCCACTTTTGGTAATTATATCATATCCCAAAAACTGTGCATATTAAAATCCGTATTTTTATTTATCAAAGATTAGCCTAAAAATAAAGTCCACTTTTGGATTTGTTCATTCATTTCATTATTTGTATATAGATACCTCATATGGACACAATTACGGAATCTATATGCACATTTTCATTGGTTTTTCATAGCAATGGTTGCTTATCAAAAAATTATGCACTATAAATTTTCTTGAATGAGCTTAAATTACAAAAATTCTGTGAGTTTGAAACCTTGAAAAATGATTATATGATGGGTGTTGGCCTATAGATACATTATAGGCCTTAAATTTTTTCCCATAAAAGCATCATGTTAATGAAAGAGGCCTTGAAAGACTAAAATTTTCCTTTTCGTCAACATTTTCAAGATATGGGTTTTTTTTGTTATAACAAAAAAATTGGTCTAACAATTAAGTTATGAAGCTTGAGTTCTTGTTATAATAAGTTTTGTCTATACACAAAGCTTGAAATCTATGCAAAATCTCATTTTGATGAAAAATTATATTCAATTATGAACAAAGCACTAAATTTTTATGATTTTTCCATCTAAAATCTTAGCACCATAATCTAACATTGGTATTAATTGTGGCTAAATTCAAAAGTTGGCTATGTTCTTCACCTCATAATTGACTTAAGACATGAATATAAATTTTGTTTCTAGCTTCACCAAATAACTATGATAAGTTGCTGAAAAAACACGACACTTCAGCGTCCAATTACAGAACTAGTTTTAAGTTCAAATGATGATGAGTTTTTTATGTGAGTTTCCCTATCCACTCAAAATAATGATTGAATTGATTCGAGTTGAGTGTTTCTTCTTTTTCCCTCAAAAGAAGCATGATGTGATATCTTTTAGGTTGTATGTCTATTTTGTTTTAGTTCAAACCAATGAATGAAACAGGATGGGTTTATATGAAATAAATAACATATTCTAAAACAAAGCCATGCATATGTTTGATTTAGGATCTTCTTTATTAGTTTCTTTTGGATAGGGGCTTCCTATGCATTTTAATCTCCCTCTGTTTGCCAAGAGTTCTCTATCCTTTGTGTATGTGTGTCACACACACACACACACACACACACAGTGCCTAATCTTTGTATTGACACACTCAGTAATATTATTTCTTGTGTTGTATTCTCTTGAGATTCTCTTTCATCTATTCCATATTGGTTTGTATTCTTGTAGTCATATTTACAACAATTGTTATCAGAGTAGACCAACATCATCGCTGCACAGTGTTGCTTATAGTACCCTCTTAGCTCACTCGAGTCTTACCATGTGGCGTGCAAGATTTTTTGAGAAAAGGATAATCCGAGAAAATGAATGAAGAACTAGATAGAGCCTTTGAAGTTTTCCTTTTAAAAATCAACTATTACATTGCCACCTCTAGGGAGTGGTATATTTTGATTATATATTTGTAACTCAAGTGCGATCATGCATGAAAAGCACTCAAAGTTCCCAATAATCACATGATACTCTAAAGTCATGAGATGCACTACTAACAAGTTTACCAAAAGATTACCAAATGGGTCTTCTTGCTGGGATGGTGAGCGCTTGGCACTTTAGCTTCCTAGAATTGCATGGGAGATGAGCAAAGTTCAAAAGTGTCATCGAAGCACAATATTGAACTCAGGCTGCATGCAAGAAGTGGTTTGGAAGACGGAATGCAACACACTTGCCTCATACACATCGCTCAACCCTACTTATCACTACATGGCAAAACTTTGGAGGCTCACACTCTATGCATTACACCACCCACATTGGCCACATTTACAAAAGCATTTTACCTCACAGAGAAGATACCGTACGCACCTATGCAGGCTTAAGCCTAATCCTTCTTTTGCAATCTGCACCATAGCATCTTTTAGATTTGGCTCCCACTTCCTTCGATGTGAGAGTCAATATCGGGGCAACTAGGGAAAAGTCCCTTTGCTTTAGCACACTGCAGCCCTTGCTGTTCGAAGTGCCTTCGCTTTTGAACACATTCAAGCTTGCTTTCCTCACATGTTCAGCCTGGACCACTCATACCTTCCTCTCCAAGCCACTTAGTGGACTCTCAATTACCACCCTCATTTCCACAATCTTCAAGCAATGAGTATCAACATAGCATATCGTCACATAGGTCATATTTGACCTTTGAGGATGATCATCTCCCCCGTCTCTCTCTCTCTCTCTCTCTCTCTCTCTCTCTCTCTCTCTCTCTCTCTCTCTCTCTCTCATCACCTTGTCACTAAATCGCCCCCCCCCCCCCCCCCCCCCCCCCCCCCCCCCGAGAGACACTCTTATGAACAATACAAGAGCAAATAAAAGAAACAGAACGTTTAGATTAGCAACCACACAATAACCCACCCATATTGGAAGATCAGGGTTTCAGAAACTTCTTGAATCGCATGAGACTTTGATAACATTCGTGACCGTACTCGACGGCAACTAATGTGAAAATTTCTTCTGTTAAGTAATCCTGATCAAGGGCATGTATAGAAATACGCTTTAAATTACTATACTTTCAAAACAACAGACACCAGATCTTTGGTTCCATGAATGAAAATAGGATATCCTGATAACATTTTTTTAAGGCTTCTTCTGTTCCATACAATTCACGTGGGCTGCAATTTGAAAATGTAGGCAATGCAAATCTATTAAGACTGTACATGCAAATCTGTTAAGACTGTACACCATGAACAAATATCAATCTGTACAATACTCTACAATTAATTAAAAAGAACCTTTCTTTTTACCGCTGTGAATGCATGCTCCGTGCAACCCAAGCACTTGATTCAAAATCAGCTGATATTTGCACGCGGAGAACTTCATGAAGTGTGCCTCTATCAATAACCTCCAAAAAGGAAGGTGGTTCCAACTCTGCTAGAGTGAGCAGCGATGAAATCCGCATGTGCATCTCATCATGTCTGCGGAATCCATTAGTCCAACCACCAAGGCTCCACCATCTTAAGCATACTTGCCTCTCACCCACTTTATTCCTGCTGAGCGCCTCTCTGGCCTCTTTTTCCTGTTGATAAGCAAGAAAGATCTGAAACTCTATCACAACAAAAAGGCAGCAATGGAGCTGTAAGGGAATAGTCCACACCTTCATTTTCAGGTGTGTGAGGCAATAATGCAAACCAAGAAGGTTTATAAGAACACTCAGCTTTGGCACTAGCAAAAAAATCTCCACATCCAGACACTGTAAACCGCTTGAAGAGAGCAAATTCATTGCCTTTTGATAGTCAGCCACTTCCATCGAGTCAAAGCATGCTCGCTCTTTTACATAATCAATAACGGATGCAGCTCCAAGCACCATTTGCCTGTGCAAATAAATATACTCAGCCTGCCAGCTCTGCATAATGAATTCAACCAAATGAGTTCATTGACTTATCCAACTGCTTGAGCAAAAAAACAAGTTGCTAAAAAATCAAAGTTGTACTGGCAATGCCAATTTATGAAACATTCAAGACCTATGCCCTATGAGGGACAACTTATAAGGAACATTCTTAACGTCAAGGTTTCTTGTAGCAAATAAGGGTTTTTGCAAAGAAATTCAACACACTCCTTTGTTTTGGATGCTCTTTTGCAAATGACAAGTAGAAAGTTGAAGAAAGATGGCTTTACAGGCATTTAAGAGCATGGGAGATGGAGAACCACTCTTTTGCAACGAGAAAAACAACGTTTTTGAGATTTAGTTACTATTTGAGGATATGGTTTGGGAATTATCTGGACTAGATTACATCTTATTTGAACATGTTTGATCTTGTCTTGGTGCCGATTGACTTTGTTTGATTCTGGTTGCAATGCTGGTTTCAATGTTGTTTGATAATCTTTGAACGACGTAGACTACGGTCTAGGAAGCGTTTAGTTATACTTGGAACCTCTGAATGATGCACGGTGCGGTCTGGGATGTTTGAAACCTCTGAACAACGCATGATGCAGTCTAGGGAGCGTTGTATATCGAAACCTCTAAACGACGCAGAATGCCGTCTAAACGACCAAGCTCCGGTCTAGGGAGAATTTGGTTGTATCTAGATGTCTTTATGTTTGGTGACTGTATATGTGCATCTGTCATTGCATAGCATTTTCTGATGCATCAATAGTTCCAAGTTGGATGAGATAGATTGGATATGTGGTCTTAGTGCATCGAGACACCCCTGCAGCGCTTTGGGTGCGATGGCTAATATTGTTATGCCGGAATATCTAGAGTTCTGATGCGGATGAGCTGATTAGATAACAATCTGATTTTGTAGAGCTGTATGGTGTAATGCATGCTAGAAAATGTGATGTCAAGTAATGATGGTCATCGGCATGTTTGCATTAAGGCAGTGCCTGCTAGAGAATCAGATTGAATTTTATAGGGGTAAACGTGGGCGATCACTCCTCTTTTTTTTTTTTTGGGGGGGGGGGGGGGGGGGGGGGGGAGGGGGGGGTATATGTCACAAAAGTGATGACGTGGCAATCCTAATCAAGGGAGGAAGAGAGAAGGCATTGTTATGATGATGTGACAACCTCATCATGTGGCAACCCTGTATGGAATCCCGCGGTGGATTAAGGGACCCTAAAATCGTTGCAAATTTTTAGAGATAGTGACATGGCAGATTTTGCACCCTTTCTTTTATAAGAAAATTTTTGTATCGGATGTTTTTTGACAAGTGTACTTTATATATGTGCCTTGGGGGGGGGGGGGGGCTCTCTACATTCTTGCAGTTGCAAATTTACAGAAAGTCTCTCCCCGGAAATTGTACCTTGTGTAGATCAATTTAAAAGAAAAATCCAAAGGGCGCCGGGTTTTAGAGCCAGTGCATATGGGAGTGGAACTCCGCCATTCCATGTCTATTGTGTGGATTCTCTCTATCTGCACTTACCTCATCCATAGTGGCATGACATATCTTCAAGGAGAAATTTATATACAACTATTCTTTGTCCTCAATGCACAACCTTCAACTCAATTAGATAATCTTCTCTTGCAAGCACCAAATACCTCATCTACCAAAGTCTTGAAGGCAATGTCCAGATCCACAACCCACTAATGTATGGCCAATGGATAAGTAGGATGTAGCCCATCACAATACCGTACATTTGAATACATTTTGCATGTCACATAAGACTCTACAAACTCACTTACATCTTTATGCATGCCTTTCCACCAATACCTTTCTTCTACTTTGGTAAATGTTGCCCATACACCTCGACGTCTTGCCCATGAACTCTCATAAAAATATCATGTTAAATAGCATTATCGCTTACTTAAAATCGTATTTGGATCAAAGGGCATCCCTTGTTGCTCTTGGTGATTAGCCATATTTAAATCCTTTTGTGATGACAAAAAGAAAACTCTTACCCTAGCGTCAGGTTGACCCAAAAGCATGTGAAGAAAATTGCGGTCTAACCAAAAAGGTGTAAAAACTCTAGCTGTGAGAGTTTGTGATGAAAGTCACAAAGCCGGTGTCGGGACACAAAGATTCTTTAATAGAATTTCTAGTAAAATTTGGAAGCGCTCTGTCTGCTCTTTGGTAGGATTGGTATGCTTTGAGAAAAGCACACGCTTGAAGCTCTGATACCACTGTAACAGACTTGGACACCCCAAGTCGAAAATCTGGCACAACACACGAGAGAATCACTTAAAACACTTCACAAACTTTATCACAATTAAATAGAGTCGACACGGCCCGACATAGTTCCATGCCCAAAGGTATTGGCCCCAAAGTCTGGCGCCCCTTTCAGTATTTATTTTTATATTAATGCTTGAGCAAAGTACAAAGTCCGAGGGTCCTCTCTGCTCAGTTGCTCGTCAGCAAGTTTATAGGCCCCATGGCCTTCAAACTCAAAAGCAATTACATGAAAAGCTGCAAACTCAAAAGCTTCAGGTCCCAAAAGCTACCAATGTGAAACACGGATATAGCCTGCACATGGCACAACCAGTGCAAAACGCGGAATTTTCCGTACGATCTGCCACGTCAACATAGCAACGCTTTTTTCGGAATCCGTATTGTTGTCCATGTCATCAGTGCCACGTCATCAGTTTATGACAGTTCAACCCCAAGAGAGCACTGGCCCCAAACGTTGGCGCCTCTTTCGGTATTTCTTTATATTGCTTGAACTCAGTACAAGGCCGGTACTCCAACCCCTGCACCTCTATGCGGGAGGATGCCAGAGAATGAGTCCTTGGCTCATATTCAAAGGCCCTTGGCCTTTCAAAAGCAGTTACATGAAAGGTATCAAACTCTTAAAGCATCTGACCCATAAGCAACCAGCGCATTTTGCCAAAATTCGTACAACTACCACGTGGCACTGTCAACGCTAAATTGCAGGACTGTCAGTACAGTCTGCCACGTCAGCATGTCAATGGAAATTGCGGAGTTCCGTACATCTGCCACGTCAGCAATCCAGTGCAAATTGTGTCAGTCCGTATTGCCACATCATCATCTTTGAGTGTGTGTGTGCCGGCTTTACTTCTAGTGACTTCCATAAGGTGGTAAAACTTCTTCTGCTGCTTGTGCTTTTTTTGCTACTTCTAGGGTTTATGTCCCTCTGCCGAGATCTGCAGGTTGGCTCCGTTCTTCAGTGGCTTGGCACATTAGCAGTTTGTAACTTGTGAAGAGAGGAGGTATCCCAATCAAAGCGTGGCTTGACCTGCAAAACCACTTAATGCCCAAAATAACATCACATCCACTTAATTTAGCAACCGCAAATTGATGAGTAAAATCGAACTAGTTGAATGTCAAGATCTACATTGTGACATGCAAGAGAAACAGAAGAATTCATGCCCTCCGAGCATCCCATCATTGGGTAGGTGGGAATAGGAGTAGAAGGGAGACACACACGTGTCTTAAGGGTCTCACTAATGGTGTCTTGTGTGCTACCAAAATCAAATAATACAATGACCATTTGATCATTAACATGTCCTGTCACGTGCACATCTAACCCCATGTGTGCGTGGACAAGCTACTTCATGACAAGGGTTCAGTCCAGTTCAGTCAGTCTAGAATAGAAAGTGATCTGGCACTTTTCTGAGTCTATTCGCAGGCCGTGCATGTCCAGACACTTAGAGTAGATGCATATCCTCTGGTTGCACACGGCATGACCATCAGATTTCAGTCAGAACCCATCAGGAGCATTTTTACAGTGCATAGACCTATTTTCCCTATTTCACTTATTATTTTTAGGTGACTTTGTTGGGAACTAGGTAGGGCAATTTTGCAAGGAAGTGTATAAGAAAACCTAGCGCTAGCACTTTTTGGCAGAAGAGGCAACAGGAACCAAAGTGTTCAATAGGCACCTTCTCAACAGGACCCCCCACACCTAGCGTTTTTGAAGCAGCCAACCTAGCGTTTTCAACATTGCAGACAAGTCCAACGTTTTTGCATTGCAACAACCTGGCAACAGCAAATCAAGATCAGCCCTGGCGTTTTGCATTGTAAATCAGCCCCGGCGACAACAAGACCAGCAAAATCCATAGCGTTTTTGCAAGGAGACAGTTTTCAGCCCTAGCGTTTTTGCATCTGCAAGAGACCTAGCGTTTTTGCAGATCTTCGTGACAGAACCACACGAGGAACCAGCGTTTTCAGTTTGTAGCAATCAGACATCGTAGTAGAAGCCCCGAACCTCGCAGACCTCACCTTCCTGCAGCAGCACGGTCAGATCCCGCGTAGTTTGCAGTTTCAGCCCAGAAAACGCAGCTTTCAGCATCTGCGTTTTCGGCACGTCGTCGGCGCATCGTCGTCATTGACATAGTCACCGACATAGAGTCGGAATTCAGCAGATAAAGATTTGCAGATTTCAGCCATTAGCGTTTTCAGATTGCAGCCCGCCTCATCGTTGTCCTCATCGTCGTCGACATCGTTGGCAAGTCCAAGCATTGTAGAGATTTGTGCAATCAATAGTAGACCGCTCTCGCCATAGAGAATGGGGCCTTCGGAGGAGGGTTTTGACAACATTCTGGTGTCGTATTCTTCTCTCTCTATCTCTCAGTCTCATGTACCTTCATTCACAGTGTTCACCACTTTGTTTGTGTCCATTGCACTCTCTCACTAAAGGAACGGAAGCTCTCCCTTCCGTAAGTAAAAGGAACCTTGAGCACAGTTCGGAGCACTCATCTTGAGCAAAGTTCAACATTCACTTCTGCTGCACCTTACATTGGTATCAGAGCTTTGGCAGTGTTCTATATCACTCAAGGAAAGAACCACAGATTTTTTTTTTGCTTACTGCGGTCGCACGTAACCCAAGTCCTCTTGGGCGTATCGATTCCTAATTGTGTCTTTGAAGAGTGACAGGAATCCCAAGAAAGAAGGGCTTGTCCAGCCTCCCCTTGTTTCTCTTTTCACTCATTGAGAACGAACCGTGCACTTAGCAGCCAGCCAATCGACGTGAGGTGGGAAAAAGCAACCTTGGTGTGAGCGCAAGGCCGCCACGGGGTGCGCCCGCAGGAAAGAGAAGAACTCGGGTGAAGAGACGATCCTTCTCTAACACAAATTGCAAGCTAAAGCAAAACCTCAAGAACCTCAAGACTCAAGAACCTCAAGAACCTCAAGAACCTCAAGAACTCAAGACCCTCAAGAACTCAAGACCCTCAAGAACACAAGAACCCAAGACCCACAAGAACCCAAGTTCCTCGTGAACTTAAGAACCCAAGACTTCAGTGGATGGTCATCACCCAAATCGGAATGGATACTTCGCATGGAGGTGGTGAGCATGGGAATCGCGAAGAAGAGTTTTCCCCACCAGGAGGTTTTTCCCACCCTCCCCCTTCCCCATCTCCGCCAAGGATTGCACTAACTCCTATGGAGGCTTTCGACAAGATGATGATGGATAGAAAGTTAAAACGCGAAGCAAGGAAGTTAGAACGAATGGCAGCCATAGATCATGAATACGAAGAAAGAATGGCAGCCATAGGGCATGAGCGCGAAGAAACATAAGCAGAATTCGATCGCGAGAACAAATCAAGAAAAGCGATGAGCGACCACCACATGAAAGAGTTGTTGCGACTTTTTCCTAATGTGCAGGCACAAATTAAGCAGAATCCGGAGAAGGCGACTCTCTCAGTCTCTTCTTTTCCAAAGCATGACACACAAGATTTGCATGATGATTTGGATGATAATGATAAGCATGATGAATTGCATGATAATGATTTGGATCATAATGACAAGCATTTGCTGTAAGGTGCAGCGGAATGAATGTTTGAACTTTGCTCAAGATGAGTGCTCCGAACTGCTCAAGGTTCCTTTTACTTATGAGGAGAGCCTTCCGTTCTTTAATGAGAGAGTGCAATGGACACAAACAAAGTGAATGAACACTGTGAATGGAAGTGCATGAGACTGAGAGATAGAGAAAAGAATACGACACCAGAGACGACGTAAAACCCTCCTTCGAAGGCCCCACTCTCTGTAACAGACTTGGACACTCCAAGTCAAGAATCAACCGCGACAACACCAAATAACCACTTCAAAACAATTCACAGATCACAATAGATTTGCACTGGCCCGGCGGAGTTCCGTGCCTAGAGATATTGGCCCCAAAGACTGGCGCCCCTTTCGGTATTTCTTTTTGTATTAATCAATCATCAAAGTACAAGAGAGCGGTTAGGGCTTCACTCTCAGACTCTGCGTGCAGATGCTCTGAGAAGTGAGGCCCTCACCACTAATTTAAAGATTACAAGGGATGCCCAAAAGCAGAGCCCCAAAAGCTTTTAAAATCAAAAGAATCAGTTTTCTCTCTCTCTTAGAGAGTCTTTTCTCTTTTTTTTATAAAAAAAAGCAAAAGCAAAATTCGCGTCGCTCATCATTTTCCAAAAAAAAAAATCTTTTTTTTTTAAAAAGCCTCCGCGATTTCCGGAATTAGGGTTTTTGGCAAAAATTAGGGTTTGCAGGAATTTTAGGGTTTCTGGCAGAAATTAGGGTTTCTGTTGTCCGCCACGTCATCACTTTATGACATACCCCCCTCTTGAAAGCATTGTAATCAACCGCGATTACGCCTGCAAAACCGACAAAAGCCATAAACCGTCTTAGCAGACACTGACTATTAGTACCTACGTACTAGGAACACACATCTAACACATGTACAAAATCGACAGTCACATCACACGACATCACAGGACATCACCAGACATCACAGGACATCACATGACATTCAACATTCATTCGGATCTTAGACCATGATTTATCGGCAATGTAGCTAGCAATCACATCTAGGTCCAATCGGGACCTCATCGATGTCCGATTGACTAACCCCTATTGCAACCATGTCTATTCGAGATCAATCAGACCAAAATGCTGCAGTCATTTCGGCATCAGTTCCTGCACTCACAAGAAGTCAAGAACAAATCAGTATCATTATCAGGAATTCCATTTCATAAAGTCATCCAGCAGAATACTGTCAGCTCTCAGTATCCCTGAAGCTCAAAGAGACATCAGTGACTTTCGTATCAAAATTGAGGCATCTGTTGACAAGGGAGCGGAGTGACTCCCCTCTTGTGCATCCCACTGCACCAGATCTCCGGCCAAGCTGAATTCTGGGTTCCGTTTGGAGTAGACTATGCTAAACCAAAACATCGAGGTAAAGTTTCACAATCCGAGGAGTATCTGCTAGGTCCTCCTCCTCCATCCACTTCGCATCAAATGCAGGAAAGTTCTTGAATTTAACCAAGAACCGCCTTCGGACTTTACCTTTCTTCGTATCGTTATGTGCCAAAATCTGTTCAGGAACAAGGATCTCCTCGTTTTCTTCCACTTCGGGTTGCTCATCAGGCTCCCCATCATCATGCACATCACCCTTAACAGGGTTCAAGAGACTCACATGCAATGCATTATGAATCCTCCAAGTATCTGGCAATTTCAATCGGAAGGAGACATCATTTATCTTTTCAGTAATCTGCAAAGGTCCGTAGTATCACATACTAAGCTTTGGAAAAAGCCTCTCCTTTCCCTTTTTCTTTCTTAGGCGTGCCTTCTCAAAAGTAAGAGCACCCAATCATCCTCCTTCAGTTTCAAGTCGCGACGATGGCGATCCGCTGCCTTTTTCTGTCGTTCTTGAGACTTCTGCAAAGTCTCGCGAACCTTGGCAAAAGCCTTATCCAAATCTCGCGAGTATGTCCTAACGATTTTAGAAAAATCTGAAATGAGAAGAATCTTCAGTAGATGCCGACGAAGCTGTTGGGGAAAAATCCAAGAGAAAACACATGAGGGGAGCGAAGGCAGAGGCTTCAGACAAGGCAGAGAGCAGTTGAGGAAAGACGACTGTGCGCACCAAAAAATCTTCGGTGAGGTGGTTACTTCAACTTGATGGAAATTTTGCATGCGTTTATCCGAGTTCGATTCTCTTTAGGAGTTTTGGGGACTGTTAGGCTAGCGCCTACACACAGGTTAGCCGAGGCCTCAATCGGGATCTACAAAGGTTCCGTGCAATAAAACCACGAACCTACCAGTATGTCTTGAATATTCATCCGCTTCAAAAATCTAATTTTTCGTGCTCAGGAAGGATGGAACCTTCGCAACACTTTCAACAATCTCACATGGCGTCTTTCTCGTCGAAGAGTGTATTGTGTTACTATAGGCAAATTCCACCAAAGGTAAGTTCTTTTCCCATTGAGTCTTCTGATCCGAGATACAAGACTTCAATAAATCTAAAATCACTGAATTGGCAACCTCAAATTGCCCGTTAGTCTGCAAGTGGAACGATGACGAGAACTGCAACTGCGTGCCAATGTTCTCCCAAATTGCCTTCCAAAACAAACTCATAAATCTGGGGTCTCTGTCGGAGAGAATCGTCTCAGACGTGCCATGTAATCAGAAAATCATCGTGATCATTCTGTGTTCTCGGGATATCAAAAATAATGAAATCCATTTCAATATTTTCCCAGGGGCGGGTGGGTATGGGTAAAGGCTGTAACAATCCCTGTGCCTTATGCCTGTCAAACTTGACCTTCTGGCATACCAAGCAACTGCGCATAAACTCTTCCACATCCTTCTTGAGTCTCCGCCAACAGAAATATCTCTCTACCCCTTTCATGGTGGTAGCAATGCCGCGGTGACCCGTAAAAGGTGGACAGTGGCATTCAGTCATAACCTTATCCCTCAACGGCTGTGTAACGCACAACATAGTCTTTTTCATCAAGTAGCCTTCCCGAAGGGAGTATCCAGCTACTGTCTCCCCATCCCGTATCCGTGTGAAAATATCTGCAAAATTTGTATCTGTGGCACACTAATCGACCATATCCTCAAAGCTCCTATGATGTATCGCGGAAATAGCCAGAACCAACGGTTTCCGAGACAAAGCATCTGCCACCACATTCTTCTGTCCCTGCACATGGACAATCTGGAAGTGAAACTGTGACAAGATGTTCGCCCACCGCATCTGTTTTTCCGAAAGCTACTTCTATGACAAGAAGTAGCGCCAACTCTGATGGTCTGTAAAGATAGTGAAATCCGCTCCGAGTAGGTAATGCCGCCACTGAGCAAGAGCATGGATAACCGCCAAAAGCTCTTTCTCATAAATCTGTGCTGTCATCTCCGGCCTAGAGAACAAACGGCTCTCGTTAGCTATGACATGGCCTTCTTGCATCAAGACCGCACCCAGACTACGACCACAAGCATCACAATACACTTCAAATGACTTCTGCAAGTCCGGCAAAGTCAAAACAGGTCCCGTAGTCGATTTCTCTTTCAATGTCCGAAAGGCAATCACCTCTGTGGATCCCCACGAAAAAGGTACTCCTTTCTATGTCAAGGTATGCAAAGGGGAAGCAACCTCTGCAAACTTTCGTATGAACCGCCTGTAGTACGAACACAGTCCCAAGAAGCTTCTAACTTCATGGACATTCCTCAAATCGGGCCAATCACGGATAGGCTCTATCTTGGCCGGGTCCATTTGCACTCCTGCTGCTGACACAATGTGTCCCAAAAAGTGTATCTCTTGTAGGAAAAATTCACTTTTCTTTGCATTAATCTGTGATCTCATAATGCCTGAAAGACTTGAAGCAGATGATCTCTGTGTTCTGCCTCATTCTTGGAGAAAACAATGATGTCATCAAAGAAAGTGCCAGCAAATAGCCTGTACTCTCGAAAAATCCTATCCATCATCCGGTTAAATGTCGCAGGAGCATTGGTTAAGCCAAAAGGCATCACCAAAAACTCAAATAACCCAAAAGTCGTTCGAAAAGCTGTCTTGTAGACATCTCCTGGCGCTATCCTGATATGATGATATCCACTCTTCAAGTCAATCCTGCTAAAGCACAAGGATCCCTGTAACCTGTCAAGTATATCATCGATCCTAGGAATCGAAAATCTGTTCTTGATGGTGATTTTGTTGAGAGCGCTATAATCGATGCACATTCTCCAAGATCCGTCTTTCTTCAAAACCAACAACACTAGACAGCAATACGGTGAAGTACTAGGCTGGACAAGACCCTTTTCCAAGAGGTCTTTCACTGGGTTCATAATCCTTTCATTCTGTACTCGACTCACACGGTAAGGTGGCCAATTCGGTGGCGTGCTTCCAGGTATCAGATCAATGGTTTGATCTTCAGGCCCTCTCAAAAGCAATTGGCATGAGCGTGAAGAAAAAATCTTGGCGTTCTTTTCTTCAGGTCAAAACATATTCAACCTTTATCCATCGTTCAGTTCTCCCAAAAGAATGAGTAAGAAAACTGAAGTTCATCAAGTACAATCTCTAAGCCTTTCATTTATCAAAGTCGCTTTCTCGGCCCGGTAGTCAACCACGGCGTAGTTCTTGTGGTACCAAGGGATCCCGAGTAGAACGTCACTCGCGTGCCCTGAACACCCCTATCATTGCAAACGAAGTTTGCCAATGCTAGGTGTAATGGCAACATCCCATCCGGGTGCCAGTCGAACTACCTCCGCCTGTGGCGTTAGTCTATCGGGCGTACTTCCAAATCGAGCCGCCAATTCCAAGTGAAAAGAAGTTGGCCTTGGCTCCTTCAAAAGAGCTTCCTGATCCTGCACTTTGCCCCAAAAGCGGCAAAGTTTGTACTTTCATCATTAGATTCGGTGCAGATCCCACGCCATGTGGTACTAGTTCTGCTTTTCTATCTGCCTTTTCTGCCACATTCCTCAACTGCTCTCGAACTCTCAGACCTGTCGTCGTCTTTATCATTCTGTTCTTTCTGTGCCTTTTTAGAGCACTTCGCGGAGATATGTCCATGTTCCCCGCATCCAAAGCACTTCCCCTCTCTGATGAAGCGAGCTCTCTCCTTAGGAGTAAGCTTGGGTCGTGCATCATTTTTATTTTTATTTTTCCGAGAAAAAGATCCTTCTATTAGTTAATGAAAGCTGCCCATAGGGCTACATCCACCTCTACAAGAGAGGACTACAACAAACATGATGGGGAGACTCTCCCAATGAAAAAACAGCATATATACAATGGGGCTAAATCAAGAGATGGGAGGAGGGAAAAGCCACACAGGTGGACAGTAGTGCCATCTGAGCACCCCCTGGACCATGGAGTAAAATGGCCCAGGGTGCCAGAGACGAAGGAAAGCCTCGCGGCGCTCTCGCATGCGGTCGGAGCTGCCCTGTAGTCCCTCAAGCTGTCCTCTGAGAGTATGGATCAGCTCTAGCCAAAAGTCACGAACAGTCTCTACTAGTGGTACAAGGCGAGCCTCAAAGATGCGGAAACAACGGGCCCGCCAGATGAACCAGAGAGCTAGGCCGCTGATGAGCTCCCAACACTCCGCTCTCTCACTGCTCCACTCCTGTGGAGTAAGGTCTGCAGCAGGCTGGAGTGTAGGTCGACCCCCTTGTATCACTATCATCCTGCTGGTGGAAGATAGCTCAAACTGAAGTGCCGGGCCCGTGAGGGTGGACCAAGCCGCCGCCCCCCAAGTGTACTGTCGAGCCGTGGAGAGGGCAAGCATCAGCCGAAGAACTCGTAGCCACACCTGCTGGGCCGAGGGACAGTCCCAAAGACAGTGTCGCTGACTCTCCACCAACTGGTCACAGGCTGTGCATGCGGCCGAGAGACCACAATGTACAAGCCAGCTCCCTACTGCTGTGGCTCTGTGTGCAACCAACCACTGGAACAAGGTGACGCGCCTCGGTTGTCTGGAGTCCCACAGCCTCTGCCAAAAAGCTGCCAAGAACTCAACTGTGAGACCCTCCTCCTGCCAATGACGTGCTGCAACGGGGCGGGCCTCTCTCTGTGCTGCAAGTATATGACGTCCAAGCCGAACAGTGTACTGAAAGAAAGGGACTCCTGGGCGGTCTGCAGAAGAGAATGGGTCCCTCCATAGCCACTCACCAGGATCCCACTGTACTCGTGCCAGTGGACAGCACTCCCAAGCCCATAGCCTCCAGTGTCCTGTCTCAAGAGCTGCTGGGTCAGGGTCTATGACGCAAGTCCTCCCACAGATGCCCACAACTCGGATCCTCTGGAAACAACACTCTGCTACCTGCGGGGCCTCTACTGCAACTCTCTGTAATCGTCCCCCACCCTGAAGCTCGAAGAACAGGGCTGGGACAGTCTCTGAGCAAGCCCTGACTGAAATGAGAACCTCCAGTCGTGTGAAGGCTCCCATCCACCGGGGTGCTACTGGCTCGAGAGGCGTGAGCCAATCAGCTGGAAATGACTCTGAGATGTCCTGACACATGCTCTGAACCCCTCTCATGCCCTGTAGCTGGACAACCTGCACCTCCTCTGACAAACCTGTGAACTCTAGCCAGTCACCTAGAGAGCGCGCTGGACCTGCTGCCATGGGACCCCAAGAAACATGAGGCCTACTCCCAACCAAGTGGCCTCTTTGAGTGCTAACCATGGGGTTCCAGACGAGGGGCTGCCGTAGGCGCTCCTCCGTGCACGTCGGCTGCCGCTGCTCTAGGCCACGCCGCAATAGCTCCCAAGACCGAAGCAAACTCACAGCGAATCGGTCCTCCAGTCTCCTGCTCAAACCAACTCGGCGCAGCTCTGTAAAGATCCATCTGGTCGAAGGTTGCCAAGGGCCTCCTGCCTGAGGCACCCTGGCACGAAGCCTCTGCAACAAGAACTCCTTCCAGGGCTCCTCGCCTGGAAGAAGTCCTCTGACGACGAACTTCCCAAGAAGGGCTCTGCTCTGCTGTGCTGGATCAATGATCCCAAGCCCTCCCTGAGAACAAGGAAGTGTGATGACCGACCAAGCCACCTTGGCTCGGGCAATCTGAGTGTCGCGACCAGACCAAAGGAAGTTCCTGATCAGCCTCTCTACCTGGCTGATGCAAGAACTCGAGAAGATCCAGCAAGAAGTGATGTACCACATAGTCGCCAACAACACCTGGTTGGCAACTACTACTCTACCAGCCAGTGAAAGTCGTGCTGAGCTCCAATGTAACAGCTTTCTCCTGATGGACAGGAGAAGAGGAGCAATCTGCTGCTCGGGGGACAAATCCAAACCAACCTGACAACCCAAGTACCGAACTGCAGTCCCTGGAGGAATCCACCTGAAACCCTCTCCTGGCATCCAATCTGGCACAGGAGCACTACCAACTGAGAAAGCCACTGTCTTTCTCCAGTTGATCAGTGCGCCCGATGCACAGCAGAAGGTCTCCAAAGCCTGCCCACATCTGTGTAAATTGGCCTCCTGGCCCTCTAAGTACAAGGCTGAGTCGTCGGCAAACTCAGCGTCCAGAAGCTCATCTCCCCGTAGAGGGAGTGCTAAGCCCCTCAAACCAACCTGCTGTGACACCAAAAATCTGCTCATCGCCTCCGCATAGAACAGAAAGAGAAAGGGGGCAAGAGGACAACCCTGTCTGACCGATCGTGTGAGCATGAAGCGCTCACCTCTACCTCCTGCCAAAAGCACCTGACTGTGGGCCTGTCTGTACAAAGCTGACACCCCTCTGATCCAAGCCTCTGAGAAGCCCATCCTGCGTAGCGTGCCCTCTAGAAAGTCCCAGTCAACTCTGTCGTATGCCTTCTCAAAATCGAGAAGAAGAATCACAAGGTCCTCCCCACGGAGCCGTGCAAGGGCAGAAGCCTCCCAAAAAGTGAAGATGTTGTCAAGGATACTACGTTCCTTGACAAAACCTGTCTGAGTCCCATATATAAGGCTCTCCAAAAGTGGCTGAATCCTCAAACTCAGAGCCTTGGCAAGAATTTTGTAGGCTGAGTTGAGAATGGTGATGGGACGCCACTGTCGAATCTCATCCAAGGAGCCACCCTCCTTTGGAATGAGGTAAATCGGGCCCTCACTCATGCTATCCGGCATCACTCCTATGTGCAGAATGTATTGAAAGGCACTACAAAGATCTGGGCCAAGCAGGTCCCAGTACTCCAAGAAGAAGCTGAAAGTCAGCCCATCCTCACCTGGACAGCTACCACGAGGGAGGGCCCTAAGAGCCGTGTGCAGCTCCTCAAGCTGAAGAGGTAACTCAAGCCTCTGCCGCATCTCCTCAGTCACAAGACAAGGCATCTGTGCCCAAACCTGCTCCCTGCATGCATCCTGTCTCTCTGACTCGGGCTCAGCCGACAGTAGCTCACGGTAAAAGTCAGTAGCAACTGCACGCATATCCTCTGGCTCGCAAACAATTGACCCATCGGGTCTCCTCAACTGATTGACCTTGGCATGCGAGTGCCGAGGTCCCACTGTCTCAAAAAAAACACCTGTCACTCTGTCACCCACCTGAGTCCACTGAGATGCCTGTCAGTGGAAGGCAAACTCATGGCGCCTCTCCTCTGTGCAAGCAAGCTCCTGACGAGCCTGCTGTAGCTGCTCCTCCAACCATGGACTGTCTGGATGCTGCTCATGCATCCTCTGTAGTGAAGCAATGCCTCGTCTGAGACGCTGCTCCTCCTCTCTCGCTGCAGCCCGTCGAGCCAAAGACTCCTGGAGAAAGAAGTGGCTGAGCTGAGCTAGGCCTGAGGCCACTCTGTCTGCAGGTGGAGCCTGGCTGTCCATGCCCTCTGTCCATAGAGCCTCGACCCTCTCTCTGAGTGCAACAAGACCCGCTCTGGGATGCGAAGCATCGTGCTCCCACTCCTCTGCCTGTCTGCCACTGTGAGGATCACTGGTGCATGGTCCGAGAAGGATGTCCCTGCCAGGATGCCCACTGATCCCCCCAAGTCACTGAAGTGGTCACCAGTGTAGAAGTGATCTATGCGCGATAGATTCACTCCTCCCACTCTGCGGTCCGATCTAGAGAAGGCAAGACTCTCTGGAGGCCTCACAAAGCCAGAATGCTACCATGTATCCGAGACCCTCAACGTCATACAAAACCTCTCCCAAGCTGCTAACTCGACTCCATGCAAAGTAGCATGGCTGCCTCCGATTCTGTCAGAAGGGTCCTCCAACATGTTGAAGTCCCCTCCTACACACCACTGGTCAACCTGTGGCAAAGACTCAACAATCTGTGACCAAAACTCTGCACGAGCACTCGCCACATTGGGCGCATAGATGTTCAGGAAATCCACAAGGCTACCCTGAACCTGCATAGTAATCCATTGAGCCCTGCCTGGTACAATAATCCCTCTGCCCACAATGGCCTGCTGTAATGAGTCCGCAATAGTCATGCATACCCCACCCTGGATGCCTCCAGGTCCAAAAGCAGCTGACCAAAAGGTATCATAGCGTCCACGCAAGATCTGACCACATCGCCGAATGCGGCTCTCAGACAAATGGTGCTCCTGAAGCATAAGGAGATCAATCTCTCCTCCCACAAGGCATCGCTGAAGCTCCTGACGCAATCGGCCCCACTGTCGCTGAAACTGGGACCCACCGAGTCCCTGCACGTTCCACGAGACGATCCTCATGGGGAGCGAGAGAGAACAGATGCTGCCGCAGCAGCAAGACGAGCTATCTTCGAAGCAGGCTTGGATGGGGAGTAATCCGCATCCGAGCGTCCTCTAGATAGGCGAGACTGCAGTGAGTGCCTGGTCCAAGCCCAAGTAGAGCGAGCCGTGCGTATAGCAACCTCCTCTGTCCAGGAGTCCTCATGAATGAATACATAGCAAGGCAAACACTGCGTATCAGCAAAAAAGTACACCACAATGTGTCTACATCCTGCTGAGTCTAGGGGTGTCACCGCAAACTTGGCCAGTGGCCACAAAGTCTGCAGCAAATCTGTAACGCCAAGTTCTCCCATGTGGTGAGAGAACTCGAGAACCTGTGTATGCAACCATCCCACCACTAAGTCGAGGGACCACTCTGTCTCAGTCCTGCCACAGAGGGGGAAGGAGAAACCAACTGCCGAGTCCAAGGCCTCTGTCCCCCTAGCGGCGAGGAACAAAGCGTGGACTCTGAAGCAGGTTGCCTCGTGGTCTGCTGCGGAATCGCCAAGAAAACGAGTAAACCCGTAATCGAAGAAATCCCAGCGGCGTCGGAGGTCAAAGCTCGTCAAACCACGAGGGATAGCTGCAAGAGGAGATGTCTGAATCTGCAGTGGGGGCCGCATGAAGGGCTGACCCTCTCTCGCTAGGCGACTCGTGGTGAAGGCACTGCCAAGAGATCTCCTGGCCGCCGGCAAGGGTCCAATCTCCTGAGCCGACTGTGGTACTGAAGCAGGAGGAGGGGGAGAAGGGGCTGGGGGGGGCGGGGGAGAGGAGAAGCGGGGTGGGGCGGCAGAGACATGGGGGGGGCGAGGTGGGGAGTGAGCGGTAGCAGAGGGCGAGGGAGGGCATGAGAAGGAGGAGGGGAGATCGGAAGGCGGAGCGGCTGGCGAGGGTGAAGCAGAGGTGGAGGCTGGCGTAGGGGGCTCCTCCTGCTCAAGAGGACCAAAGCGGTTCCCCGTGGGAACCCACTGCTGCAGAGTAGGCACCTGGGGGCCACTCTGAGTGCCAGGCTGTCACTGTGGCCCCTGGCGTCGACGGCCACGGGCCTGCTGCCACCCCTCCTCCGCTGGAGCCTCAGGCTCGGAGGGTGGCGCTGAATCTGTGCTCTGTGTCGCTGGCTGTGGCTGCGGCCCAGCCTTGGCAGGCTGGGGCTGAGGCTGGGGTGCGGGTCGTGGTCTCCTCCGTGGACAGGCCTTCGCTAGGTGGCCCATCTGTCTGCAAATGAAACACTGGTTCGGGAGACCCGAGTACTCCACACTCTGTCTAAACCAACCCCCACTCACCTGAGGCAGAAGGATGACCTTCGGGAGCGTGTGGGTATCTCTGACCAAAACTCGAACTGAAGGGATGCCAGCCGCCTTGGCAGCTACTGATGCTGCCGTACGAGGTGTCTCCAGGACAGTTCCGATGGCGGAGCCAATCCTGGAGAGAAGTGGAAGGTACTCCCTCCGTAAACCCGGAAAGCAGACTGAGATGGGGATGTCCGCCTCCTCTACTAGCACATCCGAAGACGGGTCAAAACCATGTCGCCACTGTCGAAAGTGGGCGCGTGCTGCTCGGATGGCCAATGGACTCATAGCTATGACCTTGGAGGCCATCTCAGAAGTCTCGAACTCAATCTGGTAGTACCCCCGTCCGAGAATCTGGACATCCAAGATCTTGCCCACCTCTGCGAGGAGGCGGGCCTGGAGAAGGTCTCGCAGCTCTCCTCTGCTGGGACGAGTGCCGAGAACCTTGCAGATGACAGAAGTCGCCTGCAAGCATTCTACCTCCGTGGCAAGGCTCGCTTGCTCTGCCGGTGTAAGAGCAAGTCGAATGGTGGGCTCAGCGGGGTCGGGCAAGGGGGCTTCAGGCGAGTCCCTCTGAGGTGGAGCTGGAGCCTCCATTTGTGTCTACTGCTGAGTCGAAGAAACGGGCGGTGAAGAAAATCTGCGAACGAGTACGTCCAGCACTTGTCCGAAGAGAAAGCGTTGCCGAGCCAGGTGCAGAAGACCTTCGGGAGCAAAGAGGACGGGGGGGGGGGGGGGGGGGATGGGGGGACGGCGAGGGCGAAGTGGGCAGCCGGGAAATGTGCGGGTGCACAAGCGGCAACGAGCGGGGGGATGGGGTGGGGATGGCAACGCGAGAGGAGGGCAACGGGCAGCCTTTGGGGCAGCGCGAAAGCAGGGGGGGCAGCGGGCGGGCGGCAGCGCGCAGGGGCAGCGGGTGGGGGGGGGGAGGTTAGTGCGCAGGGGCAGTGCAGGGGCAGCGCGGGGGGGGGGGGGGGAGAGGGTAGCGATGGCGCAGCAAGGGGGGGGGCGAGCAGCAATAGCGAGCACTTCCGAGTCGTGCATCATTTTTCTCTTGGTTGCTCTTTTTTCTTTCTACTTTCATTCCCAAAAGTCTGTTCGGCTCGTTGTGTCATGGCCTCATCTGTGGGGTAGGTAAGACTGTCAGAGTGAATAACAAAGCCCCGCTTCGCATGACTCATCAACTCCTGAATAGAAGCTGACTTCTGTTCCAAGCAGTGATTTCGGATCTCTGTAGGTAGACCCAAGGTAAACCGCTCAATCTGTTCTCTGAACGAGATCTTCTTGAATGAAGAGGCGGGTAGAAAAGAGCTCCAGAATCTTTCACAATAAGAATTCACTGTATCGCTCTTGGTCATCCAGAGATGGTTCCAAGCAGCTCGTACATCTCGTTCACATTCTTGCGTCAACCAAGAAGAAATAAAAAGCCTCTTGAATTTCAGCCATGTAACTGGCACAGTCTTGCTTAATAGAAGCGTGGACCACCAAGTGCGAGCATTCCCCTTAAAATAAGAGGCAGCTCTCCGAATCTTGGAGTGCTCTGAATAGCGTCCTCCCGCGAAAGCGATGTCAAACTGCTGTATAAAAGACAGCCTTCGAAGCATCTGAGTATCCTGAAAAGTATCAAACTTGATCGAGTGGCCACCTTCCTTAAACTCTCGGACTTTCTTGCTTTTATCTTCGAGAAAGTCATACTGGTTGGCTTTGTAAAAATTCTTCTTGTTCGCATAAAACTTTCCGTCATCGGAATCTGAGCTGTCTGTAGACGAGTCCTCAGTAGAACTGTCAGTCTCTGGGCGAGATTTAGCCTTCTTTGCCTTTCTCTTGCCCTTTCCAAAGCGTTGCTTCTTGCTTCGCATTTTTACCTTTTCTATCTTCTTCGCTCGAATCCGAGGAGCTAGAAGAACTGTCAGAAGAAGAAGAAGAAGAAGAACTGGGTAGGCCTTCAAACTTGACGCGCTTCTTCAGTTTCTTTGCCTTGTCAAAAGTCGACCGACGACCCAAATATCCCTGGAAGTCAGTGCCTTTCTTCTGCTTTTTGCCGTGCTTTTTGCCTTTCTTTTGCACGTCGAAAAGCTGAGCAATCCATGCATCAACCACGTTCTCCAGTTCCTTCTCCGTATATTTCTTGGAGGCAGAAGATTTCTTGAGAGCGGGTTTCGGGAGTGGTATTGTGGTTCTTTGCCACTCCATCTGTACCTCTTCCAAAGAGGTCTGGTTCATATATTTTGCCATCTTCGGGTCCTTGGCAAAATTGAGCATCATCTTTGTTGCATCGCCGATCAATTGACGACGCTCCATCTCTTGCTGCTCCGCCTGAGTAGGCCGAGGCGGGCCATACTCTCTGTCTGAATCTTCGTTGTGATCCCAGCCCGCATCTCCAGATGCAGAGGGAGTCAACTGATCATTGCCTGAAGCCATAGGTGCCGCGGAAAAAAAAATTCGGGGATCGGATTTCCCGTAGAGGAGAAATCGGCTGTGCTCTGATACCACTGTAACAGACTTGGACACTCCAAGTCAAGAATCAACCACGACAGCACCAAATAACCACTTCAAAACAATTCACAGATCACAATAGATTTGCACTGGCCCGGCGGAGTTCCGTGCCTAGAGATATTGGCCCCAAAGACTGGCGCCCCTTTCGGTATTTCTTTTTGTATTAATCAATTATCAAAGTACAAGAGAGCGGTTAGGGTTTCACTCTCAGACTCTGCATCCAGATGCTCTGAGAAGTGAGGCCCTCACCACTAATTTAAAGATCACAAGGGATGCCCAAAAGCAGAGCCCCAAAAGCTTTTAAAATCAAAAGCATCAGTTCTCTCTCTCTCTTAGAGAGTCTTTTCTCTTTTTTTTATAAAAAAAAACAAAAGCAAAATTCGTGTCGCTCATTTTTTTCCAAAAAAAAAAAAAAAAAAAAAGCCTCCAAGATTTTCGGAAATTAGGGTTTTTGGCAAAAATTAGGGTTTGTAGGAATTTTAGGGTTTCTGGCAGAAATTAGGGTTTCTACTGTCCACCACGTCATCACTTTGTGACACTCTCTATGGCGAGAGCGGTCTACTATTGATTGCACAAATCTCTACAATGCTTGGACTTGCCGACGATGAGGACGACGATGAGACGGCTGAAAACTGAAAACGCTAAGGGGTGAAATCTGCAAATCTTTATCTGCTGAATTCTGACTCTATGCCGATGACGATGTCGATGGCGACGATGCGACCACGACGTGCTGAAAATGCAGATGCTGAAATCTGCGTTTTCTGGGCTGAATCTGCAAACTATGCGGGATCTGACCGGGCGGCAAGGATCTGCTGCGGGAAGGTGAGGTCTGCGAGGTTCGGGGGTTCTACTGCGGGTACTGAATGCTGAAAACTGAAATCGCTGATGCTTGTGGGGGTTCCGTCACGAAGATCTGCAACAACGCTGAAGTGCCTTGCAGATGCAAAAACGCTAGGGCTGAAAATGATCTTCTGCGGTGGAAATCTGCCTGACGCTGGGGCTTCTGCTTCTTGCTATCGCCAGGAATCTGCAAGATCCAAAATGCTGACTGATTTGGTCCAAAAACGCTACGCTTATGCTGTGGAGCAAAAACGCTAGGCCTCTTGGGGGTTCTGCTGAGAAGTTGCCTGTTGAACATGTGCTCCTGCTGCCTCTTCTCCAGAAAGTGCTAGCGCTAGGTTTTTATTTATACAAACTTAGCAAAATTGCCCTACCTACTTAAAAATAATAAGTGAAAAATTGCCCTACCTATTTTTGACATTTTTCACTTAAAAATAATAAGTGAAAAATGTCAAAAATAGGGAAAATAGGTCTATGCATTGTAAAAATGCTACTGATGGGATCTGACTGGAATCCGATGGTCATGTTGTGTGCAACGAGAGGATATGCATCTAATCTAAGTGTCTGGACATGCACGGTCTGCGAACAAACTCACATCACTTCCTATTCTAGATTGACTTGACTGAACTGAACCCTTGTCATGCTGTAGCATGTCCGCGGACACGTAGAGTTGGATGTGTCACGTGACATTTGCATGATCAAGATATGCTTACTCACAAGCATGATGATTTGCAGGGAAAAGATGTGTGTAACAGACTTGGACACTCCAAGTCAAGAATCAATCGCGACAGCACCAAATAACCACTTCAAAACAATTCACAGATCAGAATAGATTTACATTGGCCCGGCGGAGTTCCGTGCCTAGAGATATTGGCCCCAAAGACTGGGGCCCCTTTCGGTATTTCTTTATGTATTAATCAATGTCAAAGTACAAGAGCGGTTAGGGTTTCACTCTCAGACTCTGCGTCCAGATGCTCTGAGAAGTGAATGCCCAAACCACTTATTTAAAGTTACAAGGGATGCCCAAAAGCAGAGCCCCAAAAGCTTTCAAAATCAAAAGCAATTGTTCTCTCTCACAAGCTCTCTCTGTGTGGCTTTTAATAATAAAAGCAAGTAATCCTTCTCTCTCTCTCTCTTGCCAAGCGTAGAGAAAAAGCTGAGATTTGCGTCGCTCAAAAAAAACAAAAACAAAAAAACAAAATTATTTTATTTTGTTTTTCTCACCTCCGCGATTTCCGAAAATTAGGGTTTCTTGCATAAATTAGGGTTTCTGTTGTCCGTAGCCACGCCATCACTTTGTGTAACCCCCCTCTTGAAAGCATTGTAATCGACCGCGATTACGCCTGCAAAACCGACAAAAGCCATAAACCGTCTTAGCAGACACTGATTGTTAGTACCTACGTACTAGGGACACACATCTAGCACATGTACCAAATCGACAGTCACATCACACGACATCACAGGACATCACATGACATTCAACATTCATTCGGATCTTAGACCATGATTTATCGGCAATGTAGCTAGCAATCACATCTAGGTCCAATCGGGACCTCATCGATGTCCGATTGACTAACCCCTATTGCAACCATGTCTATTCGAGATCAATCAGACCAAAATGCTGCAGTCATTTCATCTATCAGTTCCTGCACTCAAAAGAAGTCAAGAACAAATTAGTATCATTATCAGGAATTCCATTTCATAAAGTCATCCAACAGAATACTGTCAGCTCTCAATATCCCTGAAGCTCAAAGAGACATCAGTGCCTTTAGTATCCAAATCAAGGCATCTGTTGACAAAGGAGCGGAGTAACTCCCCTCTTGTGCATCCCACTGCACCAGATCTTCGGCCAAGCTGAATTTCTGGGTTCCGTTTGGAGTAGACTATGCTAAACCAAAACATCGAGGTAAAGTTTCACAATCTGAGGAGTATCTGCTAGGTCCTCCTCCTCCATCCACTTCGCATCAAATGCAGGATAGTTCTTGAACTTAACCAAGAACCACCTTCGGACTTTACCTTTCTTCGTATCCTTATGTGCCAAAATTTGTTCAGGAACAAGGATCTCCTCGTTTTCTTCCACTTCGGGTTGCTCATCAGGCTCCCCATCATCAGGCACATCACCCTTAACACGTTTCAAGAGACTCACATGCAATGCATTGTGATCCTCCAAGTATCTAACAGTTTCGATCGAAAGGAGACATCATTTATCTTTTCAGTGATATGGAAAGGTCCGTAGTATCGCATACTAAGCTTTGGAAAAAGCCTCTCCTTTCCCTTTTTCTTTCTTAGGCGTGCCTTCTCAAACTCAAAACATAAGAGCACCCAATCATCCTCCTTCAATTTCAAGTCGCGACGATGGCGATCCGCTGCCTTTTTTTGTCGTTCTTCAGACTTCTGCAAAGTCTCACGAACCTTGGCAAAAGCCGTATCCAAATCTCGCAAATATTCATCCACTGCAAATATCTAATCTTTCGTGCTCAGGAAGGATGGAACCTTCACAGCACTTTCAACAATCTCAAATGGCGTCTTCCCCGTCGAAGAGTGTATCGTGTTATTGTAGGCAAATTCCACCAAAGGTAAGTTCTTTTCCCATTGAGTCTTTTGATCCGAGATACAAGACTCCAATAAATCTAAAACCACTGAATTGGCAATCTCAGATTGCCCGTCAGTCTGCAAGTGGAACGATGACGAGAACTGCAACCGCGTGCCAATGTTCTCCCAAATTGCCTTCCAACAAACTCATAAATCTGGGGTCTCTGTCGGAGACAATCGTCTCAAGCGTGCCATGTAATCAGAAAATCATCGTGATCATTCTGTGTTCTCGGGAGATTAAAAAAAATGAAATCCATTTCAATATTTTCCCAGGGGCGGGTGGGTATGGGTAAAGGCTGTAACAATCCCTGTGCCTTATGGCTGTCAAACTTGACCTTCTCGCATACCAAGCAACTGCGCACAAACTCTTCCACATCCTTCTTCAGTCTCCGCCAAAAGAAATCTCTCTCTACCCCTTTCATGGTGGTAGCAATGCCGCGGTGACCCGTAAAAGGTGGACAGTGGCAATCAGTCATAACCTTTTCCCTCAACGGCTGTGTAACGCACATCATAGTCTTTTTCATCAAGTAGCCTTCCCGAAGGGAGTATCCAGCTATTGTCTCCCCATCCCGTATCCGTGTGAAAATATCTGCAAAATCTGTATCTGTGGCACACTGATCGACCATATCCTCGAAGCTCCTATGATGTATCGCGGAAATAGCCAGAACCAACGGTTTTCGAGACAAAGCATCTGCCACCACATTCTTCTATCCCTGCACATGGACAATCTGGAAGTGGAACTGTGACAAGATGTTCACCCACCGCATCTGCTTTTCCGAAAGCTGCTTCTGTGACAAGAAGTAGCGCCAACTCTGATGGTCTGTAAAGACAGTAATATCCGCTCCGAGTAGGTAATGCCGCCACTGAGTAAGAGCGTGGATAACCGCCAAAAGCTCTTTCCCATAGATCTGTGCTGTCATCTCCGGCCTAGAGAACAAACGGCTCTCGTAAGCTATGACATGGCCTTCTTGCATCAAGTCCGCACCCAGACTACGACCACAAGCATCACAATATACTTCAAATGACTTCTGCAAGTCCAGCAAAGTCAAAATAGGTCCCGTAGTCAATTTCTCTTTCAATGTCCGAAAGGCAGTCACCTCTGTGGGTCCCCACGAAATAGGTACTCCTTTCTGTGTCAAGGTATGCAAAGGGGAAGCAACCTCTGCAAACTTTCGTATGAACCGCCTGTAGTACGAACACAGTCCCAAGAAGCTTCTAACTTCATGGACATTCCTCAAATCGGGCCAATCACGGATAGTCTCTATCTTGGCCGGGTTCATTTGCACTCCTGCTGTTGACACAATGTGTCCCAAAAAGTGTATCTCTGGTAGGAAAAATTCACTTTTCTTAGCATTAATCACTAATGTGTGATCTCGTAATGCCTGAAAGACTTGAAGCAGATGATCTCTGTGTTCTGCCTCATTCTTGGAGAAAACAATGATGTCGTCAAAGAAAGTGCCAACAAATAGCCTGTACTCTCGAAAAATCCTATCCATCATCCGGTTAAATGTCGCAAGAGCATTAGTTAAGCCAAAAGGCATCACCAAAAACTCAAATAACCCAAAAGTCGTCCGAAAAGCTGTCTTGTAGACATCTCCTGGCGCTATCCTGATCTGATGATATCCACTCTTCAAGTCAATCCTGCTAAAGCACGAGGATCCCTGTAACCTGTCGAGTATATCATCGATCCTAGGAATCGGAAATCTGTTCTTGATGGTGATTTCGTTGAGAGTGCTATAATCGATGCACATTCTCCAAGATCCGTCTTTCTTCAAAACCAACAACACTGGAGAGCAATACGGTGAAGTACTAGGCTGGACAAGACCCTTTTCCAAGAGGTCTTTCACTGAGTTCATAATCTTTTCATTCTGTACTCGGCTCACACGATAAGGTGGCCGATTCAGTGGCGTGCTTCCAGATATCAGATCAATGGTATGATCTTCAGGCCCTCTCAAAAGCAATCGGCATGAGCGTGGAGAAAAAAAATCTTGGCGTTCTTTTCTTCAGGTCAAAACATATTCAACCTTTATCCATCGTTCAGTTCTCCCAAAAGAATGAGTAAGAAAACTGAAGTTCATCAAGTACAATCTCTAAGCCTTTCATTTGTCAAAATCGCTTTCTCGGCCCGGTAGTCAACCACGGCGTAGTTCTTGTGGTACCAAGGGATCCCGAGTAGAACGTCACTCGCGTGCCCTGAACACCCCTGTCATTGCAAACGAAGTTTGCCAATGCTTGGTGTAATGGCAACATCCCATCCGGGTGCCAGTCGAACTACCTCCGCCTGTGGTGTCAGTCTGTCGGGCGTAGTTCCAAATCGAGCCGCCAATTCCAAGTGAAAAGAAGTTGGCCTTGGCTCCTTCAAAAGAGCTTCCTGATCCTTCACTTTGCCCCGAAAGCGGCAAATTTTGTACTTTCATTCATTAGATTCGGTGCAGGTCCCCACCATGTGGTACCAGTTCTGCTTTTCTATCTGCCTTTTCTGCCACATTCCTCAGCTGCTCTCGAACTCTCAGACCTGTTATCGTCTTTATCATTCTGTTCTTTCTGTGCCTTATCAGGGCACTTCGCGGAAATATGTCCATGTTCCCCGCATCCAAAGCACTTCCCCTCTCTGATGAAGCGAGCTCTCTCCTCAGGAATAAGCTTGGGTCGTGCATCCTTTTTTTTCTCTGGGTTGCTCTTTTTCATTCTACTTTCATTCCCAGAAGTCTGTTCGGCTCGTTGTGTCATGGCCTCATCTGTGGGGTAGGTCAGACTGCCAGAGTGAATGGCAAAGCCCCGCTTCGCATGACTCATCAACTCCTGAATAGAAGCTGACTTCTGTTCCAAGCAGTGATTTCGGATCTCTGTAGGTAGACCCAAGGTAAACCGCTCAATCTGTTCTCTGAACGAGATCTTCTTGAATGAAGAGGCGGGTAGAAAAGAGCTCCAGAATCTTTCACAATAAGAATTCACTGTATCGCTCTTGGTCATCCGGAGATGGTTCCAAGCAGCTCGTATATCTCGCTCAAACTCTTGAGTCAACCAAGAAGAAATAAAAAGCCTCTTGAATTTCAGCCATGTAACTGGCACAGTCTTGCTTAATAGAAGCGTGGACCACCAAGTACGAGCATTCCCCTTAAAGTAAGAGGCAGCTCTCCAAATCTTGGAGTGCTCTGAATAGCGTCCTCCCGCGAAAGCGATGTCAAACTGCTGTATAAAAGACAGCCTTCGAAGCATCTGAGTATCCTGAAAAGTATCAAACTTGATCGAGTGGCCACCTTCCTTAAACTCTCGGACTTTCTTGCTTTTATCTTCGAGAAAGTCATACTGGTTGGCTTTGTAAAAATTCTTCTTGTTCGCATAAAACTTTCCGTCATCGGAATCTGAGCTGTCTGTAGACGAGTCCTCAGTAGAACTGTCAGTCTCTGGGCGAGATTTAGCCTTCTTTGCCTTTCTCTTGCCCTTTCCAAAGCGTTGCTTCTTGCTTCGCTTTTTTACCTTTTCTATCTTCTTCGCTCGAATCCGAGGAGCTAGAAGAACTATCAGAAGAAGAAGAAGAAGAAGAACTGGGTAGGTCTTCAAACTTGACGCGCTTCTTCAATTTCTTTGCCTTGTCAAATGTCGACCGACGACCCAAATATCCCGGGAAGTCAGTGCCTTTCTTCTGCTTTTTGCCGTGCTTTTTGGCTTTCTTTTGCGTGTCAAAAAGCTGAGCAATCCGTGCATCAACCACGTTCTCCAATTCCTTCTCCGTATATTTCTTGGAGGCAGAAGGTTTCTTGAGAGCGGGTTTCGGGAGTGGTGTTGTGGTTCTCTGCCACTCCATCTGTACCTCTTCCAAAGAGGTCTGGTTCATATATTTTGCCATCTTCGGATCCTTGGCAAAATTGAGCATCAACTTTGTTGCATCGCCGATCAACTGGCGACGCTCTATCTCTCGCCGCTCCGCCTAAGTAGGCCAAGGCGGGCCATACTCTCTGCCTGAATCTTCGTTGTGATCCCAGCCCGCATCTCCAGATGCAGAGGGAGTCGACTGATCATTGCCTGAAGCCATAGGTGCCGCGGAAAAAAAATTCGGGGATCGGATTTCCCGTAGAAGAGAAATCGGCCGTGCTCTGATACCACTGTAACAGACTTGGACACTCCAAGTCAAGAATCAACCGCGACAGCACCAAATAACCACTTCAAAACAATTCACAGATCACAATAGATTTGCACTGGCCCGGCGGAGTTCCGTGCCTAGAGATATTGGCCCCAAAGACTGGCGCCCCTTTCGGTATTTCTTTTTATATTAATCAATCATCAAAGTACAAGAGAGCGGTTAGGGTTTCACTCTCAGACTCTACGTCCAGATGCTCTGAGAAGTGAGGCCCTCACCACTAATTTAAAGGTTACAAGGGATGCCCAAAAGCAGAGCCCCAAAAGCTTCAAATCAAAAGCAATTGCTCTCTCTCTCTCTCACAGAGAGTCAAAACATGAAAGCAAAAGCATTCTCTCTCTCTTTCTCATTTAAGTAGAGAAAAAGCGAAATTTGCGTCGCTCATCATTTTCCAAAAAAAAATAATAATAATAATATTTTTTTTTAATAATAATCCGCCTCCGCGATTTTTGGAAATTAGGGTTTCTGGTAAAAATTAGGGTTTGCAGGAATTTTAGGGTTTCTGGCATAAATTAGGGTTTTTGTTGTCCGCCACGTCATCACTTTGTGACAGTCCAGGCAAAAACAAAAGCCTCGTCACCGCCCTTGCAGAATGAAGTCTTTGTTTCTGATGAGATAGCTGATGCTGTAGTGAATGATAATTCTTCAAACTTGAAGATACCAATTCTTACCTTCAATGATACAAAGGATAAAACGGATACAGAATCTTGCAACACGACTTCAGTCGCTGCAATTGAATATTTGGACACAACTTGTTCTATTGATAAACCTTTACAGATGGATATACCTCCAAACACTACTCTGTCTCAGTCTACGATATCCCTTAAGGAGGATTTTACTATTCCAGGCAAACCAATGGAGTACCTTACAGATTTCCAACCAGTGGACATCACTCAACAGAAAACTCGTCAGTTTACCAATAATTTCACTCGAAGCAGATACAGATTCAATCTTTTCTTGGACAAAGCTCGAAGTTACAAAAGACTTTGACAAAGGCACTTATCAAGTTGCAGATATAATCACTTTTCAATTTGGCAAAATAGTCATGGTCAATAATAGTGCCATGACGTGAGACTTAACAGAAAGAGCTTTGGATGCAGAAGCACAACAACAATACATTTCCTTCTCCCAGAGTTTCTACAACTACCCTAGGTTTTATTTAAAGAGGGAGGGAATGTCACGATTGTAACTATGTTGCAGTATTACATCTACTCCTAGTTGCAGATACGCGAAGTGCCATGCCAAGGAGGACCCCTACCCTTGGATGGTCACACCCCTTCACCCAAGAGACGTGCCTCTTTGCCAAAAGCCACACTCCTTCGACGACTGGTCACACCCCTTCGCTCTACGAGTGCGACTCTTCGCCCAATGGTTGCAGCTCTTCGCCGAAAGAATGTATCTTTACGTCTAAAGTCATGTCTCTTCACCAAGAGACATGTCTTTTCATTTGTCTCTTCGTCTCCTATATAAGGAGCCTATTGTACTCAGTTTCAACAAGTCATCAATCAATCAAACATAGAGTCTTCTGAGTCTTGTTTCTGGGTTCAGTTCAAGTTTCTTAAGTCTTAATCATGAGTTTAAGTACTTAATAAAGGATTAGTACCTAGAATCCTCACAAAAAGAACCTTGAGCACAGTTAGGAGCACTTATCTTGAGCAAAGTTCAACATTCACTTCCGCTGCACCTTACATGTCCATAGCATTTTATGAGTTCCTCATCGTCGCTCATAGCATTCACTTGAGGGGTAGGGTCAAAAGTTGAAGCAATAACGGGTTCATTTTTAATTTCTTTCTTAGGACAATCCTTTTCATGTGACCTTCTGTTTGACAACGAAACACCTACGTTCCTTTGTATACAATGCCTGTTCTTCTTCACTTAATTGACCACCTGCGATTCCTTGAGCAACTTTCTCATGGATTGTGAGTTTAGGTTTATCGGATTTTCCTTTACTCTTATCTTTGTCTCAGTGATTAAGAAGAAGAATTTGGAGAATTCTTTTTATTATTACCATTCCCATGATAATTTTTGTCCTCGTCTTTAGAGGAGTCATGAGAGAAAAAGTTACCATTACCGTAGGCCGTCTTGAGCTTACCCTTGTTGTGCTTCATTTCTTAAAGTTGAGCCAAGCGTATAGCCTCTTGGAATGTCTTTGGATCACCGGCTTCCACGTCAAACTTGATGGAGTGGTCCAATCCAAAGAGAAAGGCCTCCAATCTTTCCTCATCCAATTTCCTCAATTGTCCACCTAACTGGGACACATGGTTAGCATACATCATAGGTTTACCTTGTTGAGACATCGCTTGAAAATTCTCCTTCAATTGCTTCAAGTACTGTGGAGGCAAGAAGCGAGTCTTTAGTCCTCGAACTCCATCCAACTAAGCTCAAGAGGGGGAACGAGGAGAGACCCGGCATGGGCCGCCTTGTGGGCATCCTTCTCCATCCACTCATCCTTCCAAGTGATAGCATCACCGTGAGATGCATGGAAGTCGAGAACTTTGTTGTTATCATACTTTTTAATAGCAGCAAAATAAGATGTAAATTGATGCAACCAAGAGTAGATGACAATCGCATCCATCTTATTGTCATCTTCTCGGAAATTGGTTCATTGATGGCTTGTGTAGCATTAATTGCCTCCGCGATGGTCTTGGCAAGCTTTTTATAATCCGGCTCTGAGGACGAGGAATCGGATCAAATCGTTTTAGGTGCAGCGGAATTCAAATGGTGAAGATCTAAACTTTACACTTCTACAAATCTTTACTTCTTTCCTTGCTTGAATGAGTGTTACTTAGAATGAATGATGGTTCCTTAAAGAGAGAGAGAGAGAGAGAGAGAGAGAGAGAGAGAGAGAGAAGAGGAGAATGACACCTGATGGGGTCCCAACCAACCCTCTCAAGGGCCCCCCACATCGTTGCCGATGTGGTAACTGCTTTTTATCACATAAATGGAATGTACACACATACAATAGCTCAATGGAGACTACTGACTGTCGCCGTGGTAGCTCTCAAAATGAAGCGCCTCTAGGGCTGATTTGAAGCACCATTGGTTCCGTCTCGATGAGGGGTTGTTGATGGCCACTAAGAGGAAGATCTGGAGCTGATTTGCACTTCCGATGTGAGAGAAATGAAGGGTTGAAATCTGGCTGCAAAAACACAGATCTAGCTGTAAAAACGCAGTCTTACGCACAAATCAGGGCTGAAAACGCAAATGATGATGGAGCAAATGATGGAAAGCAATGGGAGCACTTGATGCCGCGAGGGAACGGCAGAGAAGAAGCTCAATGGGCTGCCGAAGTACCAAGCTACAGATAGCATTAGCAAATCCAAGCAATCTCTTGCAAGGGCTGAAAACTGAATACGCCAGCTACTAATTGATCCTTGCGATGTGAGCAAAAATGTTGGGCTGATTGTTGGCAATGGCATGCAAAAATGCTTGGTTGATTTCTACTAGCGCTCCCCTTATGACAAAAAACGCCAGAGCTTGTGCTTCTTTGAGGTAAAAATACTGCTTATGAACCCCTTAGGACTTAGGTAGGGCAAACTTGGAAGACAAAGTCATAAAAAAATAAATAATTTGAAATGATTTATTAATAAACTTGTCCAGGCAAAGTTTCTAGGGATCCAAAATCGGAAACCTAATCTAATGAACTCGTCCAAACATGCAAGACCTACGAGCAAGCTCACAGTATTGTGGGTACTACTACTACTACTAGAATTCTAGACACTCCTACTTAAGGATATGTACAAAATTGGTTATGGCAGTCGATGAAGCATGTCGACGTAGCAAACAGAGCCATGTGCATGTGACAAATCGCAAGAGAGGTGATGAGATCATGCATGGCTGCCATCTCCTCTCGTCTAGCCTCTACGTCTGCCTCGCGCATGACTTCCCTTTCCTGCCATCTAGCCTCCACGTCCGCCTCGCGCTCCCGACTATGAGCCTCGGCTTTGGCCGCCAATGGACGTTCCTCTCGCTCCGCTGCTTCCACACTCTCTAATGAGAACCGCCTTTTGAAAACCTAGTAGAGCGAGTAAAGAGAAAAGTGGCACATCAACAACAGCAAATTCAAACAATTCAATGCAGAGAACACAAGGAACCGAAGAAGAGAAGGAGAGAAGACACAAGAAGAAAGAAGCCAATGAATCAAATGAAAAGACTTCACCCACCCCCACCTAGACACGCGCACACGCACTTCCCCACCCAAAAGTCAATTTATAGAGCATGAGGAAAACAAAGCATGCATAAACGTAACTCTACACATACACCCAACGCGCCACAAAAACACGCACACACATAAATCAAAGTTGGAATTGCTAGCTAAAAAGAAAAAAAAAACAAAGCAAAAACAAGAAGGCGAACACTAAAAAGCAGACCCACCTATCAACCTATACCAAAGATTCGCCAAGTTAAGAACCCCCACAAAGACCAGCAACCGTAACTCGATGTAGGGCCCTTCGCTTCAACGGTTCGTTGCAGGCCTGCTGGCTTTAGCATGAGTGGGAGCCCCTCCAAGTAGTTTCCTCTACATTGTACGGAGGAGGCTGTCAACACAACCAAATACATTGGATATCTGAGCCACCAACAAGGTGGCAAGGGCTACATCCAATGCATTGTGAGGCAGAAGCCATCCAGACAAGGCTGAAAGCTACAAGGCAGGCTGCAGGCAGCTGGGCAAGGTGCAGCCAGAGGGGTAGGGCTCGGTCACGGTGGGCAGATAGCGGACGGATAGGCAAGGCTTGGGCAAATCCGATAGATCATACAACCATATACAAGAAATATGGAAAAAACCTTGAAAGATATACAATAAAAACATGGGGGAAAATCCCATACAAACCGCATGATACATCAAGGGATAATAAACTCTAATCAGGAATGGTGAATCATGATGAAGCTCTCTGGCTATGAAGGCCTACACAAATTTGCCAAAAGCTCTGTTGGCCTCTGGCGATGTAGCTAATCCAACATGACCAGTGCTAGCAGCGTGACTGATGTTAAAATATCCACACTAATGTAATGTATCCATTGTAAGAGACCTATTGTAGCAGCTCATAGAAGCCAAGGGACTGTAAAGCCCCTGGGCTGTACCTCCAAAATCATCCACATCCACTCTTAACATATCTGGATGCTATACTCCGGAAAAGGATGCAGATCTATGGCACAACCATGTTGTGAGAGACACAGAAGGAACCCATTTGTTGTCCACCACAAAAGCCAAGGGAAGTTACCAAGATGCACATCTCTCTTACCTAAAAAAGTTTCCCAAAAGGCATCGGTAATCTGACTCAAACAATTCTGAAATCTGTTTGGTATCCATGTAATAGCCGGCCTCCACCATACTTTGAAATCCAATCATGGGTGCATTCTCTAGACTGAGAAAGAGGTTTCATCGTCTTAAATTTTTTGAATTTGATGCGTTCTTGCATCAACACTCAACTTCAAGGGATTCTATCACAAAAAACCTTGTTTCTGGCACCTGTCACCTCTGCTTGGCCTCTTCATTGGAGTTGTAAATTGTGGAGCTTTGACACAAGCAATCGCATCAATCTGCTTTTTCTTTTTTGCAGCCAGTGTCCATCTTCGTTTTTGCCGGGCATTCGAAAACTATCTGTTGCGAGAACTCAAGTCTTATAGCAGATTTTTGAAGGTGGGTAGCCATTAGATCTACCCCTACTCTACAAAAGCAACCCTTGGTGAAAATTCGGTCTTGAACTGGTATTTTCTTCCCCGGAATCATATATATCCAATCCAATACAGGACTACACTGCTTTGCAGGGCCAACAACAGATGATCCGGGTCATCCAAGGTGAGAGACACACCACTTCAGCCCCTCCACAACCAAAAATGAGGACACCGCATACACCCGCTATGTACCAGCAAAAATGAAAATGTTGTGATGACAAGCGGGCATAGAACTGCACAAGAAATATTGTAAGAGATTTCCCTTAGTGTTTGCAACAATGAGAACAGAGAAAGAAAAGTTTAACAAACTAAAAGACAGTAAAACTCTCTCACAAACTAACCCTAAATGTAGAGGAGGAGAGGAACCCCAATAAATTCTCACTATGGGCTAATTAAGATTACTAACAACATGCTGAACTAAACAAAGTGTGTGCACCCAAACTAAAGCAAGAGTACTTCCATTCTCAGACAAAAGATAACATTGTGCAACAAGCACTCACATGATTAGTCAAACATGAAGTGATCAATACAACTATACTAAAGCTACAACACCTCTATTCATGCCATCACAAGCTTCATGTTAAACAACTGTTATTATCATATGCCCCGAATGATCTACTGCTGTCAGAGCATACTAATACAGATAAAAAGTTTGATTGAACAAAAACAGTAAGCTTCAATATTGAACCATGCATCTGCAAATTCAAGTGTAAATATATAATAAATGTTATCTGTATGCTTCCTTTGAAAGCACGTTGTCACAGTGCTTGAAATCCATGTTATTGACTAAGATGAATAATCTTCAATCACGAGATGTCGCGGAAAAGGATGCTTACTATTGGAGAAGCAGGATTGAGTATCATGCTTGAATGATTGCTGTGTTGATATTTGAGGGAATCTTGAGCCCTTGAATTCTTCATATTTTCAAGACTCCATCGTTTCTTGTAGAGAGAATACCAGACAAAGTTGGAAGAGCACAGTATGCGCCAATGCCGAGAGCATGCAGCCAAGGAGCACACATCCCAAACCTGTAACTCTCAAACACAAACAATGTTAGCTTGTAAAGGGGAATGCGAAGAAAAACGAAAAGACACGGCACTGCAACCCACTGACCGGGAGAAGCCCGATGATATTTTGAGACACATCATCTGGGAATTCGAAGCCATAATTCCTCTGCAGGCCTTCCATGGAAATTGAGATACAACAGGTGAGGGGAATGCGCCACGTTTTGGGGAATCTTTATATAAAAGCGCACGAAATTAGACAAAGGCAAACTTCCTTTCTATTTCTTATATTTCTTAGCTCATACATCTACATCCCATACTTGCTTCAAAAAATTAAAAGGTATTCGTAATGGCTTAAAAAAATTAAAAGGTATTCTTAATCTTATAATACTCCCACATTGGCTTCAAAAAATTAAAAGGTATTCGTAATGGCTTCAAAAAAAAATTAAAAGATATTATTAATCCTATAATTATTCGTAATGGTTTTAAAAAAATTAAAAGATATTTTTAATGGCTTTAAAAAAATTAAAAAATATTCTTAATTCAAAGATTTCTTCGAAAAATAATACGTTAGTCTATAGCACGTAACATTAAACAATGACGAAGTACGTAAATTTGTAACATTGTGACGGACGGATATAACATTATGAGAGAGAGAAAGAGTGCAAAGAAAACACTAAAGAGAAGAGAAAAAAATGTTAAAGGAAAAATGAAGAAGAAGAAAAACCTCTTTATATGGACACAAAAAGTTTTTTGACTTTTTATCTTCATATATCTTTTGATTTTTCACCTTCATGTGTCCTTTCATTTTCTAAACTCACCCTTTACTTATACACTTAATATGTTTTGAGAGAATTTTTATTTTTTGAGATTTGGGGAGAGAGGGGGGGGGGGGGGGGGAGAGCAAGGAAAACGTTAAAGAGAAGAGAAGAAAAAGCTAAAAATGTCTTTTGACTTTCCACCTTCATATGTCTTTTGACTTTCCACTTTCATCTTTCTTTTCATTTTCTAAAGAAAGAATTTTTATTTTTTTGAGATTGGAGAGAGTTAATGGTTTACTAATATGAAATCCCATAAAGTGACAAGATGCCTCCGGATATTTGTCGCCCTGTCCCTCCCCAAAAATAGTATCATTATCCCCCTCCCTCTCCACCAAAAAAAAGACCATGTTAGCCTCGGCCCTCCCCCCTCTCTACGTGACCCGTGACCTGTTGCACTCCCGCTGCCTTGCACAGTCTCACGCTCCCTTCGATTGCCAGTTGTATGACAAACCCAGTGAGGTGCAGGCATGGTGGGTTTCGTGCGACATGGTGAGCCTGGCATTGACACTAGAGCTGAGTTGTGCACGTTGAGGCCCTCTTGCTCATCCCCATACACGAGGATGTCCCTATGAGAGAGAGAGAGAGAGACCACACCACCCTCCAGTCTTTCACTGCTCTCATGCTCCTACTTACAATTGTGACTACGAGAGAGAGAGAGAGAGAGAGAGAGAGAGAGAGAGAGAGAGAGCAAGAGCTTTGCCCCTCGCCTATAAGCCCACCGTCACTGCCCACGGCCTCTGAAAGAGGCTTCCAGAGATAATCGGATCCGCCCGTGGGCGGTTCATGGAAGTCACGAGTGACGAGAGAGAGAGAGAGAGAGAGAGAGAGAGAGAGAGAGAGAGAGAGAGAGAGAGAGTTCTGGAAGGACACAAGAAAGAAAAAACGCAATCCATAAAGAAACGAAAAAAAGCATTTCTTTCGGATTCTTCACTTTTTGAAAAAAAATTAAACGTGCACACATATACACGAGGATGTCCTTGCCAGAGAGAGAGAGAGAGAGTGAGAGAGAGAGACCACACCACCCTCCAATCTCTCATTGCTCTCATGCTCTTGCTTACAATTGTGACTGCGGGAGAGAGAGACAAACCAAAAAGCTTCGCCCCTCGCCTATAAGCGCACCGCCACCGCCCATCACCTCTGAAAGAGGTTTCCAGAGATAATCGGATCCACCCGTGGGCGGTTCATGGAACGAGAGAGAGAGAGAGAGAGAGAGAGAGAGAGAGAGAGAGAGAGAGAGAGAGAGAAGGACACGAAAAAAAAAACTGCAATCCATAAAGAAACAAAAAAAAGCATCTCTTTCGGATTCTTCAATTTTTGAATTTTTTTTAAACGTGCACACATACGCGGTTCAAAGACCTCGCGAGAGAGAGAGAGAGAGAGAGAGAGAGAGAGAGAGAGAGGGGGTTTTGGAAGGACACAGAAAAGAAAAAACGCAATCCATAAAGAAACGAAAAACAGCATCTCTTTTGGATTCTTCACTTTTTGATTTTTAAAAAAACGTGCACACATATTGGTTCATCTTTCATTTTATTGCTGGGAATCTCCACAGATTCCATCATGCTATGCAGTGAGAGTATTTAAAGCACTATTCAAAAGTTGGATTCGAACTCGTGCAGCAGCATGCAGATTGAGAGTCATTACTCTAACCAGCTCGCACACGGCCCGGTGGAGTTTGAGAGCGGCACTTCACTTTTATTTTATTTTTTAACTTCTCCTACCTAGCTCCTCGCGGCACCAGCTGGCTTGGCTCTTACGCGAGCTGTCAACATTTCCTTCCTCTATTCACCCACCACCTGTGATCTGCCCATCCACCATCACCTGTGATCTACCATGCACTTTTTGATTGTTGTCGTCCTCTCTCTACTCCTCGTATCGACGTGCACTACACTTACCTTTGCTAATTAATCAAAACTAGCATCTTTCTCGATTTCCTCTAATGATGTATTTTCCAAAATATGTACTACATACTATTCATACTTCATATTGGCTCTACTAATGAAAACCCAAAACCAACTAGATACTTTACGGATATTCTCTCCTCCCCCTCTCTCCACATGGGCTACTCTCATCCCCTGTGCCTCGCCCTCACGACTCGTACTACACGCAAGCTCACCTACCACACCGCACACAAAGAGCCCCTTGCATGTGCCTCCACCTCCCTCACCCTAAGCCCCAGCGGTCCTAGTGTGTTCACACACATCACTACCACATGTATATGATAACAAATCCCCCTGGAGTGATGCGGTGAACGAGAGCTGGCACATGAGTAAAGGGAAGTGCCATGCCTCGAGGACATGATCGGTCCACAAAGGGGAGTAAGCTCAAAGCTTTGCGGAAAGCTTCAAGCTTCTCATGAGACAATGCCTTTGTGAAAAGATCCGCAAGGTTGTCCTGTGTTGGCACATAAGCCAATCTGATCTCTCCTGCTGAGAGCCTCTCCCTGACATAGTGGTAATGCACCTCAATGTGCTTTGTACGAGCATGAAAAACTGGGTTCCTCGCAACTGCAATGCGCTCTGACTGTCAGTGTAGATAGTGTTGGCAGTGTCTTGTCCAACATCCAAATCAGTCATAAGGCGTCTGAGCCATACACACTCAACCGTAGTTGTGAAGACTACCCTGTACTCAGCCTCACAACTCGAAGTGGCCACATTAGGTTTCTTCTTTCTCAACCATGATATACATGAACTACCAAGCATGAAACAAAAACCACTTGTGGACACTCGCGTGTCAAAACAACCAGCCCAATCTGAGTCCGAAAAATCATGTAAGTTTGGCGGCAATGATCCCCCCTTGGGATAAAACAAGCCAAGATGTAAAGTGCCACTAAGGTAGCGGAAAATCCTCTTGACAGCCTGCCAATGCTTAGACCCTGGGCTATGCATAAATTTGATGACCTGTGAGACTGCAAATTGAATATCCGGCCTCGTGTCGCATACATAAATGAGGCAACCAACAACAGTTTGGTAAAGAGTGCCATTAGCAGGATCGCCAGCATCATGTAGACTCAACTTCAAACGTGTTTCCATGGGAGTGGCAATAGGTTTGCAATCCTTAAGTCCAAACTTACATAGCAATGTCTCTGAGTAACTTTTCTAACACAAGGCAATACCACCATCACATTGCTTAAACTGTATACCCAAGTAATGATACAACAACCCCAAATCTTTCATCTTGAAAGTAGCATTCAAATCAGCCTTAAATCCAGCAATATGTCTCTCATTTCGTCCAATGATCAGCAAATCATCTACATAAAGAACCACAATGAGAAGTACATCACCCTCACACTTTACATACAATGTGCTTTCTGTTGGACTGTTACGAAAGCCTCGTTTGACCAAATGAGTGTCAGCTTTCTCATACCAAGCACGAGGAGATTGCTTCAACCCATACAAAGCCTTCTTACATCTGCACACTTTGTCCTCTTGTCCTTTTATGACAAAACCGCAAGGCTGAGTTACATAAACTTCCTCAAATATGTCACCATTCAAGAAAGCAATAACAATGTCTGATTGATGTACATCCCAACCAAAATGAGCTGCCATTGCACATAGAAAACGTATAGTAGTCATACGACAAGTGGGAGCAAAAGTCTCTTCATAATCTATGCCTTTTTGTTGTGCATAACCCTTTGCAACAAGTCGAGCCTTATGGCAATCGATCTCACCATCTGGCTTGCGTTTCAACTTGTAAACCCACTTCGTACCAATGGCCTTTTTGCTAGGAGGCAAATCACATAAAGTCCACGTGTCATTTTCTATAAGTGCATCATATTCTGATTGCATGGCAGCCATCCAATTTTCTGAATTCTGTGCTTTATCAAAAGACAGAGGCTCCTCAACATCATGTAAGCTAGACACAACCAAAGCATAACAATCTGATGCATAAGATGCATGGCGAGAGCCTGAACGAGTACGACTAGACAAAGGTGCATCCAATTTACTGTCACGCAAAGTGTGCACTAGCCATTTTGGCATACCTCTAGCCTGCTCATTTTCAGCCCTTTCCTCATCAAGTACATCATGTACATCTGCATCAGTAATAGGCTGATCTGTAACATTTTCAGAAACCCCCATAGGTTGTACTTTTGCCTCATTGGAACTTACATTCGTATTTCCACCACTAAAAAGAGGCAACAAAGTGTCATAAATGTCCTGTGAGCTTACATTATTGTCTCTAGTACATGACAGCAAGGGCTGAACAGAATCTTCCACAAACACTACATCCGGTGAAACCAGAATACGTTTTGTTTACGGATGATCCAACCTGTAACCTTTGCTTTCAGCACTATAACCAACAAAAATACATTTGATAGCCTTATCATCCAATTTTTTGCGTTGTGTTTGTGGCACCAAAGCAAATGCCAAACAACCAAAAACATGCACGTGCTCAATAGAAGGCTTTCTATCATGCCATGCTTCATATGGAGTAATAGACTGCAAAGCTTTCGTAGGACACCTGTTTAGTACATAAGTGGCACACATGATGGCCTCAAGCCAAAAAGAATGCGGCAAAGCTTGACTTTTGACCATACATCGTGCCATTTCCATAAGTGACCTACTTTTCCTCTCAGCAACATCATTTTGCCGAGGTGTATAAGGAGTGTATAAGGCACTGTACATTGGTGTTTTATCCCACGATTAGCCAGAAATGCATTGAATTCATGAGACATATACTCCCCCCCTCGATCGGAACGGAGGGTGCCCATAGTACATTCCGAGACATATTCAGCCATAGCCAGAAATTGTTTGAAGCACATAAAAACTTCAAACTTCGCTTTAAGCGGAAATACCCATGCATACCTGGAGTAATCATCAATGAAAGTCATGAAGTATAGGTAATTGCCCAAGGACGGAGTTTGCATGGGCCCACAAACATCACTATGCACAAGCTGCAAGCTGCATGTGGCCCGAACTGAACCATCCTTTGGAAACTTAGAACGCTGCATTTTACCGAGAATACAGCCTTCACAAACATGTTTGACAGGTACCTCAAGAGGCGGCAAAGAAGCAACCATATTAGATTTCTGCAGCAAACTGGCAAAATTCAGATGACCAAAACATGCATGCCAAAGTTTTGCATCAGAAATAGCCCTTGAATCTGCAACAACATTTGCAAAATTTTATCCACACTTGTCATACAAAGTGAGCTTATACAACAGCCCCCGGCACAAAAGGCCAGATGCAACAATTTCATCACCAAAACTGAGATCATGAACTGTACATCTGTCATCCACAAATTTGACTACAAGTCCAAGTCTAGCAAGTGCGGATATAGACAAGAGATTCTTCTTGATCCCAGGTACATAAAGCGCATCAACAAGTGTGAAGGAACTGCCATTTGCAGCAGTGAGCACAATCTCTCCAACACCCTGAACCAGCCTAAGAGGCATTGTTGGCACAAGTGACTGAATTCCCATGAGGGACAAACTCGAGAGAGGTAAACAATTCACAATGTGAGGTAATGTGCTTTGTAGCACCACTGTCGAAATACCACAGGTGAATCTGCAGCAACTGACAAGCATGCATCATGGACAACAGGATTGTAAGTGCACTCTGCGCTAAAAGCCCATTTTGCATCAACATCAACAACACAATCTCCTTTCACAGAAGACTCAACAATGGCTGCTTTTGTAGTGGAACCAGCATTTGCAGCGGAACCACCCTCTTTCTTCTTAGCCTCTTTGGCCTTCAACTTAGGACACGACTTGATCAAGTGATCATTACCTTTATAATAATGGCAACGCATTTTCTTTTTGCCCTTATCACTAAAATTGCCAGACGATGTGCTGCCAGCAGAAGCATTGGGAACAAAAGTTTTGCCACTCGCCGCAGAACCATAAGAAGTGGCTGCATTGTTGTTACCACCCTTTCTTTGAGAAGCAATAAAAGCATGTTCAACTGCACGATGCCTAGTCCTGTTTTTTTTGGAAAGTGACTCTTGCAATAGCAACGTGCATAATACATCAAACTTGACAACTTCAAGATTTCCTTGGGTCATAAGTCTCCAAGTACTAATATTGATCACCTATATTGTGAGCAACCGTACACATTCCAATATGGTCTATGCATGGCATAATAACTACAACAATGCTATGAATCTCTCATTGCAATTATTATTATAATGATTATTTATATGTCCACTTTGATTTGTAAACAACAAGACACATCTAATTTCAATTGCTACAAAAAACAAAAGAAAGCAATAAAATATAGGATTGGTCATTTCATGCACTAATAATCTATCGTAATACATAATGCACTCTCTGTATAAACATGCATGAACTAATGCAAATAAATCTTCAATATAATCACTCAATTGATTGTAGCTCCCCCATGCAACCGATTCAATATATAAAAGCTATTTTAACCCAATTAAGGATTATAGCTCTTATATTATAGAGTGACAAGTGTAAATCAACTCAAATGCAAGACTTCAAGGATCTGAATATGCCCACTATATTAGTACAGGACATCCGACCCTTGACTATCGACTCATCATTTACATATGCTCATCTTCTAAAACCAATTATAGCCCTCATTTGGACCAATGGCTTCTTCGTAATGAGCATGACTCTCCAAGTTTTCAGTTGTTTTGGTTTCGTACCCTTATATCGGTAAATGAATTGAAATTTTTAGAAGTGGTTATCGAATTAAGAATCACGTTCGGCCCAAAAAAAAGGACCTGTGACTTTGTAACCTTAGGTCAATTCACAAGAAGATGACTATACCCGGCACTCGGATACACTCCCCAAGGATTTTTTCCCTCGATCTATCTCTATCTCTCTTTCTCTCTATCTCTACCTCTATCTATCTCTTTCTCTCTTTCTCTCCTCCCTTCTCTATCTCTATCCCTTTTTCTCTCCCTCTCTCTCTCTCTCTCTCTCTCTCTCTCTCTCTCTCTCTCTCTCTTTCCATGTATCTCTCATTTGCAAACAAATCTAATACGAAGACATTCTAACAAATCTAACATTTGCAAACAAATCTAACAAATCTACCACGCACGAAGAGATTTCATCTACGTCACAATGCAACATATACCAAATAAACACGGTATGTCTCTCTATCTCTACCTTTCTCATTCCCTCTTTTCATTTATGCATGTGTGTGTGATTACCTCAGGTTGTAGCACGGTTGCCTGTAGCTTCCAAGGACGAGCATGGTAAACCCCCTTTTCATTTATGCATGTGTGTGTGTGTGTGTGTGTTTGCGTGCGTGTTTCTATGTGTGTTTGTGGAGTAGAATATAAGAGGGAAATGGGGGGGGAGGGGGGGACGGTGTTTTGTGATTACCTTAGGTTGTAGCACGGTTGCCTGTAGCTTCCAAGGACGAGCATGGTAAACCCCCTTTGATGAAGTCGCCGAAAGGAAATCGAATCTTCTCTTGACTCGAACATGCGTATGTATCTGTGTGCGTGTGTGCGTGTGTTGTTGTGTTTGTGGGAGGGAGAAGGTGGAGAGAGATGGACTACGGAGAGAGGGTGTGGGAGGTGGAGAGGTGGGGAAGGAGCTTGAAGATGTAGCGATGATGGAGAGGAAGGAGGGTAGGGTATGCCACATACGTGGCAGACTCTGTCCTTCTTCCTTTTTTAGGCACCAAGTTTTACCGTGGATATTTCTGCGACCATTACTGCAGGTATTACCACACTTATTTTCGCGTAACGTCATTTCAAACGGATACAAGCATATCCGAGGTTGCAGGGGACCGGGGGGGGGGGTACAAACCACCCCCGCTACTCTAAGATATCAATTATCTCATTTCTTAGCCTTTGGAGTTTTTTAATGAAGATTTTTATTAGTACTACTATTAGATATTTTTTTATTGCATTTTTTAAGTCCACTTTTATTTAAAAATAAATGTAGCACTCATTGCACTTTATTCTCTTTGGATTTAACGTCATTTCTTTTTCCTTTAAACTTATAACCTTTTTTTAAAATAAAGGGTACATATGACTAAATAAAAAATTTATCGTGTGTGCAGGACATCGTCTGGGATGATCGTGGCCCCCTTGGAGGCCCTGGGCGCAATCGATGGCTCAAGGAAAAACTCCCTTGTCCTTGCGCCAAGTGCAAAAGGGCAATCCCTCGCTTGAGGTGCATTGCATTGGAGCACCTGGAGAACGAAGGGCTTTGGCATCCTCAAAAAAGTGCTTGGAGAGATGAGAGTGCCACTCACCCATTGCTTGAGGAGGTGCCCCATTGATCTGTGTTCAATGGTGGTGCACCGGCCTGCAAGACCAAATGGTAGAGGCAAGAGCTATTGGACGATTTGGGTGCACTGCATGGTGATCCTCCCATTAGCTCCACTTTGATAGCTCCTATGGCGTCTCAGTCGCACTTTGAGGTAGAGTATGAGCATATATTTGACATGTGTGATGAGTTACTGGCTCATGAATGCGATGTGTGCGAGGAGTATTGACAGCCATGCACTCAAAGGGCAGCGGCAACGAAGGATAGATTGATGGTGAGTGCCCGAACACCTCTTTACGACGGTGCACAGTACTCGGTGCTCCGGGCATCGTTGGAAGTCCTCAACTTGCAAGCAAAATTCAGTTGGAGCAATGCAAGCATTCATGCACTCCTTGGGTAAGTTTGAAATATGGCTTTCTATATACCATTCACTCGCTTTATGGTGCCGCCTCTTTGCAATTGTACTAATACGCTTGTTTGTTGTAGTTTGATGGGAAACTGTTGCCAAAAGATCACCACATGCCTCCAAATCGTCGCCGAGCTAGATCGTATTATGTCACTACATTGGAATGGAGTATGAGCGCATCCATGCGTGCGTCAATGATTTCATGCTATAACGCAATGCACACGCACATGCTACCTCATGTACCGTGTGCGGGGAAGCACAATACAAGACCGAAGTGAACGGGATGCACCTACCCCGCAAGGTATTGAGACATTTTTAATTAATTCCTTCATTCAATACATGTTTAAAAGCAGGTCTACTGTGGAGCTTTTCCTGTGGCACGCCAATTAGTGCTCAAATGATGAAATGATGTGTGTCCCTACCAATTCACCTACATGGAGGCACATCAAAACTCAATGGCCAGAGTTTGGGTTGGAGCCTCAACACTTGAGGCTTGGGTTAGCAAGTGATGGTGTCAACCCCTTCGGCATTAAGTCTACTTCATGGAGTACTTGGCCTGGGGTGATCTTCAACTACAATATTCCATCATGGGAGACAACCAAAAAGGGCAATATACTTCTTTCCTTGCTCGTGCCAGAGAAGTGAAAAGTGTCAAATATTGACGTCTACCTTGAGCCCCTCATCGAGGAGTTGGAGAAGTTATGGCCGGAGAGGCATTCCTGTTGTAGATGTCTCACTTGCAAAGGGCTTGGAGAGAAGCCATTGTGAGGGGAATCCTTATGTGGACTATGCACGACTATCCTGGGCTTGGAGAGATTTTTGGTATCTCCATTTTCCTCTCTGTCTCTCTCTCTCTCTCCCCCTTTAGTTTTGTCTCTCTCTAATGATATGATATGTATGCAGGGTTGTCCACATCGGGTCACAATGCATGTCCTACTTGCGGGCCATCATTGGTGACAGAGAGGCCCGATGCCTTGTGCAAGGCAATCTATCCAAACAACCATCGTTTCTTACCCCAAGGGCATAGCAAGCATAAGATGGCCCCAACAAATGGGAAGACCCCTCTAAAGCTCACGATGGCAGATTGGGCAACCATTTGGGAAGAGCACTACAACAACAATCCGGCTCCATGTCGTCCACCAAAAGGTATGTCAAGGTATTCCATATTTTTAAGACTTCCATATTGGAAGGAATTAAAAATACAACACCTCTTGGATCCCATGCACACATTTAAGAATGTAGCCCAAACACTATGGGACCACATTATTGGCAAGGACTCTTTGGGTGCGAGGTAGGATTTGAGGCTTTTGAAACATTCTGCTACTCCATGTCGTGCCCCCAATGGAAAGAGTTTGCTTCCTAACGCACCATGGATGCTAGCCAAAGAAGAATTAGACAATGTGAAGGGTACCATTGCAACTTCTATTCACACAACAATAGGATACGTGAGGTCGCTAAAGGGAGATTTCACAAAGCGAAGAAGGATAGAAGCGTTCAATTGTATGGGTTGAAGTCCCATGATTGGCACAAGTTGCTTCAAGTAATGTCCCTCTCCCTATTCTATATATAGTTTGTGTGTATGACTTTCTCTCACTTTTCCTTCCCCTAATTTACATTGTAGTTCATTTTGCTGATAAGTATGTGTATATGTCGGGACAAGAAAGTCAAGGATGCTATTTTCAAACTTGGAGAGCTAGTAAGGTACACCACAAGACTCCACTCAACTACACTTTTTTTATGTACACAATAATCTCAACTAGCGCTTAGTGTATCCTTATCTATTTTCTTGCAGATTTGTGAGCTCCAAGGAAATTGAAATAGATGTTATCCATGTTGCTCAAACACTTGCAATAAAAACTGTATGTGCTATTGAGGATGCATTTCCTCGATTGGTCCTTCTTAGTCAAATCCACCTCTTGGTTCACGTGGAGGAGATCGCTATACGTGGAGTAGTGCATCCATGATGGATGTTCTTCTTAGAGAGGTTTTTAAAGACTCTCAAAGATTCTGTGCGGCTACGGTCTCAACCAGAGGCATGTATGGCCGAAGGGTGGATCGTACAAGACGCATGCATTTGTTTACATCTTAGAGTATTTGGCACAAGTTGATCCTTCAATGCCTCGCATGTAGTCAAACGAGGAAGATGCAAGGATGACTTCACACTTGCCATGTCATGCCAAGGGCAATGCCCGGTGGTCAAGGACCAGGCCCAAGGGGTCGGCTGCGAGTGTGGATAGGGAATGAGGCCCAGGGGGACTATTTAAAGGGAGGTTGGGAGGTTCATTCCAGGCAGTTCCACCCAAGGCATCACATTGGTATCAGGGCCAGGGGAGGAGAGAGCTATGGAGGAGGGGGAAACCAGGTTTTGAAGCCTTTGCATGGTGATGCATGGAGCATGCATGGTCTTCAAGCACCATCATGGTGTGGGCATGATCCCTTAGGTGGGGCTTTGAAGTGGGTAGCCAAAGGCAGACGACCGCAGGAGCGATCGCTTGCACAGAGTGGGGCTCAAAATCGGCTGTGGGAGATGACCCTAACATAAGCAAGAGCCACAGCGTGACCTGCATGGCTTGGGGTTGGGATTGCTCCAAAGAGGATCACCAGGCCGGGCTTAGCAATTCTCGTTTCTTCATCCCTATCATGCACGCAGCAGAGCGGCCCTTACGAGCGCAGCTTACATCTCTGTGTTGCCACCAGCCAGTCTGCCATTGTTGTGTCCTTGAGTTCATACTTTTGAACATAGGGCGCCCTAAATTGGGCACCCTCCCCAAACAAGGGTGGTTTCCCGTGTGTTTTGGAGCTCTGGCAAGGCCGGGCAAGAGCAGGAAGGTTTGCACTAGCTGCTCTGGCAAGGCCGGGCAGGAGTAGCAAGGTTTGCACTAGCTCATGGAATCAAAATTTTTTATTTTCCAAGAATGAAAATATTAATTTTTTTTCTATACACGGCATGTAACGCGTTGGCATATACACACTTGTGCAAGGCATGGTGGGAGAAATTCAGACAAAGTTGTAGGATCGGCGAGGTGCTGCTAACCAAAGTCAAGGTGTCATAAGACAAGAGTAAATGACAACAAATTGCGCTATAAGGTGCTAGATTGACGCCATACGATGGGCCACAACACGTTGGTTATTCTTGATTATGGAGCATATACTCAAGTATTGTTTACCAAAGGACAACCTTAGTTGGTCGACAAGGTCGTAGGTACGCATATTTATTTCAAGCTAACTTAATTTTAAGTTTTTTTTCACAGAAACATTCTTTACAATTAAGAAAGACAGTACGACTCTTTTCTACCTCTCTTAAGAATGTTTATAGTTGTGAACAAGGAGCAACACTCCGTTTGAAGATGCTCATGGGCACGGTTTGTGTACCCAACTAGAGCATTGAAGTTTTCATAACACTTCCAATCTGGTTGCACATTGGGCAAGGCCCTCTGCAGCTGGCAATAGAGCATCATCTACTGATCCAAGCAACAATATCTCGCAAACAATTTCTTGATTTTCTTCTTGATTTCAGCTCATTTGCTTATTCAGACTCCTTTTTAGCTCATTTGCTTCCGCTATAACACTACATAATCTGTCAAGGACAAGGTAAGTAATTGATTTCTTCAAACATTTTTTATGTTATCCACAGGCAATGTGCCGTGTTTAAAGTTACCATAGTATGGTCACGCTCACATACAAGGTCAGTGGGTCACGATGTGACTTTTGATACCTCTCTCTATTCGCCTATAGGATACGCTACACCTTTCTCTAAGAGGGTGTGTAGTTGTACGCTTATAGGATAAGCTACGACATAGACATGGTCTGCACGGGATCATATGCACGGGGCATAAAAACACATTCGACTAAGGGGATTTCCTCAGCCCAGCATTCTCTCTCTCTCTCTCTCTCTCTCTCATATTTGACCTCCGAGGACGATAATAAAATCTATCTATCTCTCTTTCCAACTTCCATGCAGAAACGGTGAAACTAGATATGATTTTATTGAAATATTTTTATGATATTATCGAAATCTTTCTATGATAATACGGTAACAGGAAGGGCTACGAGCTAACAGGAAGGGCTACAAGACAACAGGAAGAGCTAAAATCCATCTATTACCACCTATTTGGGCATGGCTAGGAGCCACCTGTTGGTAAGTGGACAAGCAAGAGTGTTTCCATTAGTGATTTCTTGGACATTGTTTTTGCACTACACACTTTACTGTGTGACAATCAAGTTAAGTTTTTGAACGTCTTAAACTTGTCTGGGCTTTTCTCTACCAAGGTGTATGGATGAAGCCAACATTTTGACAGCACAGCTGTTCACAAAAAACCACGATTATGGCCTTTTGGGTCTCCAATTTCAGTGAAGCTCCTATTCACACTAAGAGTGTCTATGTGAGAACAATTTCGGGGTAAGACCCAGCTCATAATTAATAAATCACTTAGTAAGGGTTGATGGTCAATTCTTGGAACCTTCGCACTTCAACTTCCAACGGAATGTTATTCCACAAGCAAACCCAAGGGGGGTTCTGGACATAGGCCAAGGGTCGGCTGCTCGTTCAACAGTTTTCCTGCAAAGTTTAACGAAGAGGTTGTGATTGAAAAGGCAACATCCAAGGTTACATGTGCAATACAACTTGCATCTCACTAATTTTCAGTTAGTGTTCTTAGGCCTTTTTAGGCAGGAAATTTGGGCAAGGTCCTTTCTCTACGAATAAGTGAACACTATGTTCACCCTCCAGGTACGCATTTGATTGGTTTTATGTTTTTGTTTCCTTTCCAAGTAGGATGCATAAACTTTTATGTTTTCATCCATTTTTGCTCTTCAGCAAGATGATAAGGTCATGTAAGAGCCAAGCAATTTGGGCTGTGGTGTCCAAAATAAGTTTCTGCCTAATGCAGTTATATACCCACTTGTAGGGTTTATTTGGCACATGTTGTCACATGGGATGCAACATGGTCTAGGAACTCAAGGAGTTCGGTTTAACCAGTGTGGAGTTTGGATAATGAGGGTCTCTCTCACGCACGTTGCATGCGTGTTTAAAGTTACCTCCACACCTAAGTACATCGCGTACTTGAAGGACGTTTTTTAGACATCCTTACCTGAGATATATTCCACATGTGGAGAATATGAGTCTTTGGGACAGACACTGGTGCCACTACTTTAATTATGTGTCGCGATAATGTCCTTAGGTGCTGGTCACATCTGTTTTCTAGACCATTTTCAGCATGACGTATCAGGAGCAATTTCAATGGCAAAAAATTGTCAGATACTTAGAATGACTTGTTCAGGTACAAGTGCTACTAAAACAACATTACAGATGGCTGTTTATACACATAGTAAGGCTATGAGTTGCTAATGAAAAAGTTTCATTGTTTGTACCGCAAAGTGACTTCGGTTTCACCTTCTATTATGGTTCAAATGTTTCAACAAGGCTTGCAAAAGATTGCAATAGAAAGTATTTGGTTTCTTTTTACAACTATTTACACTCTTCTTTAATGTGTGCTAGGAGCATCACATTTGCCATAAGTATTGGCCACGATGATCATGGATATACATGTCCATATTTTCTTTTTGCTAAATGCATGCACACTAGGTGTTATGGGCCCTGGTGTTTAGCAACGATTGATTTGGAGCGGCATGCATATTCACCGCATTAGTTGCTTATGAAGCATTTTGCACTCTATGTGCAGTATCTCTATATATGAGATTACTTTTGAGTCTACCAATCACCAATAGATGTCATGGCTCGGTTTGGGTACTTGTGGATTTTTAACGTTAACCAAGATGGTTATTTAGGACATTGTTGTTTGCTCAGCAGTGTTGTATGTTACTGTGATCCCTATTTACCAGTCATCTGGGACGACTATCTATAAACCGTGGGGAAAAACACATCTCAATATTATCAAAATCCAAAGAGGATAGGCAGATTACAAGTTACAAGTGTACTTTTGTGCTCAAGGATATGCAAAGTGCATACATTAATACTAAGCAATCCATTTAGCAACAATATATCACTCTAGTTGGTGTTGCTTACAATAAGGTAAAGCATTTTCGTGACTCACTTTAGTCCCTTCATGTTTAAGTCCGGTTCTCAACCTTGAACACTAGTTATGGTGGGGTTGTTTACGGAAGAAATTTGCGAACAAGTCAAAGGACTTAAACTTGGCTGATAAGTTATGTTAGCAAGTTACTTTCATAAAAAGTGAAAAGCGATACTCTTTGGGGTACATCTTTGTTGTGATAACTCATTTAGCATGCTCATGTGCGTTCTAAATGGACTCTACACACTATGATTGGATACGAACTGGTACCACACGATGGTTACAAATGGACAGCAATGTGAAAAATCAAGATGTTACTCTTGGTTTCATTGAACCTCCTACCGAATCGTGTTCCGGTCAAGAAAACAGCTGGATCCCTAAAGGAAGCCACTATGGAAAACATTAGTATATCATCACTCTTGTTTTTGAGGACGAAAATGCTTCTCCAAGGGAGGAGTAATTTCATGCCAAGGGCAATATCCAGTGGTCAAGGACCACGCCCAAGGGGCCGGCTGCAAGTGTGGGCATGCATTGGAGGTTGTCTCTTGGTTGGATTTGCATCACAAAGCCAAGAGTTGTTGGTGTAGGCCTCCCTTCTCACAAGCTTGGAGTAGATGATGAGCTTTCCATTAAAGCTTGAGAAGGAGACAGTCTTCTTTAATTCACACATGAGATTCTGTGAGTGTGTGTTTGATAATCCTTGCAAAAATCAGCCCCTTCTCTCTCTCTCTCTCTCTCTCTCTCTTGGTCGACCCCTCTTGCTGTTTGCTCGTGCTGGCATCCTATTGGCCCCTGCAAAGCTTAGCCAATGACAATTAAGAAGCATAAGTGATAGCCTTGTGACATGTGTCCCCCTTTCTCCTTTTGTGAGAGATTTAGGTATTTCAATAATGCAATTAAACTCTCATTGGACCTCTTAGTCTTCTGGCCCCCCAATAGGAATTAAGCAAGCCATTGGGCTGTTGAATACTCATTGGACCCCTATTTTCCCTGCTTTGGATCCCTACTATGACCGGTCTGCCAGCCTAATCAATATTCTAGCTTTTCCTCCCTTGGTACTTCCCCGTATTATATGATCAGTTTAACATGAGAAAATCATTTAGGAGAACTAGATATTAGTTATTATGACATAGTCCTTTGCATCGCTTGCAAGGAATTGCTTCATGATGGGAACTCGTAGAGTTTTCCATGTCTTTGGGGCTTTGCCATTGCCACGAAGGCTAGCCCACCATTGACAAGCTGATTTTTGGAGGTGCATAGCTACATGGAGTAGCTTGGAGGACTCTGTGAAGCCCTCCTCTCCAAAGGCCGCATCAAATTGCTGGATGAAGATCAACACTTTGTTGGTAGCACCATTAAAGGCGCCATCATAGGTGAGAAAAGTGAAACTCTTTCCTCCCTCCTTGAAATCCTTTAGCTTTTGTGACCTTCGCCATGCAGGGTATGATTTGGGATGTCCTTCACTCTTGTATTATCTAGGAGAATAGCCATAGCTTTCATCAGAAGAGGAGGAAGGTGAAGATGAAGGAGAAGTGGGTGGCCTCTTTCTTGCCCTTTTCTTCCTTTGTTTTCTCTCTTCCCTTTTGGAGTGACGAGGAGAAGGACTGTGTGTTGATCTTTTCCTCTTGGGACACTACAAGAGCCTACTTGAATTCCGACGTCAAATTACCGCCGTCAATGGCGGGCGTCGGTATATGTGTAGGTAAATATAGAGGGAGATCAACTTTTTAAAAATTTTAATTTTTAAATTTTCCACGCATGTCCCGGCAGCTATTCCGATGCTTGTACTGATGTCCTTTTCGACGTCTCTATTGGCGCCTGTACCGACGGACCTTGCAAAAAATAGAACCGCGGGTCTTTCCCTGCATATTTCCCTCATTTTTTGCCTCTTCTCTTGCCCTCCTCCTCCTCACCTACTGTAGATCTGTTGCCCAATGAGTTGCCGGAGGTGAGATTCTTGCTTGTGCACTACTCCCCAGCATCAAGGTGAGATTCTTTTGAAGTTTGCTTGTAGGTTGTGTATATGTGTGTCTAACATAGTGTGTGTGTGTGTGTGTGCATCTTTGCAGGTTTGAAGACGTTTTTAAGACCCTTTCTTGCTCAAATAGGCCGCATGTGAGTGCTCGAAAGTTTTATGCATTTTTATTTATTTAAAACTATATTGTATATTGATAAAATAAAATTTCACTCATTAGGCTTTCAATGCTTTAAATTTTTATGCAATTTTGTTTTGAAATTATACTTTGGGGTAATTTTGTTTTGAAATTATGCTATGGAAAAATTTTGTTTTGAAATTATGCTTTGGAGAAATTTTGTTTCAAAATTATGCTATGGGAAAATTTTCTTTTGAAATTATGCTTTGGAGAAATTTTGTTTTGAAATTACGCTACCATCTCATCATCATCATCATGCGATTGATGAGGGTTAAGCTATAGGTTTTCGTTAGGTTCAGGTCTAGGTTATAGGTTAGGTTAGGGTATAGATTATATGTTAGATTATAGGTTATATGTTAGGCTAGGTTAGGCTATAGGTTAGGTTAGATTAGGTTTAGGTTATAGGTTAGGTTAGGTTATATGTTAGGTTAGAGCTAGCGACAAATAGTGAAAAAAACGCAAACGAACTTTGAATATGACTCGTGTACTTCAAAAAACACGAACGGACTTTGGTTAGGTTAGGTTATTTTATAGGTTAGGTTAGATTAGCTTATAAGTTAGGGTTATGTGATAGATTAGGTTAGGTTAGGGTATAGGTTATATATTAGGTTATAGGTTATACGTTAAGCTAAGTTAGGTTATAGGTTAGGTTAGATTAGGTTTAGGTTATAGGTTAGGTTAGAGCTTGCGGCAAATAGTGAAAAAACGCAAACGAACTTCAAAAATGACTCGTGTACTTCAAAAAATGTGAACGGACTTTGGTTAGGTTAGGTTTAGGTTTTAAGTTAGGTTATAGGTTAGGTTATGTTATAGGCTAAGTTAGATTATCTTATAGGTTCGGTTTAGGTTCTAGATTAGGTTAGGTTACAGGCTAGGTTAGAGCTAGCGAAAAATAATCGAAAAAATGCAAATGAACTTTGAAAGTGTGTATTTCAAAAAATGTAAACGAAGTTTAGTTAGGGTAGGTTATTGGTTGAGTTTATGTTATAGGTTAGGTTTAGGTTATAAGTTAGGTTAGGTTATAGGTTATAGGATAGGTTATAAGCTATATTAGGTTAGGTTTAGGTTATAGGTTGTGCTAAAAGGTTAGGTTAGGTTAGGTTGTACGTAAAAGGTTAGGTTATATGTTAGGTCAGGTTTAGGTCCAGTGAAATTTTGGTTATGTTAAGTTATATGTTAGGTCAGGTTATAGGTTAGGTTTAGGTTATAGGTTTTAAAAGCGCAATTGGACTTCAAAAGCGCACACAAACTTCAAAAACAATAATATATAGTCATTGACCAATAAATACGAGATTATTACCCGATGGTCCTAATCTTTGTGCACCTGTAGACCGAGGTGTGCAGGGATCGGACATAGATAGAGAATGTGAGGTTGTTAGAGCTAGCGACAAATAGTTGAAAAAAGGCAAACGGACTTCGGAAATGACTTGTGCACTTCAAAATGCAAACATACATTGATAAACGAAGTAAAATAATGCAATCTGAATTCAAAAGCGCACACAAACTTCAAAAACCCTAATATATAGTCATTGACCAATAAAAACGAGATTATTACCCTGTGGTCCTAATCTTCGTGCACCTCTAGACGGAGGTGTGTGGGGATCGGGCCTGGCTAGAGAATGCAAGCTTTCGTTATGTAGTTAGTAGTGTGTAGTTATAACAAGAGTGTTTTAATTATTTGTTGCATCATTGGTAGATAAAATATGGATGATAGGATGGCGTATCCTTGTGCGCATTGCAGGCATAAGATCTTTCAAAAATAAAAAAATTATGACCAACACATGCGCAATCACGGTCTCTTTCTGATAGAGAAACTACAAGACCTGTGTCATCGATCTCATGGTCTAGAGACAATAGATCAAACTTCGCAAGTAGATATTGCTCCAGCTTTATCCCAAAGAAGATGATTTTCAAACAAACATCCATCGACTGAGTCCTCCCAACCAATACCTGATGTAGCATTTCAAGGAGTTTAGATGGAGCAGATGTTAAACGCGTTCTTTGACATGGATCCCATCATTGAAACATAGAAGATGACATCATTCAAGGCAATACTGCCAACCAACCTCAGCCATCCCATCCATATCGATGGCATGATTGCAACGATAAAGAGGGCAAGATGATGCAGACTCTTGCACGCATGCCGCTTTACAATGGTGCAAAAATCTCAGTTCTTTGTAGCGCTTTGGTAATGCTTAATTTGCAGTCTATCTATGGGTGGTCTGACACCTCCGTCACAGAGCTTTTCAGATAAATACATTGTATCCTAAGCATGATAAAGTATAAGCTATAGCTCAATAATTTGATCAAGGGACTGACGTGTTCATGTAAAGACAGGTTTCTCAATGAGCAAATCTTGCCAGGAGGGAATCACATGTCCCCTACCCTTCCAGCCGCTAAAAATCTTCTTACTAATTTGGGCTTGGATTATCAGAAAATACATGCATGTCCTAATGATTGTATACTTTTTCACAATGAGTATGCAAATTTGGAACAATGTCCCAATTGTGAATCAAACAGTTATAGAGAGGACACACAAGGAAAATTTATCCCTGCAAAGGTCCTTCGACACTTTCCTATCATTCCAAGAATAAAGATCATGTTGAGGTGCAAGTCTATAGCCACTTTGATGACATGGCACTCAAATCCTAGATCGACAGATGATGTGATGCGGGTACCTGTTGACTCTCGTGCATGGAAGCACATAGAGAAAATTTGGACTACATTTAAGAATGAGCCTTGATGTATCCACTTTGGTCTGGCAATGGACGGAGTAAACCCATTCGGATTACGGAGCTTGTCATGGAGCACGTGGCCTATTTGTTTGGTTAGTTATAATCTTCCACCATGGCTAGCTATCAAGTAGGGCCATCTTTTGTTTTCCTCACTGATCGTCCCACAAAAGTATAAAGCAAAGAACATGGACGTCTATCAAGCACCACTTATATAAGATCTCCATATCTTGTGGACAGGAATTGATGTGGTTGCTATGTCCCAACCAATCGAATGACGGCATGTACATGTGCAAGGCATTCTCATGTGGACCATGCACAATTGGCCAGGCTTCGATGAGTGTTCATGTAAGTTCCTTTGAAACCCTCACACACATGTTATTTCTGGCTATGCCAACACTTTTATATTTTAAATTTGTGCTTTTTTAGGCTTGAGTTACTCGGGCAATCATGCATGCCCAAAACGTGGTCCTCGAATTGGCTTCCACCACTCTGAGCATTTGAGCGAGACAGTTTATGAGGAGCATGGTAGATTTTTGCCTGAAGGACATGAGTTACGTGGACCAAACATATGCAAACATGACATGCATCCACTAAAAGTGAGCGATTGGAAAAACACATCTTATTCCTGGCTATGCGAGCGCTTTTATATTTTGAATTTGTGCTTTTTTAGGCTTGAGTTACTCGGGCAATCATGCATGCCCAAAATGTGGTCCTTGACTTGGCTTCCGCATCTCTGAGCATTTGAGCAAGACAGTTTATGAGGAGGAGCATGGTAGATTTTTCCTGAAGGACATGAGATACGTGGACCAAACATATGCAAACATGACACGCATCCACTGAAAGTGAGCGATTGGAAAAACATGTGGCGAAACAGGGGAGATTTCATGCCACCTGGAACGAAAAGACTTTCTATTTTCCATGAACTCCCGTATTGGAGTGACCTACTGATTAATCATATACTCAACCCAATGCACATCTTCAAGAATGTGGGGGAGATCATATGGAAAACCATCACTAAAAAAAGGGAGAGCAAGGCCCAAAGAGACGACATGCAGGCTGTGGTTCAAATGCCAAAGATGTGGCTTCGACTTAAACCCAATGGAAATTTTTCTATACCTTCATTCAAGACTCCCACTGGGTGCATGCGATGTTTGAAAATGGCTTTTACGAGAGATGAAAATCTTAGTGGTCTTAAGTCCCACGATTGACACAAATTTTTATAGATTATCTTACAAATTTCCATAAAGGATTGTTTGAAAAATGACATTAGAAGAACAATCTACAAAATTAGTGAGTTGGTACGCAAGATCAATACAAAAAGAGATAAGAGAAGACAACATCGATGCAACACGCTTAAATGCTATTAAAGCAGTGTGCATGGTGGAGAAGTACTTTCCAACAAACATTCTTACCATCCAAATTCATGTACTTGTGCATTTGGTCGATGAAGTTGCAGTTATTGGGGTAGTCCATAGTAGGTGGATGTTCTTCTTGGAGAGATTTATGACGACTTTAAAGGGGTTCGTTCATCAAAGGGCTTGCCCCAAGTGTAGCATGGCTGAAGGATGGCCTCTACAAGAGTCTTTTGTCCTCATCAGTGAATTTTTTGTCTCAATTGATCTAGAGATGCCCCGAATGTAGACTACTAAGGTTAGCGTCAAGGTGATAGGGGACGAGCCACAAGGACAAGGCATCATTAGGAAAGTGGACATCACAATGCGAGAAAAGGTTATGAGATTCTGCCTTCTCAATTCAGACATCATGCAAAAGTGGCTAGAGAGGTACGAAGCAAAGGTGAAAAGGTGAAAAGCAACAACGCTTGATAGATTGCCTGCAATTCAAGCGTAACCGTGCCACTAGAAACCTTCCTTTTCTAGATCATCTTTAGAAATTGCTTAACTTTCCAACTAGGCGGTGGTTAGATGCGACAATCTCAGAGGCAAAGAGGAACGGAGTGTTGATTATTGAAGAGGAAGAGGAGATGCCAAGGGCTTGCGATTGGCATGTATATCTTCACAACTTCTTTTTCGAGCTCCACATGATAACATTACTTTAATAACTTTAAGTATGTTTCAATTTTGTGGCTGCAGTATCACAAACATGGAGCTTTGTGGTTGCATGGGAAACACTTCAGAGTGCAACGGATTGACGAACAAAGGGTCACTTTCGACAGTGGTGTTAGGGAAAGCTTCATCCAAGAAAGTAGGAGTAGTGCCAGGGATGAGAACAAAGAGACTAGCCAACTTGAATACTTTGGCTACATCTAAGACATCTTGAAGATTAGCTTTAGAAAGTTTGATCTTTTTATCTTTGATGTCAAGTGGTTCAAAGTTATTAACAACGGCCCTAATGCAATTGTGCGCAAAGACAAGAGTGGATTGATTCAAGTGAACTCTAGGCAGGTGTGGACAGATGTGCGGGATACATTGGTACTCCTGCAGCATTGTGAACAAGGTGTGTTCACACTAGATCCACTATGGAGAGAAAATGAAGAAAATGATCTGTCAAAACCGCGCTAGATCTATGTTGTTCAAGTTGCTCCATGGAGCAAGCAAGAGTGTGAAGGATTGGATGTTGAGGTCAGAGAGGTGATTCATGAACAAAGTATAGGGCTGACGGATGATATAAGTTTGAATGTTGAGCTAGAGATCGTGGTGAGCATATGCCTGAACCTAGATCTAGAGATGAAGTGTCAAATACTGAAGCTGATGCGGAGAGCAACAAAGAAGTAGGGTTTGATGACGAAGATGTAGAAGTACAGATTGAGATAGACATCTTTGGTGCATCGGATCTCACAAAAGATGAGAGATTAACTAATGATTTTTGCTAGGAACTCTTTTGAAAAGCTATTTTTATTAGTCTACAATACACTTTAGATTCATTCATTTGTGTTGGCGATTCATTTATTTGTTATTTGTATTGATTAAACATTTCTTCTCTAAACTAATGTATTTTGTGGGTGTTATTTATGTATCCGTAGCCATGGTCGATAATGATGAGCCATACTCTCCTAGTTTTAGATTTCCTGTCACTCCGGCTAGCATGTCACCCTAACAAATGGGTCTCTTTTTGACACAGTTCACACAGAGCAGATTGCGATGGCATAGAACCTTTGGGCAGCAGGTTCCTTGAGCAGGTCACATCTTGGAAGTGGAGGCTATGACACACTTCAACATGAGTTTGTAAGTATTATACGTATGCTTTCCATTGTTGAAAATATATATGCTATTTGAAGATTTATCTCATGATTAAACATATCTACATCCAATCCTCTCTCTACACCTAAACATATGTATACCTAAATCTAAACCTACATATTTATCTACCCCTTTCAATCTCTCTCTCTCTCTATACCTCTCTCTCTTTCTCTCTCTCTCTCTCTCTCTCTCTCTCTCTCTCTCTCTCTCTCTCTCTTTAATGTATAGAGAAGGTAGAGATAGATAGAGATTAAAACTTCGGTTACTACTTCTCTCAGCCTTCAAGAAAATGTAAAGTAACTACACCCGTGGTTTAAAAAATTGTTTATTGGCAAAGAGTAGTGGATATGGAGTGGGTTTAATAGTGCTAAATTGGCACCGGTTCTTATCGAGGTTGCTAATATCTCAATAATGGTTACGACATAGGTAATCTAAAAAGACTCCATTATTAAGACCATAGTTCTTGATAGTGTCACCCAAACACTGTAAACATGCATGTCAACCGAGATAATAAATCCGAGTCCCACGTTCCCTATTGCAGTGAACAACTCCGACCTTTCATAGATTAGACGAATGCATCTCTTCTTAGGTAGAGAAGAAAGAAACCTAAGATCTAATCACTAACTATCTATCTCTACACTCTCTTTATAGAGACGTAGAGAGGGGTAGGACGAGGAAAATAGAGTAGAGAGAGGAGCAATAAGAGACATATCTACTCCTATTACTCTCTCTCTCTCTCTCTCTCTCTCTCTCTCTCTCTCTCTCCTTCTAGAGGATATGAGACTCTTCATCCATGGTGTTATCCTGGGGTTTAATTTCACCCTTGGCAATCATTGACTACAAAAAATATCTCACCTTTTTGAGATCTTGCTCTCATAGAGCTTCCAACCACGGCATTGGTTGATTAGGTGGGAAAGGCCTCTTGGTTAAATTAGCCTTGTAAAGGACTTTTTTTCATTACTATTATTTTTGGTTGTTGTTTTTTTAGCTTGTTTATTGTGGCCAGGCGTGGCGGGTGAGACTTAAATGCAGTAATGGTTTGGAATGAAGGGTTTCTCCCCAGTGACATGCGCTATTTGGGGCAAGCTTTAGCTGCAACGCCGCCCGTAATTGTGGGGGGTGACACTTGAGAGCCTAAGATGTCGCAAGCATGTCTGCGCATTAGTACGATCAATCTTCCATAGTAGAGTGATAAGCTCTACTTGGTGTTTGGGAGACGTTGTCTCCGCAAGCTTGATCATAAGCATGCATACTTCTTAACATTTGTACACAATAAAGAACAAGAGTCTTATAAGACAAAAACTTTGTTCATATATACATATTTATGTTTTTATACTCTAGGGAATCATTGTAAACATTGACAAGGTTTAGGCTATCCTTTAATTGTATGCCTTGCATCCATCTAGCATCTTCAAAAGGATAATTTTTTAACTTCATAAGATATCATCGGACCATAGTACCTTTTGCTAACTTAGCATATTACTTTTGGTGTCTTGTAGGATTCTTGCCTGTTGTGTGCCTTAATCGAGCCTTGTGAAACTTTAGCAAGACCCAACCATTTTGTTTAAAGGCTTGAGCTCTTCTGTGCTTATTACACTACAAGAGGTACTTCACATTAGCGACACTTGCAGTGCCACGCTCAAAAGTGAAAATCCACGGTGTCGCTATGGGCATCGCTATTTTATTTGTTATATAGCGACGCTGACATGGATAAAAAATAAATCGAGAGCACCATAACTTGAATCTTAGATCTAGGTTTCAGCACTCAAGCAAAAGAGGTAACACGCACTCTCCCTCTCTCTCTCTTTCTTCTCCACACACACACACACACACACACACACACACACACACACACACACACACAAGGAGAGGAAGGAGAGCCAGGTATTCTCCTTCCCTCTCCTCTCTCTCATGTTTCCTTCCCCTCTTTCTCTCTTTCCCCTTCTCTCTCTTTCTCTCCCACACACACACACACACACACACACACACATTGAGAGAGAGAGAGAGAGAGAGAGAGAGAGAGAGAGAGAGAGAGAGAGAGAGAGAGAGAGAGTACACACATGCATAAACAAAAAACACATACACACACAGACATGCATAAGCATACACACACACACATTGAGAGAGAGAGAGAGAGAGAGAGAGAGAGAGGCAGAATGAGAGAGAGAGAGAGAAGAAGTAAAGAGAGAGAATGAGAGAGAGAGAGAGTAGAAAACAAAGAGAAAGAGAAAGAGGGATAGAGAGAGAGAAAAAAAAAGACCAAAGAGAAAGAGAGGAGGAGAAGACGGAAAGAGAGAGGTAACGGGAGAAAACGAGAAGAGAGAGAGAGAGAGAGAGAGAGAGAGAGAGAGAGAGAGAGAGAGAGAGATAAAAGTAGAGCAAATCTGAAATGAAATGTTATATTAAGATTTAGGGCTAGGTTAGATTTAAAATTACATTTAATTAAAGTTAGATTAAATTAAGATCTAAGATTAAGTTAGATTATACATTTAACTTATATTTAAAATTTATGCTAAATATAAAATTAGGTTAGATTTAAGATTAAAATTGGATTTAAAGTTAGGTTAGGTTACATTTAGGTTTAGGATTTAAGATTGGATTAGATTTAGGTTTATGTTGAATTTAAAATTAGATTAGATTTAGATTTAAGATTAGATTAGATTTAGATTTAAGTTAGATTACATTTAGGTTTAGGTTAGATTTAAGATTAGATTATATTTAGGTTTATGTTGAGTTTAAGATTGATTAGATTAGATCTAGATTTAAGATTAGATTAGATTTAGGTTAGATTTTAGGGCATGTCAATGAAGGCTTTGCCCAAAAAGCAAACACTAGTTACACAACAATATGTATATTCCCATCAAAATTTGACACCTATTAACAACGCACTAACCATGTTCAATTAGCTCAGAATCACCATATGTTCAATTAGGTTAGATTTAAGATTAGATTTTGGATTTAGTTTTTATATTAAAGCCTACCTTCGGGATTACGAAAAAAATTTAGAGTTAGGCGGACGGTGATCCCTCTCTTTCTCCCTAAGGATGCGACCTTAAGTTGGAAAGCTTTCAACGGCATGATACTCAGATTGGAGGCCAACATGTAATGTGCGAAGTAATCCCTCGAACAAGGATCTATTGTGAAGAGATGTTAAGATGGTGTGAATTGCTACAACTAGAGAAGAGACAAGGGGGTTTTGTCCACTACATGCACTATCATGTAAACGTGGGTGTGTAGATTTCTTGTACCCACGAATATAGGCATTCACCAATAAAGACGAGATTATAACCCGGTGGTTCTGATTTACGTGCACCTCTAGACCGAGGTGCGCGAGGATTAGACATGACTAGAGAATGTGAGGTAGTTTACAGTGTGAACAAAGAGAGAGAGAGAGAGAGAGAGAGAGAGAGAGAGAGAGAGAGAGAGAGAGAGAGAGAGAGATAGATAGATAGTTCTATTATCGTCCTGGGAGGTCAAATATGACCTATGGGACCAAATGAACATGTCACGTGGTGTGAGTGGAGTTCATAAGTGACTCTCGATGCTCAAAAATGGCTGAAATGAGCGTCGCAATAGAGAGTCCACATCGTGGTTGGGAGAGGAAGGTATGTAGGGAGAGCTCATGGATGAATATATGGGGAAAAGAGGACCTAATGTGGTCAAAAGCTGAGCACTCAAGTAGTGTGTGGTACTCACTCTCTCGCACTTGACGAGGGCATAAGGTGCAAAGTCGATGACACTCCTCGCCAGTGCCCCAACGTCCTGTCTCGCAGCGTAGAGAATGGGAGCTAAGACGAATGGAGGCAATGGTGCGGATCGCACTCAACGGGATGGGCTCAAGGATGTAGGAATGGGTTCGGTTACCTCGTTCCGAGAAGAAGAGAGATTTGTAGTTTGGGGCAACGTGTGTGGTGTAATGGCTGAAGCGAGAACCTCCGGATTTCTCCCAAGCCATGATACATTGGCGTTGTAAGAAGGCCTCATTAACTTGGGAGTCGATCGACGCATCCTTGACCAAGTGACATGCATCCCATCTTCCAAACCATTTCTTGATATCAAGCATCCACCCCGAACTTAGTATTTTGCTCTTGCATGTCTTTTGAACCTTTTGACTTGCTTCATATGCGATTCTAGGAAGTCGATGCAAAGGGCTACGTTGTGTCTTACGCATGTACTCCACAACCCTTTCCATGCCCAAGACCTCAATGGGAAGCGATCCGGACTCAAGAAGTAAGAGCATGTAGGGTGTTTGTGTCTTGACTTGGAGAAAGTTGGTGAGAAAACGCTTTTGGACATTCTCAAACTCTTTCCAAGTAGACTTCCCGATGCTTCCACCCCACACCTCCACTCCATAAAGAAGCACCGGTGTCACCAATGTGTCAAAGAGGTACTTTTTGAGAGCCCAACACTTGATCTCTCCTGCATTGCACATGTTCTCAAATGCATAATAAGCCCTCTTTCCGGCTTCCAAGCGACGCATTGCACAATCCTTCCATTTATGATTGGATGGAACCTCAAGGCCAAGGTACTTGAAGTGATCTACCACTTCAAGTTTCTCATTGTTGTATACAATGCATGGATTTTCGTCATTGAGGGTCTTTACAAGCATAACCTTGGTTTTGGATCCATTCACGATCAGCCCGCTATGTAGGCAAAAGCGTTCCAAGACACTCATAAGCTTTTGTGCATCTTCTAAGGTATGTGCCAAGAGCACTACATCATCGGCATAAAGCAAAAGCATGATCACCGCATTTCCAATCTTAACCTCTTCTATGCCTTCTTGCTGCATAAAATCAAGAACCATGTATTCCAATTCATCAATGAGTAGCCCAAAGAGGGTTGGGGAAAGTGGGCATCCTTGTTTGACACCAATAGTGCTTGCAAAAAATTCTGAAATTCCATCTCCCATACGTAATCGACATATCACTTTTTGGTAGATGCGAAAGACTGCATGCATAAATTCTCTCGGCACTTGAAGGCTTTGCATACGTCTCCAAAGATTTCCTCGCGGTACCATGTCAAAAGCTTTCTTGAAATCCACAAAGCAACAATACAACTTTTTTCCTTTCAATCGAGACGCTTCCATAAGAACTCGAAGAGTGACAAGGTGATCAATAGTGCTATGATGCTTTCGAAAACCTGCTTGGCCAAGCGCACATTTGCCATTCTTTTCAGCCCATTCACTTATCTTCATCTCCATGATACATCCAAATAACTTTGCCATCAAAGAACCAACCATTATAGTGCGATAGTTGTTCACATTGTTTACATCTCCTCCTTTGTGCAAAGGTTTGATCCAATTTGCACTCCAATCATGAGGCATGCCATACTGAAGTGCAAGGTTAAACATATCGCATATCCAATATCGTGTTTTCTTGCTTGTCCATTTAATCATTTCAGCCTTGACACCTTGAAGGTCACCTGCCTTGCGAGTAGCAAGTTTCTCAAGCGCGCGGCATACATCTTCAATGGTAAAGAAGGGAGACATAAATGGAAGGGAGCTACAACCCTCCATCTTATCAACATTGGGTTGCTCATAGAGGTTCTTACAATGCATATACATATCCTCAAGAGTCAAGTCACCAAAGCTCTCAACGCGCTTGCCTTTTAGATTTTGCCAAAACTTGCCACATGCATGTGCTTTCTCTTGTGCTAAAAGAAGTTGTTTTTCGACTTCCCACCTTCTCCTCTTCTTTTGAACAAGTGCTTTGTATGTGTGTGAAAATTCCAAGTAAACTTCCTTGTCTTTGATTGCATCCAATCTTAGCAAGTGTTTTCGGGCTTGACTACATTCCATGTCAAACCATTTCTTCTTGGTGCTACCCTTCTTAGACCTTTTGCAAGACATGTGTTTCACCGAAAAGCATTCCTTCGCACAAGAGAAAATTACTTCTTTGAAAACTTTCCACTTGCATTCTAATGTTGGGCTCCCTTGATGCTCTATCATGCTTAACATTTGGTCCACCATATCAGCATATATAAGTGCTCGTTTGAAGTCTAGACGTAGGTACAAATGATTCACATCATGATTGGAGGCTACATGCTCGGGCCATTTACCACACTTGAGGTCAATACATAACATCCTATGATCCGATTCCGGATTCCATTCACCAAGTGTAAAGCTTTGTATCCATTCTAGAGTGGCTTCTGAGAACAACATATAGTCAATCACGCTAGCACCATTGTGCTTTCTACATGTAAAGTCATTGGTGCCTTGCCATAGAGATACACCATTTGCAATGAGCATTCCGGTACTATTGCACATATGTAGAAGTGACTTTCCATAGTGATCCACTTCTTTTGCATCATTAGAACTTCGATTATACATGTATGAGTCATCCACTCTTCTTGATACATGCGGCATGTCGACTTGTTGTGTGTCGTGTTGTAACATATTTGTGCGAGCATTCATGTCTCCAAAAACAATGACTTCACCTTGATCCTTGTAATGAGCAATGTCTTCCTCTAGTTCAACAAAGGGCTGATCTCTATCCATATTCAAGCGAGCATAAAAGTTGGAGTCATAGTGAGGAATGTAGCAGCCGGCCACAAACATGACTTGACCATTTGGTGGGCTGATTTTCAGCCATAAGTAGCGTTTATACTTATCTTCTTTGACAATGGAAACATCTTTCAAACCCTTTTTGGTCATACATGCTACGCCTCCTTGGCCTCTTCGTTGCTTTGCATTTTTGGCCCACATCAAAGAATGTACATCGTATTTGTCAAAGAGAGAGAGAGAGAGAGAGAGAGAGAGAGAGAATAGATGGAGGATGCCAATAGAAGATCAAATTTATGTCCAAATTATAAGTTTTTTACATTCATTATGAGTAGTGACGAGGATGTGGGGCCGTCCAAACGAAACACCTATCTCTCAACAAGGATCTTATGTCCTTGTAATCAATACAAGCATGTTGTGCGATAGACAAGACACGTTCCTTTGCAGCACGTTTGTGAATTTGGCTAATTTGATCCATCTATTATAGATCGATTTGTTGCCAATTATAACTCGTCAGATTCTGGCGCGCTGGCGAACAGGAAGCAATCTTGCAACCCAATAGAGGTGTTTGCAGGCGCTTTGGTCAAGCAGCATACGTGAGGCCACAAGATGTAACCTCTGATAGCTCAAAGGATGATCATGTAGATCACATTCCCAATGAGGCAATGTTTGAGCCCGAGATCGATGAAATGATCGAGACATTCTTTTCACAATTAAAACAATGATTCCTTTTTAACTTTCACAACTGCATTTCATTAAGACAACCTTTGAAAACATAATTTGAAGACATTCTTTCAGCAAACAAACATCTTTAGACTTAAGACAAGGTACTGTCATTTTGAAGTATCTTTGACCAGTACTGGCTTGTCTCAAGACCACCTATACAGGGGTGAAAAAAGGCACCCATTCCTTATTTATAAAAACCGGGGTGGAAAAAAACATCACCCAAAGTCCTGGCGCCCATACGCCAACCGACTGTCCATACAACCGGGCGGTTCCTCTCGGATAAACTTAAAAGTACTATCCACAAACATAAACAAGCACGGGGTAAAGACTCCACGCGTGCTGAGGAAACCGACTCTTCCATGACGGTATCTCCATCATTACTCATTACCTGGAGTAAAATAATTCCAAGGAATCAAAGGTGTCTTGAGACAAAATGTCTTAAGGATGGTCAAACATTTCTTTCCTAAGTCAATCAGTCATAACCCAATCATTTCTTTCCTATTTAAAAATCATTGCTCGTTGGTTTCGTGGAAGTTACCTTCCATTTACAGCCAGTTTATCCTTCCTAACCTTACGTATGCCATGTTAACTTAAAAATGAACTTTAAAAGATTTTAAGGGAACAAAATAGGAATCCACCTGGGACTGCTCATCCATGTGCTGTGGGGCGGGTGCCCGTAGACTTTCCTCTGTTGGCCTATGGCTAGGCCCAGCCTCATGGTCATTTGTTGCTTTGTTTCTCTTGTTGCTAACATCCTCTTCCTCAGTAAGAGGATTTTCCTGGGTTCTCTTTGAGGCCATGTCGGCAGCCTTATAAAAAGACTTAATCCATTAGAAGTTTAATTGAATAATCTTATTTTTACTTTTTTACCCAAAAATAAGGATTTTTGGAATCAGTAAGTATCCTTGATGGTTAATTGGATGAGATATTCTTCTAGTAACTTATTTATGCTATAAGTAATTTCCCCTAATTACCATTTAATTTGGGAAGCCCTTTAACTAGGTTTCTCCTTAGTCTATATTCCATTTTAGCCTTAGTAAATTATAAATTTCTGTCGGCTAATAAATTACTCACCTTAAATTGTAATTGAATATGTTTTATATTTAGGAAATTTCATAAATTTGATTTATAACATTTTCCTCCTATACTTATGGTCTAAATTAGACAAAATTTTAATGAGAGTAATTTATTATACCCTCCATTTATGCCGAGGTAATTTTCCCACCCTTCAATAGTGATTTTCGATGATAGATATTTCTTTGGTAATTAGATAAATTCATTTACTAATTTCCCTTATCTATTTTATACGCAAAATCGGTTACTTTTATTGAAGATAAATATCTAAACTATTTATCTGAAGTTGGGGTATTTATCGTGGATTCCCCAAGGTGTATTCTACCTTTGATATTTATATTAAAGGTTTTGAATTAATTTACTATATTCCCCCTTTTATTTTTTCCTAAAAATAATGTAATTTTACTGGGATAATTAGATAAACTAATTATATAAAGGTAAAATAATTATCATGGGTTCCCTAAGGTATAATTAATCTTTGATAAATAACTCAAGACAATTTGAATCAATTTGATAATTTCCCCCTTTTAATTTGTTCTAAAAATAGAGTAATTTTTGTAAAGTAATTAGGTAAATTAATTATCTGGGCTTTACATAATTGTCACGGGTTTCATAGAATATAATTAATCTTTGATAGATAACTCAAGTCATTTTGAATCTATTTGCTAATTTCTGCTATTTAATTTGTCCTAAAAAAATAGTATTTCTGCTAAAGTAAGTAGATAAATTAATTATCTGAGCTTCACATAATTATCACGATTTTCCTAGCATATAATTATCCTCTGATAAATAACTCAAGTCATTTGGAATCTATTTGCTAATTTTTCTTATTTAATTTGTCCTAAAAACATAGTATTTCTACTAAAGTAATTAGATAAATTAATTATATAAGCTTGAACTAATGATTACAAGTTTCCTAACATGTAATTAACCTCTGATAAATAATTCAAATCAATCCATTTGCTAATTTCTCCTATTTAATTTGTCCTAAAAATAGAGTATTTCTCTTAAAGTAATTAGATAAATTAATTATCTGAGCTTCACATAATTATCACGAGTTTCCTAACATTAAATTAACGTGTGATAAATAAGTCAAGTTTTTTTGAATCTATTTGCTAATTTCTCCTATTTAATTTGTCCTAAAAACAGAGTATTTTCGCTAAAGTAATTAGATAAATTAATCATCTAAGTTTGACATAATTCTCAGGGGTTTCCTAACATAAAGTTAATTTCTGATAAATAACTCAAATCATGTTGAATTTATTTGATAATTTCTCCTATTTAATTTGTCCTAAAAATAGAGTTTTTGTGCTAAAGTAATTAAATAAATTAATCATCTGAGTTTGACCGAATTATCATGGGTTCCCTAATATATAATTAAACTCTATTAAATAACTCAAAGTATTTTGAATCAATTTACTAATTTCCCCTTTTTAATTTGTCTTAAAAACTGAGTATTTCTTCTAAAGTAATTAGGTAAATTAATGATCTGAGTTTAACATAATTCTCATGGATTTGCTAAGGTATAATTAACCACTTATAAATAACTCAAAACATTTTGAATCAATTTTCTAATTTCCTCTATTTAATTTGTCTTAAAAACATAGTATTTCTGCTAAAGTAATTAGGTGAAATAATGATCTGAGCTTGAAATAATTATTACTGGTTTCCTAAGGTATAACTTACCACTGGTAAATAACTCAAAGCATTTTGAATCAATTTGATTATTTTCCCCTTTAATTTTTACTAAAAAACTGTGTAATTCTACCTAATTAATTATATAAATTACTCAAAAAACTATAAGATAATTTTTCTAGCTTAACGACTATCTAATGCAGCTCTGATAATTACCTCAACTTAATCTAAGCTTAACTAATATTTTTCCCATTAATTCATGGTTAATTTGGCTAATCTCAGCCCTAATATGATAGGATAATTAATTAGCTTAATATTTCCAAACTTAATTACAACAATCAGCAGAGAATATTTAATTAAGAGAGGATTTATGAGTATACATAGGCCTAATCGTTAATTTATTAACAAAATAGATTAATCTAGCCTTGCTAATTAAGAAGGATTAAGCTAATTACCGTTTAGGTTAATCAACTAGAGGTTAATCTCTAGTGATTTATTCATAGCGGTCTCTCTAGATGAGAGAGAGTGTGCCAAGGCTCTGGGTCTAAATTTTTATGAAGGTAAGGGGGTCTTTTTATAGCTTTTTCTGGGCACCGGGCAGTTTCTGGCAGGTTTTGACACCCCAAGCAGGCCCCTAGCTTGCAAATGGTGCCAATTGCTGCTAAACCCGTCTCTGGCAGGTTCCCCCTAGCTCCACACAACCCCCATACCTTCCAGAATTGATTTTGGTTGATTTTGCAGATTTCTAATGATGAAAATTTGAAATATCAATTAATTCTAGAACCTTAGGTTAAGAAGTCTTTGTTAATAATTATTACTGAAACCATCCAATTTTTATTAACTAATTGAATTCCTATTGTAACCTTCGAGGGTCTGTAACTTTTTCAGTTTTTATCGGATTCTGATTCTGAAAATTACTAACCATAGTAAAGCTCTGCTTATGATTCCAAAAATACCAATATTAGCTGGGTTTGAATCCTTCAACAGTGGTTTTTAAATTGATTTTACAAGCTTTGTACAATTTTTAAGGTTTCGAAAACTGGAAACCTTACAATCACCCCAACTTAAGGAATTGAGATGTTCTCATCTCAATCGAAATTGGAAAAATCTTTGCGAAGTGATACTTCATCCTCCCAGGTGGCGTCTTCAGTGGGGTAGTCCTTCCATTTTGCTAAATGTTCTCTGATAACTCTGTTTCTCAGACTCCTTTCCCTAGTGTCGAGAATACAATGTGGTTGAAGTTCAAGAATTCCCTGCTTCTTCATCACAATCTGTTTGTCCTCTAGAGTGTGATTTGGATTTGGGATGTAGGGTTTTAGAAGACTGATATGGAATACATTATGGACCTTGAGGTGCTCAGGCAATTTTAGTTTGTAAGCTTGATCACTGATTACTTTAATCACTTCATAAGATCCACAATATCTGGGACTTAGTTTTTTGTATTTTCCCAAGGATAGAGTGCTTCTTTTTTGCCGTACCCTTAGGAATACTTTATCCCCTTGTTTGAAAACCCGATCAGACCGTTTTTGATCAGCATACTGTTTCTGGCGGTCCTTGGCTGCCTGAATGTCGTGTCTTATGGCTTTGGTTTGGGCATCCATCTCCTCCAACATTTGCTTTGAAGCTTCTACTCTTGTAGTAGGGTCAGAAAAGTTTAGGGGTGATATACATTCATGCCCATAAAGAGCATTAAATGGTGACATCCCAATGCTTTTATGAAAACAAGAGTTATAGGAAAATTCCACCAAAGGAAGAAATTGGATCCATTTTCGGGGTTCTCTACTGCAATAGGCTCTAAGGATGTCTTCAATAACTTGATTCACTCTTTCTGTCTGGTCGTCGGTCTGAGGGTGATAGGATGTACTGAAACATAGCTGAGTTCCTAAGGATTCAAATAAAGCTTTCCAGAATTTTGAAGTGAATTTTGCATCTCTGTCACTGACTATTCTCCTCAGAAGCCCGTGTAATCTGAAGATCTCTTTGATAAAGAGACGGCTTATGTCTGATGCAGTGTAAGTTGTTTTTACAGGCATCAAATGGGAGACTTTAGTCAGCATATCCACTACCACCATACTGGAGTCGTAATCCCCTTGAATAGTGTGGAAGTCCTGTTACAAAGTCCATGCTAATGAGTTCCCACTTCATTTGAGGAGTGTCCAGAGGTTGAAGTTTTCCTGGTATCATTACTCGTTCAACCTTAATCCTTTGACAGGAAAGAAATTGTCTAATGTAGCGAAGTATATCTCCTTTCATTCTTGGCCAAAAATAGCTTTTCCTTATGGCATTAAGGGTCTTTGCATAGCTAGGATGGTCGACAACTGAGCGTTGTGTCCTTCATAAAGGACTAAATCCTTTAATGTTGGATTTTTAGGAATGTAAAGCCGATACTTATAATAGAGAAGCCCATCCTCAAGTGAATAATCCTTGATTCTGTCTTTCTCTTTCTCTTTTAGGTCCTATTGATTGATAATCTGTAGAAGTTCTTGATAATCCTTATCTTCCAGGGAAGCTTCCGTAACCTTGTTTAGGATTGGATTGTCGACTGTGGAAATAGCCCCAAGAAAAACCTTACAGCTAAGAGCGTCAGCAACCACATTCTCTTTCCCTGGTTTATATTTTATTTCAAAGTCATATTCCTTTAAGAGTTCTATCCATCTTCTCTGCCTCATGTTGAGTGTTGCTAATGAAAAAATCCATTTAAAACTCTGATGATCGGTGATTAACTGGAACTTCCCCCCTAGAAGGTAGTGCCTCCAGAGTTTTAGAGCATGGATGACAACTAGGAGTTCCAGATCATGAGTTGGATAATTCAGCTTGTGGATTCTTAATTTTCGAGAAGTAAAGGCGACTGGTCTGCCTTCTTGGTTTAAGACTCCCGCTATAGCAAGACCGCTGGCATCTGTTACTACTTCAAACTCTTGAGTGAAGTCAGGAAGTTTGAGTACAGGGGTTTTGTTTTAGTTTGAGGAAACAATCCTCCTGTTCTTTTCCCCATGTAAGTTTGGATGTCTTTTTAAGTAGCTGCGTCAAGGGTGCGGCGATAACTGCATAATCTTTGACAAAGATTCTATACCAGCCTGTAATGCCCAAAAATCCTCGAATCTCACTGACCATTTTGGGTTGTGGCCAGTCTATTATATCTTTAATCTTTGCAGGGTCTACTGGAATTCCTTCAGGGTTTATTATAAAACCAAGATAACTAACTTCTGGTGTGGAAAACACACATTTACTAATCTTGGCATATAACTGATGTTGGCGTAGAAGATGAAGTACTTTACGTACATGGCCTTCATACTCTTTTTCATCCTTGGAATATACCATGATATCATTGAAAAACACCAACACAAAATCATCCAAATATTCCTTGAATATATCCTGCATGAGACGGTTAAAAGTAGCTGGAGCATTCGTAAGACCAAAAGGCATCACGATGAACTCATAATGCCCATACCAGTTGTTGAATGCAGTTTTGTAAATATCTGTCTCCTTAATCCGGATTTGATGGTAACCTTATCTGAGATCAATTTTTGTGAATACCTTGGCTCCATGTAATCTATCAAGCAATTCATCGATGCGAGGTCTTCCTCTAAAGTTATTGTAGTTGTAATAGTTCCTGGCAGGGGGGTTTCCTTCAACTGCAAGTGGTTTAGCTCTTAGAAGAGCATCTTGAATAGAGATGGGTCTCATAGCTTCCAAGCGGGTACTTGAAGGTTTGTTGACACCTTGACAAAAACGAGCAATCTGTTGTTCCGTAGTCATTGGTGGGGCGTAACGTCGTAAAGACACGTATATCTTTCTTTCATTGCGTGCTTCATTCTTTGCCAAGAGGGACTAATGGAAGGGTTATCTCTACAGTATTATTTCCACCAGAGTTTGGCATCTCCGGCGAGTCGAAACATTCCAAACATTGCTTGATTTTCCGAAGCAGTTCCTACTGCCAAGAAATAATAATCCATGGCGTCGAGCGAGGCTCCGGCATCACGTTCTAAGTTGGTTCCTTCTCCCTTGAAAGTTGGGAGTTGAACTTGTTTTAACAGTAGTTTCTTTTCTTGGGTGGGAGTATAGAGACTTTTTGCATTTCCGTGGGTTCATAATTAATGAAAATCTTTTAGTGATTACACTACTTTTATTTTGTCATGCAAGTTTTCTAATCCATATACTTTTAAAACAATAAAAATAGAAATCTGACAATCATTATCACCATCTTTCTTAAACTACACAAGCATGTAATAAAACCATGGTATATACAAAGGTTAATACAACACTGACTCATACTATGTACAAGATGGACTCATACTATATACAATGTGTAATTCTCTACATCAACATCCTCTTCAGCAGTGGTGGGTCTGACAGGGGATAAAAAAATATGACGTCTTTTGGTCCCTTAAACTTTGGGCCTACCCTCATGGGCCTGATCCTACCTGGGTATATTACTGTGGCTACCTAGTCATATACCCAATGATTTTGTGACACTTCTACCCCATCTATAATAATGGTCTGATCTGGATCTTCAGTCCCACTGAAAAAGAAAACTTCGATGGTCCGAAGTGTTTCTACCCACTTGAGTCTTTTTAGATTGAGTGTCAACCCTTCTAACTGTCCCGCATCAATCAAGAAAATTCCGCCAAACTGTGACCAACTGATTTCCCATGTAGGAGGAGGGGAAAACATTAAATCTAACAGTTCCATGATGCTCTTGCGAAGTACAAAGTTGTTGGAGCTGCAAGCAGCCTCGAACATGATGTTGAAAATGACAAACTTTTGGTAAGCTTGGCGGACATTTTCCTGTATTGATAGGGAAATTCTCATTTCACAATATACCATAATTAAAAATGCAATATACTTGTGCCTATTTTTTTAAACCTCTACCCTCCTAAGGTCAGGACCTTATTTAACCATGCTCTGATACCACTTGTAAGGTCCCCAATCGGGCCGACACCATAAACGGGATGGTACCATTGACAGGTCTCTAGGCCTACTAAAGTTGGAGTCTTTAAACAAGAAAAAATCCAAGGAATTCACCCTTACCATTGATAATGGTTTAGGTTTATATCCCTAGAAGAGACCTAGTCCTGTCTCGCAGTGGAAACGGGACCATAAAAAAAAATCTCCGGCCCTATATCTTGATCCTTCAAATTAAGGTTTCCTTGGCCAACGCTTTTTTTCCCCTAACATATGTGAGGGCACAGCCGTTGGTGTATTCCTCTTCCAAGGGAAGAAGTTATTAAACGTTTTAGTGCGTGGGAATGGATAGTTACATGACCCATCAGGCATGATTGACAACCTTAGTCAATCCCCACTTACCACCCCGCACTCAAACATGATTTTTGTGTTGTTTAATTACTACCACATTCTTTTCACAATTAAAACAATGATCCTTTTTAACTTTTATAACTGCATTTCATTAGGACAACCTTTGAAAACAGTATTTGAAGACATTCTTTCAGCAAACAAACATCTTTAGAGTCAAGACAAGGTACTGTCATTCTGAAGTATCTCTGACTAGTACTGGCTTGTCTCAAGACCACCTATACAGGGGTGAAAAACGGCACCCATTCCTTATTTATAAAAACCGGGGTGGAACATCACCCAAAGTCCGGGCGCCCATACGCCAACCGGCTGCCCATACAACCGGGCGGTTCCTCTCGGATAAACTTAAAAGTACTATCCACAAACATAAACAAGCACGGGGTAAAGACTCCACGCGTGCTGAGGAAACCGACTCTTCCATGATGCTATCTCCATCATTACTCATTACCTGGAGTAAAATAATTCCAAGGAACCAGAGGCGTCTTGAGACAAGCTGTCTTAAGGATGGTCAAATATTTCTTTCCTAGGTCAATCAGTCATAACCCAATCATTTCTTTCCTATTTAAAAATCATTGCTCGTTGGTTTCATGGAAGTTACCTTCCATTTACAGCCAGTTTATCCTTCCTAACCTTACGTATGCCATGTTAACTTAAAAATGAACTTTAAAAGATTTTAAGGGAACAAAATAGGAATCCACCTGGGACTGCTTGTCCATGTGCTGTGGGGCGGGTGCCCTAGACTTTTCTCTGTTGGCCTATGGCTAGGCCCAGCCTCATGGTCATTTGTGGCTTTGTTTTACTTGTTGCTAACATCCTGTTCCTCAGTAAGAGGATTTCCCCGTGTTCTCTTTGGGGCCATGTCGGCAGCCTTATAAAAAGACTTAATCCATTAGAAGTTTAATTGAATAATCTTATTTTTCCTTTTTTACCCAAGAATAAGGATTTTTGGAATAAGTAAGTATCCTTGATGGTTAATTGGATGAGATATTCTTCTAGTAACTTATTTATGCTATAAGTAATTTCCCCTAATTACCATTTAATTTGGGAAGCCCTTTAACTAGGTTTCTCCTTAGTCTATATTCCATTTTAGCCTTAGTAAATTATAAATTTCAGTCAGCTAATGGATTACTCACCCTAAATTGTAATTGAATATGTTTTATCTTTAGGAAATTTCATTAATTTGATTTATAACCTTTTCCTCTTATACTTATGGTCTAAATTAGGCAAAATTTTACTGAGAGTAATTTATTATACCCTCCATTTATGCCGAGGTAATTTTCCCACCCTTCAATAGTGATTTTGGACCTCAGGTATTTATTTGGTAGTTAGATAAATTCATTTACTAATTTCCCTTATCTATTTTATACGCAAAATCGGTTACTTTTATTGAAGATAAATATCTAAACTATTTATCTGAGGTTGGGTTATTTATCATGGATTCCCCAAGGTGTATTCTACCTCTGATATTTATATTAAAGGTGTTTGAATTCATTTACTATATTCCCCCTTTTATTTCCCCCTAAAAATAATGTAATTTTACTGGGATAATTAGATAAACTAATTATCTGAGGGTAAAATAATTTTCAAGGATTCCCTAAGGTATAATTAACCTTTGATAAAGACAATTTGAATCAATTTGATTATTTTTCCCTTTCAATTTGTCCTAAAAACAGAGTAATTTTGGTAAAATAATTAGGTAAATAAATTATCTGGGCTTCACATAATTATCATGGGTTCCCTAAAATATAATTAACCTTTCATAGATAAATCAAGTCATTTTGAATCTATTTGCTAGTTTCCGCTATTTAATTTGTCCTAAAAATAGTGTATTTTTGCTAAAGTAAATAGATAAATTAATTATTTGAGCTTCACATAATTATCACGGGTTTCCTACCTAATTAGTTTTCCTAGCCAATGACTATCTAATTTAGCTCTGATAATTACCTCAACTTAATCTAATCTTAACTAATATTTTTCCCATTAATTCATGGTTAATTTGGCTAATTTCAGCACTAATATGATAGGATAATTAATTAGCTTAACATTTCCAAACTTAATTACAACAATCAGCAGAGAATATTTAATTAAAGAGGATTTATGAGTATACATAGATCTAATCTTTAATTTATTACTAAAATAGATTAATCTAGCCTTGCTAATTAAGAAGGATTAGGCTAATTACCGTTTAGGTTAATCAACTAGAGGTTAATCTCTAGTGATTTCTGCGTAGCGGTCTCTCTAGATGAGAGAGAGTGTGGCAAGGCTTGGAGTCTAAATTTTTATGAAGGGAAGGGGGTCTTTTTATAGCTTTTTCTGGGCACCGGGCAGTTTTTGGCAGGTTTTGACACCCCAAGCAAGCCCCCAAGCTTGCAAATGGTGCCAATTGCTGCTAAAACTGTCTCTGGCAGGTTCCCCCCAGCTCCACACAACCCCCATACCTTCCAGAATTGATTTTGGTTGATTTTGCAGATTTCTAATGATGAAAATTTGAAATATCAGTTAATTCTAGAACCTTAGGTTAAGAAGTCTTTGTTAATAATTATTATTGAAACCATCCAATTTTTATTAACTAATTGAATTCCTATTGTAACCTTCCAGGGTCTGTAACTTTTTCAGTTTTTATCGGATTCTGATTCTGAAAATTACTAACCATAGTAAAGCTCTGCTTATGATTCCAAAAATACCAATATTAGCCGGGTTTGAATCCTTCAACAATGGTTTTTAAATTAGTTTTACAAGCTTTGTACGATTTTTAAGGTTTCGAAAACTGGAAACCTTACATTCTTCAGAAGAGAAAGAGTATAAGGAGGTTGGAGAAGAGGGTGACCTCTTTCTTGCCTTTTTCTTCCCTTGTTCCACCTTGTCTGCACCATCATTTTCTTCAAAAGAGGAAGAGGATGGAGAAGATGGAGAAGAGGGTGACCTCTTTCTTGCCTTTTTCTTCTCTTGTTTTGTCTCATCCCTCTTTATTATGGTATAGAGAAGTTTGCCATGGTATTCTCCATTTAGGGGGTGTTGGAGAGCGTTTTTCTTGCCATCTTCGTTGAGCCATCTTCGCCGAGGTGGCAGGAGACTCACTTCTTTCCCGTTCTTTTGGTGGGGGCTCTACCGCTGAAACTTGAGTTCTCGTTTGGGAAGGAGATGCGTCATCAAGTAGTAGATTTTTGAGCCCTTCGTATGAATCCTCTTCTTTCTTCTCTTATCAGAGAGAGGCCTCTTTTGGAAGTCTCATAAGGAGACTTCCTATGTACTCTCTCTTCTTGAGTACGTAGCTACTGTAGCACTTCACCTTGGAGGGATGGATTGCCCATGGCATATTGAAGCCTGGTAACAAGGTAATTAACAAGCATCATTAGTAGCCTATTCATTAGCAAAATCAACACTATCAACATTAATTTCACTCTCTTTACTATTTTCAACCATTCTAACAAATTTTAGGTGTAAAATTTTGTAGGTGTACTTTGGCACTTCAAGCCCTAGTTGCTACTCCTCTTAACCCTTTAGAAAAGCACTCAAGCTCCTGTACCCGCGACTCAAATATCATTAATTGCAAGGGATAGAAGAGAGGTTCTTTCACCACCAAAATAGCCCGGCTCGAGTCAAGCTTCTAATAGCTCAATAGTGGTTAAGTCGTAGGCAAACCTCATGGGAATCCATTATTAAGACCATAGCTCTTAACGATGATGCCCCGATATCTGCATGAAGCAGGCGCACTGCAAGGCTGAAAAATCCCTATTCTACTTACTCAATTGCAATTAATAATACCAACCATTTATAGTCAGCTTGAGGACCTCTCTTCTTGAGAAAGAGTAGAGACACCTTGTGCTATGATACCAGTGTAACATTTAATGGGGTAGTACCTTATTTGTAGCAGAAATTAACATAGACATAGTGAGCATTTCATTAAGAATAGATTCCTAATGAGCATAGCAAGAGTGCTTGGTTGGAGAGAGAGAGAGAAACAAAAGTATAAAACCTCGTTAGAATTAGGCATGAACAATACTTCAAATCGAGAGAGAAATTAAGCTATTAACAACAGTTGAGGATCGGATTTACATGGAGCCGGTCCCCCCTCCAAAAGGCTTTGTATTATAGATTTCCCCCATCAAGGGAGACATTTACAATACAATACTTTGTGTCCCTTCAATAACTTGCTGGTGCAACGAAGATGGAATCTTCAAGCACCAATCTTACACTTGAAAAACACAACATCAATTTCCTCACGGTCTCAGACTCAAGACCTCACACACCTTCGAAGATGGTGAGAGCTATCGTGGTATGAGAGTAGATCTAGAAGAAGAAGAAGTATTCTTGCGAGAAAGAAGTGTTTCTCCTCATATTATCACTCTTATTAGCTTAGGTTAGCTTAGTAATTATCATAGTAGAGGATATGAACATGCATTGAAGCTTGGCTCTTGGTTGGATTTGCATCACAAAGACAAGAGTAGTTGTTGGTGTAGACCTCCCTTCTCACAAGCTTGGAGAAGATGATGAGCTTTCCATTAAAGCTTGGAGAAGGAGAGAGAGTCCTTTGCTCCACACATGAGTTGTGTGAGTGTGTGTGTGTGTGTGATAATGCCGTTGCAAAATCAGCCCCCTCTCTCTCTCTTGGTCGACCCCTCTTGCTATTTTCTCTTGCTGGCCCCTCATTGGGCTGCTTAATTCTCATTGGACCCCTTTGCAGACTGTCCAATAGTCTTCTAGGGAACTTCGTTTACATTGGTTCTTTTATCAAGTGTTTTTTCAAATTAATTAGACTAAATTTACTCTAGCCTAATTCTCATTGGTCCACCTCTTTGGCTATCCAATAGGATTTGAATGGGGGTTTGGGGGCTATTGGCCTAGGAGCGTGACATGTGTCCACTATGCCCTTTGTGTAAAAGGAGCTTGGGAGAGTGTGTTTGTTTCTCTCACTTCTTCTCTCTCTTTCCCTACCTTTAGGGCTCGCCCCCTCCTTGATAGGGATGTGAGAAGACTTATGAGTCTTCCCACAAGCATCCAGATTTCCTAAAATATGTCAATGGAATTTTTAATTGAAATTTTGGAACCTTAACTTTTGGAAGTCTTAATGGGCTGAACCTTAGGGTCTTTATAGCACCATTCATGCACATTGATCTTTTGTAGATGGTCCCTCTTTGGATGCCTATTTTTCCTCCTTTGGATCCCTACTGTGACCACTCTGCTAGTCTTACCAATATTCTAGCTTTTTCTCCCCTTGTACTTTCCCATATTAAATGATTAGTTTAACATGAGAAAATCATTTAGGATAATTGGATATTAGTTATTATGGCACTAATCAACCCAAGACCAATAAAATTATCAATCCTAGGATCGGCAACCTGGCTAGGCATGGAAGCACGAGCATCATCGGATGTATCAAATGAGAGGATTCAAGAGAATGCTCTTCCAATGCAATAGAGATTAGCCATGAATCACTAACTCTAATCACATCATCAATCAAGCATCACCTACACACATTAAGTCCACCAAAGCCTGACTTTCCATAGACTAGAATCTCAAAGCACAGTCATGACAAGCACACACTAATTGCATTGGTGTTGGCCTCTCCAATCACCACACGCCAATCAAGGTACTTCATCAAAAGCTACACACAGGATGAATTGTGCTGAGTTTCATTAAACCCATCCACACACAAGCAAATAATAGGGCACATACACGAATCACAAGATTAAGAACCAACTTAATCAACCTAATTAGAGATGTTAAATACCTCAAATCGAGTGCTCTTAGAAGGATAGGAGTGGACAATAAGAAAGATTCAATCATCACACACACTCAAACCTAGAATAATGAGGAGGTGAAACTACTGCATGACATAATGAAATATAGAAGAAATAAGACTAATGAAGAAAGTAGAGATTAGATTAATAAATGATTCTCTAAATACAATGGATTAACACTAGCCTTCTAAGCATGGGCATTAAGCTCAAGGCTAGGCCATTCATAAAGTGAACACTAGAGAGAGAGAGAGAGAGAGAGAGAGAGAGAGAGAGAGAGAGAGCTCTCAATAATGGATCCTCAAGAATGACTACTCAAGAATGAAGCCTCCTTTGCATAAAGGCTTTCTTATAAAGTCTTGCACCACAATGTCTTCTACTATGGGATTAAGTTTAATCCTCTAGCTAGCATATACAATTTGGAACTCCAAATGAGCCCAAGACCTTATACAATGTGGATAGGAAATAGTGTGTACATCCATAGCACATGTCCAACTTGGTGCATATACGATGTAGCCTGTGTTATCCGCTGCTAACAATCTGGTACCTAGATTTTCAAAGAGACCTTTCCAAAAATTGGTGGTCATTCTAGGATCTCTATCTGACACGATGGATATTGGTAATTCATGGTCTTTGAAAATCTGTGATATGAAGAGAGCTGCCATTTGGTGTGCCTTAATAGTCTTTTGGACAAGAATAAAGTGTGCTTGCTTACTAAACCTGTCGACTATTGTTCTTATTCCCGTATTCCCATGGATAGACTTGGGCAATCCAAAGATGAAATCCATCGATATACTCTGCCATGGTGGATTTGGAATAGGCAATGGCTAGAGTAATCCAGGTTGCTTCCCTCTATCATACTTGGTCTTTTGGCATACTATACATTCAAACATACTCATGTGTGTCCACTTTCATGGTAGGCCAATAGAAGTACATTTCTACTTCTCAAAGAGTAGGTTGAATACCTCTATGTCTTGCATAGGGAGGAGCATGGGATTCATACATGACTTTCTCACGAAGGGAGTGGGTAACACATAGCCTTAACATGGAGAAGATAACCATCCTGCAAGGTGAACGGTTCCTCTTTCTTTCCTAAAGCAAGGGCTGACATTATGTCTCTAAAGTCAAGGTCAATAGCATACTCATCTATCATAGAAGATAGATCATTGTGAGTTTCTATAGACACCGTATTAATATTTGGTCATCGTGAAAGTACATCAGCCACTTTATTGTGCGTACCAGCAATGTGAGCAATATGAAAATTAAATTGCGAAAGAAAAAATTTCCACCTCATTTGTCAAAAATCTTGGTTTGCGTCATGAAGTACTTGAGACTTTGGTGGTCTGTTCGTAGAATAAATGGAGTCCCCAATAAGTAGTGCTTCCATGTGTCTAGGGCATGTAGAACATCTAAAACTCTTTCTCATAAATGCCCAAGACTTGTTCATCTGTATTGAGCCTTCAGATTTCATATGCTATGGCATGCCCTTCTTGAAGCAAAACTGCTCCAAGGCAATTACCCGAAGCATCACATTGGACCTCAAATGAGAGATCCGGAAGCTTGAGGACTGGTTGGGAGGTAAGCTTCTCTTTGAGCTTGTCAAAATAAACTCCTTAGCAGTCCATAAATACTTAAAATTCTTCTTTGTTAAGTCATGCAATGGTCCTACTATTTGAGAGAATTTTGCTACGAAGCGTCTATAGTATGCACACATACCAATAAACCTTCTTAGCTCATGTAGATTCCTTGGATTAGGCCATGCTTTTATTACCTCTAACTTCGACGGATCCATCCGGATACCATCTTGAGAGATAATATGGCCTAAGTATTGAATCTCATGGAGAAAAAAATCGCTTTTCTTTTGGTTGAGAAAAAGCTTGTTCTCCCTCAATGCTTGAAAAATCACTTGGAGATGTTGCTTATGTTCCTCCAAGGACCTTGAGTAGATGATGATATCATCAAAGAACACTCTAGTGAATTTGCTATAGGGTCAAAATATTTTCTCCACTAATTTATTGAACATGGCTGGTGCATTAGTCAAGCCAAAAGGCATGACTAGATATTCATAAACACCAAATATTGTGCGAAACACGGTCTTTAGGATATCTTCATCCACTATCCATATTTCATGATAGCCACTTTTAAGGTCAATCCTATTGAAGTAGGTGGAGACTTGTAGCTTATCAAACACAATTCTACTTGAGGCAAGGGAAATCTATTTTTGATAGTGATATGGTTTACCGCTCGATAGTCCACACACATACGGTATGTACCATCTTTCTTTTGCACTAAAAGCGCTGGAGAACAAAAGGGAGAGGAGCTAGGCCTAACCATCCCTTTGCCAATAAGTTCTTGTACTTGCCTCATTATCTCCTCTTGTTGAGCTTTAGAAACTCAATAAGGAGGCTTGTTAGGCGGTGAGCTTCCTAGAAGGAGCTCAATACAATGTTCATCATCCCTCGTTTTGGAGGTAAGTCCATAGGGATATCATCAATGAACACATCTTGGAATCCTTTTAGAAGATTAGACAAGTCTAACTCTTCTTGATTCCTACCATTTACATTTGATGAGACTTAGGATCTTTTAGGGACTCTTTGACAAAAGGCATGTACGCAGAAACTAAGCTCTTCATTGATTTATCAAAAGCAGGAGGATTTACAAGTGGTACAATATGACCACACTCACTAGCATGTATATACATGTTCTTTCCCCTGTAGGTGAAGTAGATTCTCCTTTCAGGGAACTTCATGTTGTCATCCATGTGATTGAACCATGGTGCCCCTGTGATAGCATCTTCATGTTGGAAAGGAGAGATGAAAAATTATTCTTTGTCGACATAGATTTGGACATGGAGCTTCAACTTCCCAATCAAGGGAGTAATGGAGGCTCGCTAACCCTTAAAAGAAGTGTCAACCGTTACAGTATCTCCCATCTCAAAATCTTGAATGCCCAACTTGGTGGCCAACTCCATTGATATGAAGTTGTGAGGAGAGCCAGGGTCAAACAAAATGAAGGCATCATACTCCGTTACCTTTTCCCAAGCATAGAGAGAGGTGCACCTTTGCAATGAGCATCCTCTTTTAGAGCTTCGATGGTGGAAGCCTAGGAGTCTCATCGCAAGAATTTTCCTTGGGGCAAGAATGATAGCCATGTCCTTGCTTCCCACACTTAAAACACTTATGGTCCTTGCAAAAAGCGTCAAGCTCTTGTTTGTTTTTGCCTTTGTAAACTCCCTTCTCCTTGGACCGATTGTTGTTGTTGGAATTGCCTTGGGAAGAATTTTGGGAATTGGTTTTCCCCTTGGCATCACTTTTTTCTTTATTCTCCATGGGCTTGACATTCCGTCTAGCCCCTTGTTGGAAATTGATACACAAAGAAACCATGATGTGGTGGATTACTTTGGTAAGAGAACCAGGCCATTGGGAGTTGACATACTCAGGCATCTCTTCAGGTAATCCTGTGCAAAACTGTTGCTTTTGCTCGGCAAAGTCTATCTTTTGGAAGATAGTAGCCTTGAGATGTAAGTCCAAAACTTGTCAAAATATTTGTGAATAGACTCATGGTAGAGAAGCTTTAAACTGCACCATTTGGTGAGCACTTTGTCCTTTGCATTGCTAGCAAGAAATTGCTTCATGATGGAAACTCGTAGAGTTTTCCATGTATTTGGGGCTTTTCCATTGCCACGAAGGCTATCCCACCATTGAAAAGCCAATTTTTGGAAGTGCATAACTACATGGTGTAGCTTGGAGGACTCCGTGAAGCCCTCATCTTCAAAGGCCACAGCAAATTGCAGGATGAAGGCCCATACTTTGTCGGTGGCACCTTTGAGGTGAGAAAGAGATACTCTTTCGTCCCTCTTTGAACTTCTTGAGCTTTTTTTACCTTCTACATGCAAGATATGTTTTGCGATGTCCCCCCCTCTTGTATTCTCTAGAAGAATAGCCATAGCTTTCGTCGGAAGAGGAGGCAGGTGAAGAAGAAGGAGAAGAGGGTGACCTTTTTCTTACCCTTTTCTTCAGGTTTGTTTCCTCTCTTCCCTTTTGAAGTGATAAGAAAAAGGATTGTGTGTTGATCTTTTCCTCTTGGGAGGAGTTGGCAATCGTCTAGACCGCCGTGTTCATGGAGCCACATCTTCAAAAGAACTTAAAGTTTCATTACTTTCTTGATCTTTGCTCTCGTATGGGAGAGAGTCTTCTTTTGGGGGTCTCTTCAAGAGGACTCCTAAGCTCTCTCTCCTCTTGGGGAGAGGAGGAAAAATCCCATAAGTGCAAAGCTGTTAACTTCGGCTTGCAAAGCAAGGTTGCCTGTAGCTTGCTGTAACAAGATAATTGACAAACATGGGGGCATCATCATTAGCACCTTCATGTGAAAAATAAAAGTTATCAATGTTCATTCTACTCTATTGGTTATTGTCAGCTATGTTAACAAAATTTGAGTACTTACTTAGTGTATGCTTTGGCAATTCAAAATCTTAGTTGCTACTCCTCTTAGCCTTTGAAAATTGGAACTTAAGTATCTACACCCACGGCTTGAAGTAGTTAATTATAGAGAGTAGTGGAGTGGGTCTAATATTGCAAAATTGCCAAGGGCTAGCTCCTTTTGAACTTCTTATGGCTCAATAATGGTAAAGTCTTTGGTAAGTCTAGACCCCATTATTAAGTCCAAAGCTCCCAGGGTGTGCACCATATCCCACATAGTGGGCTCACCAAAACCGATAATAGATCCTAGTCAGTCCCACTTACCCTAATATTATTAACAAAATCAACCATTTATAGGCTACTTAAGGACCTCTCTTCTTAAGAAAGAAAAGAGAAACCAAATGCTTTGATACCAATGTAATGTAATTAGCCTCAGTCCCAAGACCTCAAACACCTTAGAAGGTGGAGAGAGCTAGTAGGGAATGAGGGTAGGGAAGAGGAAGAGGAAACATTTCATAGGAGAAAGAATTAGTTTCTCTCTTATCATCACTCTTCATGTTAGCATACATAATAGCATAGTAGTGAAGATGGAGAAGATGGAAAGCTTAAGCATTCAAGCATGGATTTTTGGTGGATTTGCATTCCATAGCCAAGAGTGTTGGTAAAGGCTCTAAACCTCTCTACTTGCTTGGATAAGGAGAGGGAGCTTTTGCACTTTGCACTATACACAATGACAGAGAGAGAGAGAGGCAAGATATGATGACAAATTAGGAAATAATGAACACATTGCTTCATGCACACACATCCAAAATCCACAAAAACATAAACACACAAGTGAAATTAGTGAGGAAACACATCCGATTATATCACAATTACACTAGCGTAGATCATCCTCCCCGCGACAAATGTTGGGGGTTCCATCATTGCATAGATCCAATGACCAACAAAATTATCAATCCGTAGGGATGAGCTACCCGACTAGGGCATGGAAACACTCACACGATTAGTGAGCTAATCATGGCAACACAAATGGTGACTCTATGAGGTGAGCTTATCGGCCTACGGAGGAGCTAAGCCACAATGATTGGCAATCTCTACATCCACTTTCATTCACCTCCAATCAACCCAATCACACACACTAATGATTGCAAGACAACACTAATCCTATCAATGCAACACACTAATCACCAGCACATACACATAGATCTATTGAGCACCATACTCCAATCAAACCTACATGCACACATAAGCAAAAGAGGGCAATCACACAAGATTAGAGAGGGATTAACCACTAATTAGTTACGATGTAGCTAATCAAAGCATCATTAGCAATCACGCATTAGAGAGGCATAGTGAAAGAGAATTAAGCATTGATTAGTGTTAATCAAGTCAGATGAGCAAGGAGAAGCTCAAGGACTCCATAGCAACACACCTCAAGAGCTCTCACCAAAGAGTGCTCTCAACAAATGAGCTTGAGAACCCTAATTTCTTTTACCCACTGCCTTATATACCTAGGGTAAACATATGCAATGTCCGGCCCAAGGCCTTTAGGGATCCACCACTTACTAAATCTGCTACCTAGGCACACTAATTGACCTGTAACACATTAAAAATATTACAATGGCTTGAAATAAATCTGGAATTTACAATATGTGACCATTTTGGAAAAATGTGAAAAATGTGTAACTCCAATCTCTACTACTTCTTCATGTTGATCTTTGATGTGCATCCGTAAGGGTCGGCCTATAGCAGCTTCTATTAACTGACATTGACGCATTTAACATATCTCTATCTAGTATCACCTATAGAAGATCTTCAAGCCTTCTGGATAGGGATCAATGTGGTTGACATGTCCCAACCAATCGGGCAATGAAATGCCCATGTGTAAGAAATTCTCATGTGGACCATGCACAATTGGCCAAGCTTCAATGGATGTTCAAGTAAGTATCTTTGAAACCCTCACCTATATGCAATTTTTGGCTGTGCCAATGGTTTTATTCCATTTTTATGATTTTTAAGGCTTGAATTACTCGGGAAATTATGCATGTCCAAAATGTGGTCCTCGACTTGGTTTTTGGGGCTCTGATCATTTGAGCAAGATAATTTACAAGGATCATGGTAGATTTTTGCCTGAAGAACTTGAGCAATGTGGACCAAACAGATGCAAACACGACATGCATCCACTAAAAGCGAGTGATTGGAAGAACATGTGGCTAGAGAGGGGAGATTTTAAGCCACTCACCATGAAAAGCCTCTCTATTTTCCATGAACTCTTGTAATGGAGTGACCTGCTTATTAATAATCTTTTCAACCCAATTCACATTTTTAAGAATGTGGGGGAGATCCTATGGAAGACCATCACTGCATAAAGGGAGAGAAAGCCCAAAGAAATGACCTACAAACTGTAATCAAATGCCTGAGATGTATCCTCAATTTCAACCCAATGAAAATTTGGGGGAGATCCTATGGAAGACCATCACTGGATAAAGGGAGAGAAAGCCCAAAGAAATGACCTACAAACTGTAATCAAATGCCTAAGATGTATCCTCAAATTCAACCCAATGAAAATTTTGCTATGGCAAAAGGTCCATGGGTGTCATGTAGAGGAGCAACAATTGAAGAAGACCATACCTTCATTCAAGACTTCTACTTGGTACATGTGATGTTTGAAACTGGCATTTACTAAAGATGACAATCTTAGTGGTCTTAAGTCCCACAATTGGCACAAATTCTTACAGTTTATCTTAACGATTTTCATAAAATATTTTTTGACAGATGACATTAGAAGAACAATCTATAAAATTAGTAAGTGTGTGCATTGGATCTTATCAAAAGAGATAAGAAACGATAGCATAGATGTATCTTGCTTAGATGCTATCGAAGCTGTCTGTATGGTGGAGAAGTACTTCCCAACAAGCATCCCTACTATCCAAATGCATCTACATGTGCATGTAGTTGATGAAGTTGCAATTTTTGGGGTAGTACATAAGAGGTAGATGTTCTTCTTGGATATATTCATGAAGACTTTAAGAGGGTTTTTTCGTCAAAGGGCTTGCCCCAAGTGTAGCATCACTGAAGGATGGATTGTGCAGGAGTCTCTTGTTCTCATCAATGAGTTTTTGGGTTCGATTGATCCAAAGATGCCCCAAATGTGGACTACTCATGTCAATGCCAAGGTAACAGGGGATGAGCTGCACAGACAAGGCATCTTGAGAAAAATGGATATCACAATGCGGAAAAAGGTTATGAGATATTTTCTTCTCAACTCAAAAGTCTTACAAAAGTGGTTAGAGAGATACGAAGAGGAAAAGCAACGACACATGATAGCTTGCTTGCAACTCAAGTGCAATTGTGCCACTAGAAACCTTCCTTTTCCACACCATCTTCAAAAATTGCTAGACTTTCTGGCCAGTAGCTAGATGCAACAATCTTGGAGGCAAAGAGGAATGGAGTTCAGACTACTGAAGAAGAAGAAGAGATGTCAAGGGGTTGCAACTGGCATGTAAATACTATCACAACTTACTTTTGCAAGCGACCGAATGACCACATTACTTTGGTAATATTAGTATTGTTTCATTTATGTGATTTTAGCATCACAAATACAAAGAGCATGGCAGACACTTTAGAGCGCAATGTATAGAAAAAACGAAGGGACACCTTTGATAGTGGAGTTAGGGCAAGCTTCGTCCAAGAAAGTCGGAGTAGTGCCATGGATGATAACACTAAGAATAGCCAGCTTGAATACTTTGGCTACATTCAAGACATCCTAAAGATTAGCTTAAGGAAATTTGATATTTTTGTCTTTGATGTCGTGGTTCATAGTTATTACAAGTGGGCCTAATGCAACTATGCACAAAGATAAGAGTGAACTAATCAAGTGAACTCTAGGTAGGTGTGGAGAATGGTCGAGAAACATTTATACTTCTATAGCATTGTGAACATGTTGTGTTCACAATATATCCACTACGTGATGAAATAGATTTGTCTAAATTGCACTAGCTCTTTGTTGTTCAAGTTTCTCCACGAAGCAAAAATGTGTGTGAAGGATTGGAGGTTAAGTGAAGAGCTTCATGACCAAAGTGCAGCCCAAGGATGATGTAATTGAGGATTTTGAGCTAGAGGTTAGTGATGAGCAGATGCCTGAACCTAGAGATGAGCTCTCACATATGCAGGTAGATGTAGAGAGCAATGTAGAAAGACAAAGATGCAACATACCTTGCTCTTCTACTCTTACCGCCATCGCACCTGCAGCCGTATTCTCTCTTTCTCTCCCTCGCAAAGCTCACCTCTCTCTCTCTCTCTCTCTCTCTCTCTCTCCATTAGGAAGAGGATGGGGTGTAGGAGGGCCTTTTTATCAAGTATGAGCTTATGGATGTGATTAACATGTTGAAAAATAAGTGTACGCCATGTGTGCAAGAATGGTGGGTGTGTAAGAGTGGTCAAAGGATGCACTTTTTCCCTCAAAAAGAAGGTGGAAAATTTTATGTTATTTGGCCTTCCATAACTCCCACATATGATCTCCAATTTGAGTGGAGATTATAGATCTGCAATCTCATGTCGAGTTCTTTCCATAGATATGCTAATGATATGGTTTTACCCGCTAGATTTTAAATTCCACTTTTGGGGGAAACTTTGAATTCAAATAAACTAGCCATTTTTCTTGTTTGAACTCAGAAGCTGTCCTTTGATTACTTTCTTCATATTAAAGGTTGACTTAAACTGCCAAATATGCCCTTCTAGACCCCAATCTCTTTCTAATGCTCTCTCTCTCTCTCTCTCTCTCTCTCTCACACACACACACACACACACACACACACACACACACACACACACACACACACACACACACACAGAGTATATATGACACAAATACCACACTTTATCTCTCTCTCTCTCTCTCTCTCTCTCACACACACACACACACACACACACACACACACACACACACACACACACACACACACACACACACACACATGCACACACACAGTTTATATGGCATACGTTACATTGGCATATCCACTCGGAAAATACCTAGCATTTGGGCGAACACTTTTTCAGTAAAAATCGCACACTTAAAATATACAACAATGAAAAATGGACACCGTGCCACTAGAAATATACTAATTTTTTACCATGAAACAGGCAACTACGTCACTAGAGACGAATAATGGAATGGACAAGAGAAAGAAGCAGGCTCCAAGCGGATCCTAAGGAGTTAAAAAAAAATAAACAAGCCGTATGGATTTTTGTAATGATTTCCATAATGCAACAGCTTTTGCCTTATGTTTGAAATTCATCACAAGCTGTACAAAACCTTTGAATAAATGAATAACTCCCCAATTTGTCAAGGATAATATCTTTACTAGTGTGTGTGTGTGTGTGTGTGTGTGTGTGTGTATATATATATATATATATATATATATATATATAATGTGGGTGGTAAGTGATAATCCTATATGGCAAGTGGTATTTTAAGCAACATCCGGTTGGTGGTTGCACATTCCGAGAAAAGAAAAAACTTCACTGAGGTACATTAACTGCACCGCATATAGCGTGGATCAATATCTAGCTTATAAATAAGCCTTGCGCAGAGGTTGCAATGCACCTCCACACAGTGAAGCCTTGCTCTGAAGTGCACACACACACACAATTTCTTAGCAACAACCATTGCTGGAAATAAGCGCTCACACACATACACTCTACGTATTTGCCCCTTGGGCTACAACATGCACACACACAGATACATTTGCAATGACGAACACAAGCTTGAGGAAACGATCTCTGCTCAATAAACCTTCAACTACAGATAGGCAAACATCGGATGGATTGTTTCTCCACTCCTCTACATAATACATAAGGTAAATGGTGACGTTTTTTAGCGCTAGGAATTGTATGATACACAACTGAAAAGGAAGCACAGGGGGTGGTGATTACACACCCATATACACACACACAAAACATATGCATGAGGTATTAAATGGTCTATGTATCATGTATGTTTCCATAATTAGAATCCCATCAGTTAATTGTGCATGTACTTAGCCGGAAAGGAACATACATCGAGAAGCAATTATATATCCACTCACACACACATAAGTATGTATCAAGCAACCTCTCTCTCTCGCTCACTTCCTCTCCTTTACACACACACACACACACACACACACACACACACACACACACACACACATGCTGATGTTTATATGCAATTTAACTCCTTCTAATATATAGGAGTGGCTTGTTGCCACTCTCTTTCCTTAACACACACACACACACACACATATGTTGACGTTTATATGCAGTTTAACTCCTTCAGAATATAATATATAGGAGTGGCTTGTTGCCACTTCCTAGGTATGATTATTTGGGATTACTCTCAGTAACTAGTATATAGAAGTGGCTTGTTGCCACTTCCTAGGTATAATTAGCTGGGACTACTCTCAGTAATTAGTATTGGCCTAGTAAGTAGTATTGGCCTGGAATTTTTTTGTGAATAATGGTTTGAGTTCACTAGGTGAATTTATAAATGGGAAATTAGTGGGTGGATTCTTAATGTATGGTACCTAACACCTTAAGAGTTATGTGGGATAGTGGGGTTTTGAGTCGGCTGGCCTGACTCTATATACCTTGTCCTCATATGCTTCATGACGTGGTGGTTCCCTCCTGGCGACATCTACTCTACTGCTCTCTCTCTCTCTCTCTCTCTTTGTGTGTGTGTGTGTGTACTAGTGAAGGGTTGTCTGTACCTTGGGATTGTGAGGGTTTTGCCCGCAAAGGTGTGTATTGTTAGAGTAGTTGACTCTATGGAAAAAGGCAAAGACAAGTAGGCTATTGTGGAGCTTGCTGCTCAGACTCAATCTTAGGTGACTTAAGACACTGATATGGGACTATTGTCCAAGTTGCTTAGATGTGTTGCAATTCACTTTTTGATATGGTAATAGAACTCATGCATGTCTTGGCTATACTAAGTCAAAATATGAATGTTATATGGTTGGCAACTTCCACTGACCCTTTGGTATCTGCAACACTGGATTTTTACTCTCCTTTCAAGTTTAGGGAGTGCTTTCAATATATGACTGACTTGGCATAGGCGTGTATATGAGCACCCTTTGGTATCCGCGACACTAGTTTTTTACTCTCCTTTCAAGTTTAAGGAATTCTTTCAATATATTTCTATTTACCTGTCATTGGTGTGTATATGAGCATTGAAATACATTGGAAGGTTGTACCCTTCCTTCAATACATGATAATGGCTACCTTGAGATCTCTTTTAGCTAATTAAAAAAGTAATGATAGAAGTTTTTTCTTACAGCTTGGTGGAATGACCCTATATTATATGGTAGGTATTGGATTACTTTTGAGAGTTTTAAGATAAGCGGCTTGGTCTATTTTACTGAGGCAATTGTTGCGGGTTTTTTTTTTAATGAGGTGCCTCTGGGGTTTGTTATTGAGCTTGCCTTTCTTGCTCAGATACGGTCTATGCCTGTTGATTGTTGTGTGATAGATCTTTGGCAAAGCTGCTCATGTGGCCGAATATGGTTGTGAATATGGTTAAGAATGGTTGTGGCCGAACATGGTTGTGAAGGGTTGTGAAATATGACTGAATATGGTTGTGAATAGCTATCGTATAGCTGCTCATGTGCTCGTATATGGTTGCTTATTGCATTAATTTTATGTTATGGGCCTTGGCTGCACACTCCCTTGGCTTTTGGAACAGTTGAGGGACTCTAGAATATCCCACCTCTACGTGTTTATGATTAAGAGGGATTGAGCATTCATACTTACTACCTCTTATGTGGTTTTTTTGACTCCATCTAGGAAGGTGTAGTACATACTAACTAACATCTCTTTGTGTTGCAGGCGACTTCAAAGTATAGATTGATTGCACATATGGGCACTATTATTGACCCAGAAAAAATAGTGGCAATTAATGTCAAACTCTGTAAATTTAAGAGACAGGTATATGTGGTCCACTTTGGGGCTAAAAAGCCTCATAAAACTCGTCTCCAACCTTATCTCATGAGAGCTTGCAAAGCAAAAGGGGCTCCACATGGTTTCCCTGCAACCCCTTGTAAATGAAACCATCTTTGAATATATGTTATGGTTAGATTTACCTTTCTTATCATTTGTCTTCGAAAGAAATCTAGTTGGGTGACATCTATAACACGTGGGATACCCATGCATCACCTAAATACGGTGCCAGTGCTAACTATATGTTGTGTTGTTTCCATGGGTGCAGGTGAGGGTTACCTTCTCATCTATGGTTTTCAAAGTTCCTTGGCTTGAAGATGGTGGACTTATATATCTTCAAGCTCTTGATTCTCTTGTGCTTGTGTATAAACATTGTTCTGTACTATGAATGGTAATTATAACACCTTTTCATTGACATAGTTTCTAGTGTCTTTTGTAATTTGTACGGATTCTTCGGTGTTTATGTTATATTGTTGTTGGAACACACACACATGCACAATCAATCTTTGGTGGAGCGCTCCACCACGTGATCGTTGGAGAGGAGAGGGTATACTACGAGAGAGATCTACACAAGAGGACTGCAAGAAGATTTGAATGCTAGAGGAGCACAAGAAGTAAGCTTCTACAAAAGCCCCCCCCCCCCCGAAATTGTCTTAAACACACACACATATTAGAAAAGTTAAACTCAAATATTTTGTACCTCTTTCATGTTTGGTGTAGGTGCTTCTTGCTTGCTTGTTTGGTTGTCTTTTGTAGGCTTGTGATTAGTTTGTAGATACTTGCTTTCTTGCTTGGTGGGTAGTTAGGGAGAGAGAAAAAGGAAGAGAAAAAGGAGAGAGGAAAAGAGAGGGAGAAAGAGAGGTTAGAATTGATTTAATGGTTAATGTTAAATCAATATTATTGTAGAGATTAGCGTAGATTTTATGGTTAATGTTAAATAGATGTTTAATCAGAGAGAGAAAGAGTCAAATTAAAAATCACACCTGCACATTAAACTTCTTATATGTTTAATGTTTAATGTTAAATTAATGCCAACTTAGAGTGAAAGATGTGTATGTTAAATTAGAGAAAGAAAAATAGAGGGACAAACAGAGAAAAAAACTAAACATTAGGTATTAAACATTAGAAAAATTGATAGAGTATGGTAAGTAGTATATTAACAAAAGGGTTGAGAGAGAGATTACAAAGAAAAAAGATTCAATTTAGTGTATGTGAAATTAGAGAGTGGAAGAGAGGAAAAGAGAGAGAGTGTTAAAATAGAGTAGACTGGATGAGAGAGAGAACAAGAAATATTAGAGAGGAGGAAAAGAGGGATAGAGGGTGTAGAAAAAGTGGAGAGAGAGAGAGAGTCGAGAGAGATTTTTAGATTAGAGAGAGAAACAAGGATAGAGGGTGTAGAGAGAGTGTGTGTAGAGAGGGAGAGAGAGTATATAGAAGGTATAGAGACAAAGATTACATGGAGAAAGAGTCAAGATTAGGGGATAGAGAGAGTAGAGATAGAGATCAGGTAGATGGTAGATAGATAAGGTTAGTATTTAGAAAGAGATAAGAGTGTAGAGAGATGTACATAGAGTAGATAGAGTGGGGGTAGCGATTAGGTAGAGAGGGAGAATATGTAGAGAGTAGAAATAGAGAGAGTCAAGATTAGGGGATAGAGAGAGACTTAGAGAGAGGGTAGATATAGAGATTACATAGATAATATTAGGATTTAAGAAAATATTAGGGTGTAGACAGAGGTGTGTAATAGAATAGATAGAGAGTATGTATAGAAGGTGTAGAGATTTAAGAGATTAGGTAGAGAGAGAGAGAGAGAGAGAGAGAGAGAGAGAGAGAGAGAGAGAGAGTAGAGAAGGTGTAGAGATATAAGAGATTAGGTAGAGAGAGAGAGAGAGAGAGAGAGAGAGAGAGAGAGAGAGAGAGAGAGGTGTGGATAGAGGTTAGGATGTAGAGGGAGAGTAGAGAGAGGTTAGGATGTAGATAGAGGGAGTAAAGAGGGTGTAGATAGAGAGATGTAGGATACATAGACTGTAGAGATAGAGAGGGAGGAAGATCGGATGATAGAGGGAGACGAGGTGCCGGAGGAAGTTCTTGACCTGCAAATTCTCACTTTGCATGCAGTGGTGGTGGATGGTCGTCACTTTTTGTTCATTGAGGACATTGCAATGACGCTAGGGCTTAGAGAAGATGGGTCGCTTGCTATCTAGGCAAGCATGAAGGATCCCAGTGGAAAGCAAGAGAAGGTCAACTTTCAAATTGACTTTGAAGACCAAGGTCTCCCAACAAGCCTCTCTTTCCTCCTCTCTTTCCTCCCTAGTGAAAACGAGCAGAAGCTGGTACAAACGTGGCAAATACACTTATAGAAATCAAACGATGTGTCTCATTTTATGAAAGCATCCCAAAAAGAGCTTTCCATCGACACAAACCATTGATCTTTATGGGTGGAGAAGATCACTCTAGCATAGACCTTACAATGAAAACTCTTGAAGAGATGGATAAAGAAACTGAGGTAATTAGTTTTTTAACCTAGTCGATAGTAGGCTATTGTTCCATACAGCAAGTGTTAAAGTTGTTTAAAATGTTTCGCAAGACTGCATACCATGTTGATAAGCAATGCATATTGAAGGTTCGACACGCAACATTCCTATGGGTAGGGATAGCTCCATGTGGCAGTACCTTAGCCACCTAGGGCCATCCATTCTTCAATTTTCTCACACAAAGTTCTCCAAACATGGTTCAGTGGAGCTGCTCAAGTGCAAAGCATTAAGTGCCATCCTTACTAAAGATTCTCTTACCATCAATGCTCACAAGTGTATCTTGGTGGACTAGGAGGCGGCATTGTATGCCTTTAGAGGCAAGCACCCTGGGCCAGTCCTCTCCCATTGTTCCTTAAGCCTAGGTCAAGGGGTGACAAACCCAGAGGATATTGTAAAAACCCTTGGTCTAAAGTCTTTCATTCGCTCTATACCCATAGATGTAATTTACAAGAAAACCAACAAGCCCCGATGTAATAATACAACAATTTTGTCATTTTTATTGTTTTTTGTCACTTTTTGTGTTACTTTATTTTTCTATTTCTCATATTGGCCAATAAATTCTTATTTTTGCAACGCGTTCACACCTCCTCGATCATCCAAGCACCCGATGGACATGGGACATCTCCCGGTGAATTTTTTGCAAAATGAAGTCATTTTGGGTGCGCACAGAGTCCGTGGGACCACCACATTTCTTGGTGACACTTGGTGGTGCTGTAAGGGCCAAAAAAAAGGCCCTATGCACCATGGAGTGCAACCAAAATGCCCCGTATTGCAAAAAAATCATCGGGTGATGTTGTACATCCGTTGGGTGCTTTGATAGTCAAGGAGGTGTGAAATCTAACAATTTGATTAATTCGAATAATTCAAGAACAGAAAGTACACAATTAATTATTATAGTTGCACCAAAATGGTAGAAATTTGACTCATTCATACTATATGGAAAGATTACAAATCTCATAAACAGAGGTTACATGGGGTAAGCTAATTCTTATGGAGGCACCTTTCATTTCTCAGAGTGATTGCTGAACAGATCTATATTTTTTAGTGTAATTTGCTTAGCATGCACCATACATGAAATGCCATCTTGAAACAACTGCACCAAAATGTCCTTGGTGGTATGTTGTAAGGCCAATAGAGATCCACATTGTATACGTGTAGCCAAATCTGAATAGTCATCCATTATTTCTCTCACCACCCAAGAGAATGTTGCTTTTGGTATTATTGGCTCGATGCTCTTTTGATATTTTCGGATCTTACGTAAAGCAATTGTGTCTGGCTTCCACCGATGTTTCTTCTGCGTTGTTGGCAGTGGTGGAGGAGCCACCTGTCTAGCCCATTGAGGAGGGTCATTTTTGTACTTTTTCTTCCTCTCCTCCTAGGCCTGTTTCTCTTTGGGTGTGAGCTTGTCCTTTTTCTTTTTAGCACATCATTTTTCTCTTTGCGAAATTTGTAAAGGTCTGGAGCTTCCAGCCTTTGCTTGTTGGGCGTCTTGAGCTCTATCCTCTTTCGCTCTCCTCTCTGCCTCTGCTTGTGCTTGTAAGTTAGCCAAGTGAACTCTCTCAGCCTCGCCTCTTTGCATTCTCATTTCTCTCTCTGTCTTCTTTTTTCTTATGGCAATCTCTGTGCTTCTCTATTAGCTTCTTGTTTCTTCTCTATCTCTCTCATTCTCTTCCTCCTCTTGGCATCTTGTGCTTCTGCAACAAGATCACTTGGTATTACTTTGATCACCCTTTGCTTGACTCGCGGGAGGAATTTTTGCGGCGTAGTCGCGGTTGCTTGAGCTTCAAGTCCAATCGTTGCTTGAGCTCTAGGTGCTACCGTTGCTTGAGCTCCAAGTCCTGTGACAATAGGTAAGGGCTCGTCATTAAGAAATGAACCTCGGTATTCCTCTTGACTTGCTCTTGTTTCTTGTGTTGGTCTGTTTAGAGATGCGATTGGTGGAAGATCTGCAAGAGGTGTGCGATTCGCATGATGTAGTGGTTGGAGATCACAAAAAATTAACCACCTGGTGTTTTGATCCTCTGGATTTGAAGGTTGGGGGAGCGGTTGGGTGTTTGGAGATGGTTTTTGTGTTGGGTTATCCACTTATAGTTGAGGATTTGGATTTGAAGTGGTGGATTTTGTATGAGGTGCTGGCTACGGATTTTCAATGGTGTCACTGTTGTGTGTAGTGGTGTGGGATTTTTAGTGGCGTTATTGTTGTGTGTAGTGGTGTGCTCTTGTGTATTGTCCATGTTGTGCAATATATGAGTGCATGTATGTTTGGACTCAAGAGGATCTTCTAAAATGTGAAAATAAGAAATGAACTTTAAGTTGTGAGTTTTGAATTATATAGTACTTAAATCTTAAAAAAAATTAAAAACTCAATAAAATCACTCAAAATTAAAAAAGACTCCAAAATAGACCAAACTTGACCCATGGGACTACTGGTTGTGGCCTTAACAAATCACTTTGCATGACAATGCATGTTTACAATAGAAATAGTTAGTGTCAGATATTTTTTAGATTTTCACCCAATGCCTGCCATCATGTCGCCTTGTCTCCAATCAACACAGAATCGATCTTTTGTACTCGAAGCATGATATGATTGTGATTGCTTCAAGTTAACCACTTTGACTTTTTCTACATTTTAAACTTCTTTGTTCTCTATTCTTCTTTCTCTCTCTCCCTGCTAAAACTCTGTAGGACCAATTGAACATCTCGTGAAGGGCATTGCTCTTTTTCTTACCACCTTAATGTCGTGTATTTTAAAAGTACACTGCTAGTCACAACTTAGCATACCTCGAAACCATTGTTGTAGTGCTTTACCCACTATTTGTGTAGTGGGTACACCTTTCACAGAGTTGACTGTAACTTTTCCACTCTTACCCTTACCACCTTTTGACTTGCTGGCCTTTGCATCCTTGCCCTCAGTTTCCATTGAGACTTTGCCGTGGAAGCAATAAATGAGCAATAAATGCATGGAATGGGGGTCATTGCACCTTGCTTGCACCCTAACATACACTTGAGTATTTTCAAGTCTCTTGTCAAATGCCACTCAACTTGGAACATTCCAAGAATTGAAACATGAAATCTATGTCCTTCTTGTTGTTGCCAAATGACGTCAACGATTGCGGTGTGATTGAGATACCATTTCAAGGCCTCATGTGTCTCATGTGGGAGATGAAAAGAAATAGCCACCAAATACTCTTCTCTAACTAAATACCTAAACATTTTTTCCCCTTATCATTGACCTTTAGCTCAACATTGACATTCGCCAAGGCCTTGCTCATCAATGTAACATTTACCCTCTGGAGCCGTTGACCTTTAACATCCTGGCACTCATCAAGCATCATAACAAATATCACTTTTCCATCACATTATTTTTGTGTCAACCCATACAATCTTATGATTGACTCTTGGAGATTCAACAAGTCAACATACATACACGTTGTTGAACTCATTGCAACAGAAGAATTTGTTGTCTTCTAATGGCATATCATCCTCCACATATTAAAATGTGCCCAACAAGCTTGAAACATCATTATTGGTGCACTTTTTTGCAACACTGACATTGTAAGGCATTGGTAGAAACCTAAACAAACCTTTTGTATGATGACTGAGTGTGACACTTTTATACAAAGCTTCAGAAGCCTTTAAACTTATTCCTATGCTGTCACACACCTCCATCATGCCTTGTGGCGACACAATGCTCTTTAGCTCATTGAAATACTTCTTTTGTAAAACATTAGCAATGCCAACATTGGATGGATCATCCAATAGCTCAACCAACTCCTTTGGCTTGATGATATGCTATAGGCGATAACCTCTTATCGTTTGAGCATTGAAATTTATTCCCCTCATCATTCGAGCCAAGTTTCTTCATATTGAATTAACATTACACCAACGCACAAGAAATGTAGGAATCAAAATTTTGCATCTATATTCTTATTGAGTTTGATGGACATGTTTCTTTTGAGCTCCACCATTTGAGGATAGCAAGGACATCGCTTCTCTCTTCCGTTTACGAATGTGGTAGCCTAGGGGAACGTGTGTGAGATGATCAATTTGCCAATGCATATTTTGTGAAGTGTGTTGTAGCTAACATAATTGTCCAGTCGACGCTCTTGCTCTTCTTTTTGCTACTGTGCTTTTTCATTGAGATTTTCCATTTCATCATTCAGTTGCTTATCTTCTTGTTGGCTTCCTCTCTGACTTGCTGTAGATCTTTTGTGGACTTCTCTTGCAAGGTGAATAGGTAGCAAAGAGATGTTTACTTGCTTTCGTTTCATTAACACAACAGTAGCCATACAATCTTCAGTAATAGCCAAACAGTTTGTCTCTTTCATCTCCAATAAAACTCAGAAGCTTAGTGACATTACAAAAGGGTAGTGTTGCATTGGTCATTGAACCACTAGGGTAAATGTGGCCATCAACCCAAAAGTTGACTTCCCTGCACCCAATGTCCATAGCTGATCTGCAACATTGGGAGTTGATGTGCCAAGTCGCATATTAGCGTACTCCTACTTAAATTAGTGTTCAATCGATATTGTTTTGACCTATTAGTAATGTCTTGCAGTGGAGGGAGATTGAATGACATGATTGTTAGCTAATCAAGCAAATTAGAGATATAATGTGTAATGGTGACTACTACAAGCAGGGAAAGCTGGATATGGAGGAAAAAAGTGTATAGTACTCAGGAATAGTAGAAAAGGATTATGTTGTGGAGGAAAGAAAGAAGGGAGGTGTAGCTCAATCTACTTTGAATTCAAAATGCTGATCATGAGAGATTTAGAGAGATAAATGTTGTTGCACACAGTGGTAATGGAGTTTTCTGTTGCTCTCACCTGGAGCTGGAGAGAGAGAGAGAGAGAGAGAGAGAGAGAGAGAGAGAGAGAGACATTAAAAGAAGAGAGTGGGAGAGAGAGTAGATCTGCAACCTTGGAGGATCTGCACTTTTTGTCATGGATGTAGGCAGCATAGAGATAATGCAGTGAGAGAATTTGCAAAATTTGCTTTTTTGGCAAGGGGTTGAAAAGTGCTGCTTTTAATGAGAACTAAGTGAGAGTCTAGAGAGTATTTTATATGTTAGAGAGAGAGGAGAGAGATGGAAAAAAGAAATTTTAAAATTCAATTACCAACCTCTCATTTGGGTTAAAATAACCTATTTTCAAATCTCTTTCAAATACAAAATATACAAATGGTATTTTTAAAAATATCAGCATAGGGCTTTTTGCCCTCTCTTTTAGGCTTGGTCAAAATTGGCTTAAGCTTTAAGAATTTCCTTAAGTTGCCAAATAAAGAGGCCCTCCTATACCCCATTCACTTCCTAATGTATGGGTGCTAAAGTCAAACTTCAACCAAGCTACCCAAGCTACACAATGCAAACATGTGTAACAACGGATGATTCCAGTCAAGCTACTCAAAGCACAAGGATTTTATGCAGGTAACACTCAAATATGGTTACCAAAAGTTGTAGCTCAATCTGGAACAACCAAGAGAAATCATGCAACACAAGCTTCTAACCAAAGGTAGGAAATGATAAACAACAACCAACACAAGCCAATCATAACAAAGGGTGCTACAATCTTTAAATGGATACCTTGTCATCTACTAAAAAATCAAGGCTTCTACTATGAAAATCATCAAATATGGATACAAAAGCCTAGTGTCCATCAAGTCATTAAGCAAAAGAAGAAAATGAAAAGATGATCACACACGGACCAAAGACAAGGTGGGTTCCAAAATTGCTCGTGGAAAATCAATCACAAAGAACCCACACATCTCAATAACCGCATCTCATGGGAAATTAAGCAAAGAATCCATCTACTACTGTTACAAATGAGTGTGAACATACGACAATCAAGTTAAGAGGAGCCAAAATATGCCAACCTACTTGACAAAATGGTGGCATAAAAAAGCCCAACACAATGGAAGAGTGTTGGACGGATATGCCGCGACGGACGTCAGCACAGCGAGAACTCACCTAACATATAATGTCAGCTAAGGATGAAGCTCGACCCGCAGGCGCGTGGAAGCAAGCATAAGGTGTCAACCTACACTCGACTGACTCCTAACTAATTCCTACAGAGGTCTCTACCAATTGTCTAAGTCACAGCCTTCAAGAGTGCAAAAGAGGAAACTTCCTACAACGCTTTTTGGAGCCGAACACCCATCAAACGATCTCGAAACACCATAGAACTTGAAGGAGACCCTATTACTACCAATAGGTCACTCTCCCTAAGGTTTATGAACCAAAATCCCGACCCAAAACACCCGGTGCAGAAACGCGTAGGATGTCTGGCCGAAATCTACAGGTCTCCGTTTCTGAAATCTAAAGTGCCTAATGCGTAGTTCTACTCGTTGTGAACGCGTGGATATGCTGCAATGCAAAATCGGACAACGTATGCTCACCCAAACAACCGATGAAGCTCGTAGAAGGAGCTCGCAAGACCGAGCCGTACGCGTGCAATGTAGGTATCGGCGCGTAGCTCTCGTCGGGGGCAACATGCTGCACTTCTCCGCACTCGATTCCAACCACCGAAGCACACGTAGCGTCAAGATGAAGCTCTCACTCTCTCTCTTGTACACAGTACGCTCTCACAGACTTCAAACTTGTTTTGAAATGACAAATGGTTTTTCATTAAGGTCAAAAAGTGGTATATATACCTTACAACTTCTGAAACCCTAAAGTTCCAAAATCAACCATCTATTCAATCTAACTATCAAAACTGGCATACAATCTGGAAACTTCTGTAAGTCCCAATATTTACAAGGTGAAAAATCGGGTTTTCCTCAATGAATGAATAATTACAAAAATAATAGTCCACTGAGTAGTTAGATGCCATGGGGTGTGTCCAGCTTCTAACACCCCCCCCCCCCCCTTCTTGTTCATGTCGTCCCCGACATGGCCTTGATCAGTTGCCTCATCTTATCGTTTCCTGCATGTTTAGTAGTGATTCGTACCTGGCATGTAGGTTAAGCATTGTTGGTCCAAAGATTTCTGTGTTCATGGTGAAGAATCTTGTATAAAATGCTTCTTCAAAAGCCTGGAGGTGATAAGATGGTAGAAACATGATTCTTTGATACAGCGCATGTATCACCTCCTTGGAAGGCTGACCTGACAGATCATAAGCACATTTGTATGTGTCCTGGAAGAAGAATATCCTGTCAGTCACCTGTCCTGGCTTGAATGTCTCGAACACTGCTAGGATTGTTCTGCAGATTTTTCTCCTCATAATGCATGTAAGGTCAGAAGAGCCAGTGAACAACTTTATGGCGCCCGTTAGGGTTTTCACCATGTATTGGACACTTATTCTCTCACCCGCCTTCATGCCCGATAGCTTTGGGTAATTCAGCCAAGTGGGTTGGCTTCTTTGCAGAATTTCTTGTGCCTTCCACGTCCTAATTCTTGGTAGAGGACAGAAGCTGAGGTTGTCTCTGATATGTTTAGGTGCCTCTACCAAGTGGATTGGGTATTGTGGATACTTGGTAAGCCAAGCCTTCCTCCACTTTGGCTGAGAATCCACGATAAGCTTCACTCCTTCTGGCCTCGAGGTGTCTGCATTGTAGAGAGGTACCATTTGCTCTTCCCTGATTCTCTTGTTTATTATTGCTGCTTCATATTTCAGCCATGGATATGGGAGAGAGGGCTGAAGCCACTCGCGCCTGACATTGTTGGCATCGATCCTCTGGATGGTCATAGATTTAAAGACCCTCTGCTTCCATTCCAAGGCTTCCTTTGTGCTTTCTCGTAGCTCTGCCTCTATTGCCTTACGCAGATTTTCCTCCTCTACTTGTGTTATACTCTGTGGCTCTTGAGAGGATCCTGCTATGCTTTCCTCTTGCATGGTTGTGTCCACAAGCTCTCCCACATTTTTGATGTCGATTCCCTCATTGGCGGCTGGCCCTGAGCTTTCTGCCTCTCCTCCTTGCTGGCCTTTCAACTCCTCAATTTGCCTGAGGAGTGTTTGCTTCTCCGCTTCAGCTTGTCCGCCCATATTCACGAGGAGGTCATTAAGTTCAGCGTTTATTTTTTCCACCTCCTCGAGCTTCACCTTTATGCTCTCCACTTCTTCTTGTAGGGCTTTTTGGCTGTCCTCCATTCTTGTTTGCATTACAATAGACCCTTCAGCCATCATTAATCTCTGCTTTTTCTCGAGAGTCAGCTCCTTCTGAAGTTCTTGCATTTGCTCTTCATATATTTGACTCTCGGAAACGATTTGAGTCGAGCTCGTAGCTCTGACTCTAGCAGGCGATGCTCGCAGCCTCTGGATGGTTTTTTGACTTTTAATTGATCCTTGAGCTCAAGGATTTCATCCAGGCTTGCTTCTTGTTCTATTTCTGCTCTTTCCTTGGCATTCCTCATGGCATCAACTTCTTTTGTTTCCTCTGCCAGCTGTAGTGTCAGATTATCCCGTTCTTTTTCAGCATCTCGCAATGACTTGCTGAGCTGTAGACACTCTTCTTCAGCTGCTTGTATTCTTTTTGCTGTTGCCTCATTTGCTTCTTTCATTGCTTGGCAGTTTTGTAGAGCCGTTGCCAAGCTGGCCTGGAGGTCAGCTTCTCTCTCTTTTTGCTTCTGGCTTTGTGCTTGCAGAGAATCCCTTTCCATCTTGGTCTTTTCTTTGCTGGCTTTGAGAGTTATCATATCTTTCTCTGAAGCCATAGATTGGGTTCGCAATCTGGCTAGCTTTGTCATCACCACGTCCCAGTCATTGGAGGGCGGGTGCAGGTCCACAATGTCTGTAGCAATTTCTTTAAGTTCCACTAGCCGGATGCCTTATATCTGTTCTTTATGCACTTCTCTTGCCAAGTCGAATGCGACTGTGGCGGCTTCTTCCTTTGTATAGCCTGCAGCTAGTAGGTCCAAAAATGTATAATAGGCCTCATGTGATTCTTTTTGTTTAGACTTAGGCTTGGCGTCTTCCTTTGGCTCAGGTTCCTGCCTTTGCTCTTGCTTCTCTCCTTGACTTTTGTCTTGTTTTTGCTCAGCTGCATTATCTTCTGGTGGAGGGCTGCTGGGCGGTGGTGAGGGTGGTGGTGACGGTTGTGGGCTGGGTTTAGGGCTCTCTGGTAAAGCTGCCGATTTGCCTTTTAAGTCCTTGTCTGATTTTGTTTTCCTTTCCCTTTCTTGGCTTTCTTGCTCATCTAGCAATGTCTGCCTTATCTGCTCCATTTCCTCCTCGGTGAAAGGGACATGGGGAATGTTTTCCGCTGCAGCATCAAGAATCTCGAAATTCTTGATGTAATCTTCAAAGCGGTCCCTCTGCACTCTTCTGGATGATCCGGACATAGATTCGAGAGATGGCTTATAGAGTTCGTTTAAATCACCCTTGAGGGCTCTTTCTGCTCGGAAACTCTCCATCAGCCTCTCGAGTCTTGCCGCTTTCTGAGATTTGGTTTCCTTAGCCGACACTTGAACAAACTCTTTCTTTCCTTTCTTCTGCTCGGGTAGCTCCTCTTCAACTGGATCTAGCCGTCTTTTCAACCTCGTAGCCACCCTTGGTGCCCTTTGCGGCTCATGTTCCTTGTCTTCTTTCACCCTTAACCAATCGTTCTGAGATGGGGGGTCAGGCCACCTTCCTTTAGTGTGTAGTGCTGCATAAACCACCTTGGTTATCATTTCTCCTTGCACTATGTAGGTTGGATTTTTGTTGCCCATCTTTACCAAGCTGTCATGTATGTATGCCGCGTAGTTGATAATCTTTGGGGTGCCTTTTGTCATTGCCCAAGTAAACGTTGTGGCAATTGCACCTGGCGGCATCCTGTACTTCTGTGGCCTCTTAGTGCACATGTGGAAGTACTGGTTGTACAACTGGCTCATAATTGCCACCTTTGGGTTGGCAATGTCTTCAAAGGTGTAATTTGCCCTTTTCTCTTTGTACACCTTGACTTCATCCCTTCTTTTTGTCACACTGTCTCCCTGATTGGAGAGATCTAGTGCATGGGCTACAACACGCTCCATGATTATGATCTCTGTATCTGGTCTGCCTTGTAAATCTGTTACCTTGGCCACTCCATCCTCTTTGATGCTGGTTACAAACTCCCATACTCTTTGGACGTCCACCCCTGCTGGTATTGCTTCGAAATAGTTATGGAGGTCAATTTTCTCCAAGTAGCCGGCCATTTTGCTTCGTGAAAACTCATTGAGCTCTCTTGGCAGCATTGGTAGCTCTATAACATTGCCTTCAGTGTCGTTGAACACGCCCTGGTAGATCTTTAGGTCGTTTGACTCTAACAGATCTTCCTGTATCCAGGTGCTGGTGGGCTTTAATGTTCCCTCTGGAATGACAAAAGGTTCCACCTCGTCCTGATAGTCTTTGATTGTCATTATTTTTCTCTTTGCCGGTGACTTCGAGGCTGCCATAGATCCTGTTGCACTCAGTAGTCCGAAGTTAGCGTTTTTTCCATATTAGCTGCGAAACTGAGTTTTACTCATCCAAATGACTTGAAAATTGGAATTATAGCTTAAAAGGAACTTGTGAAGCTGTGCATGTGCTCACAGTGCAAATCTGGCCAAAAATTTCCATCTAGACATCCTACGTGTAGGATGTCTTTTTCTTCAGAATTGGTTCATACTTGACATGCAGGTAGTGTAAGGCTCATGGAGCATGGTTATAGGCTTGGATTTGAGTTTGGATATCAAAAAGTGGATTTTTGGGCTGATTCAGGCTTTAGGTCACAATTTAGGTAGAATGTCCATCATAGGTAGCAATTGATGTCCAAATGGGTTGAAAATTGGTATATGGGCTTATTGCACCATGGTAGTGGCTCCTGTGATGTCATTCCTTGCATAGAAGGCTAAATTTATGTTGAAGACATCCTACGCGTAGGATGTCTTTTTCATCAGAATTGCATGAAACTTGTTCTGTGGGTTGTCCTTGGCCTATGGAACATGGTCATGTTCTTGGATTTAAATTTGGATAAGATTTGATGCTTGTAGGGCTCTGTGAGGTGTTTTTGGGCTCAAAAAGTGTATCTTGAAGGTGTTGGGGGTCAAAAGTGATTAGAATGGCTTTAAACTTGACATATGGGCTCTTGATGATGAGGTAATTAGATCTGAAATGACAAAACATCCCTTCCATACCAAAAAGTTCCATTAGACATCCTATGCGTAGGATATCTTTTTCATCATTTTGACTCCCTGACCACACAAATTGTTTGCTGATGTGTATGTGAATGTGTTGTGCAAGTTTCATGAGATTTGGACAAGATTTGGTAGGTCAATGGCCCATTATTGCCTCTTTGCTCTAACTTTGCGTTTTTCCATGCATATGAGGTCAAATCTGGTCCAAATGTGATGAAACTTGGTGTATGGCTTGTAAATGTCATTCAGAACATGTGCATGACAAAAATTGATGAGGTTTGTGCCAAAAAGTGCCCATGAGACATCCTACGCGTAGGATGTCTCCTGGTGATTTTTTCAGTGCTGGTGCTCCCAGTGCTTGCCCTTTGCTCTCCTAAGTCCCTTTTGAGCCTAATTTCAACAAAAAAGTCAAATGGATAGAGTATAACTCCCTGTGTATAGCTTCTCGATCCCTTGGGGATCCTTGCCGTATGGTTTTTGTTGACTTTGGCTTCACCGGAGTTCCATTTGGCAATTTGTCGCTCTAGAAGCACCCGTGGTTGTGTTTACATACCTTTGATGATTTGTGGTGGTCTACCACCATAGGACTTGGTTGTTGATGGTCTAGGAAAGCCGCTCGTGAAGTTTGGTGGCAAACGGACTTGCGGTTGGGTCGCAAGTGCATTTTGACGCTTTGTGTGTCTGATGCCGTTTCTGAGGTTTAGTGCTGCTTCGGGTCACTTTTTGGTCATGCGGGTCATATGGACTTGTCGAGCATGTCGAGATGCTCCTACCCATAAATTTTGGTAGCATTTGGTCGCCGTTTCGCCGATTTCCCATTTGGTAGCCTCTTGCGGGTTTCTGGGACTTAGGTTTTTTCCCGATGGTTTCCCACTGTGTTTGGCTATCCAAGACTGGTCTCCTAGACTAGGGTAAGCTGCCGATGAAGTCTTGTTGCTTTCGGGTTAGCCGTTAGGCCATTGTCTCTACTTGCAGGTCTCTACCGCTCGCTTTGTGTGTGACCTCTACGCTAGTTTTCGCGACATAATGACAATCATGCGTGAAAAGCTCAAGGTGTTGAGCCTACCTCTCATGTCTGGAGCTCGTCGGGTAGTCGTGCGCGTCGTAGAAGCTGCTGGAAGGTCGATCCGCTCTAGGTGGCAGAAGCTCTCTCCACAAAGTCAATAGTGAAAATGAGCTAAAAATGGGGTGAAAATTTCTTATAATGGAGGTCCTCGAAGCACTTTTCATGAAATTTGACATGTGCTCCTATCTTCTCGCGAGATGCGGTCTAGGCTCAAAAATTTCTTGATTTGGACTCCATTTGCCCTGTTTACCAGAATTTTGGCATTTTGGTCAAAATCCGCCCGGCCAAAACACGCTTTCCGCTCCAGTCTCATAATTGCAGCCCCACTGTACCATAGGTTGTTCTATAGTCACTGATCATCACTATATTTTTTGTTTTTCATTACGACTGTTTTTCACCTGCTTTTTGTATCTTTGAAGTTTTCTGACGAAAATTAGCAAAATTAAAAGGAAAATAGCAAATCAAACCCAAAAAATCCCCAAAAAATTATAATAAATCACAAACATCACCGCAACACATTATATACACTCACATGCAATTTTTATGGCCGGATTTCTCCGTTTTACCAATATTTTGCATGAAAAATGGCTATTTCTACTTATATACACACACCTAGGGGCTTGATTTGGCGTTTGGCCCCATATACCTGTAGCTTCATGCTGTATAAGGACATATATACTTGGGTTACTCCAGAAAATTTCGCAATCAAACAAAAACCCTTAAAATAGTCGAAAATCATGCCCTTTTTTGCTCTTTCTGTTATTGTTTCCGCATTTGAGAGTGCCTCTAGAATGCCTCCCCTCCTCCTAGCCGGAGTCCTCCCGGACGACAAGGTATTGCCTCGAAGTATGTGCCGTGCATAGGTTAAACAGTTGTGCTAATGGCTGGCCGATTAACGGGCCCTACTTTATGCATACTCGGTCAATGCATGGAAAAATTAATGCTGTGCAAGAGAAGGGAATAAGCAAGATGCTTATTGGCACTCGCCGTCGAGGCTTCTTGTTTTCTTTGCAAGTAGCAGCTGTAACTCTACTTCTCTGTTTAATTGTCCTTTTGGCAAGAGGCAATTGCTTTGCCAACACTCTTGATGGAGTCGTAGCTGTTTCTAAGGATAGAGAGGGCTGTGATTGAATAGGTATGGGTCTTATGACCTTGGCTTTCCATTGGTATATTGTTTTCAGTGATTGCATGGTTTGCAGTTGATCATGATGCTATTGCAGAGCAAAAGGTATCACTTGTTGTTCATGTTCATGTTGAATTTTGACTGCCTTTGCTTTCCAATCGATCTGCACATTGTATGCTTTTTGCCAAGGTTGCCCTAACACCATTTGGTGTTGTGTGCTTGCATCTGTCACCACATAGAATTTGTGTGGGTAAACATATTGATGTATTTGTACATACAATATAGTCCATCCCAATGTTTTCAATGGGTGTGATGTGCTACTTTCCAGCACTTGGGGAGTAGGATGAAGTTGATCTGTGACTCTGAGCTGTTGGTATAATCCGCAAGAGATCAAATTTTCTTGAACACCCGAATCAAGAAAAGCCGTTGATTCAACTTGATTGTTGCCCACTTTGATTGTAATCATTGGCTCCACTGTTTCTTCCTCCAACTTCATAAGTCGAATGGCGTTGATTCTCAGTGGTGGTCCACTTTGTTGTTGTCGTCGCAGAAGCCGTCTTTTTGCGATGGGTTCTTGTGCTTTGGCTTCAGCTTCCGCTCGTACTCTCTCTTTTTCTTTCATTCTTTGTTTTCCTTGGTGAATTTGTTGGAGCATCTCCTGTGTGAGTGGTAGATGATATTTTCTCAGTCGGCATCTACTAATCTAGTTTGGCATTTCTTCACCTGCTAGTGTAGCAAGCTTGACAGCTCCACTTTGTGATAGATCATGAATCACAAATGGTCCCATCCCTCGTATTTTCAGTTTCTTGGCATGTTGCTTCAAGGTATAAACAAGTACGTAATCACCTGTTTTGAACTCTTTTGTACGCACATGTTTATCAAAAAATTCCTTTTGTCTTCTCTTTTTAGCATAGATTGAAGCGACAGCTCGTAAGCGTAGTTCATCGAGCTTTTCAAGATCATTAATCCTTGAAGAGAGTTCATGCCCTGTCCATTCCAAGCTTTTTGCTACTCATAGAGTTGGGATTAAAAACTCTATGGGTAGTATAGCATTTAGTCCGAACACCATGTTGTATGGTGTTGTTCCTATTGATGTTTTGTAAGCTACCCTGTATGCCCATAGTGTTGAGTGTAGCTTTTGATCCCAATATGTTCTTGATTCTGACACTATCTTAGTGAGAACCGTGCATAGTGTTTTGTTAGTGGCCTCAGCTTGCCCATTGGCCTGTGGATGATATGGTGCTGATTTCCTATGTATGACCATGAAATCCTCTAGCAGATATTCAATGACTTCATTGAGAAAGTGTGTTCCATGGTCACTGACAATTTCTATTGGTAACCCGTAACGTACAAAAACATGCTCATACAAAAATTGTTCCGTGGTGCGTGCATCAGCTTTTTGTGTTGCTTTGGCTTCGACCCATTTTGTGAGATAGTCCGCAGCCACAATGATATATTGGGTATGGGTGCGATATGCACGGGGTGATATAGGTCCCACAAAATCAATGCCCCATTTTGCAAATGCTCTTGCCCCCATCATTGGCCGTAATGGCATCTCATCTCTTTTTAGTGGTATCTTGGTGCGTTGACATGCGTCACAACGCTTTACGAACTCTCCAGCCTCCATGCGCAATGTAGGCCACCAAATTCCTGCGGTTAAGACAATTTTTGCCGTCTTATCGCCCGAAAAATGGCCTCCACTTACTCCGCTATGTGCATGTTCTAGAATCAGTAGGTATTCACTTTCACTTGCATAGATTCTAAGTTGATTGTCCTTTCCCCGCTTATAGAGTTGATTCCCAATTAACTGAAAGTCATGTGCTTCCAGCTCTATAGCTTTTTCTCGTGCTCTTGCAATGTTCTCAGGGAATGTCCTGGTGGTTAAGAAGTCAATGATATATTGACTCCATTCAGGTGCTATGTTCACCTGAAACAAAGTTGCGTGAACCACTGGTCGTTTGGCACTACATATCGTACAATTGGTAACATAAGAATGTGTATCCGCATACATAGTTGGCCAATAAATCCCTAACTATTTCAGTCTCTGGTGTGTTTTCACTGTTGAACAGTGAAAAGCACATCCCTGGACATGTGCCTCTTCAAGGTAGCACTCTAATTCTTCCGGATTTATACATAATCGTAGGATTAGGTTAGATTTAAGATGATACAGCTGTCCTGCTATCAACTGGAAGTTCTTTGTTTGTCGAATTGTTTGCTGTTTGGATCTGCACTCCGTATTATCAAACTCATGTCCGAAGGAGAGAATGCTAACTATTTTCTAAGACCATTTGGGTACCATTTCAATGTTGAAAAGATAAGCATCTGGTATGTCATCATCTACCCCTTCTGGAGCTTCCCCATTGTGTATTCTTGAAAGATGATTTGCTCGCAGGTGGGTTTTACCCTTTTTGACCACCACTGTGAAGTCAAATTCTAGCAATATAATAAACCAGCGCACGATTCTCCCTGTATTGCAAGGTTTATTTACTAGGTACAAAAGAGCTTGATGATCTGTAAAGAACACAAATTTGTTTGTGTTAACCCTCACGGCTCACGGACACCCATCACCTACGATGGACGCGTATTATGTATTTGGTAGAGTCAGGTACCGGGCTTGTCGGACCAATAGGGAAAGGTAGAGTGATCGCCGATGAGAGGCGCACTTTAACTTGGACATTCAAGGGATTAGTTGGCTAAGCATGGGCGCCCAAGTGTGAATGGGGTGAGCTCCTATAAAAGCCAACTAAACCTAATTTTTACTCATTCTCTCATTTGTGCAATTGAAGAGTGCTCTTGCTCCATCTCCATCTTCTTCTTCTTCACCTCCTTGTGTGTGTGTGAGAGAGAGAGAGAGAGAGAGAGAGGGAGAGTGTGTGTGCGATCGAGCATTACGAAGGCACGACGGCGGCGAAGCGGTTGAGCTCGGCATGACTGCAGCTTCTTCTTCATCGCGGCGAGGAATCCACCACGAAGGCGAGCGTAGAGCGGTGAGTGACACACCCTTTGTTTTCTTGAGCTTGCTAGTTTAGGCTTGTTGTGTGCTTGGAGCCGTTTGTGGCTCGCACACGGTGTATTGGCAAGTCCCTTGCTTCGACAGTGCGGCAAGGAGCGCACATTTTTGGCGCCGCTGCCGGGGATATGCCCTACACTTTACGCTTTACGCTTCCTTGTGGTGCAATTTCTATCATAGGAAAGGCAGGGAAGGAGTGTGTGGAGATTTCTGTTTTTTGCGTTTTCTGCATTTGCTGTCAAGTTTCAATTTCTGCTATTGTCTGCGTTTTTTCAATTTCTGCAATTTCTGCATTTTCAAGTTCGGCGTTTTCAATTTCTGCAATTTTCTGCATTTCTGCGTTTTTAAATTTTCTGCAATTTCTGCAGTTTCTGCATTTCTGCGTTTTTCAATTTTCTGCATTTCTGCATTTTCAATTTCTGCGTTTTCAAATTCTGTATTTTTTGCATTAAACAAAAAAAAAATGAAAAATAAAAAAAAGTAATTTGCAAAAAAAATTTCTGAAAAAAAAATAAAAAAATAATAATTTCGGAAATTAAAAACGCGAGTGAGTGGGCGGCGAAATTTTTCGAAAATAAAAAACGTGACTCTTAAAACGGACGGGTTGGTTTGTATAAAAGGTAGATCGGGATCCCAAGCCCAAGCCCAAGCCTAAGCCCAGGCCTCAGTCCTCAGTCTTATGATATATACTAGACTCACTCTTATATATATACCCTACTCCCTCAAGAGAGAATGAGAGCATGTGGGACAAGTCCTCCACTCTCCTCCTTTCTCTTCCCACTTGCACCCTTAGACTTTCTAGTTTGGGCCTAGTTCCCTACTGGAAATTGACAGTTTTAGGGATTCCGAGGGCATAGAGTGACCAAACGGAGGGCTGTAAAGCACGACACGACCCTCTGACCGATACGCTCGTTTCGAGCTATCACACGACCCATTCCACGACACGCTCTAAAAAATCTAGCAAAAAAACAAACAAAAAACACGCTAAAAACTAGTCACAAGGCCTCCTAGAGCAGCTTTTTGACACCTTAGGGTATCAAAAGCACATGCACTTACGCTCTGGGCGGGTGCTAGAACACGAGCATATTGAGGGTGCCTCTGTTCATACGGACACCCATTACCCATCCACGATAAGCTCTAGACCCTCAGCGAGGACACAAGGTAGCACCACCCAAGACCCTAAGATAGCCGCTAGTGATTCCTCTTCCGACTCAGAAATCATGGAAGCATACCCTACCCAAAACACTGAGAGAGAAGGCCATGCACCTCCCGAAGCTCCACAGCCTAGTACTAGTATGTTTAGCCGTTTCATGGAGACATTAGGTAGAGCTACTCGCTCGGAACCTGATGCAAATGAAGCACACGAAGGGGGTGGGGAAGTGGACTCTCCTTTCACATTGCAAGTGGACCCCACACCCCCAAAGAGTGTCCATGTGGATATCCTACCAACTTCTTACCAAGAAGGCCCTGTTGAGCTGCCTCCTTCAGAAGTTCCCTCTAGAGTACCGTTGGTGACAAGTAAAACCACGGGGAGCAACATTGCTTCTACCTCACAAGAAACCATTAACACGTCGAGTTTAGAAGGATTGTTCATTAATGATCATTGGACATACGACCTCCACACTGAGGTGTTGACGGATCTACACTCTGGCCACGCCTACCATGTAGGATGGATAGAGATTGTACAATCCACCTCTAGTGCCACGAGCATCGAAGATCAACAGAAAATGATTTGTAATGTTATCCATGGCATTATTCAATCAGAAAGGCAAAACCGAGGGGTAAATATACTCTCAACTGGCCCCATGAGATTTCTGGATACGAGCAAGGCTCAACAGCCTACTCTATCACAAATGGAGACTCCTCTAATGAGCCCCATGGACCCATCTTACGTCATTTCACCTGGGGTCTCTATGCAATCTGAGCCTCCGAGCGAAAACTTTAGCTTCCCTAACTTGGCTCAACCCTCTATCAAGGAAAACACAGTGCTCACTCCAGGGATAAGCCTAACAGAGAATGTACCGATGACATCTACGGTTAGTGCAGTGCCACTACCTAGTGTCGTAGTACCTAATATGGGGCCTCGACCGTATGTGCCTCTAGCCCCTTATGCACACATGGCCCCCACACCTCCAATTGTACCACTTGCTTATGCTCCTCGAGTGCCGCTCCCTAGCTCTTATCCGAGTGGACCTATGCCCGGTTATGTTCCATATCCTGCATCATCTACACATATGCCAAGACCGGTACCCGTTCCTCTCCCACATATGATTCCAAGAGTACCTCCACCGGCCTTGCCTCCTCACATAGGTGACTTGGCAGCGTTTGCTCAAACCATAGGTCGATCTATCGCGGAAAATATGCGTCATGCATCTGATAGAGAGCCTAGAAGTAAGGCAGTACAAATCGCCAAACTCACGCAAAAATTCAATGGGGACGAAGATGCTAGAAAACACATTGAAGTGTTTGAACAAGTATGTGATTCCTTAGGGGAACGCAACGAACTACATAAGTGCAATGCCTTAATCTTGACATTAAGTGGGAAGGCTGGAGATTGGTATAGGACCCTAAGGGTGGACGAGAAAACAATCTACCCTACCCTTCGAAGGTTGTTTCTAAAGGAGTACATACGAGAAGGTGTGCTTTGGGGTGTAGCATCTCAGCTACAGAAGGCCGAACGTAAGGAAGGAGAGTCAGTAAGGGACTTCATTAGTCGTCTAAAGCACTTAAACTCTCGTTGCCCTGTAAATGAGCGCTTCAACAATAACCAACTGCTTGATCGATTCATTCGAGGGTTGAGGAATGAAGGAATCTATAATGGACTAGTGATTAGAGGTATCACAACCTGGGAAGATGTCACTGCCAATGCAATCCAACTAGAGGACAACTTGATGATAGCAGGCATGAGGGTGTCTACTGACACGAGATCCACTAGCTCACAAGCCATTGAATATGAACCCATGACTGCAAAGCCCATTTCCAATGAGCCAAAGGTATTTGAGACATTCTTGACAGACCTCACCAAGGCAATCCAAGAGTCTCTTAAGGATAATCGACCCCCTCAAAATAGTCACATGTATCCAAGAAGGGAGCAACAATGGTGTTCCGTTTGCTTAGGTCCACATAGCACTAGTGAGTGCCCTACGTTTAGAGTAAAATTTAATGGAACTTGCAACGCATGTGGTAGGTATGGTCACCAAGCTAAGGATTGTTTAATGATCAAACGTATGATGGCAAATAGACCACCTGTAGCCTGGACGGATGCACCTCGAGCTCCTGTATTGATGCCTACTCCACCTGTTGAGCAACTACCGCAACACATGGTCCCTAGATCTCAAAATGTTGTACAAGCTACACCGCTACCACCTCCTGTGCTAGGACCGCAGCCCCCGCATCCAAGAGTCGCCCCTATGAACCAAGTGGGTTGCGAGCCATCAAATGCTTATGCAGATGGCTGTGAGGAGGAAATAGACACTAGTATTGCCTACGGACTTGATACATTGGAAGAGTGTCCTATATACTACATGGAAGATTGTTGGGGACAAGTCAAGCCGGTTTATCAAGCTGCTGCTCTCGCATCCAGAGGTCAAAATATCAACACCCAGGCTAGGAGGCCACCTCTTCAATGCTACGAGTGTGGTGGACCACATCGAGTAGCGGAGTGCCCTATTAGGCTGCAAAAGAATGCTGCACAGATGCAAATGAATCAAGGGAGCACGTCTGCAATGCCAATACTCACATGTAATCGTTGTGCCATAGATCACTTGATTGCCCAATGCCCCTATAACCCAAATGCGCCTAAAATCACACCCCTGAATTTGGTCGAAATTGCTAGTGTGACATCGCCAATACCACCCGTCGCACCCGCTTATGCGATTACACGATCCATGCTTCAAGGGCCAGGCCATATCCTCGAAGAAAGAGATACCGCGTCAGTTATCCAAGCAAAGAAAAAGAAGACACGAAGGAAGAAGTCGCAGAATACGGAAAATTCAAAGCCAAGTTCCAAAACAAACATAGGAACAGGAGATGACCCCGTGTATATGAATGACCTCGAGGATGATTCAGATTCAGTCGAGACAATGGAGACTAGAACCAATACCACAAAGGGAAAGACCGACAAAGAAAACCGTAACATGGAACCAAATGAAAACCGAATAAGAGAAAACCATAAAGAGCCTCTGAAAACACCACAAGTGTTTCCAAATCCAATCCAAGACCCCCAAGATAAACCGCAGGGGCAAAAAGGGAAAAATCGTAAAAAGAAGATTGGGACGTACCCAAACCCAGTAGACGAGATTAAGCAGGTGAAACATCTAAGAGGTTTAGTGGAGGAGACTCAAAGGAAACTAGAACCAGAACCCATGCATATCAAAATTCATGACACAGTGTTTCCCACGCAAGTTCATCCACCCCACATGAACCATAGACCGTTAGCCATTTCTAGTATCATCCAAGAAGGGAGTGAGGACGGGACATCAGAAAGTGAGCATACACCTTTCTTGTTGGAAAGCATGTTTAACGAAGGAATACCTGATCCCATTGAGGAATATGAGATTCCATCCTCACCAGTTCCTAGTCAAGGACCTACACCCTGCAAAACGCCAATGAATGTTGTCAAACTAGTGGACTTCATGTCTTCTGAGGTCCGAACCACGATCATAGCAAAGCTGTATGGAGATCCTGAGTTATTCCTTGCACTTCGAGCATTCCTTAACGGAGAGCTACGAACGGGATTACCGCAGTTTGCGCAACCAAATAGGCCTGACTCGATTATGATTGATGAGGAAAATCATGTGCAATCACTTGACTTAGATGGACACGAGTCTGTGATCGAGGTACCCATTAACGAATTAGGGCAGTATTTTGAAGGCGACGAGTCTAATGCGACCCTACCCATCACTACCAAGGGATTAACTATAAAGGGAATTCTTGATGGTGGTGCGGGAGTTAGCATCGTTACAAAAGATTGTTGGGAATCCATGGGAAAACCCCACCTCAGTGTTACTAACATTGTGGTAAAGATGGCAAATGGTACCATAGCCAAACCTATGGGGATGCTCAAGGATCTTAAGATCAAAGTTCTAGGACACAAGGTACGACATACGTTCATTGTAATGGATTTCTCTAAACACCTTATGTCATATGAAATGATTTTAGGACGACCATTCATGAGGGAAGCACAAATGGTTCACGATTGGTCTAAAAATCATGTCTATTTGCAATTCCAAGACTCTGTCCTTAGAGTGGATTTGGTGACTGGTAAGGTACACCCCTTAGGGAGTAAAACCATTATTGATCATCGCTCTGACACCACAGTTCACTCGGCCCCACTACAATATTGTTACACTTGTAAGAAGGATACAGACATTGGCCAAGATTCTCCTTACATGGATGTGTTACCGGGTATGACGGAATCAGACAATGTGGATTGGGTCCACCTAGCAATAACCATAGACACTTGGGGAAATAGGGGGACGACCTGGGTAACACCTGAGGGGGATGAAATGCGTATACCCTTAAATATGCTACAAGCAATGCATATCGCTTCTGACAAGACTCATCCTAATGTAACGAAGAAAACATACAAGTGGGTCCCTAAAGCTTCTTTAGTGACCATATCTAGTGCTAAAAAACAGAAGCCTTGTAAGAAACGTACCACTCGCTCCAAGAAAAGTAAGAAAATGTTGCGATGGATCCCTAAACGACTATTGGAAGCCCAAGGCTACTATCAAGGAAATGATCAAATCTGGGTGCCAAAACGTAGATTGTGCTCTTACCTATCACCTGACCCAAGTGAGCCCAATCCCGTAGCTCCAAAACGAATCAATGATCGTGGAAAGCAAAAAATCACAGAATGCTACACACCCGCTCCCGAGCTAGTTTGGGTACCAAAGAAAGAACGATTTGTTCCACCTAGCTCAGGAAGGGGGGAGTCCCATGAAGATTCTAGCTCCTCATGTAATACATCCATAGAGGTAAAAGCTTCTACACAGCCTCCATCTAGAGTAGTGGACCTCCATGAAGCTACAAAAGAATCCACACTTCCCAGTGTTCAAGAATCACCTGATGAACCACTTCAAGTTCAATCCTGGGAGAGTACCTTACCACCCTTGCAGCTTGACAAGGCACCTAGGGTAATAGAAAACTACTGGCAAAAATCCTCACCTATTACCAACTGGAATAATTGGTTTCAAAGGGTGACAAGCTCATTTCAAACGGTATGATCTACCCAAGGAAGGGGGGAGTGTTTGTGGACATCCATCATTCATTTGTTTCCCTCTCAACCTTTTTCCCTGACCTCTTAATCTCCAATCTTAGGGAATGTACATATAAAGATTTATACTCACAAAAAAAAAAGAAAAAAAAAGAGCAAGAGCAATTAGCAAACGAGTATGCACATTAAAGTCAAAACATTGACTCAGACCTACACATGTCACATTTGGTATAGTGAAACAGAAACCTATGCCATAAAACACCTTTGATCCTCATCACTTGAGTGATGGAGGGTAGGTAAGATTAGTACGATAGGAGTGTTTCTGTTTTAGAGTTGAGTGATTAGCAAAGATCTCTTTTCCCACTAATGTGCCTCCTGGAGGTATTCCTTTTGTTTCATAGTGTGTACAGGAGCGTGTTGCTATTGATAGGATTTGGACCTTCATGGAACTTTCAAATCAAGCACGACCATCAACACAAACAGGTGTTTCTTGTCCATTAGCATTGCCCTTATCTTTTTTGCATCTATGATTGTCTGCTTTGATTGTGATTGGTAGCATAATATTCAGTGCATTGGCTTAGTATCAAACATTTAATTCAATGCAATCTTTTGTCATAATCACTTGTTTAGGTGTAAAAATCAAGCAGTCCGACTAAGCTAGTTTGACCAAGCTAGGTATTAGAAATCTTCTCTTAATACCATGGGGAATGCCTTCCTAATAAGCAATGGTTACTTAGGTTCTTAATCCGATTTAGGCAGCATTGTATGAAATGTACTAGGGCTTTCTAGTGGGCTTAACCCTATTGACCTTTAGCTTAAGTATTATAAAGGGAGTTTACTAATGTGATGAGCCTGGGGAATGTAACAGTGTTATATGACCCCCCAAAGTTACAAAATTAAAATGTTGAAAATGAACAAACAAAAAATCAAATTGCCACACTGTAAAATCTTACGCTGGAAGAGAAATCTCAGCTTGATTTGGTACTTCACTCACATGTATTGCCTATGGTACTAGAGCCCTAGAGGTTCCCAGTGTGGGCGCTTTTCCTTGAAAAGCAAAAAACCCAAGGCATACAAAATAAGCACCCACTTCAAAATTGAATCAGTGTGAAAAGACTTGGGGGGGTCAAAGAAAAAGTAATCAGTCAGGCGATGATTTCATGAGAAATTCCTTTTATGGTAGCTTAACTGCAAGGTTTTCTAGATATAGCCTCTAGTCAGCCCTCGAACATGAATACTTGGCTCTCGCGATTAAACAACTTAATTGACCAGTGAAAATTAAGAAGCTTACCCATGGTATTAATATTCGATCTCTAGTGCTTTTCGATCGTCATATTAGCGACCCCAGACTTGTTTAATTTTTTACCTTTACATCTGTTTATGCATTTGATTACATTGCAATTTAATGTTCATTGCTAACAAATTGTTTGAAATTCTTTTACCAATCAATTTGTCTACCTAAAACTGCATATGCTTTTTAAGAGAATGCAATTACTGTGCCAATGTTGTTTGATTTTGCAGTGACTGAAGAAGGCTAAGGACATTCATCTCAAATGCTCTTCCACCTCGACGAACCAGCTTCAACTCAATAGCTTCCGAGGACGGAATCTACATCAGAAAGGGGGGCATGTTAACCCTCACGGCTCACGTACACCCATCACCTACGATGGACGCGTATTATGTATTTGGTAGAGTCAGGTACCGGGCTTGTCGGACCAATAGGGAAAGGTAGAGTGATCGCCGATGAGAGGCGCACTTTAACTTGGACATTCAAGGGATTAGTTGGCTAAGCATGGGCGCCCAAGTGTGAATGGGGTGAGCTCCTATAAAAGCCAACTAAACCTAATTTTTACTCATTCTCTCATTTGTGCAATTGAAGAGTGCTCTTGCTCCATCTCCATCTTCTTCTTCTTCACCTCCTTGTGTGTGTGTGTGAGAGAGAGAGAGAGAGAGGGAGAGTGTGTGTGCGATCGAGCATTACGAAGGCACGACGGCGGTGAAGCGGTTGAGCGCGGCACGACTGCAGCTTCTTCTTCATCGCGGCGAGGAATCCACCACGAAGGCGAGCGTAGAGCGGTGAGTGACACACCCTTTGTTTTCTTGAGCTTGCTAGTTTAGGCTTGTTGTGTGCTTGGAGCCGTTTGTGGCTCGCACATGGTGTATTGGCAAGTCCCTTGCTTCGACAGTGCGGCAAGGAGCGCACAGTTTGCAAGTAGATAATGCTGAAATTTCTTTATAGCATAAATCATTCCTAATCCTTCCCTCTCGGTGGTTGTGTAGTTCTTTTCTGCACTATTTAACTGTCGGCTCGCATAGCAAACCAGAAAATCCATTGTTCCGTCTCCAGGTTGAGCTAGAATACTTCCAATGGCATATGCTGAAGCATCAATGTGCACATGGAATATCTTTTCCCAATCTAGTGCCTTTAGTATAGGTGCTGATATAATATTTTCCTTCAGCTTTTGGAATGAGGTCTCACACTCCTCAGTCCACTCGTAATTGACTAGCAACCGATACAGAGGTTGTGCGATAACCGCATACATGTATATGAATCTTCGATAATATCCGCAGTGCCCCATGAAGGATTGCACTTGTTTCGCATTAGTAGGCCTGGGCAGGTCTACAATGACTTTGACTTTGTCTAGGTCTGTGGTTATGCCGTTTCGTGAGACAATGTGTCCTAAGATTCGTCCTTGCTTAACCATAAATACACACTTTTCCGGGTTTAGACAGATTCGATATGTTCTGTACTTTTCAAAGACCTTTTGTAAATGTTCAATGTGTTCCTCTCGCAGAAGAGAGTGTACACACACGTCATCCATGTAAATTTCTAAGAATATTCTTAGGTATTCCTTGAAAGCATGAGTCATTAACCTCTGGAAAGTGGCTGGTGCATTTGTTAAGACAAATGGCATAACTCGATATGCATAAATCCCGCATCTGTGGCAAACGCTGTTTTGTGTTGATTCTCCCTTGCTATTGCCAGTTGGTTGTATCCTGAAAACCCATCTAGAAAGGAATAAGTCCGTTTCCTGGCCACTCGCTCAAGTACATGTTCTGTGATTGGCAAGGGATAATTATCCCTTATGGTTGCTGCATTCACCTTCTTGAGGTTTACACACACCCGCAATTTTCCATTCTTTTTGGGAACTACCACAATTGGTGACACCCAATCTGTATGTTCAATCTCATAGATGAATTCCACTTCCATCAGTTTATCAATCTCTTCCTTGATTCGTTTAGCAAATGTGTCATTATATGTATAAGGACGTTGTTTGCTAGGTTTTGCATCCGATTTCAAAGGAATTGTATGTTGGCATATCAATGGAACTCCTTTGAGGTCTTTGTAGGACCAAGTGAACACATCTTTATAGTTCTTGAGAAGTTGTGTTAGCTGCGCTTCCTCCTCAGGCTCTAAATCGTTAGCTATATAGACCGGCTGAGGCTTTTCACGTGGTTCTGCGAAGTCTTATCTTTTTTGCATTTTCAGGCCCATCGTAAGATTCTTGGTTGGTTCTCTCCCTGATTGGTGGTGTCATAATGATTTTTCTATCTTGGATAGTAAATTTCCGATCGTGTGCTGGTACATTCATGTTGCCCTTTTCTGACTCCTTTTTTCCATCACTATCTTCTTCAGTAGTCCATATCTCTCTCAAAGACCGTTTCAGTTCTTGATATTTCTGTTTACGCTCTAGTTTGGTCCACTCTTGGTCTTTTGTTGTTACTTTTTTTTATTTTCCAGATTTTTGTGATTTTGTTTCGGTTTTAGCTTTTCTTACCTGTTTTATTTCCTCTCTTGTTCTTTCTTTTCGATCTTTTGAGAATGTTCTTGATATTTGATCTTTTACACAATCCTTTGCTTTTACAAGCATCAAATAGTGAGTTTTACCTTTTATCCTGGGCATCAGGTTCTCTCTCACTTTGTTTCCTGCTCTTTTCCTCCTATAGCGTTCTTGGCGTCTAGGGTGTTGATTAGCAAAATCATAAACTTGATATTCTTGGCTTCATTTCCATGCTCACTTGAGGTGTCTGAACACTCATTACCTGCATCATCATTTACTTTTAAATGTTCAGAGGAGTTGTAAAACTCTTCTTGTTCTGGAGGTTCTACCGTCTCTTTTTCCGGTACAATGCTTACCATGTAATAGGGTAGCACATGATAGCCATCCTTATCACAAAATTTTGTTGTTGGACTGTCAGTAATGGTACAGACATCCAATGTTGCCAGTATGTGTTCCCATTCTAGAGGTTCCAAGGCATCTTCAGGGAAAGGTTCCTGAATATACTGTTTGTCCTCAATTGCTCTTTCTAAGACGCATTCCTCTTTTGTTAAACTTCCACAATGTGAAGCTCCGCACATCCATAGCTCTTTTGGTTGCCCTAACCATGCTGGTAGTTCCGATCCTGCTACTATAGCCGAATCAAACTCTTCTACTCATGTTTGGTTTACATCTTTGTAACTACGGTCTTTCAGGTGTATTTTAGTTGTCGTCTTGCCATGTCTGAGTTATATGTGGTCATAACCCCAATCTTGGACCATCTTCAGTTGTCGCATGAATGGTCATCCCAAGATTATCTCATAATTGTTCTTTTTGTCAAAATCGACTATTGCAAATGTATGCTCATACTCGATTTCGCACGAAGTGACAATTACTTTTTCTAAGAGTCCTAGAGGCTTCTCCATGAACCCATCTGCCAACTGCAGCTTCATTCTGGTAGCCCTCAAAGCTGGTTTTCCCCATTTTCTCCAGATTTCCTTGATGGCGATAGCAACTCCCGCTCCACTGTCAAGAATAGCTTTGGAAACTACTCCTTGGAATTCTACCGGTAGCGTCGTGTTTCCGTTTTCTCCCTCGCAATATTCTCCAACCGTATTCAATGGTACCGGCCTAGTGTTTAGGTTAGGTCTGTCCAACTCCCTGATTCCTTCTTGGAGCTTCAAGGTGGGGTCTTTCACTCCAAATTTTTTCTAGGCATTTTCCTACTGTGGTCCACATGTTTGATCTTAACCTTAGGAGTTCTGCTAACGTGATTGTGCATGCCACTGGGGTGGATAACAACTCAATCAATCCTTGTGAATCCATCACCTTGTTAGAAGAAAGTCTTTGAGATGGGATTGCTCTCACTTCCGACTTAGCTTCATATTCTCCCAGGTAAGAGGGTAAAGTTCTCAAAGAGTCTGGTTGGCTGTGCCCCGAACTAATAGATCCTTGGTCTCCCCCTTGTGAATGTATGTCAAAGTTCATCTGCGACCTTGTCTCAAATTCTTCAATAGGAGGTAAGATCACATTCTTTTCTTTTCTCCTGCTATCCATGTGGTTACTCATCCTATTAGCCTCGTTGGCCTGACGGATTTTCTTCCACAGATCATCTAGATCGTTACCGTCCTTACCCATTTCTGCCAATATTTTAGGCTGGAACCCGTCACTTGCCCCATCGGTGGTGTTTGGCACTATGATAGGCCTTCCTCTGGACTCATAGACATTTGTGAGTCATTCCTTTGTTTCCGCATGTTTCTCTAATGTTGGTTGGATAGGGGTTGGAGCTGGTGCTTCATGACAATTTGCCGGTTTACCCAACGGTTCTTCCATCAATGATTGAGCCGTCTCGATCATCTTTTTACACATATCTAACCTTCGTTTTTCTATTTCTGCATATGGATAAGTCATCCACCTTTGCTCCTGGGTTTGGTTCTTTTTAAGTCGAGCTTCATAAGCTTTTAGAAGCGCATCCAATTGCTCGTTTACCTTGTCTGCCAGTACAGATCCTCTTGATCCTGCACTTTTGGGCTCTTCTATTTCTTTGGGTGCTATGACTGCTGTGGTGTGTGAGCTTAAGCTAGCTAGATCCTCTTACCGCTCCAATCTGTTCTTTGTATGTTTCAACTCATCGGATAGGGCTGCTTGCTCTCGTTCTTTCCTCGCTTTCCTACGCGCCTTTCTAGCTTTCCAAGTGCTTCTCTGATTTTTCGTTTCTGAACTTTGGGCATCGGTTTTTGGTTCTTCTACTATGGGTTCATTCGTCGTTCTTTGGGCTTGGGCTCGTGTTACCGCCTGAATAAGTATGATTGTTTTATTTTCCGATCCTCCACTGGAAGGTACTGTTCCTAACAGGTTCAAGGTGGTTTTTTCTCCTTTGCTAGGGTTTTTAGGGCAATCGGGAATCAAATGAGTAATTCCACATTCTGGGCAATACGCATTGACTCTAATGATTTCATCATGAGGACAGTCTCTCAGACAATGGTCTCCGCCACACTTGTAACAGGGTCCCTTGGGTTGTTGAGGTGCTCCTTGAGTCCCTCTTTGCTGGTAAGCATGTCTCTGTCCGCCCATGCCTCCATTGGCTATGAACATCAGTGTTCGTTCATCTAGACTATATCTTCCTTCTCCTGCGGCCTGTGCAGCAGTTGGTGGTCCTTGATTCCCTATCATGCTCCATGGTTCTGGTGTCGAGGGCTCTTCTGGTGTGTAATAGACAGGGTTTTCCGCATATCCATTGGGATCTTCATAATATGCATGCATAGGCACCAAAGCCTTTTCTTCTGATTCAGTTACCGTTGGTGTGTATCTTATACCAACTGGTCGTAATCCTGGTAGGGGTGGTTGTTGCTCCAACAACGGTTGTGGTCTTTCTACACCTACAGGTCCTGGTAAGTTGCCTGCTTGATATCTAGGCATCGGTGGTACTTGAGGGGAAGCTACTGGAGCTTGGGGAGCGTAAGGTCTCTCTCTCACATATCCCTTGTTATAATAACATTCCTCGGTCCCATGGTTTGTCCATTTTTGTTCATTAGCACACCACTTGGGCTGTTTAGCCTGGGGTTTGGCGTACAAGTTGATCTTTTTTAGCACTTCATCTACGAGCTGCTCCTGGTTTACCGCTATTTCTCCTTTCAGTGTTGTCTTGGAAGACTTGCTCCCACTTTGCTGCAAAGATGAATCGTCATCAAGGTCCTTGAACTCCCCTTCTTTGTAGACCGCACAATTGTCCACAAGGTACAGAGCCTCCTTGGTCAACGCATTCAACGTCGTGCTCCTCTTCATATGTAAGTCTTTCTGGAGATCTGCATTCCTTAGTCCTTGGATGAATATCAGCATAAGTCTGGACTGAGTTGGCAGTTCTTCAACAGGACAAAACTTAACATATCTTTTTAATCTTAGGGCTGCCTTCCGTATAGATTCTCCATCTTTTTGTTTGAATTTATGGATTTGTGAGACGGTATTATGAGCTATTCCCCTTTGAGAGAATTCCTCAATAAACTCATCAAACACTTCCTCCATCGACTCAAAGTCTCTATGCTCTACCTAGTCAAACCAAGTTGCAGCATCATCCTCTAGGGTTAGTCCAAACCCTGCAAATTGGGTAGGAAAATCTAACACCTCTTCGGCTCTAATTACACACACAAAGGCTGCTACATGATCTCTTGGGTCTCTGTTTCCTGTGTATTTCTTGTTTACCCATTTTTGCACTTGAGAAGGTCTAATTCTACGATGGTCTACAAACCTCATCATTGGATCACCCCGTCCAAGTCGATACACCTCCTAAGGCCTTCTGTAATAGGCTGGTTCCTCTCCCAACGGTCCTCCTAAGCCATAATTTCTAATGGTTCTCACTGGAGGTGGTTCATCTCTTCGAACTCGTTCCATGGGTGGTCCTCCAGCCTCGATCGACCCTTGTGTCTTACTCTCTGCTTGATACCTTGAATAGTGTGGTGGTTCTTGCAAATCCCTGAGCCCTCGTGCGGCTTAATAACCGTCTCGGTTTCGGTCTAGTTCCATTGTTGCACTCTGTCGAAGCCATGCTTGCAATGATGGCTGGTTTGCTAGTTGGTCTTGGTTGTTGAATGCTTGCGGTCTGGTGGAATGTGAGGTAGTGTCATACTCATCTGAAAATGGATTTGTTGACTTGCTTGGGGTGTGGACGGTTCTCGGCATTTCCTCAGGGGCATATGCTGATGCTCCTGGACCTGTTGCTCTTTCTACTTCCTCTGGGAGAATACACTGGTATTCTTGCCCGTATCTGTCAACAAAAACTATGCCCTTCCCCGTAGCAGTTTCATAAGAGAATAAGTAGAGAACCTTGTCTTTGCTTAGTTCATTTACATATGGTTCTTTGCTGCAAAAGTAAGAGACAATACCCTCACTCTCATGTTTGTAGATTCCCACATTCTTGTTATAAGTTGGAATCCTGGTTTTTTTCTTATCATACATAAAAATAGCTCCGGGCCGATCAATGTTTAGTGGCGGTTCTTGAGTTTCTGAAACCATTTTCCCTTTTGCCACGTTATCTCCATATCTGTTGTAATCTTCAGGGTTGCTAACTATTAAATAGTGGTTCCCCTTTTCGTCTCGGAATCTATCTCCATCATCATACACTCGGATTATCTCCAATCTTTGTGCTGGCCTCTCTTCGATACAAATGTACTTGCGGCCTCGATAGTCAGAATAGACTAGGACTCCTCTTGAGTTTGTTCCGTCTAAGAAGATCACCGTGAGCCTGGAATCATTCAAAGGATTTTGGGAGGTGCTTCCTCCTCGCATAGGTCCATCATAGGTGAAACCTCTTGGCTGTTGACTACCCATCATGAAGAAAGATTTGTCTGACGAAGTGTCAGTATCACTACCTTCCTCAATAATTGGTGCTAGGGGATCTAGCCTTGCCTAAGTTACACTCTCTTCGGTGGACACTAAGCTACCTTGGTCACCTGCCACCTTCTGGTCTATAACAATGTATCTTCCTGATCTTAAATTCATCAAACTTATCAATGCAATTTATCACAAATTCAACCACTCACATGGCAATGGGTCAGTGTCTGCACAACTTCTTGCCCTGTTGCTGAATATACCTGTACACAAGCGTTTTAATTTCGGCAATTGAATCAAAGCATTTATCTGCTAGAGGTTATCTTAGTAATGATTGGTATAACTGGAGAGTTAATCTCAACCACTACTATATTTTATACACTGCTAATGTTCTGGATTAGGTTTGCTAATCTGGAACAATACTTCCCTCTGATGTTGGCCAATTTACGCGCAAAAGTCTGAATTCAGTCTTTGCTTTGTCAAATGGGCAAACATGGTCCAAATTCACTTCTGAAAGAAGTTCTGGAACCCTTAAGCCAAATGGAACCTCACTGTCTAGGCCAGGTCAAAGTTTCTCTGCAGTATGCCCCAATAGACATCCTATGCGTAGGATGTCTCCTGCTGTGTTTTGCCTGGATTTTTGTACTGTTGTTTCCCTTTGTTGTGCTGAGCTCACAACTGCTTTGAATTTTTGATTTGGACACCTATTAGCTTGTCAATGAGTCAGAAATCTGTTCCGATGGCCTCTTGATGGTTTTGATCAGTCTAATCAACTCCAAATTAGACCAAAATTGACTAGGAGGCTTGCCTTAGGCTATATAGCACCTTACTATGCTCAAAGTCAAAGTCTGTCTTTATTTTCATGCATTAGACATCGTACGCGTAGGATATCTTTTTCATCAGAATGGCTTAAAACTCAAAGCCCAAGCTCCCCTTGAGTTGCTGATCACTTTGGGATACTCAGAATTCAGTTTGGAGTCCCAAATCACTCAGAAGACATCCTACGCGTAGGATGTCTTTTTGGCCTGTTTGACCCCAGATTTGTCCCACAGCTTCCCTTGGATGTCAGTAACCCAGTGGTATGCTTAGATTTTGGTTTGGATGTCAAAAGTCCTAAATTTCTGTTATTTTTGCTTTTTTCAGTCAAAAGTGCTAAAGTCCGCTTTGAACCCAATTTTCTTACCCAAATGAGGTGAAACCCCTTTCAGTCACTCAATATATCATGCAAGACATGCTCATGCAGCCATCTTATGGTTTTGGTCTCAAATTAATGTTTTGGCACTATTTGGGTAGGATATCTAGCAATTTCAGTCTATCTGGCCTTATCCTGTCAAGATATGACAAAATTTCCACTTTCCAGTTGAAATTAGGGTAAACCCTACCTCCTGAACACACTGGTCAACTCAAAATTCAAAAATTCCTTCCAAATTGGCCTGTAGACATCCTACGCGTTGTCAAGAAATTTGCGGTCTTGCCAGGAAAGCACCGGGCTTATGGCTATGAGAGTTTGTGAGAGAACTCAATAAAAACTATATGAAGGAGTTAAACCATAGATGCCATGAAGACTAGGGTTTGGAAAGAAGTGCAATCAAAGAAGACTCACTCTTTCTCTCTTGCACTCACACACACAAAGAAAGAACACAAAAGAGAATGTCAAAACAATACGAAGATGAAAACATCAAGGCTATGGTCATATTGTATCATGGGTAATATGAAAGGGTTAATGGATGAGTTAATGGCATTCAATCTTGGCTGACCAAATAGGCTACGAATTGTTCTTTGGAATTGTAGTTTTGTGCTTACCATAATATATATATTTTGTCTAGTGATTGGGATTAATTGTGTGTACAAATCCTCTTGGTTCATAGCAAGATAACTACGCTTACATCAAAAGAAAAATTATAGTCTATGAGAGGTAGTATGATGGGATCCGGTGATAGAAGTATTTCATTGAGCCTTTCAGGGCCGAAGAGAAACACTATACATTGTTGAAAGTGTATTTTACGGCTAATCCATACGTTAATTCTAATAGATCGTACAGAGTGAAAGCGATAGAAATGATCATCATGTGGGTTATTCATCTAGGATAGTATGTGAGAAATGTAGATATGAGAGAAGTGAAGAGATGAGAAGTTTCCCTCCCAAGCCCTATTCTTGCCCGTAGGCAATAAGGATACTGCGGGGAGAGATGTATCTGTAGCAAAGAGAACCTAGAGAGGATGAATTACTAAGAATGAGAGAGATAGGTTTGGTTAAGGAGATGAGATTAGATACATATATATATGTTGGATTAGAGATGAAAATGAAAACAACAAGAAATCAAGAAAACATCAATGTAGAACACATCTTACTTGAAACCCTTTGGCACCATTATTGATGGGAGAGAGAAGAAGAGGGGAGAATTCAACGTTGATTGATATGCCAAGTACAACACCTTCTTTGATTAGAGTTGATCTTCCAAGGATAGCGTACAAGAATGGCTAGTCTTCCTCTAGGAGAAAGTGTAGACTTGGGCTTATGTTAATGGGGCTAAGTACAATTAGGCATTACTACTCACTCCCTCAAGAATTCCTCTCATCAATGGCTTGAATGCTTGAGTTCCTTTTCAAGGAATAAGAGGTCCCCTTTTATAGGTGAAGGGAACCCCCAAGGGTTTACACAAGAAGAGAGGAGCCAGTGTGAATAGGAATTGGAAAAGTTGGAAATGAGCTGTCCCTGCATGATGTGGGCAGACTGGGGTCCAGTATTTTGATCATATCTCCTCAACTGTGGCTCCAAATAAAAAAGTAAAAATATGGGCAGAAACTTCAGCTCATTAGCTACGATTTTCATTTTAAAATCATTTTCCAATTCGGATTGGAACCTTGTGTAAAAAATTCATCAAAATAGGATCCATTTCTGGCAGCAAAAGTCTTCCCGTGGTCCCCTTAGCCTAAACTTTCATTTAGTTCCAAAGGACACCTCATATCATATGAAAGCATGACATTGCTCCTTGACAAAGTTTTGTAATCATGCTTGCAATAATGCATCAAAATAAGTGTATCTTTGAAATCATGCCACCTAGTGTCCCACTAGGATTTGATTCCCTCCTAGTAGCTATTTAAAAAGAAATATAAGAAAAGTATAAAAAATACATAGAATATATATATATTGGAGTTTACCCTAGATATAGGATCTAGCTAGGGTGTGAGATGATAATGAGATAGTAGAAATAAAGAATCAATGCTTTTTGCTCCAAGTTAAAGAGGCGGAGCGATTGAGCTTTTCCCATAGTATTTTCTGATGGTAAAGTAAGGATAGGTTACCCTTGAGAAAAATAATAGGATGAGATAGAAGGCTTATTATTATACTTAAATATGCATATGTACATTATAGGAAAGATAATTATGTATCTAAAAAGTTACAAGATAGATCTTGTAGCATGCGTTCCCACTATGTACGTGTCACAACACGACATTCACCCCCTCTAAACCTGCACATCCTCCGGTATGTGCCACATTATTTCTTTGTAAGATCAACCCTCTTGTACATCTTCCTTGCTTTCTTCTTCACTGAATGATTCCAAATCTTCATCTTTACTTTGATCTTTACCTGTGGTTTTCTCTTCTTCCTCATCAACATCTTCTGGATCATTGTCTCCTCTTCTCTTAAACATTTTGATCCTTTTTCCTGCAATGGGAATCTTTACTTCTGTACCATCTAGTTCAGACAAGCTGTAAGTAGCATTTTCATGCACATGCTTTACAACATACGGTCCAAACCATCTTTTTGAAAACTTACGCATGACTGTGTGCTGGTTATCAAGGCTACTATCATACACCAAAACCCAGTCACCTTTGTCAATTGCTTTGCTCCTGAGTCGATGTCGCTTATCAAAGTATTCCTTGTTTTTCAACCTTGCATTTTTGAGTCGTTCTTTTGCAGCTTCAATGTCTCCAGGTCTTCTCTCTAGCTGCCTTATACGCAGTGCAAGGAGATCTTCCCTGCTAAGCCCCTCTTGCCAAGGTAGTACATTCCATGTGGGAATTGTATCTTCAATCGGCATCACTGGCTTTTGACCATACATTAGCTCCGCAGGCATGTAGCCAGTTACTGAGCTATGTGTTGTACGATTAACCCATAAAGCATATGGTAACAGTTTTGGCCACTCACCAACTCTTCCTTCGCAAGCCTTGGCCAAAGCTTTGATGATAGGAGGATGCCCTCTTCCACTCTTTCCATTGCCTTCAGGGTTGTAAGCTGTAGTAAGAGAAAGCTTGATTCCTAATCTAGAAAAGAACTCCCTTGCTTCTTCGGCATCCAGTTCACCTCTATCTGTAGTGATCTTTCCCACACAACCATAACGGCAAATCACCTCATCAAGAAGGAATCTGCACACAGCTTCTGTGGTTTTAGCTCTTAATGCTCTTCCTTCAACCTGATTAGTTAGGTCTTCTCGTGCAAGAACCAAGTATCTCATTTTCCAGAGTCCTAAAGGCATTGTGACTAGATCCACAACCCATTTATAGTGCATGGCTAGTGGATATGTAGGGTGCAATCCATCACGATGTCGAACATTTGAATACATTTGACAAGTTACACATGACTCTACAAACTGATATACATCTTTATACATACCCTTCCACCAGTATTTTTCTTTCAACTTGGAGAAGGTTGCCCACACACCCCTGTGTCCAGCCCATAGACTCTCATGAAACTCTTGCATGAGCTTTACTTGAGTCTCTTTTTTGCATATAACCCGTTGTGGTGTAGCACCCTTTTGTTTAGGATGCTTCCACAAGTAACCATCCCTCAAAAAGTACCCATATGCTTTCCTACGTATCCTCTTGAATTCTTGTTCAGACCAATCATCCTGTTTTGTTAGAGTACTCAAGTAGCTTCCAATAAGAAGCCAATCACCTTCATAAAGCTCTTTCAAGAATGATTCAAGTAGATTAGTCATGCAGACATTGTTACCTTTGACATGAGAGATAGAATAGAACTTTGTACCTACATCATCTCCCTCATCAATCATTTGTGACTCATCTTCATACCTTGCCCTTGATAGCATATCTGCCACTGTATTGTCTTTACTTGCAATATGCTTAAACTCGGGATTAAGGACTTAATGTAGGCAATCCACCGCAACATAGCAATGTCTGGTGTTGAGCAGCTTGTAATCATCCCAAGAAGTGGTAGACAATCTGTTTCTACAACCACACATGCACCAATTAGGTACTCTTTCCCACTTTTCAAGGCTGTAACCATACCCCATAACTCTCTCTTTATCTGTGGATAGTTTCTTTGGCGAGCACTTAGTACCTTTGCTCCAAATCTTACCACATACCTGTGTCCTTCTTTGTCATCTTGCCCTATTGCCCATCCAATCCCTGTAGGACTGGTATCTACTGTCACAATCACTGGCCTTTGACACTCATAGTCTACCTTTCTCAAAGTCGTTGCTGACTGGAGCAACTCCTTTAGCTTTTTCATGGATTTTACATGTGCTTCTGTCCATTCAAACTTCTGATTCTTTCTAAGCAGCTGATAAAGAGGATCAACGCCCTTTCTGTCCCGGTGAGTTGTGCATAGCTCCGCTCAAATTCCCTAAGTAGCTCTGTTATTGATAGTCCTTGCTTTGGCTTGACTACCCATTCTAAGAATGTCCTTTTGGTCACTCTCTCAGAGTCCTCCATGAAATATTCCTCCTTTAAAGCTACTTTGAGTTCTTTCCAATTTCTCCCATGCCCATCTTTAATTACCCTAACATGGTCTCTAATTTCTGGAGCAACAACTAGCTCAAAGCTTTGAATCATCTCACCTTCTGACACGCGATGCAGCTCCATCTCCTTCACATAATCGCGTAAGTACTTGGTTACATCTTTGCCATTGAACTGATCCATTCTATTGACGACTCTTGTATGGCCTTCGTTGCTGAAATCTCCCTTCTTTCAATCGCATGTTGTTGTTGCATGAACATTGCAAATGCTTGAAACATTTGCATTGTTGCTGGGTCAAAATGCATACCCTGTTGCTCAACATGATCACCCATGGTTACCCACAAAATCTCACCCTGGCAGTTTCGCATCGGGTTCACCAAAAATATGTCGAGAAATTTGCAGTCTTGCCAGGAAAGCAACGGGCTTATGGCTGTGAGAGTTTGTGAGAGAACTCAACAAAAACTATATGAAGGAGTTAAACCATAGATGCCATGAAGACTAGGGTTTGGAAAGAAGTGCAATCAAAGAAGACTCACTCTTTCTCTCTTGCACTCACACACACAAAGAAAGAACACAAAAGAGAATGTCAAAACAATACGAAGATGAAAACATCAAGGCTATGGTCATATCGTATCATGGGTAATATGAAAGGGTTAATGGATGAGTTAATGGCATTCAATCTTGGTTGACCAAATAGGCTACAAATTGTTCTTTGGAATTGTAGTTTTGTGCTTACCATAATATATATATTTTGTCTAGTGATTGGGATTAATTGTGTGTACAAATCCTCTTGGTTCATAGCAAGATAACTACGCTTACATCAAAAGAAAAATTATAGTCTATGAGAGGTAGTATGATGGGATCCGGTGATAGAAGTATTTCATTGAGCCTTTCAGGGCCGAAGAGAAACACTATACGTTGTTGAAAGTGTATTTTATGGCTAATCCATACGTTAATTCTAATAGATCGTACAGAGTGAAAGCGATAGAAATGATCATCATGTGGGTTATTCATCTAGGAAAGTATATGAGAAATGTAGATATGAGAGAAGTGAAGAGATGAGAAGTTTCCCTCCCAAGCCCTATTCTTGCCCGTAGGCAATAAGGATACTGCGGGGAGAGATGTACCTGTAGCAAAGAGAACCTAGAGAGGATGAATTACTAAGAATGAGAGAGATAGGTTTGGTTAAGAAGATGAGATTAGATACATATATATATGTTGGATTAGAGATGAAGATGAAAAGAACAAGAAATCAAGAAAACATCAATGTAGAACACATCTTACTTGAAACCCTTCGGCACCATTATTGATGGGAAAGAGAAGAAGAGGGGAGAATTCAATGTTGATTGATACGCCAAGTACAACACCTTCTTTGATTAGATTTGATCTTCCAAGGATAGCGTACAAGAATGGCTAGTCTTCCTCTAGGAGAAAGTGTAGGCTTAGGCTTATGTTAATGGGGCTAAGTACAATCAGGCATTACTACTCACTCCCTCAAGAATTCCTCTCATCAATGGCTTGAATGCTTGAGTTCCTTTTCAAGGAAGAAGAGGTCCCCTTTTATATGTGAAGGGAACCCCCAAGGGTTTACACAAGAAGAGAGGAGCCAGTGTGAATAGGAATTGGAAAAGTTGGAAATGAGCTGTCCCTGCATGATGTGGGCAGACTGGGGTCCAGTATTTTGATCATATCTCCTCAACCGTGGCTCCAAATAAAAAAGTAAAAATATGGGCAGAAACTTCAGCTCATTAGCTACGATTTTCATTTTAAAATCATTTTCCAATTCGAATTGGAACCTTGTGTAAAAAATTTATCAAAATAGGGTCCATTTCTGGCAGCAAAAGTCTTCCCGTGGTCCCCTTAGCCTAAACTTTCATTTAGTTCCAAAGGACACCTCATGCCATATGAAAGCATGACATTGCTCCTTGACAAATTTTTGTAATCATGCTTGCAATAATGCATTAAAATAAGTGTATCTTGGAAATCATGCCACCTAGTGTCCCACTAGGATTTGATTCCCTCCTAGTAGCTATTTAAAAAGAAATATAAGAAAATTATAAAAAATACATAGAATATATATATATATTGGAGTTTACCCTATATATAGGATCTAACTAGCGTGTGAAATGATAATGAGATAGTAGAAATAAAGAATCAATGCTTTTTGCCCCAAGTTAAAGAGACGGAGCTATTGAGCTTTTCCCATAGTATTTTCTGATGGTAAAGTAAGGATAGGTTACCCTTGAGAAAAATAATAGGATGAGATAGAAGGCTTATTATTATACTTAAATATGCATATGTACATTATAGGAAAGATAATTATGTATCTAAAAAGTTACAAGATAGATCTTGTAGCATGCGTTCCCACTATGTACGTGTCACAGCACGACAGCGTAGGATGTCTCCTGGCTTAAAATTAAAGTTTTTCCTGACAGGAATGCTCCTGAAGCTTTGTAGATCTATCAGAAACACTCACAACAATTTTTGGACTTCAATTAGGCTTTTACCCACACTTTTGCGTCTTTTTTCTTCTTTTACAAACTTGTAATGATTATACCAAGCAAGTGTACATGCAGGAAATGCTCTAGATCTGAATCATGATGTCCTACTTACTCTACTCCTACCTATCATGAAGAAATGGTGACAATGGAGTTTTTGGTTGCTTTTTGGCCTCTCTGGACTCTCAAGCTCTCCTCTCACCGCTTCTACCACTCCAACTCCTACTCTAGAACTCGACTACTACCTAAAACTACCTCTTCTACCTAAGTCGAAGGATCTAGGCCAGACACACACTTCCTAGACTCCCTCTAAGACCTAGAGAGTCCTCCACCCTCTGATCCTATCTAAATGTAAAGCGAGACTCTTGGCAAGACAAAAATCCCAATCCTCAAGGATTAGTCTCGGTCACCTACCTAAGGTTTTCGTCCCCGGCAGCAGCGCCAATGTTGGACGGATACGCCGCGACGGACGTCAGCACAACGAGAACTCACCTAACATATAATGTCAGCTAAGGATGAAGCTCGACCCGCAGGTGCATGGAAGCAAGCATAAGGTGTCAACCTACACTCGACCGACTCCTAACTAATTCCTACAGAGGTCTCTACTAATTGTCTAAGTCATAGTCTTCAAGAGTGCAAAAGAGGAAACTTACTACAACGCTTTTTGGAGCCGAATACCCATCAAACGATCTCCAAACACCATAGAACTTGAAGGAGACCTTATTACTACCAATAGGTCACTCTCCCTAAGGTCTATGAACCAAAATCCCGACCCAAAACACCCGGTGCAGAAACGCGTAGGATGTCTGGCCGAAATCTGCAGGTCTCCGTTTCTGAAATCTAAAGTGCCTAATGTGTAGTTCTACTCATTGTGAACACGTGGATATGCTGCAATGCAAAATCGGACAACGTATGCTCACCCAAACAACCGATGAAGCTCGTAGAAGGAGCTCGCAAGACCGAACCGTACGCGCGCAATGTAGGTATCGACGCGTAGTTCTCGTCGGGGACAACACGCTGCACTTCTCCGCACTCTATTCCAACCACCGAAGCACACGTAGCGTCAAGATGAAGCTCTCACTCTCTCTCTTGTACACAGTACGCTCTCACAGACTTCAAACTTGTTTTGAAATGACAAAAGGTGTTTCATTAAGGTCAAAAAGTGGTATATATACCTTACAACTTCTCAAACCCTAAAGTTTCAAAATCAACCATCTATTCAATCTAACTATCAAAACTGGAATACAATCTAGAAACTTCTGTAAGTCCCAATATTTACAAGGTGAAAAATCGGGTTTTCCTCAATGAATGAATAATTACAAAAATAATAGTCCGCCGAGTAGTTAGATGCCATGGGGTGTGTCCAGCTTCTAACAAAGAGGCCTAAATTTCTAGAACTTGTGGAATTTGGTTTCCGGCCTTGAATAGGTAGGTTCAAGTCTCCGTTAAATATACATGGCATAAAAGTCAGAGTCGGCCAGCTAAGCCACTAAATGAGCGAGGCATTAGTCCTAACGCTTCAATAATATCTTTTGTGGTCTAAGTGTCTTAGCTAGTCTAGGTACGGCTCAATATGGAAGAGTTGACCATAATTACATTGTGTCGCTCATGTTGGTATACGTGGGCATAAGAGTCAGTCTATGTAATTTATGTCTGGTGAAGTGAAGTAGGAAGTCCAAAGAGCACTCATGCACTGAGCACGGTGAGGTATGACTGAAGAGCTTCTACAACAAAAAACCCATTCTTGGAAATGTGGAAGCTATTGAGACGTCCCTTGATGTCACCGCATTTGATGTTATGATGGAGGGGAAAAGCAAGCCCCATACTCACCAATCTTCTTCCATGCATGCTTCCATGACTCTCATGTGACCATCAACATAGAACCGCCTGTAAAATAGATATCTTGTGCAAGAGCAGATTGTGCCTCTTCAAGAGCAATTGATCAAAAGATTTGCTCTAGACTTACTTGCCTCGTTCTATGCATTTCAAACTGTTTCTCAGCAGGCGATCCATCTTGAGTGCTAGCTCTTTATGTGTGTGTGTTGGTTGGCATGGAGGGTGCACCACTATTTTATTCGCCTTGTGTTGAGGCACCACTACCTTGGTGCTCTAAATCATAACGGCTTGGAGTTGGTATTCTAGGTAGCCTTGCATTGGCTACACCTCGTAACAACTCTCTCAAGCGTTTCGTAGCACTCTCATGACCTACACCATTACATCTATCTCCATTAGACCTATTAGTTTTTCCATTCCCTGATCCAAGGAACTGTTCCCTAATACAAGGTGCACCTCTTGATTTTTATTTGCCACATAATTTGCAACAACAATGTATAAAAGATCTTACATTTGCAACAAATTGCCACTCAAGCCCTGGCACCTTACCACAGACGGCCTTGCGCTTCCCTTTATTCTTTTCTCCATTGTTTGATACTTCACCACCAGTCGATGGGAGGCTAGAAGTAGCTGCATTGATGTTCTAAAAGCAAGCATTGTCGTCCATGACAAGTTCACAAGCCACCTATACATTCACACAGTCATGAAAATACTAAGTTTTTGAAAAACAAAATTTAATTGAACAATTGTACAATACAAAGTAAAATAATATACATATAAACATAAAGCCAAAAATGATCCCCAAGCACTTGCAACCACCTATACCCTCCGCAAGGATGCTCCCTACCCAAACTTGTTTCCAGATGGATAGACACCCAAGGGAGGTAACTATACGTAACAAAAGATATGTAGGTGTAGTGATAAGGAGCATTCCATTCCAACCATAGAAATGAGCCCCAAGCACTTGCACCACCTATACCCTCCGCAAGGATGCTCCCTACCCAAACTTGTTTCCAGGCGGATAGACACCCAAGGGAAGTACCTATATGTAACAAAAAATACGTAGGTGTAGTGATAAGGAGCACTCCATTCCAACCATAGAAATGAGCCCCAAGAACTTGCACCACTTATACACTCCGCAAGGATGCTCCCTACCCAAACCAATTTCCAGGCGGATAGACACCCAAGGGAGGTCACTATGCGTAACAAACAATACGTAGGTGTAGTGATAAGGAGCACTCCATTCCAACCATAGAAATGAGCCCCAAGCACTAGCACCACCTATACCCTCAGCAAGGATGCTCCCTACCCAAACCTGTTTCCAGATGGATAGACACCCAAGGGAAAGTCAGTTGTGTAACAATTCGTGTTGTTAAAAAACATAGGAATCAAAGCTACTTGAATGAAAACCAAGACCTCAAATAAGCCCACAAGTGTGCCAAAACAAATGGAGGCAAGTGTGAGACATTGTTTATATAGCCACCTCCAGAAATAGGGAGCAAGATGAGGATATAGCAGAGCCCATTGGGAATGACTTTTGGCCCTTGCCCCACCGGAATAACTTAAAATACCTCCGAGATAACAGGAAAGGCCGGTTTTAGCAGGTGCTTGTGAATTTGATGTTATTAACACTCTCATGGAGTGTTAATAACATGAGCTATTACCACTTTGCACTTCACGTAAATACATGAATGAAATCCCTAACGGGGCCAATGGTAAAGGGGCCCAAATGAGAGACATTCTGTCAAAGAGAAAGGCTAACCAATGGAGCTTAAACACCTTACGGCTAGCTTCATTGAATACCTCCAAAGGTTAATGTTAAAAGTCCTTTGACCTTAGGTAAGATAGGGATATGCTTGAGGTGGGAGCCCGGCCCAATCTTGAGGTGATTGTCGTGCCTGATGATTGAGATGCTTGAAGTGCTTGATGATTAACATTCTTGAGGTGCTTGTCATGCTTGTGATGCTAGGGTTGTACTTGAGATGGGAACCCAACCCAAGCTTGAGGGGCTTAAGATCCGAGCTTGTGGTGAGAATTGGGTCCAAGGTTGAGGGGCTTGAGGTGTCACAAAAGTCAACGCATATCCCTACAAGGAGGGGGCAAGCCATGCAAGTAGGGGGGGTGGTTGATTGACCACTCTCTCTCCCAAAGGGTACCCCTTGCTCAAGAGGCAAGTAGGACACATGTGAAGCCCCTAGATAGGCTACCCTTAAGGAGTGTCCAAAGCCCATTGGGTGGCCTCCCAAGGGGTCCAATGATAGCTAAGTAGATAAAATTAATTTTTTTTTCATTTATCAAGTCCTCTCTCTCAAAGGGGAAAGGGGGACACTTGTCCCAAGACTACCCTTGTTGCTTGTAATGCATCCTGCATGTGATTGGACAGTCTTGTAGGGGTCCAATGAGCTTCAAGATTCAGCTACAAGGGGGGGTTGACCAAAGCAAGAAAGGGGCTAGCTTAGGGGGTATACTCTCCCACAAACACTCACACACACTCTCGTTGTGTGAAGTGCAAAGTGCAAGAGCTCCATCTCCTTCTCCAAGCTAGTAGAGAAGCTGAGAGCCTACACCAACAGTCTTGGCTATATATGTATTACAAATCCAACCAAGAGCCATGCTTCAATGCTTAAGCTTGCCATCTTCTCCATATTCATTACTATGCTATTATGTATGCTAGCAAGAAGAGTGATGATAAGCGAGGAACTAATTCTTTCTCCTATGAATGTTTCTTCTTCCTTTTCCCTACCCTCATTCCACACTAGCTCTCTCCACCTTTGAAGGTGTTTGAGGCCTTGGGACTGAGGCTTGGGATAGTTAATGCTTTTTGCAAAGTTTATGTTATTCTCGTGATGCATGAAGCTTTTCATCTTCATTGCATCACCTAGGTCACAAGGAACACAAAGACTGTATCGTACCAAGTCTCTCTTGATGGGAGAATCTATAATACAAATGCCTATCGGAGGGGGGACCGACTCCACATAAATCCGGTCCTCAACTGTTATCATGTTCTCTAAACTCTCTCTCTCTCTCTCTCTCTCTCTCTCTCTCTTGCAAAAGTATTTTTCATGCCAAGTTAACTAAGTATCTAATTTCCTAATTCTACTACTCTCAAAGTTCATAGGCCATTTCCATTACATTGGTATCAGAGCATTTGGTTTCTCTTTTCTTGCTTAAGAAGAGAGGTCCTTAAGCAGCCTATTAATGGTTGATTTTGTTAATTATATTAGGGTAATTGGTACTAGAATCTATTATTGGTTTTGTTGAGCCCACTATGTGCGATATTGTGCACACCTCGAAAGTTTTGGTCTTAATAATGCAATCTTTTTAGATTTTCCTCCTACTTTATTATTATTGAGCCATAAGAAGTCTGAAAGGAGCTAGCCCTTGACATTTCTACAATATTAGACCCACTCCACTACTCTCTATAATCAACCAGTTCGAGTCATGGATGTAGATAATTAAGTGCCAATTTTCAAAGACCAAGAGAAGTAGCAACTAAGGTTTTAAATTGCCAAAGCATACACTAAATAAGTACTCAAAATTTTGTTAACATGGCTGAGAATAACCAAGAGAGTAGAATGAACATTGATAACTTTTATTTTGAAAAATAACGTGCTAACATTGATTTTTCAATTATCTAGTTACTAGGCTGCAGCAAGCTATGGGAAACCCTGCTTTGCAAGTCGAAGTTACTCAACAACTTTGCGCTTATGGGATTTTCCTTCCTCTCCAAGAGGAGAGAGATCTTAGAAGGCCTCTTGAAGAGACCCCCAAAAGATGACTCTCTCCGATACGGGAGGAGGAATCCAAAGAGCAAGAAAGTAATGAAACTTTAAGCTCCTCTAAAGATGTGGCTCCATGAAGATGGCCGTCTAGACGATTGCCAACTCCTCCCAAGAGGAAACGATCAACCCACAGTCCTTCTCCTCGTCACTCCAAAAGGGAAGAGAGGAAACAAAGGAAGAAAAGGGCAAGAAAGAGGTCACACTCTTCTCCTCCTTCTTCACCTTCCTCCTCTTCCAATGAAAGCTATGGCTATTCTCCTAGAGAATACAAGAGGGGAGGACATAAAAAATCTTATCCTGCATGGCAAAGGTCACAAAAGCTCAAGAAGTTCAAAGAGGGAGGAGAGAGTATCTCTTATTTCACCTATGATAGCACCTTTGGTGCCACCGACAAAGTATTGGCCTTCATCCAGGAATTTGATGAGTCCTTTAGAGACGAGCTCAAGGCACACAAAAGAGATTATGTTACTTAGTGTGCAATGGAAAGATAGATAGCCATAGAGTGATGGGCATATATACAAAAAAAAACCTCCTAAAGAGGGAAAAAATGCCCCGGCGGTCCTAGTGTGTTCACACAGATCGCTACCACAAGTATATGGTAACAAACCCCCCCTGGAGTGATGTGGTGAACGAGAGCTGGCACATGAGTAAAGGGAAGTGCCATGCCTTGAGGACATGATCAATCCACAAAGGGGAGTAAGCCCAAAGCTTTGCGGAAAGCTTCAAGCTTCTCACGAGACAATGCCTTTGTGAAAATATCTGCAAGGTTGTCCTGTGTTGGGAATAAGCCAAGCTGATCTCTCCTCTTGAGAGCCTCTCCCTAACATAGTGGTAATGCACCTCAATGTGCTTTGTGCGAGCATGAAAAAGTGGGTTCCTTGCAACTACCAATGCGCTCTGACTGTCAGTGTAGATAGTGTCCTATCCAACACCCAAATCAGCCATGAGGCGTCTGAGCCGTACACACTCAACCGTAGCTGTGAAGACTGCCCTGTACTCAGCCTCACAAATTGAAGTGGCCACAGTAGGTTTCTTCTTGCTCAACCGTGATATACATGAACTGCTAAGCATGAAACAAGAACCACTTGTGGACACTCGCGTGTCAAAACAACTAGCCCAATCTGAGTCCAAAAAAGCATGTAAATCTGGCGGCAATGATCCCCCCTTGGGATAAAACAAGCCAAGATGTAAAGTGCCACTAAGGTAGCAAAAAATACTCTTGATAGCCTGCCAATGCTTAGACCATGGGTGATGCATAAATCTGCTGACCTATGAGACTGCAAACTGAATATTTGGCCTTGTATTGCATACATAAATGAGGCAGCCAACAGCAGTTTGATAAAGAGTGACATCAGCAGGATCGCCAGTATCATGTAGACTCAACTTTAAACCTATTTCCATGGGAGTGGAAATAGGTTTGCAATCCTCAAGTCCAAACTTACATAGCAATGTCTCTATGTAACTTTTTTGACACAAGGAAATACCACCATCACGCTACTTAAACTGTATACCCAAGTAATGATGCAACAACCCCAAATCTTTCATCTTGAAAGTAGCATTCAAATCAGCCTTAAATTCAGCAATATGTCTCTCATTTGGTCCAGTGATCAACAAATCATCGACATAAAGAACCACAATGAGAAGTACATCACCTTCACACTTTACATACAATGTGCTTTCTGTTGGACTGTTACGAAAGCCTCGTTTGACCAAATGAGTGTCAGCTTTCTCATACAAAGCACGAGGAGATTTCTTCAACCCATACAAAGCCTTCTTACATCTGCACACTTTGTTCTCTTGTTCTTTTATGAAAAAACCACGAGGCTGCATTACATAAACTTCCTCAAATATGTCACCATTCAAGAAAGTAGTAACAATGTTTGATTGATGTACATCCCAACCAAAATGAGCTGCCGATGCACATAGAAAACGCACAGTAGTCATACAACAAGTGGGAGCAAAAGTCTCTTCATAATCTATGCCTTTTTGCTGTGCATAACCCTTTGCAACAAGTCAAGCCTTATGGAGATCGATCTCACCATCCGGCTTGTGTTTCAACTTGTAAACCCACTTCGTACCAATGGCCTTTTGGCCAAGAGGCAAATCACATAAAGTCCATGTTTCATTTTCTATAAGGGCATCATATTCTGATTGCATGGCAGCCATCCAATTTTTTGAATTCTGTGCTTCATCAAAAAAGACAGAGGCTCCTCAACATCATGTAAGCTAGACACAGCCAAAGCATAACAATCTGATGCATAAGATGCATGGTGAGAGCCTAAACGAGTACAACTAGACAAAGGTGCATCCAATTTACTGTCATGAAAAGTGTGCACCAGCCATTTTGGCATACCTCTAGCCTGCTCATTTTCAGCCCTTTCCTCATCAAGTACATCATGTACATCTGCATTAGTAATAGGCTGATCTGTAACATTTACAGAAACCCCCATAGGCTATACATTTGCCTCATTGGAACTTACATTCGTATTTCCACCACTGAAAAGAGGCAACAAAGTGTCATAAATATCCTGTGAGCTTACATTACTGTCTCTAGTACATGACAGCAAGGGATGAACAGAATCTTCCACAAACACTACATCCCGTGAAACCAGAATACGTTTTGTTTGCGGATGATACAACCTGTAACCTTTGCTTTCAGCACTATAACCAACAAAAATATATTTGACAGCCTTATCATCCAATTTTTTGCACTGTGTTTGTGGCACCAAAGCATATGCCAAACAACCAAAAACACGCATGTGCTCAATAGAAGGCTTTCTATCATGCCATGTTTCATATGGAGTAATAGACTGCAAAGCTTTTGTAGGACACCTGTTTAGTACATAAGTGGCACACATGATGGCCTCAAGCCAAAAAGAATGCAATAAAGCTTGACATTTGACCATACATCGTGCCATTTCCATAAGTGACCTGTTTTTCCTCTCAGCAACACCATTTTGCTGAGGTGTATAAGGCACTGTACATTGGTGTTTTATCCCACGACTAGCCAGAAAAGAATTGAATTCATGACATATACTCCCCCCCTCGATCAGAACGGAGGGTGCCCATAGTACATTTTGATACATTTTCAGCCATAGCCAGAAATTGTTTGAAGCACATTAAAACTTCGGAGTTTTCTTTAAGCGGAAATAACCATGCATGCCTGGAGTAATCATCAATGAAAGTCACGAAGTAAAGGTGATTGCCCAAGGAAGGAGTTTGCATGGGCCCACAAACATCACTATGCACAAGCTGCAACCTGCATATGGCCCAAAATGAACCATTCGTTGGAAACTTAGAACGCTGCATCTTACCCAAAATACAGCCTTCACAAACATGTTTGACAGGTGCTTCAAGAGGCGTCAAAGAATCAACCATATCAGATTTCTGTAAACGGAGAAAATTGGCAAAATTCAGATGACCAAAATGTGCATGTCAAAGTTTTGCATCTGAAATATCCCTTGAGATCTGCAACAACATTTGCAAAATTTTGTCCACACTTGTCATACAAAGTGAGCTTATAGAGCCCACACACAAAAGGCCAGATGCAACAATTTCATCACGAAAACTGAGATCATGAACTGTACATCTGTTATCCACAAATTTGACTACAAGTCCAAGTCTAGCAAGTGCGGATACAAACAAGAGATTCTTCTTGATCCCAAGTACATAAAGTGCATCAACAAGTGTGAAGGAACTGCCGTTTGCAACAGTAAGCACAATCTTTCCAACTCTTTGAACCTGATAAGAGGCATTGTTGGCACAAGTGACTGAATTTCCATGAGGCACAGACTTGAGAGAGGTGAACAATTCATGATGTGAGGTAATGTGCTTTGTAGCGCCACTGTCGAAATACCACACATGTGAATCTGCAGCAACTGACAAGCATACATCATGGATAGCAGGATTGTAAGTGCACTTTGTGCTAAAAGCCCATTGTGCATCAACATTAGCATTAGTCTCCTTTTACAGAAGACTCAACAATGGCTGCATTTGTAGTGGAACCAGCATTTGCAATGGAACCACTCTCTTTCTTCTTAGCCTCTTTTGCCTTCAACTTAGGACACTGTTTGATCAAGTGATCATTAGCTTTACAATAATGGCAACGCATCTTCTTTTTTCCCTTATCACCAAAATTTCCAGACAAATTGCTTCCAGCAGAAGCATTAGGAATAGAAGTTTTGCCACTCGTAGCAAAACCATAAGAAGTGGTTGCATTGCTGTTACCACCCTTTCTTTGAGAAGCAATAAAAGCTTGTTCAACTGCACGCGCTGTCTAGACCTGTTTTTTCTGGAAAGTGACTCGTGTAACAGCAATGTGCATAATGCATCAAAATTGACAACTTCTGGATTTCCTTGAGTCATAAATCTTCAAGTACTAGCAAAAGTCTGGTAAGAATCTGGTAAGGCATCAAGAACAATCTGCACAAGGGAACTGTCTAAAATTTCTTCACCTGCAGAAATAAGTTGCTCATTGATATCCTTGACACCATCAAGAAAAGTGTCCATATCATCTTCCTCATGCATAATCTTCGACTCCAGCTCTTTACACATCAAAGCAATTTTAGCCTCATTGCGGCTTGCATAAAGACCATCCAAAATATCCCAAGCCTGTTTTGCAGATTTTGCTGAACGAATGTGAGGAAAAATGGTGTGCTTCACAGATAACGTAATCAATGCATGAGCCTGCACATCCTTTACATCCCAGCGAGCTTGTTCTATCGTAGGCAAAACAACTCTAATAGCAGCAATCCTTGCAGCAAGACGTGCAACATCCTCAAGTTTGCCTACATCCTCAGAACCAGGACGTACATCAATGCCCTGCACAATATTCTAGATGCCCTTTGACACAAGAACATGTTGCATCATATAAGCCCACATAGGGTAATTGTCCCCATTCAACCTATCCTCAACATCAAACATCTTGAAGACATCTGTGTTGTTGTCAGCCATGGTAAATGCTGCACCTGATGTGAAAACTACCCAAAAATAGGAGAAATGGAGCGGGAACAACACAAACCGTAGAAGACTGTAAGGCACCTGTTATGCAGAAATTGACACTGACAGAAATTTTGCAAAAAATGACAAAATTGCCTGTGTAGACCTCCCTGTAGTGGAAATAGAGGCCGAAATGAGCGCTCGCCAAACCTCACTATAATCAGAGAAAGTGAGCAGGCGTGTGCTAGAGCAGTTGAAAACTAAGCCCGGGAGGACGTAACCTGCTCTGATACCAATTGTTGGAATTAGGGTTGCAGAGAAACGCACACAGCTTGGAGAAGACGAAGGAAGCTCAAGGCACACAATAGAGAGTATGTTACTTAGTGTGTAATGGAAAGATAGATAGCCCTAGAGTGATGGGCGTATATACAATGCTCGGGGAAAAAACCTTCTAAAGTGGGAAAACATGCCCTGGTGGTCCTAGTGTGTTCACACACATCACTACCACATGTATATGGTAACAAGAGTCCTCCAAGCTATGCCATGTAGCTATGAACTTCCAAAACTTGGCTCGTCCTAGTGTGTTCACACACATCCCTACCACATGTATATGGTAACAAGAGTCCTCCAAGCTATGCCATGTAGCTATGACCTTCCAAAACTTGGCTCGCACTACAAGAGGTCACTTAAATTCCGGTGCCACATTATCGGCGTCACTGACGGGCATTTGTATATGTGTAGGTATGTATGGAGGGAGCTAATTTTTTAGAATTTTTTATTTTAAAATTTTCAAATTTTCAACGCCTATTTAGTGTGCCTATTCCAACGTCAGCGCGCTGTCGTGCTGTGGCACGTATAGAGTGGGAACGGGCATTAAACAATTTATCTTGTAACTTTTTGACGCATAAGTATACTTCATATAATAGTCATATGCATAAATAAAAGCTTTCTACCATACCTTAGTATTTACCTTTGAAGTAATATAAATGTACATTACTATTAGAAAGTACTGCAAGAGAAGTATCAATGATTGTGCCTCTTTTTGTCTGGGGGAAAAGCATTTGTATATTACTTCTAATATCTCAGCTATACCCTACCATATATAAATTATTTTCTTCTTTTCACATTTATTTAACTCTAGAATGGTAACAGGACACTTTTATGTCCTTTGACACTTTTGTGTCCTGTTAAGTGACCATTTTGCTTGAATTATTTGAAGAGTATGAAAATGAATTTCTAGGTGCTATATATCCACAAAGTTGTCTTATGAGCTGAAAAAAACTTAGCATTTTTTTTGGAGTATCTATCTCACCATTAACCTTACTCTTGCACAACATTTTTGAACCTAAACTTCATGTTTGTGAGGTTTAGATGGCTAGAGGTTAGGCCTTCATAGTTATCAACATGTTTTGATGCTTGTAGGGAGAGCTAAGTGTTAAAATTGAAAGTTATGACCAATTTACAAGAATTGCATAATCCTGTTTTTTGGCCAAAATTAGCACTTTTATGATTTTTTTGGTGGCTTTCTTGATATCCAAAATTCAATTTTGATTGTGTAAGTGTAATGTATAACATAAAGCTAATCTGCCTTGAGTTTTGGGGGACCTAATATGCTATATAGCATAGTATATGATGATGGTTGAGTTTTTTGATTGCTGAAGAATACGATACATTTTAGAGTAGCAAGTATAACTTTCTCAATATTGCTAGTTTCTTAGGCCAATTGTGTGTATTTTGTAGGTAGTAACCATATCTAATCATTGACTACAAACATGGCTAGATATTGAGTAGTTTCTATGGGTTTCTAGAGGTCATAATGCTAAACCCAATTTTTTCATGTTTGCTGTATTTAGCACTTTATCATTGCCCCCAAGGTTCCAATTGTAAGAGATCCATTATCCTTTTGACATGCTCCATGGCTCCTTTTGAATCCAAAGGCCCAAAGGGAACTAAGAAAACATGTATAAAGTATCTGTATTGAGCGTGACTATAGAAACTTTGATGATAGGACCGCAGAATGGCAAAAATGCAACTTTTTTGTACCTATCTTTTTTGCCCAAAAAAAAATTAGTGAGGTAAAAGCAACCATATGTTCTGGTCACCAACCCATTGAAGTTAACGGGGCATTTTATCTCAGGTCCTACAAAAATCCCCACTCTTATTTATATGCAATCAACCGTAAGAAATTACTGTTTTGGGCAAAATGCACTGGTCCATGAACTTTGGAGGCTTGTAGTGACCAAGGGATGAGAAAAATTACAAGTTTCTCATTTTTTCCATATGTAGTAGTTATTGAACTATAAGGATTTTTCAAAATGAGTGGATCTACTATGGTTTTCGAATTTTTTCCCAAAACCCTAAAAGGACACTTTTATGTCCTGTTAGGTTACCATTCTAGTGTTAATAATATAACCCTTCAATAATTCATACCTTCTTGGATACATACAAGAGGGAAGGGCCTACTAGAAGACTTTATGAAAAGAAATATCCAAAGCTTCTTGGACCATCCTAATTTGAAAATCCCGACCTAAGGGCGTGGAGAAAAGGCCAAAACCAAGTCAAGCTCTTTTAGTAGGCCAATTTTGCTTTTTGAAGCATGTCAATCCGAGTTACAGGGAAAACAGTGAAAAATCCTCTCACAACTACACTGCAAGAAGAGATGGTAAATAGGTGAATCAAGTGAAAAGAGGTAACCTTGGTCTTTTTCCATAAAATAAGATATTTTGAGGATAAAAGACACAAGCATGTGAATGTGACACCTCAAAGATGCCTTGAAGGACAAGACACACAAGTTGGGACCCCCTGCTGGAGCCACACAGAAGATGCATAGGTGGGGCCTACATACATCATGCACCCACATGGAGCCTCAACGACCAAAAATGATGAATTTCATGATATTTTGAGTTCTAATATTTCCCATTTTAAGAAATATCCAAAGAACATTTGATTTGGGCTAATTCTCTAGCCTAATCAAGTGATTATGTAAAACATGGTTCCCTCACCTGTAAAAAGGGCAACCTTCTCTTCATTGGGGCAAGTTATGAGTGAGTGAGAATAGCTCAATTCCATAGTGACACACTCATCTTAGTGCCACATTTTCTCTTGAAGAAATGATGAAGTCTTGCCTCATCTTCTCTCTCCATTAAGATGGTGGCGATTGCTCTCATGTAAGATATATGTTGCTCGTTTTTCTTTCATTTGCATATCTAGTCCAATACTTGTCTCTAACTCTATCTCCATCTCTCATTATATATCTTTAATACCACCACCACACTTAGATCTATCTCTAATTATATCTTTACTCCTCCTTTCATCTCTCTTGTTGTGTCCTAATTGTTTCATTGGAAGGTATTCAAGCAGCAATCTTGTCAATGTAACGGGCATAACCTTCTTGCGGGAAACAATTATGTGCACAAGGTTAGTAACCATATCTTTATCTTTCACAAGCATCTCTCTCTCTTAAGGTTCTCATTCTCTTCCACAAACTCTAGAATCTCCTTGCTACAGGTACTTCTCTCCTCGCAGTATCCTTATTGCCTAAGGGCAACAATAGGGCTTGCGAGAGAAACTCTCTTTTTATTCTCCTTTCACTTCTTTCACACCTTTATCTTTGAACATGCTAAGTATATCATTGATGAATAACCATAATCCACATGGAGTCAATTTCTTTCATTTCCATTCTGTGTAATCTATTAGGGTCAACATTTGGATTAGTTGAAAGATTCACTTTGAGCAACGCATAGTGTTTCTATTTGGTCCTGAAAGGCTCAGCGAAATACTTCTCTCACCAGATCCCATCATACTACCTATTATTTACTATGACTTCTCTTCTGATGTGAATGTGGTTATTTTATTATGAATCAAGAGGATCTGTACTCACAACTTATCCCAATTTCTAGCAAAACATATACATTATAGTAAGCACAAAGCTACAGTTCCAAAGAGCAATCCGTAGCTTACTTGGACAACAAAGATTAAATATCATTAAATCATCCATTAACCCTTTTATCCTACCCATGATACGATATGATCGTAATCTTGATGTTTTTATTTTTGTTTTGTTTTGACTATCTTCCATGAGTTCTCTCCATCACGTGTGTGTTTGTAAGTGAAAGTGAGCGGCTTCTTTGGCTACATTTCTCCTTTAGCTCTAGAAGCTATGTTATCTACATCTTAGCTCCTTCTCATAACCCTTGAGCTTCCTCACAAACTCTCACAGCAAGAGGCCCAGTGCCTTCCTGGCAAGATCGCCGAAAGGACATTCTTAGAATGGGTAGTCAAGCCAAAGCAAGGACTATCAATAACAGAGCTACTTAGGGAATTTGAGCGGCGCTATGCACAACTCACCATGACAGAAAGGGCCACACTAGATGCAGAGAAGACAGATCTTTTCTTACAATCCGCAGGTAAAGAGTTTCAAGAAAATTTAGAGCTTCTTCTTGAAGATAAAGATGCTGAGCAAGGACTAAAGACCGACTGGAATGAAGTTGAAGGTGCTGTCTCGTTGCTTGACAAACGACAAAGAAGAAGGGACAAGATGGTAGTAAACACTGCAAGTCCTTCAACCTCAACTTCTGACAAAATGGTAAAGCCTACTTATATAGCTCCTAAGTTTGATGAGTCTATGCTAGATGAACTTGTGAAGGGAATGCGTGACTTGAAGGTGAAACTTGCAAAGCTTGAAGAAAAAGGCACACCATCAGGGCCACTTCTTAGGCAAAGACAACAGCCCAAGGAAGGGTTTGTTAATAGATGTAGTTGGTGTGATAGTACAGACCATGTAAGAAGGGATTGTGATGATTTTCGTGATGCTTTGTCAAAAGATGTTGTCTTTTTTAAGGATGGTAAAATCCACTTAAGAGAGACAGGTCTACCCTTGAGAACTAACTTTGGGAAGGGGGAATGCAAACCTTAGTTGAAGATATGGCAACTAACCATGCCACCTCTTCAGTTGAGGCAGCTATTTATAGAGTAAAAATTGAGCATCTTACTGATGAAGAGGTGAGTGACCATCATGGTCAAATTTGGCCAAATGTCATGCAATTAGCTAAAAAGGGAAAGCTTACAAAAGAGATTCTACATGAAGCAGGTGATTGCATACGTTTAGAAACAGGATGGGATGATCCAGTGGACTCATTGTCAGTGCATGCCTACATTACAAAATGCCAACAAAATGAGGCGATTGTAGAAGAGAAGTGCAGGCGTGAGAATGCTGATGAAGGACCATCAAAAAGAGATTCTAGAAGTGGGGGAAGAAGCGACTCAATGCCTTCTCAAACACCCTCAACACAAGGAGCAACTCCAACTGAAGTACTCATGGAGGAGTCTACAATAGTAAAGAAGAAAGAGCCAACAAAAGGTAAGACACTTTAAGGCCCAACTTATAAACTACAATCTGATATTGAGGTTGCTACAGATTTAAAGAAAGTCTTGGAGGAAAGGATCTTGAATAGCAAGATTGAGTCTACTCTGGGAGAAGTTCTTGGCATTGCAAAGCGTGAATTCCATGAGGAGATCATTGACATCATCAAGAGGAAGAGGCAAACCCTTGATGAAGTTTCTCGTCCATAGGTTGAAGGAGAAACCTCGAAGACATAAGGGATGCAGCTGCAAAATAAGGAGGATGATGGAGCTGTGGCAGGATGCTACCAATCTAGTGGGAGAGTGAAGCAAGTGCATTTCTCAAATGATGATGAAGAAGTTGAAGATATTCCTAGGAGCTACTATTCACGAAGTCACTGGGCAAGGGCTACTACAGAAACTTTGGTCAAGGTAGGTGACCTTGAAGAGCCATTTGTTGCCTTGATTGACCATGGTTCAGAAATAAACATAATGTCAAAGAGTCTCTACAACAAGTGCAAATGGCCGATGGACACAGATCATGGTTGGATGGTAAAAGTGGCAAACAATTCATCCAGTGAATTGTATGCAGCATGTCCAGGTGTGAAGGTGACAATAGGTGATGTAAAGATTGACCAAAACTTCTTTGTATAGGATACATCTTCATATCATCTCATCCTTGGACAACCCTACATTGTGGGAGTTCGAGTGGAAACAAAGGTAATGGACGATGGTTCAGCATATGCTAGGATACATAGCAAAGATGGTAAAGGTGCTAACCAATTCCTCACAGTTTGTGTAAACCATGAAAGAAACCGTGGCAACCTCAGAGAACATCCTCTACCAAAGGTGAGCAAAGAGTTTCATGACCATAGGGAAATGACGGGTTTTGGCCAAGTACCATTGTAAAGCGGGATTGCAGTGGTACAGAAAGAAAAAGGGTCTCGCTTGATCCAAAAATAGGTGAAACTTTCTCAGCAGGCTCCTTGGTAACAAGGAATGGATCATTATGTTTTACAAAACTTGGAGATTTGAAGAGATGTGAGAGGCAATATGTGCATAATGTACAAATAGGCATGAAAAAGAGTGGGTTGCTAGAACCTACTGAAAATGTTTTGGGTTTGTGTGAACAAGTTTCTTTTGTAGATACTATGGGTGAGCGTGATGCTATAATGGGGTCTAGTTTGCATCTTGAAAATGAAGTTGTGGAAGTTTGATCTATGGAAATGTATCAAGTAATAGAAGCCTTTAAAGAAAACCAAACAGTTGGTCCAAAAGCCCATGTTGAAACTAAATACAAGAGTGTAGCAAAGAAGGTGAAACCAGTAGCTTCACCCTTACCTCCCAACAACAGGGAAAAGATTGAGCAGGCTTCTTTACAACCAAGTTTGAGGAATCTTAAAAAAGATTGGGCATACCTTCACAAAGGAGTCTTTCCAGGAGTTACAGATTGGTCGCGATGAGTTTCTAACACAGGAGGAGACAAAGTGCTTCAAAGAAATGCTTTCAAAGCATGGTAAGGCTTTTGCATTTGAGCCACATGAGATAGGATGTGTTGATCCTTCTATTGTAGCTCCTATGGTAATTTTCACAATACCTCATGTGCCTTGGAATCTGTGGCCTATTCCAGTTCCAAAGGCTCATTTGCCAAACTTAGTAGAGCTACTCAATGAGAAAATTAAAATGGGAATCTTGGAGCCTTCTTGTGCTCCATACTCAAACAGGTGGTTCACAGTTCCAAAGAAGAATGTTTCTCTACGCTTCATCCAAGATATGCAACCAGTGAACAAGGTGATAATTAGAAATGTAGGTACAGGTCCAATTGTGGATGAGTTTGCAGAGGCGTTTGCAGGGAGGGCAATCTACTCAATGGGGGATCTCTACTCAGGGTACGATCAATTTCAGCTTGCAATCAAAAGCAGAGACTTGACAACCATGAGGACACCTTTGGGTTTGGTAAGGATGTGTACCTTGCCACCACAGGGAGAAACCAACTCGGTTACACATATGATGAATGGGATGAATAAGGTCTTACGTGACTTTATTCCTCAAATCACAATGCCTTTCATTGATGATTTGCCTATCAAAGGATGTGAAGAAAGTGACAAAGATGAAGCTTTGGATCTCAAGGGATGTCGCAGGTTTGTGGTAAATCACATAAATGATTGTGATAAAATTTTGTCTAGGTTGGAAGAAGTGAATCTTACATTGTCAGGGAAAAGTCTATGTTTGGTGTCAATGAAGTGCTCATTGTGGGGCACATGTGCGGGCCATATGGTAGGAAACCTTGTCCAACAAAGTTAGATGCCATCCAAAGAATGAAAGAAACATGCACTAGCATCACTAAGGTTAGAAGGTTTCTAGGAGCATGTGTCTTCTATGTTATTTGGATTCCACATTATGCACATGTAGCTGATCCTCTTCATCGGTTGCTTAGAAAGAATCAAAAGTTTAAATGGACAGAAGCACATGTAAAATCCATGAAAAAGCTAAAGGAGTTGCTCTAGTCAGCACCAAATTTGAGAAAGGTAGACTATGAGTGTCAAAGGCCAGTAATTATGACAATAGACACCAGTCCTACAGGGATTGGATGGGCAATAGGGCAAGATGACAAAGGACACAAGTATGTGGTAAGATTTGGAGCGAAGGTACTAAGTGATCGCCAAAGAAACTATCCCCAAATAAAGAGAGAGCTATGGGGTATGGTTACAGCCTTGAAAAATGGAAAAGAGTACCTAATTGGTGCATGTGTGGTTGTAGAAATAGATTGTCTAGCACTTCTTGGGATGATTACAAGCTGCTCAACACCAGACATTGCTATGTTGCAGTGGATTGCCTACATTAAGTCCTAAATCCCGAGTTTAAGCACATTGCAGGTAAAGACAATACAGTGGCAGATATGCTATCAAGGGCAAGGTATGAAGATGAGTCACAAATGATTGATGAGGGAGATGATGTAGGCACAAAGTTCTATTCTATCTCTCATGTCAAAGGTAACAATGTCTGCATGACTAATTCACTTGAATTGTTCTTGAAAGATCTTTATGAAGGTGATTGGCTTCTTATTAGAAGCTACTTGAGTACTCTAACAAAACAGGATGATTGGTCTTAACAAGAATTCAAGAGGATACACAGGAAAGCATATGGGTACTTTTTGAGGGATGGTTACTTGTGGAAGCATCCTAAGCAAAAGGGTGCTACACAACAACGGGTTATATGTAAAAAAGAGACTCAAGTAAAGCTCATGCAAGAGTTTCATGAGAGTCTATGGGCTGGACACAGAGTTGTGTGGGCAACCTTCTCCAAGTTGAAAGAAAAATACTGGTGGAAGGGTATGTATAAAGATGTATCTCAATTTGTAGAGTCGTGTGTAACTTGTCAAATGTATTCAAATGTCCAATATCGTGATTGTTTGCACCCTACATATCCACTAGCCATGCGCTATAAATGGGTTGTGGATCTAGTCACAATGCCTTTAGGACTTTGGCAGATGAGATACTTAGTTCTTGCATGAGAGGACCTAACTAACCAGGTTGAAGGAAGAGCATTAAGAGCTAAAACCACAGAAGCTGTGTGCAAATTCCTTCTTGATGAGGTGATTTTCCGTTATGGTTGTGTGGGAAAAATCACTACAGATAGAGGTGAACTGGATGCCGAAGAAGCAAGGGAGTTCTTTTCTAGATTAGGAATCAAGCTTTCTCTTACTACAACTTACAACCCTAAAGGCAATGGAAAGAGTGAAAGAGGGCATCCTCCTATCATCAAAGCTTTGGCGAAGGCTTGCGAAGGAAGAGTTGGTGAGTGGCCAAAACTGTTACCATATGCTTTATGGGGGCTGATCGTACAACACATAGCTCAGTATAACTGGCTACATGCCTGCGGAGCTAATGTATGGTCAAAAGCCAGTGATGCCGATTGAAGATACAATTCCCACATGGAATGTACTACCTTGGCAAGAGGGGCTTAGCAGGGAAGATCTCCTTGCACTGCGTATAAGGCAACTAGAGAGAAGACCAAGAGAAATTGAAGCTGCAAAAGAACGACTCAAAAATGCAAGGTTGAAAAACAAGGACTACTTTGATAAGCGACATCGACTCAGGAGAAAAAAATTTGACAAAGGTGACTCGGTTTTAGTGTATGATAGTAGCCTTGATAACCAGCACACAGTCATGCGTAAGTTCTCAAAACGATGGTTTGGACCGTATGTTGTAAAGCATGTGCATGAAAATGCTACTTATAGCTTTTCTGAACTAGATGGTACAGAAGTAAAGATTCCCATTGTGGGAAAAAGGATCAAAATGTTTAAGAGAAGAGGAGACAATGATATAGAAGATGTTGATGAGGAAGAAGAGCAAAACACACGTGAAGATCAAAGTGAACATGAAGCTCTGGAATCATCCAGGGAAGAAGAAAGAGGGTTGATCTTACAAAGAGACAATGTGGCACATACCGGAGGATGTGCAGGTTTAGAGGGGGTGGATGTCGTGTTGTGGCACGTATATAGTGGGAACGGGCATTAAACAATTTATCTTGTGACTTTTTGACGCATAAGTATACTTCATATAATACTCATATGCATAAATAAAAGCTTTCTACCATACCTTAGTATTTACCTTTGAAGTAATATAAATGTACATTACTATTAGAAAGTACTGCAAGAGAAGTATCAATGGTTGTGCCTGTTTTTGTCTGGGGGAAAAGCATTTGTATATTACTTCTAATATCTCAGCTATACCCTATCATATATAAATTATTTTCTTCTTTTCACATTTATTTAATAATATAACCCTTCAATAATTCATACCTTCTTGGATACATACAAGAGGGAAGGGCCTACTAGAAGACTTTATGAAAAGAAATATCCAAAGCTTCTTGGACCATCCCAATTTGAAAATCCCGACCTAAGGGCGTGGAGAAAAGGCCAAAACCAAGTCAAGCTCTTTTAGTAGGCCAATTTTGCTTTTTGAAGCATGTCAATCCGAGTTACAGGGAAAACAGTGAAAAATCCTCTCACAACTACATTGCAAAAAGAGATGGTAAACAGGTGAATCAAGTGAAAAGAGTAACCTTGGTCTTTTCCCATAAAATAAGATATTTTGAGGCTAAAAGACACAAGCATGTGAATGTGACACCTCAAAGATGCCTTGAAGGACAAGACACACAAGTTGGGACCCCCTGCTGGAGCCACACAGAAGATGCATAGGTGGGGCCCACATACATCATGCACCTTGTTGGACGGATACGCCGCGATGGACGTCAGCATAGCGAGAACTCACCTAACATGTAATGTCAGCTAAGGATGAAGCTCGACCCGCACGCGCGTGGAAGCAAGCATAAGGTGTCAACCTACACTCGACCGACTCCTAACCAATTCCTACAGAGGTCTCTACCAATTGTCTAAGTCACAACCTTCAAGATTGCAAGAGAGGAAACTTCCTACAATGCTTTCTAGAGCCGAACACCCATCAAACAATCGCAAAACACCATAGAACTTGAAGGAGACCCTACTAATACCAATAGGTCACTCTCCCTAAGGTCTATGAACCAAAATCCCGACCCAAAACACCCGGTGCAGAAACACGTAGGATGTCTGGCCAAAATCTGCAGGTCTTCATTTCCAAAATCTAAAGTGCCTAATGTGTAGTTCTACTCAATGTGAACGCGTGGATATCCTGCAATGCAAAATCGGACAATGTATGCTCACCCAAACAACCGATGAAGCTCGTAGAAGGATATCGGAAAGCCGGACCGTACGCGCACAATGTTGGTATTGGCACATAGCTCTAGTCGGGGGCAACACGTTGCACTTCTCCGCACTCAATTCCGACCACCGGAGCACACGTAGCATCAAGACGAAGCTCACACTCTCTCTCTCGTACACAGTACGCTCACTCACAGACTTCCAACTTGTTTTTAAAATGACAAAAGGTTTTTCATTAAGGTCAAAAAGTGGTATATATACCTTACAACTTCTCAAACCCTAAAGTTACAAAATCAACCATCTACTCAATCCAACTATCAAAACTGGGATACAATCTGAAAACTTCTGTAAGTCCCAATAATTACAAGGTGAAAAATCGGGTTTTTCTTAATGAATGAATAATTACAAAAATAATAGTCCTCCGAGTAGTTAGATGCCGTGGGGTGTGTCCAGCTTCTAACACTCCTCCCCTTCTTGCTCATGTCGTCCCTGACATGGCCTTGATCTGCTACTTCATCTGATCGTTTCCCGCATCTTTAGCAGTGATTCGTACCTAGCATGTATTCATGGTGAAGAACCCCGTATAGAATGCTTCTTCAAAAGCCTCGAGGTGATAGGATGGTAGAAACATGACTCTTTGATACAACGCATGTATCACCTCCGTGGAAGGCTGACCTGACAGATCATAAGCACATCTGTATGTATCTTGGAAGAAGAATATGCTGTCGGTCACCTGGCCTGGCTTGAAGGTCTCGAACACTGCTAAGATGGTTCTGCAAATCTTCCTCATCATAATGCATGTAAGGTCAGGTGTGTTAGTGAACAACTTTATGGCACCCGTTAAGGTTTTCACCATGTATTGGACACTTATTCTCTCACCTGCCTTCACGCCCGACAGCTTTGGGTAATTTAGCCAAGTGGGTTGGCTTCTTTGCAAAATTTGTTGTGCCTTCCACGTCCTAACCCTTGGTAGGGGAAATAAGCTGAGATTGTCTCTGATATCTTTAGGTGCCTCTACCAGGTGGATTAGGTATTGTGGGTACTTGGTAAGCCGAGCCTTCCTCCACTTTGGCTGAGAATCCACTATAAGCTTAACTCCTTCTCGCTTTGAGGTGTCTGCATTGTAGAGAGGTTCCGTTGGCTCTTATCTGATCCACTTGTCCATTGTTGCTGCCCCATATTTCAGCAATGGATATGGGAGAGAGGGTTGAAGCCACTCGCGCCTGAGATTGATGGCGTCGATCTTCTGAATTGTCATAGATTTGAAGACCCTCTGCTCCCATTCCAAGGCTTCCTTCGTGCTTTCTCTTAGCTCTTCCTCTATTGCCTTACACAATTTTTCCTCCTCTTCTTGTGTTAGATCCTGTGGCTCTTGAGAGGATCCTACTATGCTTTCCTCTTGCATGTGTGTGTCCACAGGATCTGCCACATTTTCGAGGTCGATGCCCTCATTGGCGGCTGGCCCTGAGCTTTTTGCTTCTCCTCCTTGCTGGCCTTTCAACTCCTCAATTTGCCTGAGGAGTGTTTGCTTTTCCGCTTCAGCTTCTCCACCCATATTCACGAGGAGGTCATTAAGTTCAGCGTTTACTCTTTCCGCCTCCTCGAGCTTTTTCTTTATGTTTTCCACTTCTTCTTGTAGGGCTTTTTGGCCCTCCTCCATTCTTGTTTGCATTACGATAGAACCTTCAGCCATCATTAACCTCTGCTTTTTCTCGAGATTCAGCTCCTTCTGAAGTTCCTGCATTTGCTCTTCATATAGTTGACTCTCGGAAATGGTTTGAGTCGAGCTCGTAGCTCTGACTCTAGCAGGTGATGCTCACAGCCTCTGGATGGTTTGATCTTTGACTTTTAGTTGGTCTTTGAGCTCAAGCTCTTTGACTTTTGAGGTCCTTGAGCTCAAGGACCTCATCTAGGCTTGCTTCTTGTTCTATCTCTGCTTTTTCTTTGGCACTTCTCATGGCCTCTACTTCTTTCGATTCTTCGGCCAGCTATAGTGTCAGATTATCCCTTTCTCTTTCGGCATCTCGCAATGACTTGCTAAGCTGCAGACACTCTTCTTCAGTTGCTTGTATTCTTTTTGCTGCTGCCTCATTTGCTTCTTCCATTGCTTGGCAGTTTTGTAGAGCCGTTGCCAAGCTGGCCTGCAGGTCATCTTCTCTCTCTTTTTGCCTTTGGCTTTGTGTTTGCAGAGAATCTACCTCCTTTTTGATATGTTCTTTAGTGGCCTTGAGAGTTGTCATTTCTTTCTCTGAAGCCATGGATTGTGCTCGCAATCCAGCTAGCTTTGTCATCACCACGTCCCAGTCATTGGAGGGCGGGTGCAGGTCTACCGTGTCAGTAGCAATTTCTTTTAGCTCCACTAGCCGGATGCCTTGCATCTGTTCTTTATGCCCTGTCCTCGCCAAGTCGAATGCAACTGTGGCGGCTTCTTCCTTTGTATAGCCTGCAGCTACCAGGTCCAAAAATGCGTAGTGGGCCTCATCTAATCCTTTTTGCTCAGACTCAGGCTTGGCCTCTTCCTTTGGCTCGGGTTCTTGCCTTTGCTCTTGCTCCTCAGCTTGCCTTTCATCTTGTTTGTCCTCAGCCTCCTTATCTTCTGGTGGAGGGCTGCTGGGAGCTGGTAAGGGCGGTGGGCTGGGTTTAGGGCTATCTGGTAAAGCTGTCAGTTTGCCCTTTAAGTCCCCGTCTGCTTTTGTTTTTCTTTCTCTTTCTTGGCTTTCTTGTTCATCTAGCAGTGTCTGCCTTATCTGCTCCACTTCCTCCTCGGTGAAAGGGACATGGGGAATGTTTTCCGCTGCAGCATCAAGAATCTTGAAATTCTTGATATAATCTTCAAAGCGGTCTCTTTGCACTCTTCTGGAAGATCCGGACATAGACTCGAGAGATGGATTCCAGAGTTCGTTTAAATCACCCTTGAGGGCTCTTTCTGCTCAGAAACTCTCCATCAGCCTCTCGAGTCTTGCCTCTTTCTGAGACCTGGTTTCTTTGGCTGGCAGTTGAGCAAACACCTTCTTTCCTTTCTTCTACTCAGGTTGCTCCTCTTCAATTGGCTCTAGCCGTCTCTTCAATCTCGTAGCCACCCTTGGTGCCCTTTGCGGCTCATCTTCCTTGTCTTCTTTGATTCTCAGTCAATCATTGTGAGATGGGGGGTCAGGCCACCTTCTTTTAGCGTGTAGTGCCCCATAAACCACCTTGGTAATCAGTTCTCCTGGCACTATGTATGTTGGCTTTTTGTTGCCCATCTTTACTAAGCTGTCATGTATGTATGCCGCATAGTTGATTATCTTTGGGGTGCCCTTCGTCATTGCCCAAGTAAACATTGTGGCAATTGCACCTGGCGGCATCCTGTACTTCTGTGGCCTCTTAGTGCACATGATGAAGTACTGGTTGTACAACTAGCTCATAATTGCCACCTTTGGGTTGGCAATGTCTTCAAAGGTATAATTTGCCTTTTTCTCTTTGTACACTTTGACTTCATCCCTTCTTTTTGTCACACTGTTTCCCTCATTGGAGAGGTCTAGTGCATGGGCTATCACCCGCTCCGTGATTATGATCTTTGTATCTGGTCTGCCTTGTAAATTTGTTACCTCCATCCTCTTTGATGCTTGTTACAAACTCCCATATTCTTTTGATGTCCACTCCTGCTGGTATTGCTTCGAAGTAGTTGTGGAGGTCAATTTTCTCCAAGTAGCCGGCCATTTTTCGTACAAATTCATTGAGTTCTCTTGGTAGCATTGGTAGCTCTATTACATTTCCTTCATTGTCTTTGAACACTCCCTGGTAGATCTTTAGGTCATTTGACTCTAACAAATCTTCTTGTATCCAGGTGCTGGTGGGCTTTAGTGTTCCCTCTGGAATGACAAAGGGTTCCACTTCGTCCAGATAATCTTTGATAGTCATTCTTTTCCTCTTTGCCGGTGACTTCGAGGCTGCCATAGATCCTGTTGCACTCAATAGTCCGAAGTTAGCGTTTTTTCCATATTAGCTGCGAAACTGAGTTTTACTTATCCAAATGACTTGAAAATTGAAATTAAAGCTTAAAAGGAACTTGTGAAGCTGTGCATGTGCTCACAGTGCAAATCTGGTCAAAAATTTCCATCTAGACATCCTACGCGTAGGATGTCTTTTTCATCAGAATTGGTTCATACTTGACATGCAGGTAGTGTAAGGCTCATGGAACATGGCTATAGGCTTGGATTTGAATTTGGATATCAAAAAAGTTGATTTTTGGGCTGAATCAGGCTTTAGGTCACAATTTGGGTAGAATGTCCATCATAGGTAGCAATTGATGTCCAAATGGGTTAAAAATTGGTATATGGGCTCATTGCACCATGGTATTGGCTCCCATGATGTCATTCTTTGCACAGAAGGCTAAATTTATGCTTGAGACATCCTACGCATAGGATGTCTTTTTTCATCAAAATGACATGAAACTTGTTCTGTGGGTTTTCCTTGGCCTATGGAACATGGCCATGTTCTTGGATTTGAATTTGGACAATATTTGATGCTTGTGAGGCTTTGTGAGGTATTTTTGGGCTCAAAAAGTGTATCTTGAAGGTGTTGAGGGTCAAAAGTGATTAGAATGGCTTCAAACTTGACATATGGGCTCTTGATGATGAGGTAATTGGATCTGGAATGATAAAACATCCCTTGCATGTCAAAAAGGTCAATTAGACATCCTACGCGTAGGATGTCTATTTCATCATTTTTTCTCCCTGACCACACAAATTGTTTGCTGATGTGTTGGTGAATGTGTTGTGCAAGTTTCATGGGATTTGGACAAGATTTGGTAGGTCTTTGGCCCATTATTGCCTCTATGCCGTAACTTTGCGTTTTTCCATGCATATGAGGTCAAACTTGGTCCAAATGTGATGAAACTTGGTGTATGGCTTGTAAATGTCATTCAGAACATGTGCATGATAAAAGATGTTGGAGTTTGTGCCAAAGAGTGCCCTTGAGACATCCTACGCGTAGGATGTCTCCTGGTGATTTTTGGAGTGCTAGTGCTCCCAGTGCTTGCCCTTTGCTCCCCTAAGTCCCTTTTGAGCCTAATTTCAACAAAAAAGTCAAATGGATAGAGTATAACTCCCAGTGTGGACTTCAGAGCCTCCGAGCCGTTTTCTGACTATTGGAGTGCTTTTTGGCGATGAAATTTCGCGATGTTGATCTCCATAGCTTCCCGAACCCTTGGGAATCCTTGCCGTGTGGTTTCCGTCGACTTTAGCTTCACTGGAGCTCCATTTGGCAATTTGTCGCTCTAAAAGCACCTGTGGTTGCGTTTACATACCTTTGATGATTTGTGGTGGTCTACCACCATAGGATTTGGTTGTTGATGGTCTAGGAAAGCCGCTCGTGAAGTTTGGTGGCAAACGAACTTGCGGTTTGGCCGCAAGTGCAATTTGACGCTTTGTGTGTCTGATGCTGTTTCTGAAGTTTAGTGCCGCTTCGGGTCACTTTTTGGTCATGCGGGTCATATAGACTTGTCGAGCATGTCGAGATGCTCCTACCCATGAATTTTGGTAGCATTTGGTCGTCGTTTTGCCGATTTCCCCTTTGTGGCCTCTTGCGGTTTTCTGGGAATTAGGGTTTTTCCCGATGGTTTCCTACTGCCTTTGGCCATCCAGGACTGGTCTCCCAGACTAGGGTAAGCTGCCGATGAAGTCTTGTTGCTTTCGGGTTAGCCGTTAGGCCGCCGTCTCTACTTGTAGGTCTCTACCGCTCGCTTTGTGTGTGACCCCTACGCTAGTTTTCGCGACATAATGACAAACATGCGCGAAAAGCTCAAGGTGGTGAGCCTACCTCTCATGTCTGGAACTCGTCGGGTAGTCGTGCGCGTCGTAGAAGCTGCTGGAAGGTCGATCCGCTCTAGGTGGCAGAAGCTCTCTCCACAAAGTCAATAGTGAGAATGAGCTAAAAATGGGGTGAAAATTTCTTATAATGGAGGTCCCCGAACCACTTTTCATGAAATTTGATATGTGCTCCTATCTTCTTGCGAGATGCGATTTAGGCTCAAAAATTTCTTGATTTGGACTCTATTTGCTCTGTTTACCAGAAATTTGGCATTTCGGTCAAAACCTGGCCAAAACACGCTTTCCGCTCCAGTCTCATAATTGCACCCCCACTGTACCATAGGTTGTCCTATAGTCACTGATCATCACCATATTTTTTGTTTTCATTACGACTGTTTTCACCTGTTTTTTGTATTTTTGAAGTTTTTTTGCTGAAAATTAGCAAAATTAAAAGGAAAAGTAGCAAATCAAACCCAAAAAATCCCCAAAAATCATAATAAATCACAAACATCACCGCAACACATTATATACACTCACATGCAATTTTTATGGTCGGATTTCTCCGTTTTATCAATATTTTGCTTGAAAAATGGCTATTTCTACTTATATACACACACCTAGGGGCTTGATTTGGCGTTTGGCCCCATATACCCGTAGATTCATGCTGTATAAGGGCATATGTACTTGGGTTACTCCAAAAAAAATTGCAATCAAACAACAACCCTTAAAATAGTCGAAAATCATGCCCTTTTTTGTTGTTTCTGTCATTGGTTCCGCATTTGAGAGTGCCTCTAGAATGCCTCCCCCCCTCCTAGCCGGAGTCCTCCCGGACGACAAGGTTTCACCTCGGAGTATGTGCCGTGCATAGGTTAAAAAAAGTTGTGCTAATGCTTGGTTGATTAATGTGGCCCTACTTTATGCATACTCTGTCAATGCATGGAAAAATTAATGTTGTGCAAGAGAAGGGAATAAGCAAGATGCTTATTGGCATTCGCCGTCGAGGTTTCCTGCTTTCTTTGCAAGTAACAACTCTAACGCTGCTGCTCTCTGTTTAATTGTATTTTTTGCAAAAGGAAATTGCTTTGCCAACACTGTTGATGGAGTCGTAGCTGTTTCTAAGGATAGAATTGGCTGGGATGTAATGGCTATGGGCCTTATGACCTTGACTTTCCATTGGTATTTTGTTGCTGCCAATTTTTGTAGATGGTTTGGCTCTTTCTTGTTTGCCACTGGTTTGTCTTTCATCGTCATCCATATCTGTCGGTTTTCCTTTTTGAAATGCCGCTGTCTGCTTTCCATTGTTGCTTGTACTGAAGGTAATTCCTTTGGCTTTTGCTTTGGTATCCAAATGTGAGTGACATTTGGGTTCTGGCTAAGCATTTTCTTTGGGATCCATATCTATTTTATGACCTTGGTTTGTGGTTTAACCGTTTGCTTTGTTGGAATCCTTTTGTTACATTGTTGTTTGTTTGCCATGTCATTTCTATCTTTCCGCATCCATACTTGTTTCCCGGGTTTTGGTAGCCTAGATCTTTGCATTGCGGCCGGTGACTTCATATGTCTGTAATTAGCATGGTTGGATTTTACTTGATTGTTTGTCGCGGGTATCATGTTCTTTAATGGCATTTGTGCTTTGGGCTTTGTTTCCAGTGATTGCATGGCTTGCAATTGATCATGCTTGTATTGCTGAGCAAAAGCTATCAACTGTTGTTCATGTTCATGTTGACTTTTGACCGCCTTTTCTTTCCAATCTATCTGCACATTGTATGCTTTTTGCCAAGGTTGCCCCAACATCGTTTGGTGTTGTGTGCTTTCATCTGTCACCACATAGAATTTGTGTGGGTAAATATATTGATGTATCTGTATATGCAATATAGTCCATCCCAATGTTTTCAATGGGTATGATGTGCTACTTTCCAGTACTTGAGGAGTAGCATAAAGTTGATCTGTGACTTTGATCTATTGGTATAATCCGTAAGAGATTAAATTTGCTTGAGCACCCGAATCAAGCAATGCTGTTGATTCAACTTGATTGCTGCCCACTTTTAACGTAATTATTGGCTCCAATGTTTCCTTCTCCAACTTCGTCAGTCGAATGGCATTTATTCTCAATGGTGGTCCACTTTGTTGTTGTTGTCGTAGAAGCGGTCTTTTTGCAATGCGTTCTTGTGCTTCGGCTTGAGCTTCCTCCCGTACTCGCTGTTTTTCCTTCATTCTTTGTTTTCCTTGATGAATTTGTTGGAGCCTCTCCTGTGTGAGTGGTAGATGATACCTCTTTAGTCGACATCCACTAATCCAGTTTGGCATTTCTTCACCTGCTAATGTAGCAAGCTTGACAACTCCACTTTGTGATAGATCACTAATCACAAATGGTCCCATCCCTCGCTTTTTAAGTTTCTTGGCATGTTGCTTCAAGGTATAAACAAGTACGTAATCACCTATTTTGAACTCTTTGGTACGCACATGTTTGTCAAAAAATTCTTTTTGTCTTCTCTTTTTAGCATAGATTGAAGCGACAGCTCGTAAGCAGAGTTCATCTAGCTTTTCAAGATCATCAATCCTCGAAGAGAGCTCATGCCCTGTCCATTCCAAGCTTTTTTCTACTCGTAGAGTTGGGATTAAAAACTCTATGGGTAGTATAGCATTTAGGCCAAATACCATGTTGTATGGTGTTGTTCCTATTGATGTTTTGTAAGCTACCCTATATGCCCATAGTGTTGAGTGTACCTGTTGATCCTAATCTGTTCTTGATTCTGACACTATTTTAGTGAGAACCGTGCATAGTGTTTTATTTCTGGCCTCAGCTTGCCCATTGGCCCGTGGATGGTATGGTGCGGATTTCCTATGTATGACCATGAATTCCTCTAGCAGATATTCAATGACTTCATTGAGAAAATGTGTTCCACGGTCACTGACAATTTCTATTGGTAACCTGTAACATACAAAAAAATTCTCATACAAAAATTGTGCCGTGGTGCGTGCATCAACTTTTTGTGTTGCTTTGGCTTCGACCCATTTTGTGAGATAGTCCGTAGCCACAATGATATATTGGGTATGGGTGCGATATGCAGGGGGTGATATAGGTCCCACAAAATCAATGTCCCATTTTGCAAATACTTTTGCTCCCATCATTGGCCATAATGGCATCTCATCTCTTTTTATTGGCATCTTGGTGCGTTGACATGCGTCACAACGCTTTACGAACTCTCCAGCCTCCATGCGCAATGTAGGCCACCAAATACCTGCGGTTAAGACAATTTTTGCCGTCTTATCGCCCGAAAAATGGCCTCCACTTATTCCGCTATGTGCATGTTCTAGAATCAGCAGGTATTCGCTTTCACTTGCACAGATTCTAAGTTGATTTTCCTTTCCCCGCTTATAGAGTTGGTTCTCAATTAACTGAAAGTCACGAGCTTCCAGCTCTATAGCTTTTTCCTGTGCTCTTGTGATGTTTTCAGGGAATGTCCTGGTGGTTAAGAAGTCAATGATATATTGACTCCATGCAAGTGTTATGTTTACCTGAAACAAAGTTGCGTGATCCACTGGTCGTTTGGCACTACATATCGTACAATTGGTAACATAAGAATGTGTATCCGCATATATAGTTGGCCAGTAAACCCCTAACTGTTTCAGTCTCTGGTGTGTCTTCACTGTTGAACAATGAAATGCACAACCCTGGACATGTGCCTCTTCAAGGTAGCACTCGAATTCTTTAGGATTTATACATAATCGTAGGATTAGGTCAGATCCAAGATGATACAGCCGTCCTGCTATCAATTGGAAGTTTTTTGTTTGTCAAATTATTTGTTGTTTGGATCCGCATTCTGTATTATCAAACTCACTTCCGAAGGAGAGAATGCTAACAATTTCCTGAGACCATTTGGGTACCATTTCAATGTTAGAAAGATAAGCATCTGGTATGTTATCTTCTACTCCTTCAGAAGCTTCCCCGTTGTGTATCCTTGAAAGATGATCTGCTCGTAGATGGGTTTTACCCTTTTTGACCACCACTGTGAAGTCAAATTATAGCAATATAATAAACCAGCGTACTATTCTCCCTGTATTGCAAGGTTTATTTACTAGGCACAAAAGAGCTTGATGATCTGTGAAGAACACAAATTTGTTTGCAAGCAAATAATGCCAAAATTTCTTTACAGCATAAATCATTCATAACCCTTCCCTCTCGGTGGTTGTGTAGTTCTTTTCTGCACTGTTTAACTGTTGGCTCGCATAGGAAACTGGAAAATCCAATGTTCCATCTCCAGGTTGAGCTAGAACACTTCCAATGGCATATGCTGAAGCATCAATGTGCACATGGAATATCTTTTCCCAATCTGGTGCCTTTAGTACAGGTGCTCATATAAGGTTTTCCTTCAGCTTTTGGAATGAAGTTTCACACTCCTCGGTCCACTCGAAATTGACTAGCAAACGATACAGAGGTTGTGCGATAACCGCATACATGTATATGAATCTTCGATAATATTCGCAATGTCCCATGAAGGATTGCACTTGTTTCGCATTAGTAGGCCTAGGTAGATCTAAAATGACTTTGACTTTGTCTAGGTCTGTGGTTATGCCATTTCTTGAGACAATGTGTCCTAAGATTCGGCCTTGCTTAACCATAAATACACACTTTTCCAGGTTAAGACATATTCGATATGTCCTGCACTTTTCAAAGACCTTTTGCAAATGGTCATATGTTCCTCTTGTATAAGAGAGTGTACACACATGTCATCCATGTAAATTTCTAAGAATATTCTTAGGTATTTCTTGAATGCGTGAGTCATTAACCTTTGGAAAGTGGTTGGTGCATTAGTTAATCCAAATGGTATAACTCAATACGCATAAATCCCCCATTCTGTGGCAAATGTTGTTTTGTGTTGATCCTCCCTTACGATTGCTAGTTGGTTGTATCCTGAAAACCCATCCAGAAAGAATACGTCCGTTTCTCGGCCACTCGCTCAAGTACATGTTCTGTGATTGGCAAGGGATAATTATCCCTTATGGTTGCTGCATTCACCTTCTTGAGGTTTACACACACTCGCAGTTTTCCATTCTTTTTGAGAACTACCACAATGGGTGACACCCAATCTGTATGTTCGATTTCATATATGAATTCAGCTTCCATCAATTTATCAATCTCTTCTTTGATTCGTTTAGCAAATGTGTCATTATATGTATAAGGACGTTGTTTGATAGGTTTTGCATCCGATTTCAAAGGAATTGTATGTTGGCATATCAATGGATCAACTCCTTTGAGATCTTTATAGGACCAAGCGAACACATCTTTATACTTCTTGAGAAGATGTGTTAGCTGTGCTTCCTCCTCAGGCTCTAAATCGTTAGCTATATAGACCGGCTGAGGTCTTTCACCTGGTTCCGCAAGGTCTATCTTTTTTGCATTTTCAGGCCCATCGTAAGATTCTTGGTTGGTTCTTTCCCTGAATGGTGGTGTCATGATGATTTTTCTGTCCTGGATAGTAAACTTCCGATAGTGTGATGGTACATTCATGTTCCCCTTTTCTGACTCCCCTTTACCATCACTATCTTCTTTCATAGTCCATATCTCTCTCAAAGACCGTTTCAGTTCTTGGTATTTCTGTTTACGCTCCAGTTTGGTCCACTCTTGGTCCTTTGTTATTCCTTTTTTTTATTTTTCTGAATTTTGTGATTTTGTTTTAGTTTTAGCTTTTCGTACTTGTTTTATTTCCTCTCGCGCTCGTTCTATTCGATTTTTTAAGAATTTTCCTGATATTTGATCTTTTACACAATCCTCTGCTTTGACAAGCATCAAATAGTGAGTTTTACCTTTTATCCTGGGCATCGGGTTCTCTCTCGCTTTGTTTCCTGCTCGTTTTCTCCTATAGCGTTCTTGGCGTCTAGGGTGTTGGATAGCAAAATCATAAAGCTTCCCTTCCACGCTCACTTGAGGTGTCTGAACACTCATTATCTGCATCATCATTTACTTCCAAATGTTCAGAGGAGTTGTAAAACTCTTCTTGTTCTGGTGGTTCTACCGTCTCCTTTTTTGGTACAACGCTTACCATGTAATAGGGTAACACATCATAGCCATCCTTATCACAAAATTTTGTTGTTGGACTGTCGGTAATGGTACAGACATCCAATGTTGCTAGTATGTGTTCCCATTCTAGAGGTTCCAAGGCATCTTCAGGGAAAGGTTCCGGAATATACTCCTTGTCCTCAATTGCTCTTTCTAAGATGCATTCCTCTTTTCTTAAGCTTCCACAATGTGAAGCTCCGCACATCCATAGCTCTTTTGGTTGCCCTAACCATGCTGATAGTTCTGATCCTACTAACTGTAGCTGAATCAAACTCTTCCACAGGTGTTTGGTTTACATCTTTGTAACTATGGTCTTTTAGGTGTATTTTAGTTGTTGTCTCGCCATGTTTGAGGTATATGTGGTCATAACCCCAATCTTGGACTATCTTCAGTTGTCACATGAATGGTCGTCCCAAGATGATCTCATAATTGTTCTTTTTGTCAAAATTTACTATTGCAAATGTATGCTCATACTCAATTCCGCACGAAGTGACAATCACTTTTTCTAAGAGTCCTAAAGGCTTCTCCATGAACCCATCTGCCAATTGCAGTTTCATTCTGGTAGCCCTCAAAGCTTGTTTTTCCCATTTTTTCCGGATTTCCTTGGTGGCGATTGCAACCCCCGCTCCACTGTCAAGAATAGCCTTGGAAACTACTCCTTGGAATTCTACCGGTAGCGTGGTGTTTCTGTCTTCTCCCTTGCAATATTCTCCAACCTTATTCAATGGTACTGGCCTAGTGTTTAGTTGAGGACTGTCCAACTCTCTGATCCCTTCTTGTAGCTTCAAGGTGGGGTCTTTCGCTCCAAATTTTTCTAGGCATTTTCCTATTGTGGTCCACATGTTTGGCTTTAACCTTAGGAGTTCTGCTAATGTGATTGTGCATGCCACCGGAGTGGATAACAACTCAATCAATCCTTGAGAATCCATCACTTTGCTAGAAGAAAGTCTTTGAGATGGGATTGCTCTCACTTTCGACTTAGCTTCGTACTCCCCCAGGTAAGAGGGTAAAGTTCTCAAAGAGTCTGGTTGGCTGTGCCCCGAACTAATTGATCCTTGGTCTCCCCCTTGTGAATGTATCTCAAAGTTCATCTGAGATCTTGCCTCAAATTCTTCAATAGGAGGTAAGATCACATTCTTTTATTTTTTCGTGCTATTCATGTGGTTGCTCATCCTATTAGCCTCGTTGGAGTCACGGATTTGCTTCCAAAGATCATCTAGACCGTTACAGTCCTTACCATTCTGCCAATATTTTAGGCTGGAACCCGTCACTTGCCCCATCGGTGGTATTTGGCACTATGATAGGCTCTCTCTGGACTCATAGTCATTAGTGAGTCTTTCCTTTCTTTCCTCAGGTTTCTCTGGAGTTGGTTGGATAGGGGTTGGAGCTGGTGTCTCATGCCAATTTACAGGTTTATCCAGCGGTTCTTCCATTAATGATTGAGTCGTCTCGATCATCTTTCTACACATATCCAACCTCTGTTTTTCTATTTCTGCATATGGGTAAGTCATCCACCTTTGCTCCTAGGTTTGGTTCTTTTTAAGTCGAGCTTCATAAGCTTTTATAAGCTCATCCAACTGCTCGTTTACCTTGTCTGCCATACAAATCCTCCTGATCCTTCACTTTTGGGCTCTGCTATTTCCTTGGGTGCTACGGCTGTTGTGGTGTGTGAGCTTAAGCTAGCTAAATCCTCTAACCGCTCCAATCTGTCCTTGGTATGTTTCAACTCCTCGGATAGGGCTGTTTACTCTCGTTCTTTCCTGGCTTTCCTACGCGCCTTTCTAGCTTTCCAAGTGCTTCTATGATTTTTCGTTTCTGAACTTTGGGCATCGGTTTTTGGTTCTTCAACTATGGGTTCATTCGTCCTTCTTTGGGCTTGGGCCCGTGTTACCGCCTGAATAGGTATGATTGTTTCATTTTCCGATCCTCCATTGGAAGGTACTGTTTCTAACATGTTCAAGGTGGTTTTTGCTCCTTTGCTAGGGTTTTTAGGGCAATCGGGAATCAAATGAGTAATTTTGCATTCTGGGCAATACGCATTGACTCTAATGATTTCATCATGAGGACAGTCTCTCAACCGATGGTCTCCTCCACACTTGTAGCAGGGTCCCTTGGGTTGTTGAGGTGCTCCTTGAGCTCCTCTTTGTTGGTAAGCATGCCTCTGTCCGCCCATGCCTCCATTGGCTATGAACATCAGTGTTCGTTCATCTAGGCTATATCTTCCTTCTCCCGCGGCCTGTGCAACAGTTGGTTGTCCTTGATTCCCTATCATGCTCCATGGTTCTGGTGTCGAGGGTTCTTCTGGTGGATAATAGACAGGGTTTGCCGCATATCCATTGGGATCTTCATAATATGCATGCATAGGCACCAAAGCCTTTTCTTCTGATTCAATTACTGTTGGTGTGTATCTTATACCAATTGGTTGTAATCTTGGTAGGGGTGGTTGTTGCCCCAACACCGGTTGTGGTATTTCTACACCTACAGGTCCTGGTAAGTTGCCTACTTGATATCTAGGCATCAGTGGAACTTGAGGGGAAGCTACTGGAGCTTGGGGAGCGTAAGGTCTCTCTCTCACATATCCCTTGTTATAATAACATTCCTCAGTCCCATGGTCTGTCCATTTTTGTTCAATAGCACACCACTTGGGCTGTTTAGCCTGGGGTTTGGTGTACAAGTTGATCTTTTTTAGCGCTTCATCTACGAGTTGCTCCTGGTTTACCGCTACTTCTCCTTTTGGTACTGTCTTAGAAGACTTTCTTCCACTTTGCTGTGAAGATGAATCGTCATCAAGGTCCTTGAACTCCCCTTCCTTGTAAACCGCACAATTGTCCACAAGGTAAAGAGCCTGCTTGGTCAACTCATTCAATGTCGTGCTCCTCTTCATATGTAAGTCTTTCTGGAGATCTGCATTCCTTAGTCCTTGGATGAATATCAGCATAAGTCTAGACTGAGTTGGCAGTTCTTCAACAGGACAGAACTTAACATATCTTTTTAGTCTTAGGGCTACCTTTCGTACAGATTCTCCATCTTTCTGTTTGAATTTATGGATTTGTGAGACGGTATTATGAGCTATTCCCCTTTGAGAGAAATCCTCAATAAACTCGTCAAACACTTCCTCCATCGACTTAAAGTCTCTACACTCTACAGAGTCAAGCCAGGTGGCAGCATCTTCCTCTAGGGTTAGTCCAAACCCTACAAATTGGGTGGGAAAATCTAACACCTCTTCGGCTCTAATTACACGCACAAAGGCTGCTACATGATCTCTTGGGTCTCTGCTTCCTGTGTATTTCTTGTTTACCCATTTTTGCACTTGAGAGGGTCTAATTCTTTGATGGTCTACAAACCTCATCATTGGATCACCCCGTCCCAATCGATACACCTCCTCAGACCTTCTGTAATAGGCTGGTTCCTCTCCCAATGGTGCTCCTAAGCCATAATTTCTAACGGTTCTCCCTGGAGGTGGTTCTTCTCTTCGAACTCGTTCCATGGGTGGTCCTCCATGCTCTGTTGACCCTTGAGTCTTTGGCTTACTCTCTGCCTGATACCTTGAATAGAGTGGTGGTTCTTGCAAATCCCTGAGCCCTCGTGCGGCTTGATAACCATCTCGGTTTCGGTCTGGTTCCATTGTTGCACTCTGTCGAAGCCATGCCTGCAATGATGGCTGGTTTGCTGGTTGGTCTTGGTTGTTGAATGCTTGCGGTCGGGTGGAATGTGAAGTAGTGTCATACTCATCTGAAAAAGGATTTGTTTACTTGCTTGGGGTGTGGGCGGCTCTTGGCACTTCCTCAGGGGCATATGTTGATGCTCCTGGGCCTATTGCTCTCTCTACTTCCTTTGGGAGAATACGTTGGTATTCTCGCCCGTATCTATCAACAAAAACTATGCCCTTCCTCGTAGCAGTTTCATAAGAGAATAAGTAAAGAACATTGTCTTTGCTTAATTCGTTTACGTATGGTTCTTTGCTGCGAAAGTAAGAGACTATACCCTCGCTCTCATGTTTGTAGATTCCCACATTCTCATTATAAGTTGGAACCCTGGTTGTTTTCTTATCATACATAAATATAGCTCCGGTCCGATCAATGTTTGGTGGCGGTTCTTGAGTTTCTGAAACCATTTTCCCTTTTGCCACGTTATCTCCATATCTGTTGTAATCTTCAGGGTTACTAACTATTAAATAGTGGTTCCCCTTTTCGTCTCGGAACCTATCTCCATCATCATACACTCGGATTATCTCCAATCTTTGAGCTGGCCTCTCTTCGATACAAATGCACTTGCAGCCTCGATAGTCTGAATAGACTAGGGCTCCTCTTGAGTTTGTTCCCTCCAAGAAGATCTCCGTGAGCCTGGAATCATTCAAAGGATTTTGGGAGGTGCTTCCTCCTCGCATAGGTCCATCATAGGCGAAACCTCTTGGCTGTTGACTACCCATCATGAAGAAAGATTTTTCTGACGAAGTGTCAGTATCACTACCTTCCTCAATAATCGGTGCTAGCGGATCTAGCCTTGCCTGAGTTACACTCTCTTTTGTGGACACTAAGCTACCTTGGTCACCTGCTAGTTTCTGGTCTCTAACAATGTATCTTCCTGATCTTAAATTCATCAAGCTTATCAATGCAATTTATCACAAATTCAACCACTCACCTGGCAATGGGTCAGTTTCTGCACAACTTCTTGCTCTGTTGTTGAATATACCTGTTCACAAGCGTTTTAATTTTGGCAATCGAATCAAAGCATTTATCTGCTAGAGATTATCTTAGTAATGATTGGTATAACTGGAGAGTTAATATCAACCACTACTGTATTTTATACACTGCTGATGTTCTGGATTAGGTTTGCTAATCTGAAACTGTACTACCCTCGGTTGTTGGTCAATTTACGCGAAAAAGTCTGAATTCAATCTTTTGCTTCGTCAAATGGGCAAACAAGGTCCAAATTCACTTCTGAAAGAAGTTCTGGAACCCTTAAGCCAAATGGGACCTCATTGTCTATGCCATGTCAAATTTTCTTTGCAGCATGCCCTAATAGACATCCTACACGTAGGATGTCTCCTGCTGTGTTTTGCCTAGATTTTTGCACTGTTGTTCCCTCTTGTTGTGTTGAGCTTACAACTGCTTTTACTTTTTGATTTGGACACCTATTAGCTGGTCAATGAGTCAGAAATCTATTTCGACGGCCTGTTGATGGTATTGATTAGTCTAATCAACTCCAAATTGGACCAAAATTGACTAGGAGGCTTGCCTTAGGCTATATAACACCTTACTATGCTCAAAGTCAAAGTCTGGCTTCATTTTCTTGTATTAGACATCCTATGCGTAGGATGTCTATTTCTTCATAATGGCTTCAAACTCAAAGCCCAGGCTCCCCTTGAGTTGCTGATCACTTTGGTATACTCAGAATTCAGTTTGGAGTCCCAAATCACTCAAAAGCGTAGGATGTCTTTTTGGCCTGTTTGACCCCAGATTTGTCCCACAGCTTCCCCTTGATGTCAGTAACCCAGTGGTATGCTTAGATTTTGTTTTGGATGTCAAAAGTCCCAAATTTCAGCTGTGTATGCTTTTTTAGTCAACAGTGCTAATGTCTGCTTTGAACCCAATTTTCTTACCCAAATGAGATGAAACCCCTTTCAATCACTCAATATATCATGCAAGACATGCTCATGCAACCATCTTATGGTTTTGGTCCCAAAATAATGTTTTGGCACTATTTGGGTAGGATGTCTGGCAATTTTAATCTATCTGGCCTTATCCTGTCAAGATATGGCCAAATTTCCACTTTCCAGTTGAATTAGGGTAAACCCTACCTAAAATTCCTCCCAGATTAGCCTGTCGACATCCTACGTGTAGGATGTCTCCTGCTTAAATTAAAGTTTTTTTCTGACAGGAATGCTCCTGATGCTCTGTAGATCTATCAGAAACACTCACAGTAACTTTTGGACTTCAATTAGGCTTTCAAACACACTTTTGCGCCTTTTACAAACTTGTAATGATTCTACCAAGCAACTGTACATGCATGAAATTCTCTAGATCCTGAATCATGATGTCCTACTTACTCTACTCCTACCTATCGTGTGAAATGGTGATAATGGTGTTTTTGGTTGCTTTTTGGCCTCTCCGGACTCTCAAGCTCTCCTCTAAGCGCTTCTACCACTCCAACTCCTACTCTAGGAATCGACTACTACCTAAAACTACCTAAGTCAACCTCGTCTACCTAAGTCGAAGGATCTAGGCCACACAAACGCTTCCTAGACTCCCTCTAAGACCTAGAGAGTCCTCCACCCTCTGATCCTATCTAAATGTAAAGCGAGACTCTTGGCAAGCCAAAAATCCCAATCCTCAAGGATTAGTCTCGGTCACCTACCTAAGGTTTTCGTCCCCGGCAGCGGTGCCAATGTTGGACGGATATGCCGCGACGGACGTCAGCACAGCGAGAACTCACCTAACATGTAATGTCAGCTAAGGACGAAGCTCGACCCGCAGGCGCGTGGAAGCAAGCATAAGGTGTCAACCTACACTCGACCGACTCCTAACCAATTCCTACAGAGGTCTCTACCAATTGTCTAAGTCACAGCCTTCAAGAGTGCAAGAGAGGAAACTTACTACAATGCTTTTTAGAGCCGAACACCCATCAAACAATCTCGAAACACCATAGAACTTGAACGAGACCCTACTAATACCAATAGGTCACTCTCCCTAAGGTCTATGAACCAAAATCCCGACCCAAAACACCCGGTGCAGAAACACGCAGGATGTCTGGCCGAAATCTGTAGGTCTTCATTTCCAAAATCTAAAGTGCCTAATGTGTAGTTCTACTCAATGTGAACGCGTGGATATGCTGCAATGCAAAATCGGACAACGTATGCTCACCCAAACAACCGATGAAGCTCGTAGAAGGAGATCGCAAAGCCGGACCGTACGTGCGCAATGTTGGTATTGGCGCGTATCTCTAGTCGGGGGCAACACGCTGCACTTCTCCGCACTCGATTCCGACCACCGGAGCACACGTAGCATCAAGACGAAGCTCACACACTCTCTCTCTCTCGTACACAGTACGCTCACTCACAGACTTCCAACTTGTTTTTAAAATGACAAAAGGTTTTTCATTAAGGTCAAAAAGTGGTATATATACCTTACAACTTCTCAAACCCTAAAGTTACAAAATCAATCATCTACTCAATCTAACTATCAAAACTGGGATACAATCTGGAAACTTCTGTAAGTCCCAATAATTACAAGGTGAAAATCGGGTTTTCCTTAATGAATGAATAATTACAAAAATAATAGTCCTCCGAGTAGTTAGATGCCGTGGGATGTGTCCAGCTTCTAACACACCCACATGGAGCCTCAATGACAAAAAATGATGAATTTCATAATATTTTGAGTTCTAATATTGTCAATTTTATGAAATATCCAAAGAACATTTGATTTGGGCTAATTCTCTAGCCTAATCAAGTGATTATGTAAAACATGGCTCCCTCACCTATAAAAAGGGCAACCTTCTCTTCATTGGGGCAAGTTATGAGTGAGTGAGAATAGCTCAATTCCATAGTGACACACTCATCTTAGTGCCACATTTTCTCTTGAAGAAATGCTGAAGTCTTGCCTCATCTTCTCTCTCCATTAAGATGGTGGCGATTGCTCTCATGTAAGATATATGTTGCTCGTTTTTCTTTCATTTGCATATCTAGTCCCATACTTGTCTCTAACTCTATCTCCATCTCTCATTATCTATCGTTAATACCACCACCACACTTAGATCTATCTCTAATTCTATCTTTACTCCTCCTTTCATCTCTCTTGTTGTGTCCTAATTGTTTCATTGGAAGGTATTCAAGAAGCAATCTTGTCAATGTAACGGGCATAACCTTCTTGCGAGAAAAAATTATGTGCACAAGGTTAGTAACCATATATTCATCTTTCACAAGCATCTCTCTCTCTTAAGGTTCTCATTCTCTTCCACAAACTCTAGAATCTCCTTGCTACTACAGGTACTTCTCTCCCCGCAGTATCCTTATTGCCTAAGGGCAACAATAGGGCTTGGGAGAGAAACTCTCTTTTTATTCTCCTTTCACTTCTTTCACACCTTTATCTTTGAACATACTAAGTATATCATTGATGAATAACCATAATCCACATGGAGGCAATTTCTTTCATTTCCATTCTGTGCAATCTATTAGGGTCAACATTTGGATTAGTCGAAAGATTCACTTTCAGCAACGCATAGTGTTTCTATTTGGTCCTGAAAGGCTCAGCGAAATACTTCTCTCACTAGATCCCATCATACTACCTATTATTGACTATGACTTCTCTTTTGATGTGAATGTGGTTATTTTTTTATGAATCAAGAGGATATGTACTCACAACTAATCCCAATCGCTAGACAAAACATATACATTATAGTAAGCACAAAGCTACAGTTCCAAAGAGCAATCCGTAGCTTACTTAAACAACAAAGATTAAATATCATTAACTCATCCATTAACCCTTTTATCCTACCCATGATACGATATGATCATAATCTTGATGTTTTTATTTTTGTTTTGTTTGACTATCTTTCATGAGTTCTCTCCATCACGTGTGTGTTTGTAAGGGAAAGTGAGCGGCTTCTTTGGCTACATTTCTCCTTTAGCTCTAGAAGCTATGTTATCTACATCTTAGCTCCTTCTCATAACCCTTGAGCTTCCTCACAAACTCTCACAGCAAGAGGCTCGGTGCCTTCTTGGCAAGACCGCCGACTTCTTGACAGCGCATGCACTTTCCGACGCTCTCTTCGATGCGTTTTCCGACGCCTGTATTGATTGTTGTACTGATGGTACCTGCAAAAAACAAAACTGTGGGCTTTCTCTGCGCGTTTATCTTCTTCTTGCATCTTTTCTCAAGCTCTCTCCTTCCTCACCTCTAACAGATCTGGTGCGAAACAAGCTGTCGGGTTAATCTTGCTTGTGGAATAACCCATAACACTAAGGTGAGATTGTTTTCATGTTTACTTGTAGATTTAGGATTTAGGGTTTAACTTTGGGTTTGTGTGTGTATTTTTGCAGGTTCCAGGACATTTACAACTTCTTTTACTGCTCAAATAAGACAAATATGAGTGCTCGAACCTCTAAATGCATATTAAATTTATTGAAATTGATTTATATAGTAAAAAAAGAAAATTCCATGCTTTAAACTTTCAATTCTTTAAAAGAAATTCTGGTTTGTGATGTGAAATTCATTTTGAATTATGAATTTTTTTTGTTTTGGTTTATGAAAAAATCTTGTTTTGAAGAAATTTTGTTTATGTTTTAGGTTAAGTTTAGGTTAGGTTAGGTTATCTTATACATTAGGTTAGGTTAAGTTAAGCTACATTAGGTTAGGTTAGGTTAGGCTAAGTTAAGCTATGTTAGGTTAGGTTAGGTTAAGTTAAGCTACGTTAGGTTAAGCTACGCTAGGTTAAGCTATGTTAGGCTAAGCTATTTTAGGTTAGGTTAGGTTAAGCTACGTTAGGTTAGGTTATGTTATACGTTATGTTAGGTTAAGTTAAGCTACATTAGGTTAAGCTACATTAGGTTAGGTTAGGTTAGGTTAGGTTAGGTTAAGCTACAATAGGTTAGGTTAGTTTAAGCTACGTTCGGCAATATGGTAAGCTATAGAGCTTACCCACAACGCATATTAAAAACAACACAATGGCGATTCATTTGTCAATACGGCAAGCCATAAATCTTACCCACAATGCATATGTATTTTGGGCAAGCTCTATGGCTTTCCGTATTGCCAACGGCTCACCATTGTGTTGTTTATATGTTCGTGAACGGTTTTCAAGTCCTTAGATAGCTAAGTCTCCTTGAAAGTAACACAATGGCAAGCCGTTTGGCAATACATCAGGCCATAGATCTTGCCTACAATTCATATGCGTTGTAGGAAAGCTCTGTGGCTTGACATATTGCCAAACATCAATATATCTGCAAGAGCTTTTCAAATCCTAAAATAGCTAAGCGGCCCTTAAAACAATACAATAGCAAGACTTTTGGCAATACGGCAAGCCATAGATCATCCTTAAAATGCATATGCATTGTGGCTTGTCGTATTGACAAACAGCTCTCCATTGTGTTGTCTATACGTTTGCGAGCGATTTTCAATCGCTAAAATTGTCTCTTGTCCCTAAAAACAACACAATGGCGATCTGTTTGACAATACTGCAATCCATAAAGCTTTCCCACAAGGCATATGCATTGAGGGAAATCTCTATGGCTTGCCGTATTGCCAACAAATTTACATTGTGTTGTTTTTATGTCCGCAAGCAGATTTCAAGCTCTAAGATAGCTAAGCAACCCTAAAAACAACACAATGGCAAGTTGTTTGGCAATGCGACAAGCCATAGAGTTTTCCCACAATGCATATGCATTGTGTACAAGATCTATGGTTTGCCCTATTGCCAAAAGGCTAGCCATTTTCTTGTCTATATGTCCGCGAGCAATTTTCAAGCTTTAAAATTGCCTCGCGGCCCTAAAAACAACACAATGGAGATTGGTTTGGCAAAATGGAAATCCATAGAGCTTGCACACAATGCATATGCATTGTGGGCAAGCTCTATGGATTTCCGTTTTGCCAACAGCTGGCCATTGTGTTGTCTATATGTTTGCGAGTGATTTTCAAGTGCTAAAATTTCCTCGTGTCCCTAAAAATAACACAATGGCGATCCGTTTGGCAATACGGCAAGGCATAAAGCTTTCCCACAAGGTATATGCATTGTGGGCAAGCTCTATGGCTTTCCATATTTCCAACAACTTGCCATTGTGTTGTCTATATATCTGCGGGCGGTTTTCAGGCCCTAAAATCGCTTCGCAACCCTAATTGGAAAATTGGAAAGCCATAGAGCTTGCCAACATTGCATATGCATTGTGGGCAAGCTGTATGGCTTGCCGTTTTGCCAAACGCCTCACCATTGTGTTGGTTTTTATGTTAGGTTAGGTTAAGCTAGGTTTAGGTTATAGGTTATAGGTTAGGTTAGAACTAGCAACAAATCAATAGTAGAAAAAACGCAAATGGACTTTGAAGATGACTTGTGTACTTTTAAAAAAGCAAATGGACTTCGGTTAGGTTAGGTTATAGGTTAGGTTTAGGTTATAAGTTAGGCTACATTAAGTTAGGTTAGGTTTAGGTTATAGGTTAGAGCTAGCGACAAATTAATAGTAGAGAAATTGCAATCGGACTTCAAAAGTGCACACAAACTTCAAGAACCTTAATATATAGTCATTGACCAATAAAGACGAGATTATTACCCTGTGGTCCTAATCTCCGTGCACCTCTAGACCAAGGGTGTGTGGGGATCGGGCCTTGCTAGAGAATGTGAGGTTGTTAGAGCTAGAAGAAAATAGTAGAAAAAACGCAATCGAACTTCAAAAGTGCACACAGACTTCAAAATTTTTCCACAATTGGCACAAAGTTTTATAGTTCATCTTACGAATTGCCATAAAGGGTTGTTTGATAGATGACATTAGAAGAAAAATCTACAAAATCAGTGAGTTGGTACGCTGGATCAGTTCAAAAGAGATAAGAGAAGACAACATCGATGCAGCACGCTTAAATTCTATTGAAGCAGTGTGCATGGTGGAGAAGTACTTTCCAACAAGCATTCTTACCATCCAAATGCATCTACTTGTGCATGTGGTTGATGAAGTTGTAGCAGCTGGGGTGGTCCATAGCAGGTGGATGTTCTTCTTGGAGACATTTATGAAGACTTTAAAGGGGTTTGCTCGTCAAAGGGCTTGCCACGAGGGTAGCATGGCCGAAGGATGGATTTTACAAGATTCTCTTGTCCTCATCAGTGAATTTTTGGTCTCAATTGATCCAAATATTCTCCGAATGTGGACTATTGAGGTCAACATCAAGGTGACAGGGGACGAGCCGTAGGGACAAGGCATTGTTAGGAAGATGGACATCACAATGCGAGAAAAGGTTATGAGATTTTGCCTTCTCAACTTAGACATCATGCAAAAGTGGCTAGGGAGGTACAAAGGGGAAAGCAACAACGCTTGACAGATTGCCTTCAATTCAAGCGCAACCATGCCACTAGAAACCTTCCTTTTCTAGATCATCTTAAAAAATTGCCTGACTTTCCAACTGGGTGGTGGTTAGATGCGACAATCTTAGAGGCAAAAAGGAATGCAGTGTTGATTATTGAAGAGGAAGAGGAGATGTCAAGGGGTTGCAATTGGCATGTATATTTCACAACCTCGTTTTTGAGCTCCACATGATCACATTGCTTTAATAACTTTTAGTCTATTTCAATTTTGTGGCTACAGTATCACAAATATGGAGCTTTGTGGTCGCATGGGAAACACTTCAGAGTGCAACAAATCGATGAACAAAGGGTCACTTGACAGTGGTGTTAGGGAAAGCTTCATCCAAGAAAGTAGGAGTAGTGCCAAGGATGAGAATACAAAGACTAGCTAGCTTGAATACTTTGGCTACATCCAAGACATCTTGAAGATTGGCTTTAGAAAGTTTGATATGTTTATCTTTGATGTCAAATGGTTCAAAGTTATTACCAGCGATCGTAATGCAACTGTGCATAAAGACAAGAGTGGATTGATTCAAGTGAACTCTAGGCGGATGTGGATAGATGCGCGGGATGCATTCGTACTTCCGCAACATTTTGAACAAGTTGTGTTCATACACAATCCACTATGGACAGAAAATGATGAGAATGATCTGTCTAAACCCTATTGGATCTGTGTCGTTCAAGTTGCTCCATGTAGCAAGCAAGTGTGTGAAGGACTGGACGTTGAGGTCAAAGAGGTGATTCATGAACAAAGTACAGGATCGATGGAGACTTTAAGTTTAGATTTTGAGGTGGATGTCAGCAATGAGCAATTATCTGAACCTAGAGATGAGGTGTCAAATACTGAAGTTGATGCGGAGAGAAACAAAGAAGTAGAGTTCGATGATGAAGATGCAGAAGCATTTCTTTTGTAAAATAACATATTTTGGGGGTGTTGTTTGTGTATGATTAGCCATGGCCAATGATGATGAACCATACTCTCCTAGTTTTAGTTTTCTTGTCACTCCGGTCGGCATGTCACCCGAGCAGATGGGCTCTTCGTCTTAGTTTTCACACCAGAGCAGATCGCGAGGGCACAACACCTTTGGGTAGCAGGTCCCTAGTGTGGTCTCTAACCGAGCGGCCCCACACCTAAGTCCAGTGTGCCCCCTACGCCTAGGACTCGTGTGCCCCCTACACCGACCGATGGTTCATCCACTACAAGAGGTACTTCACAATAGCGATGCTCGCAGTGTGACGCTCAAAAGTGAAAATCTACGACGTCACTATGAGCATCACTATAGACGTAGCTATTTTCTTTGTTGCATAGAGACACCAACAAGGGTAAAAAATAAACCGAGAGCGCCAAGCGAAAGAGGTAACCCGGGCTCTCTCTCTCTCTCTCTCTCTCTCTCTCTCTCTCTCTCTCTCTCTCTTTCTTCCCCACACACACACACACGCGCGAGGAGAGGAAGGAGAGCCAGGTATGCTCCTTCTCTCTCTCATGTTCCCTTCCCCTCTTTCTCTCTCTCTCCCTCTCTCTCTCTCTCTCTTTCACACACACACACACACATTGTGTCTTTGAAAGAGAGAGAGAGAGAGAGAGAGAGAGAGAGAGAGAGAGAGAGAGAGAGAGCACATGCATAAACAAAAAACACATGCACACACACATGCATAAACAAAGAATGCATACACACACACACATTGAGAGAGGAAAAGAGAGAGAGAGAGAGAGAGAGAGAGAGAGAGAGAGAGAGAGAGGAGAAAACAAAGAGAAAGAGAAAGAGAGAGAAAGAGAGAGATAATAAAAAACCAAAGAGAGAGAGAGAGGGGGAGAAGACAAAAATAGAGAGGTAAGGGGAGAAAATAAAGAGAGAGAGAGAGAGGGAGAGAGAGAGAGAGAGAGAGAGAGAGAGAGAGAGAGAGAGAGATAAAAAGTAGAGAAAATATGAAATGAAATGTTATATTAAGATGTAGGGTTAGGTTAGATTTAAAATTACATTTAATTAAAATTAGGTTAGATTAAGATCTAAGATTAATTTAGATTACATTTAACTTATATTTAAAATTTATGCTAAATCTAAAATTAGGTTAGACTTCAGATTAAGTTAAGATTTAAATTAGATTTAAGATTAGGTTAGATTACATTTAGATCTATGTTTATGCTGAGTTTAAGATTAGGTTGGATTTAGATTTACGCTAGATTTAAGATTAGGTTAGATTTAAAAGTAGGGCAAGATTTAAGATTAGCTAGCTAGGTTAGATTTAAGTTAGAGTACGTTTAGGTTTAGGATTTAAGATTGGATTAGATTTAGGTTTATGTTGAGTTTAAGATTAGATAAGATTTAGATTTAAGATTAAGACAAGATTTAAGATTAACTAGATTATATTTAGATTTAAGTTAGATTAAATTTAGGTTTAGTTAGATTAGATTTAGGTTTATTTTGAGTTTAGATTAGATTATATCTAGATTTATGTTTGATTTAAGATTAGATTAGATTTTGGTTAGATTTTAGTGCATGTCAATGAAGGCTTTGCCCAAAGAGCAAACACTAGTTACACAACAATATGTATATTCTCATCAGAATCTGACACCTATTAACTCACACACTAACCATAGTCAATTAGCCGCAAATCACCATATGTTCAATTAGGTTAGATTTAAGATTAGATTTTGGATCTAGCTTCTATATTAAAGTCTACCTTTGGGATTATGGTAAAAAAATTAGAGTTAGGCAAACGGTGATCCCTCTCTTCCTCTCTACGGATGCGACCTTAAGTTGGAAAGCTTTCAACGGCATGATACTCAGATTGGAGGCCAACATGTAATGTACTAAGTAATCCCTCAAACAAAGATCTATTGTGAAGTGATGTTAAGATGCTGTGAATTGCTACAGCTAGAGAAGAGGCAAAGGGGTTTTGTCCACTACATGCACTATCATGTAGACGTGGGTGTGTAGATTTCTCGTACCCACAAATATAGTCATTGACCAATAAAGACGAGATTATAACCCGGTGGTTCTGATCTCCGTGCACCTCTAGATAGAGGTGTGTGGGGATTTGACATGACTAGAGAATGTGAGGTAGTTTACAGTGTGAACAAAGAGAGAGAGAGAGAGAGAGAGAGAGAGAGAGAGAGAGAGAGAGAGAGAGAGAGAGAGAGAGATAAAAGATGGAGGATGCCAATAGAAGATTAAATTTATATCCAGGTTATAAGGTTTTTACCTTCATTTTGAGTAGTCACGAGGATGTGGGGCCGTCCAACCGAAACACGTATCTCTCAACAAGGATCTTATGTCCTTGTAATCAATGCAAGCATGCTGTGTGATGGACAAGACGCGTTTCTTTGCAGCACATTCACAAATTCGTTGAGTTTGATCCATCTATTATAGATTGAATTATTGCCAATTATAACTCGTCGGACTTTGACGCTGGCCAACAGGTAGCAATCTTTCAACCCAACAGACGTGTTCGCAGGCGCTTTGATCAAGAAGTATGGGTGAGGCCACAAGATGTAGCCTCTGACAACTCAGAGGATGATCATGCAGACCACATTCCCAACGAGGCAATTTTTGAGCCCGAGATCGATGAAATGATCGAGATGATCATGGATTCAGAAGGCTTATCTATTATGATATGAAAGTGAAGCCTATACGCCATTGTATGATGGAGCACGTCTGTCTAGATTGAAGGCGTTGCTGGTTCTTCTCAATATGCAAGCAAAGTTTGGATGGAGTGACACTAGCATCACAGTGCTTTTCAGGTGATTATTACAATGTGCTTACTTTAATAAAAAACTCTAGATGTATAATGATCTGATAGATTACTTACACAAGTGTATCGCATTTTTTTCATTGTGTAGATTGCTCAAAGAGCACATACTGCCAGCTGATAATGTGATGCCAGATTCCACAGAGGAAGCAAGAAAGATCTTGTGAAACTTGGAAATGGATTACAATTTGATTCACGCTTGTCCTAAATGACTGCATTCTTTTCAGAGGGGAATACATAGACATGGAGAAGTGTCTGAAATGTGATTCCAAGAGATAGTAGATCTCCACGGAACAAAAATTCCACAAAAGGTTTTGTGACATTTTCTTTTGCTTCCTCGCATCAAGCATTTCTTCAAATGTAAGCCCATGGACACCCTAGCGTCATGGCATAAGAGGAATAAATCTTCGGATGGGGTGCTACAAATTCCTGCAAATTGTGGAGCCTGGGAACATATAGACAAAACATGGCTGGATTTTGCCGAGGAAGCTCAAAATTTGCGCCTAAGCCTAGCTATGGATGGCGTAAATCCATTTGGTTAGATATCAATATCTTACAATGTATGGCCCATTGTCATCATCAATTACAACATTCCGCCATGGTTGACTACCAAGAAGGGGCACATGTGGCTAAGCTTGATTGTGTTGGGGCGTTATTAAATGAAGAATATGGATGTGTATCTTTGTCCACTATTGGAAGAGATACAACAATTGTGGATTGTCATAGAAATGGTGGATATGAACCGACACACAGGTCGACATAACGCTTTGATTAGAGGCATTCTAATGTGGATCATGCATGACTATCCCAGACTAACAGAACGCTCAAGTCATTTACACTCAAACTCAAACACTGTAAATCTTGGTTTTTCTCAAGCTTATCTATTGTCATGTGTATACATGCAGGGCTTCAAACAAGCGGATACAGAGCATGTGTCACATGTGGACCTAGACTTAATGCACGTCGGGCGCCCTCATTGAAGAAGCAAATATGCGAAGGTCATCAACCGTATCCTCCAGAGAATCATGTCTTACGCGATGGTTTTTTGGGAAGAGAGACACCGAGGATGTTTTCACAAGCATGGTTAGAGCAGAAGGAGATGTGTGATGACGGTTTGCCCCCAGGGATGAAGAGACTCTCTCTATGGTACGAGTTATCATATTTGTCGGCTTGTTCGAAGTGCAATGGTTCAAGATAAACATGGAGGGTCGCAACGCTACTAAAGGAGAGTATGGTTTCCTTGAGGTGGATTCAACTAAAAAATTGACCGACCCAAGAGACACTTTTGTACTGCCCGAGCATTGTGTACAAGTAAGCATGTAAATAGCTAACATCCAATTTTAGAAGTTATGTGGCTCCGGTAGGTGATATTTCATCCTACAAAGTCTGCATAAAATTGGTGGTACGTCATAGAGGTAGTCCCTCGTAGTGCACGGATGTATGAGGGCTACAATGTGCCAATCACAGTGGCATCAATGGAGGAGATTGGAGAAGATACTCAATCAGAAGCCGTTGAGGTGGTGCTAGAAAAGCATGAAGCTGCTACTCTCTATGGGGTGCATATAGAGGATCTACAAAATGAAACGGAGGACATCTTCCTAAACGGAGAGCTCTATATAGATATAGGGAGTTATGTTGAGCTATGCGAGAATGAGAGAGAGAGACCTCTTAAATCCATAAACATTGTATTTGAACAATTTTTCTCTGTTTTATAATATATATTGTATTCTCGTGGCTTTTTGTCCATTCTTGTCTATATGCTATACTTGCATAATTTAAATTGTGTTTAATCGTCATTGCGTCCACTCCAGGTACGTATGCTCCAGGTATGTTTTCACAAGCAGGGACACTCCTCAGTGTGTCATGAAACTCTGATATGCCGACGAGCACTTCGCTCCGAGTGCGATGGAGACTGAGGCTACAATCGTGAAGCAGGTGATCCGTCTCTGCTCATACATGTTGCTCATCCCTCCACTAGATCTAGTTCTTAGCGTCTTAGCGCCTCTTTCATCCGATCAACTAGATCTAGTGGAGGGACGGGCAACATCTATGAGCAGAGATGGATCACCTCCTTCGTGATTCCATCCTCAGTTTCCATTGCACTCAGAGCGCAGTGCTTTTACAAGATACGTAGAATGCACACGAGAGACAAATTCACAAGAACTTCATAGGAATCTCTCTACACAGGAATCCCTCCCCCTTTATGAGTCCTCTCTCTCTCTCTCTCTCTCTCTACTTGTCCATGTTTTCTTCTCCATTCAATATTAAGATTAAATGTTCGTGTGTTTAATGCAGGTATGGATGATGATGAGTTTCTTTCTTCTTTGTCACCCCAGCAGAGGAGGTGCTACAAGGATCGTCATTGCTCTGGAGCACCATCACGTCTTTCCACTCCTTCAGTGTCTCCCTTTGTTTTGGAGCATTCAATGTGCTCCAAAGCCTCTATGTCCATGAGACGATCTTCACACTCGTCTAGGCACTGCTGCTCTAGTGGTGGCCGCGGCGGTTGTTGTGGGGATGCCACCGTTGATGCCTCGACATCGCCTCGTGTTCGACGAGGCTCTTTACCTTTCCCTTCTTTGCCCACCCCCACACTAGCCATGACATCGCCATTGAGGCGGTCTGGGGCGGGCAACAAGAAGAGTGGCCTCCAAGCACTCTTCTAGGCTCCCATGCTGTTCAATTGGGTTGGGGTTGGAAAAAACAACAAACACACACACAAACCCGCAACCTAACCCTACACAAATTTGGGGCACCACCTAGTTTTGGATGCGAACTAGGACGCGTAGAGAGAGAGAGAGAGAGAGAGAGAGAGAGAGAGAGAGAGTGCTCGGGCTGCTTTGAAACGTATCGGCAATGATCAAGCAAACACAACTATATATTTAAGAAAGAGAGAGAAAGGGGGAGGGGGTGCTTGTTGCATTAATACCTTCTTACAAATCTGTCATGACAAACCAAAGTGAGATTAGTATGTGTTCAACATAGCTTGCATAAATTTCACCACAACACATCACAAGAAAAGCCACCCCAATCACTGTCTTAAAGCCAGGGGAGTCCTCTCCACCCTGTCGCCCTCTTACAGTATGTGGGATTTATGGCTAGATTGATGACAACACCAAAGACAAGCTATCAAGAACTTAACAAAAAACACCAAGACACTTACGCATCATTGTTGTCCATTACTTCACGTTGGAAGGGAGACAAAGTATCCAAGCTTAGTCCAAATCCACCCTCCTTGATTCAGCAAATGTTGGGCTTACACTAGTAGGAGAAATGATAGATTTCCTACTCTCAATTGAATGATCACTCTCTCTCTCTCTTACAATGGCATAGAGTTCCCTTGCTAATCCCCTATTACAACACATGCACATGCATAAAACAATGAGCTTCCACTCAAGAGCTCCTTCTAGAGAGGTTGAGCTTGGCTTCTCAAGCTATAGCATAGTGCTCTTGCTTATGGCTCCCCCTTTTTTGTGCTAGCTACACCCTCCTTTTATAGCAATTTTGAAGGCTAGGGTTACTCCTCTAACCATGGTTGGGTTAGATTTTCCGCAATTTATCTAATTTCTTTTGCTTGGAATTATGAAGAAGTTGGTGGTGAAAGAGAGAGGAGAGAAATGGAGGTGATAGGACTTTTCATAGTGGGTTAGTGTTAGTAGAGTTAGTATTAAGTTACAAATGGAATTGGATATTTACAATGGGAGTATCCATGTAGGATACAAATAAGGAAGAAAAACTATTAAGAGGTAAGAAAAGGTGGATTTCTTACAAGATTGATGCTCCAAGTGTCTTGAGTAGGGCCAATTTTTGACGCTTGTTGACGGTCCACTAGCTTTGACGGTACATTTTTTCTCCACTCTTGACCTTCCTTGAGAGACAAGGTAATTGAAGCTGAGTAATCAACCACCATGATGCTGTCTTTTAAGAGAAGAGGCTGAATTTTGTGGTTTTTTGATAGATATGGGTAAATTGGAGGAGGAAAAATGAGACTAGGTGGTCAATTTTGGAATGGAATTGTGTGTGGGAGGTATGAGTTCACCATGGTTTCTCTTATTCTTCAAGGTTGAGGAGAAGGTGAGTAGGGTGCAGAGAGGAGTGGTGAGAGAGGTGGGGATGATGAGTGGAGAAGTGTGTGTGAAAGAGGAAAATGATAAAGTGGAAGAGAGAGTGTGGCTGCATAGCATGGGAAAACTGGGGTCCACTAATAAAATCATAGCTCACAGCTCGTAGCTCAAAAAAATATGAGGCAAAAGTTCAGCCCACGAGCTACAACTTTTGTTTGTATCACCTTTTCAAATTCGGAGAGCAAGTGAACTTTAAAAATTCAGCAAAACCGACCGTTTTTTTCCACTGCACAAGGTCCTTGTGGGGTCCTTCTTTGGATGATTCTTTTGAATACCTCCAAGAGTGAGCCCTCCATAGTGCATGTATGCATGCTACCTACCCTTGACCTTATTTGGTACGTATATAATTGAAGATATTGTTGAGATTATGATATAAGTGAATAGTACAACTAAGAAAATCAAATATTGAGGGGTCTAAAAAATATGTGCATGTCAAATATAAATAATATAAGTGGAAAAAATATAAAGGGGTCAAAAGAAATCTCTCTCATTATGAGGCTACCATAAAAAGATAAATATTTTTGGTGTTCTAATTTTTTAGAAAAAAAAACAAAATAGATGTAGGAAGGGAAAAATCACAATAGTGAAAAAATATACACATAAATAAAACTAGTTTTTTTGGATTTTTGTTGGGGTGGAGTTACACCAAATATAAGAGAAGCTTACATGAAAATATTTCCATATGGAATAAAGAGTATGAAAAATGGTAAGAAAAAATTGTGGTAATGGTGAGGCAATGTACAGAGCATAAATAACACACACCTAGGTAGAAATATTTAAATAAATACCAAAATAATTATGAAAAAATCTTTTATTTAGGCCCTATATACAAAGAAATATTTACATACACATGGGCCATAATATACTTATATTTTTTTTATTTTTTTATTTTTTGGCTCAACTAGCCCAATGACTAGCTAATTGAGGGTTTTTTAAGAAGATATGGGAAAAGTCCCGTGACTCACGCACGCCTATGTACAGTGAAATGGTAGGGATAGCCACAGTGTTTGGGTGATGTTGGTAGGGTGAGGTAACTCATTGTGGCAATTACAAGGAGCCGAAAAACGGCTATCATTAGCCCTCCCCTGGATGATGGTATATTCATGTACCATCATAGAGCATCTTTTCCAAAGAGAGTGCTTCAGAGTCCTTGACAAGATCTTCATTGTTTGGCCCCTCGGAATTTTGGCTAGAGTTACACTCATGCTTCATGTAACAATACTTACATGGGACAGTGGCCTTTTGACAGATCTTTGGTAGATCCTTTGGTAGAAGGCGACTCAAATAGGGCTTCAAGCGATACCCATTTACTTTCCTGGAGTGCTCTTTACCATTCAAGTCCATAAGCTGATAGTAACTTGAATTGAAAGCCTTCTTGACTATGTATGGCCCTTGCCATCTAGTTTCAAACTTGGCATCAAAACGATTATCGAGTCGATTGTCATACCTTAGCACCAGATCTCCTTCATTGATGCCTTTGTCCTTTAGTTTCTTGTCAAGCTTCTCCTTCGCCTGCGTAGCTTTCCTCTTGTAACACTCATATGCTGCTTCTCTTTTCCACTCAAGCGCAACTAAGGTAAGAAGTCGATCCATCCATGCTTCTTGATCATCTTGTGTTGATTTGCCATGAAGTCGCATTGTTGGAATGTTTAGTTCAATTGGCTGTAAAGCCTCTTGACCATAGACCAAGTGAAATGGTGTGAACTCCGTGGCTTCCCTATATGTGGTTCGATACGCCCACAAGGCACCATCCAAGAAGTCATCCCACAACTTTGTCTTGTTTTTCACCATCTTTCTAATGATGCCTGCAATGACACCATTAGCTTTTTCTACCAAACCATTTGATTGGGGATAGTAGGGTGTACTGTGACGATGTAGAATGTGAAGTTCTTCACAGACTTCTATGAGCAATCCCTTTCTAAACCCTGGACCATTATCAGAAACAATTTCCAAAGGTGTGCCAAATCTACAACAAATGTGAGTGTAGACGAATTTGCTCACTGTCCTCTCATTCACTCTTGCCACGCTTTGAGCTTCCACCCACCTAGTCATATAGTCTACAGCCTTTAGAATGTAGAGTTTACCATTTTTTGTCCTAGGCAGAGGACCCATAGCATCAATGCCCCACTTTTCAAAGGGTCCATTTTCAAGAACTATTTGCCTCGGGCCATGCACCAACCTTCTATTTCCATTTATCTGACAATTGTGACAGCTTTTACACCAATGTTGAACATCCACATGCAAGCTTGGCCAAACATACCCCGCAAGCAAAATCTTCTTCACAGTTGATTCTTGGGCAAAATGACCACCACATGCCTCTTCATGCAAAACTTTTAGAATGGCTGGAATTTCCTCGATAGTTGGTACTCTTCTGCACACTTGATCCTTCCCTTTTTGATAGAGGGAGCCTTCTAGGAAGAGATAGAAACTTGCCTTCTTCATGAGTCTCCTCTTCTGAGCTTTTGTGAAGTCTGGTGGAAACTCACCCTCCAAAATGTAGCCAATGATGGGAGCCAATGACTCCAATCCCTGGTATCTCGGTTGCTTGACAGCTGCTGCCACCATGATGACCTGCACTTCTCTCTCAACACATGTAACTGCTTGTTGTGCAAGTAAATCAGCATCTTCATTTTGTTTCCTCGGAATATGATATAGTTGCACTTCTTCAAACTGATTAAACATCTTACGAATGGCATGAACTTTTGTCCTTAATCTTTCATTCTTGCATGTCCAAATGCCTAAAATCTGTTTAACAATGAGAAGTGCATCTCCCTTTACCATGAGACGTTTTATCCCTTGGCCAATGCACATCTTCAAACCATGAAGTAGTGTGTCGTATTCTGCTTCATTGTTGCTAGCTGAACTTGGTAGATTGAACTTCTCTTTCATGACCACCTCTCCACTTGGGTTGAGCAACACTAGCCCTCCCCCTGCTTTTCCTGTGGCTCGACGAAAAGCTCCATCAAAGAACAGGTAAAAGCATTAGGAATACTTTTTGGTGGTGGTAATGGTAGGGTCTTTACTTCAGGCACCTTAATCTCCTTTTCATGCACCCTATAAGTGAGAATCCCTGCCAATTGTGCACGCACACTATCTTCTACCTTGAAAGAGTATTGAAACTCTTGCAACTCCATAATCCACTTTGAGATCCTAGTACTAAGATTCATTTGAGATGACACCCAAGGGAACAAATTCTCTGCAGTGAGAATTACAAAAGGTTTTGGTAGCAGGTAGGATCTAAACTTTCTCACCGCAAACATGAGAGAAAGCATCCTGAGTTCTGCTTCTGTGTAGTCTCTCTCCAAAGCATTCATGACCCTACTAGCAAAGTAGATGGGTCGCATCCTTGTACTGTGGGGATCTTGTTGTAGCAACACAGCACCAATTGTTTCCCTTCCAACACTAGAGCTAACAAAGAATGTGTACTCCCAACAAGGAGGCATGAGTGTTGGTAGCTCTGACAAAATGACTTTAATGTTACAAAAATACTCTTCAAGCTCATCAGACCATGCAAATTCTACTTGTTGTGTCAACTTTTGCAAAGGATGAAGCAACTCCGAGGCTAAGTGAATGAAGCGTGACATATACTTCACCTTTTGAATGAATGAGATGACCTCCTTAAGACTCTTGGGTGATGGTAGCTCAATAAGAGCCTTTGCCTTTGAAGGATCCACTTCAATGCCTTTGTAAGAAACTTTATGACCAAGCAAGATCACTTCATCCTCACCTATATGGCACTTATCGGGGTTGAGTTGACCTCCCATGTCGTAGAGCTTCTTCAAACCTTCTTCTACCCTTTGTAGATGCAATGATTTTGAGCTATAAATACAAAAATCATCAATGAACACCCTAATTGACTTTCCAAAGAATGCTTGAAACACCATATTCATGAAACGTTGGAATGTTGCAGGAGCATTTGTCAGACCAAATGGCATGACTCTAAAAGCATAACAACCCCAAGGAGTGATAAAGGTTGTTTTCAATTGATCCTCCAATGCAATCCCTATTTGAAAGTAACCTGAGTAACCATCGCACACAGTGTACTTCTCATGACCAGCTACCTCATTTAGTATCTCATCCTGGAATGGGAGGGGAAAGTGATCTCTTTTTGTTGCCTCATTGAGGGGACGGTAATCCACACACACCCTCCACTTGCCATTTTTCTTAGGAGTGACAACAACAGGAGAGACCCACTCTGAATTCTCCACTGGATAAATGAAACCTGCTGCTAGAAGCTTTCTTACCTCCTTGAGTAGAGCCTGCTCCTTAATGACTCCTAGCCTTCGTAGATTTTGAGCCTTAGGTGTGGCCTCTGGCTTCAACTCAATCTTGTGTTGAACAACATCTACTCCACGCACATCGGTGTAGTCTTTAGCAAAAAGCCTCAGAAATTTCCTTAGCACGCATTTGAACTCCTCTCTTTCATCCTTTGTAAGTGTTGTAGACAAAATACCTTCTAACATTCCTTCATCTTCCACCTTTTGGTTCTCTTGGGAACCTACCTCTTCCAAACCTCGAGAAGAGGTCTCCTGGTTGTTTGGCTTAAACCTTACCCCCATGACTTCAATGGAGGACTCCTCTTCAGTAATGCTGCCGCTACTTTCTTCTTCTGAAGTGTTTTCAGTCCAATCTTCTTCCGTCTCACTTCAAGATGATTCTTCATGGAGCTCCTCTTGGCGTTGCTCCTTCATGTCAAAGACAACCTTCTTGTGATTGTCATTCCTGCAAATTAGCTTTCCACTCTCCCAATCCTGCAAAGCTCGCATTTTCATTAGCCATGGTCTTCCTAGGATAAATGGGTAACCATTTCCCTTGGTAGACATGACATAGAAATCCACTGCCTTCTTAATGCCAAAGGCCTCCACAAAAACATTTTTACAAATGCCTACGCACCTAGCCTTGCTATTGTTTGCCATTTTCACTTTGATTTCAGGTGTCTCATGGATGTGCATGCCTAGTCTTTGCATGAGCCCTTCTGTCATGATGCAAATTTGTGCACCCCCATCCACTAGACCTTTCCTAACCAATCTTCCTTTTATGTAACAATCTAGCACAGGTGTAATATCCTCGTTCATTTCAGCATGTGCAATTTTTACAACAGGAAAACTCTCTTTTACCTTTCTCCTAGTGCTAACTACCTTTGTTAAATCCCTCCTAACTTGTGGGCATAATGCAAGAAACTGAGGCCATGAGATATCAGGACCCTTACCTCGCATGTCTTCCAACAGGTTGTATGGAGCCATACCATGTCCAAGAGGGAAGTCTTGGAGATTGATACGACATCGAGTCCTCTTAGCTTCCTTGGTCTTCTTTGCCTTCTTGCCTTGTCCATGGTCACTCTGTGATGGGACACCCTCTTTCTCTTTACCTTTTCCTCGGCCACGCTTAATGCCATTTGCTTCCATGTCAACCTCATTTGAGTTTGTCACCTCTACCACATGCACATTTGGATCTGGCAAAGGTGGAACTCTTTCTACCCCTTGTGGAGGTGGTCTTGGTTCATTTGGCCTTTGTAGAAGCTTTGGTTGTTGACCAGCTCCTTCTTCTGCATTCATCACTGGGTAATTCAAGTTAGGTTTCCCTGGCTCTCCACGGGGCCAAGGACAATTATACATCCCATGTCCAGACTCTCCGCAATTCCAACATTGCAAGACTCTCCTAGTTTGTGGCTCTCTCTCTTCTGACTTCTTTGCTTGTCCCTTTGGACCTACAGCTTGTGCAAGGTGAATTGACAGGATGCTTAAAGATTCATTTAACTTCTCAATCACTTCAGCCGTTACCTCAGGAAGCTCCCTAGATGTTGATGCTTGTGACTTACCTTTGGGTCTAAGAACTTCTATTGGAACCTCTCCCCTTAAGCACTTGAGTTTCCTATACTTCTCAGCAGCCCTAGTTTTCGCTGCATCAAAGGTAGCAGGTGCACCCGCCTCAACTTTTACCTTAAGGTCAGGAAAGAGTCCGGCTATGAACCTCTCCTTCTTTAGAAATTCTGCACCATCACCAGGGTTAGCAACATTTCGTATCCATAGAGCCCAAAGACGTAGGAACTCTTGCTTGTACAAGTAGTAGTCATCTAAGTCTTTTTGCTTATGAGAAACAATGTCTTCCCATAATTTCTGAGTGTTTTGGGGATCAAAGAAGTATTTCTTGAAACGATTCAAAACTTCCGTGTAATTCTCTTTAACTTCCTCAGGCAAAGAGTCAAACCAAGTGCTAGCATCTTTCCTAAGGACCACCTCAAACATTTCTACACGTTCTTGATCAGTTTCTATCCTCTTGATACGGCAAGACATCTTGAAATTCGCTAGAAATAATTCTGCATCCTCTCCAGGCTCTCCAAAAAAAAGAGGATATCCAGACATTTGGCGTTGTCTCTCCATTGAATTGATTTCAAAGTGACGCGTTTTTGTTTTTTCTTTCTTTAAAAGATTTACACAATAATATTTTCTAAATTGCAATCTATTCTACAACAAAATAAAAATATTCACATCAAATGACCTATGATAATCAATAAGAGGTAGAATGACAGGGTTTGGTGACGCGAGAATTTCTCCTGCTCTTTGGGCACCAAACATGAATACCATACGTTGTTGAAAATGGATTTTTCTACTAATTGCAATGTTTACTCTAATGTGTGGAGTGAAATGAAAGGGAAAAACCTGTATTCCTGGGCCATTATCCATGGTCTATGCATGACCTAATTCTTAAAACAAAACAAAAATATAGACGTCCAAACTAAGGTCGTACCTAATGAGAGGCAAAATAAAAGAATTTACTGATGCGTTTATCTCTACCAACCTAAGAGGACCTAAAATTCTACGAATTACTCGCTGAAATTGCAACTTAGTACTAACAATTATGTGTACCTTTTGCCTTGCAATGGGAATGAAGGGATCATACAAATTCTCGTGATTCATGCAAGCTACTTGATTATGCTAAAGGTTGAAACTTCACAGAACATACACAAGCCTCTCCTCAGTGGGGGCACCAATTTGAGGCGGTCTGGGGCGGGCAACAAGAAGAGTGGCCTCCAAGCACTCTTCTAGGCTCCCATGCTGCTCAATTGGGTTGGGGTTGGAAAAAACAACAAACACACACACAAACCCGCAACCTAACCCTACACAAATTTGGGGCACCACCTAGTTTTGGATGCGAACTAGGACGCGTAGAGAGAGAGAGAGAGAGAGAGAGAGAGAGAGAGAGAGAGAGAGAGAGAGAGAGAGAGAGAGAGAGAGAGAGAGAGATAGTGCTCGGGCTGCTTTGAAACGTATCGGCAATGATCAAGCAAACACAACTATATATTTAAGAAAGAGAGAGAAAGGGGGAGGGGGTGCTTGTTGCATTAATACCTTCTTACAAATCTGTCATGACAAACCAAAGTGAGATTAGTATGTGTTCAACATAGCTTGCGTAAATTTCACCACAACACATCACAAGAAAAGCCACCCCAATCACTGTCTTAAAGCCAGGGGAGTCCTCTCCACCCTGTCGCCCTCTTACAGTATGTGGGATTTATGGCTAGATTGATGACAACACCAGAGACAATCTATCAAGAACTTAACAAAAAACACCAAGACACTTACGCATCATTGTTGTCCATTACTTCACGTTGGAAGGGAGACAAAGTATCCAAGCTTAGTCCAAATCCGCCCTCCTTGATTCAGCAAATGTTGGGCTTACACTAGTAGGAGAAATGATAGATTTCCTACTCTCAATTGAATGATCACTCTCTCTCTCTTACAATGGCATAGAGTTCCCTTGCTAATCCCCTATTACAACACATGCACATGCATAAGACAATGAGCTTCCACTCAAGATCTCCTTCTAGAGAGGTTGAGCTTGGCTTCTCAAGCTATAGCATAGTGCTCTTGCTTATGGCTCCCCCTTTTTTGTGCTAGCTACACCCTCCTTTTATAGCAATTTTGAAGGCTAGGGTTACTCCTCTAACCATGGTTGGGTTAGATTTTCCGCAATTTATCTAATTTCTTTTGCTTGGAATTATGAAGAAGTTGGTGGTGAAAGAGAGAGGAGAGAAATGGAGGTGATAGGACTTTTCATAGTGGGTTAGTGTTAGTAGAGTTAGTATTAATTTACAAATGGAATTGGATATTTACAATGGGAGTATCCATGTAGGATACAAATAAGGAAGAAAAACTCTTAAGAGGTAAGAAAAGGTGGATTTCTTACAAGGTTGATGCTCCAAGTGTCTTGAGAATGGCCAATTTTTGACGCTTGTTGACGGTCCACTAGCTTTGACGGTACATTTTTTCTCCACTCTTGACCTTCCTTGAGAGACAAGGTAATTGAAGCTGAGTAATCAACCACCATGATGCTGTCTTTTAAGAGAAGAGGCTGAATTTTGTGGTTTTTTGATAGATATGGGTAAATTGGAGGAGGAAAAATGAGACTAGGTGGTCAATTTTGGAATGGAATTGTGTGTGGGAGGTATGAGTTCACCATGGTTTCTCTTATTCTTCAAGGTTGAGGAGAAGGTGAGTAGGGTGCAGAGAGGAGTGGTGAGAGAGGTGGGGATGATGAGTGGAGAAGTGTGTGTGAAAGAGGAAAATGATAAAGTGGAAGAGAGAGTGTGGCTGCATAGCATGGGAAAACTGGGGTCCACTAATAAAATCATAGCTCACAGCTCGTAGCTCAAAAAAATATGAGGCAAAAGTTCAGCCCACGAGCTACAACTTTTGTTTGTATCACCTTTTCAAATTCGGAGAGCAAGTGAACTTTAAAAATTCAGCAAAACCGACCGTTTTTTTCCACTGCACAAGGTCCTTGTGGGGTCCTTCTTTGGATGATTCTTTTGAATACCTCCAAGAGTGAGCCCTCCATAGTGCATGTATGCATGCCACCTACCCTTGACCTTATTTGGTAGGTCTATAATTGAAGATATTGTTGAGATTATGATATAAGTGAATAGTACAACTAAGAAAATCAAATATTGAGGGGTCTAAAAAATATGTGCATGTCAAATATAAATAATATAAGTGGAAAAAATATAAAGGGGTCAAAAGAAATCTCTCTCATTATGAGGCTACCATAAAAAGATAAATATTTTTGGTGTTCTAATTTTTTAGAAAAAAAAACAAAATAGATGTAGGAAGGGAAAAATCACAATAGTGAAAAAGTATACACATAAATAAAACTAGTTTTTTTGGATTTTTGTTGGGGTGGAGTTACACCAAATATAAGAGAAGCTTACATGAAAATATTTCCATATGGAATAAAGAGTATGAAAAATGGTAAGAAAAAATTGTGGTAATGGTGAGGCAATGTACAGAGCATAAATAACACACACCTAGGTAGAAATATTTAAATAAATACCAAAATAATTATGAAAAAATCTTTTATTTAGGCCCTATATACAAAGAAATATTTACATACGCATGGGCCATAATATACTTATATTTTTTTTTATTTTTTTATTTTTTGGCTCAACTAGCCCAATGACTAGCTAATTGAGGGTTTTTTAAGAAGATATGGGAAAAGTCCCGTGACTCACGCACGCCTATGTACAATAAAATGGTAGGGATAGCCACAGTGTTTGGGTGATTTTGATAGGGTGAGGTAACTCATTGTGGCAATTACAAAGAGCCGAAAAACGGCTATCACCATCTACGCCAGGTTTTGCGCGGTTATCGGCCGTTCTTGGCTACACACCACTACCTAATCCTCCGAGAGTCACCCCAGTCGACACTCCTCGCTTTGGGGCACAGACTTCAGTGGAGACACCTGATGTCTGTACCCCCATCGACACGCCGCTAGAGACCCCTGCCAAGACACCCAGGTTCACGTGTCACAGGCGAGAGGGCTTGCCGTACTACATCGACATCAGCGGCAGCATCATCTTGGATGATGAAGGCAAGAAGGTGATCTTGCGCATGCGCGGGCTTTGCTCGCAGGTGTTTAGACACTACATACTAAACACCTGGAGTGAAGTGCCAAGTGGATTAAAAGACAGAGTCATCAGCATGCTGCAGGACGAGTTTTCCATGTCAAGTCGGGATGAGCGCTTCAATGAAGACTTGATGAAGGTTGGAATGTGTGAATACTGCAAGCACAAATGTTCTGAAGTGCAAAAAGCAATAAAGCATGGGTGGAACATACCAGATTGACTGGCCAAAGAAGATTGAAAGAATAAAAAGCGAGTAGCACGCGTGAATCCTGACAAGTGGAAGCAACAAAAGGAGGCATCCAGAGCGTGAGTAGAGGCAGGGAGCTCGCACCACTTGGGGACTGACGGGTGGGCATCATTTGAGGACAATTTTGTAAGTGTTTTTCCATTTCTCTTTAGGTTTGGTAGTTACATCTATTTATACTTTTAAATTCTAACATAATGGATTCTTTGTATGTTTTAAAAAGTGGTCGATGACAGGATGAAACCCAACACCGTACATGTTAGGAAATAAGACGTAGCTAAATAGATAATTGAGTAGATTACTTAATGAAGAGAGACAGATTTATATACACGAGATTATAGAGTAGAGAGAGAGAGAGAGAGAGAGAGAGAGAGAGAGAGAGAGAGTACACACGATATACGTGGTTCACCCAATGTGGGCTACGTCCACGGGAAAGCAGCCACTCAATGGCTTTAGTACTTCAAAACAAGAAGTAGTTTACAAAGGGATAATACCCTTAATGGAGCTCCCGCCTTGCTTCATTCTCACCACCTCACACTCACCTTGTTGCATCAACTTGACACTATATAATGTGTGTAGAAATGGCCTCCTTTTATAGGCCAAAAGGGCTGCCCTCTCTTATGAGAGACAGCCATGTGTAGCCGCCCTTGTGCGAATAAGTCCAAATCGGACCCTCCAATCCACCCATGTGTGGCCGCCCTTGAGAAGACAAGTCCGCTTTTGAATTCGGCCACTGGCCACCGGCCATTGACTTCCGACCACCGGCCATCGGCCATTGACTACCGACCACCGACCAACCGACCGATTGTTTTTCGACCACTTTCCGGCCGCCGTCCGGCCATAATATTCCGGCGAAAAAGAATATTCCTTTAAAGTTGCCCCTGATTCTTGTCCGTGAAAATTTTGGTTTCCGGTGAGTGATTTTCCTTCACGCACAATGGCTTCTCCTCATAATGGGGGCCTTACAAATGTGCGCTTTTACCACAAAAAATTACAAGGGTAAATCAGGCTCCATACTTAACAATCTCCCACTTGGAGACTGATCTCCAAACCAAACCTGTGACTGCTTTCCATTCTGGCTTCTTATCCTTGAATGCCGATTGAAGATGAGCAAAAGCTCAACTTCTCCTTGTTGACCACCTTTGTAAACACATCTGCAGGATTTTCACTTGTATGCACCTTTCCTAGCTTTAGTTGTCCCTCTTCCAAAAGAGTGCGTATGAAGTGATATCTCACCTCAATGTGCTTTGTCCTTGAATGAAAGGCTGAGTTCTTCGCAAGATGGATAGCGCTTTGGCTATCACTGTACAAGAAACAATTGTCTTGTTTGAATCCAAGCTCTTCTAAGAATCTGTGAAGCCACATAATTTCTTTGCTTGCCTCCGTCATTGCTACATACTCTGCTTCCGTGGTAGAAAGCGAAACCACTTTTTGCAGCTTTGAAGCCCAGCTTACTGCTGTGCCTCCAACCGTGAACACATAGCCAGTAGTGCTCCTTCGAGTATCTTTGTCACCTGCCATATCTGCATCAGCATACCCTTCTAGAAAAATATCAGTTCCTCGAAAATACAAAGCATTTGTTGTTGTCCCTTTTAGATACCTAAGTATCCACTTCACAGCTTGCCAATGCTCTTTACCTGGGTTGTCCATGAACCTACTAACAACTCCCACTGCATGTGCAATGTCTGGCCTTGTCCAGACCATAGCATACATTAGAGAACCTACCGCTGCAGCATATGGAACTTTAGACATATAGGCTATCTCCTCTTGTGTCTTTGGACACATATCCTTCGTTAGTTTAAAATGACCAGCCAAAGGTGTAGAAACTGGTTTTGCATTTTGCATTGCAAACCTTTCTAGTACCTTCTTGATGTAATCTTCTTGAGATAGCTTTATTTTCTTCTTCGTCCTATCCCTTGATATTTTCATACCAAGTATCCTCTTTGCAACACCTAAATCTTTCATTGAAAAAGATTTGGACAGCTCCTCTTTTAGGTCTTTGATGTCCTGCATGTTAGCACTTGCAATCAACATGTCATCAACATACAACATTAGGATGATGAATTTCCCATCTTCCAAATTCTCCGTGTAGACGCAGTGATCCGAGTTGCATCTTGTGAATCCATGATCCAACATCCATCGATCAAACTTTAAGTACCATTGTCTTTATGCTTGCTTTAAACCATACAAGCTCTTCTTTAATCTGCAAACCATTTTCTCCTTACCTTTTACTTCATACCCCTTTGGTTGAAGCATGTAGATTTCCTCCTCTAAGTCACCGTGAGGGAATGCCGTATTTACATCCATTTGCTCGAGATTTAGATCATGAGCAGCCACAAGGCTTAAGACAAGCCTAATTGAGTTCATTTTTACAACAGGAGAAAATATTTCATTGAAGTCAATTCCTTTCTTTTGAGAAAAACCTTTTACCACAAGCCTAGACTTGTACCTTTTCTTCCCACCTTCTTCTTCCTTTATCTTGTACACTCATTTGTTTTGAAGTGCCCGCTTACCTTTAGGCAACTCAACCAACTCCCATGTTTGGTTGCGATGTAGTGAGTCCATCTCCACTTGCATGCTCTTTGTCCATTCTTCTTTGGATTCATGTTGCATAGCTTCTTCATATGATTCCGGCTCTCCAGAATCTGAGATCAAGATATGGTTGAAGGAAGGAACAAACCTTTCTGGAGGTCTACTTGCTCTTGTAGATCTTCGGGGAATAGGTTGAGGCTCCTCATTTGGTTGACGTTGCTGCACATTGTCACCGTTTGCAGTCCTTGAGTCTTCACCGTCCTCAAGCTCCATGTACTCATCACTTGTTTCTTTTGTTTGTTTTCTTTCCAAGTAATCTTTGTACATATTTTTTTCGTTAAAAATTACATCCCTACTCCTTAAGATTTTACCATCTTCAAGATTCCATAGGCGATACCCAAAGTCTCCTTCTCCATAGCCAATGAAGAAACACTTTGTGGACTTTGCATCTAACTTTGATCTTAGGCTTCTATCTATGTGCATGAAAGCCTCACACCCAAACACTTTGAGAAATGCATAATTCACCGGTTTACCTGTCCATGCCTCTTCTGGAACTCCCCCATCCAATGCCGTTGAGGGTGACCGATTGATTAAGTACACAGACGTACTTACAGCTTCCGCCCAAAGCTCAAGCGGTAGGCCTGCATGTAGCCGCATGCTTCGTGCTCGTTCCATGATTGTCCTGTTCATCTTTTCCAAAATCCAATTTTGTTGAGGTGTCCTTGGGGTTGTCCTTTGCCTCCGAATGCCATTGCTAGCACAAAAGCTTTCAAAAGCTTCGCTGCAATATTCGCCTCCATTGTCGGATCTGAGGCATTTAACCTTGGTACCTGTTTCATTCTCCACAAAGGCTTTCCACCTTTGAAATATGGAAAATACATCGGATTTATTCTTCATGACATAAACCCATGTTTTTCTAGTCGCATCGTGTATGAATGTTACATAGTACAATGAGCCACCAAGTGATGGTGTACTTGCAGGACCCCAAACATCAAAATGAACCAACTCAAGTTTTTTATTTTTTCTTTCATTTCTTGATTTTTGAAATTTTACCCTCTTTTGTTTACCATAAACACAATCTTCACAGAACTCTAAGTCCACTTCTTTCAAACCTGGTAGAAGCTTCTTTGTTTGAAGGATTTGCATTCCTTTGGCACTCATATGCCCAAGTCGGTAGTGCCACACCGCACTGTCAACTTCTGTAGTTGCTGCACAAGCTGAAGGTTACGTGCTAACAGTACACAAGTAAAGTGTACCTACTTTTTCACCATTGGAAACCACCAAAGATCCCTTTGAGATCTTCCACCGTTTGTTTCCGAATGCAATGTTGTGACCTTCATCGTCCAATTGTCCTGTAGAGATCAAATTTTTGCGAAGAGAAGGAACATGTCTAACATCTTTAAGCTTCCATTCATTTCCATTAGCAGTTTTGACAGAAACTGTACCTTTGCCGACAATCTCACAAGCTTCATCATCTCCCAAGTATACATACCCAAAATTACCTTTGGTGTAGTCTTGAAAATGTTGCTTGTGTGGTGTCGCATGGAATGAAGCCCCGGAATCTACTATCCAGGAATTATACACATTGTCTAATGAGAGAATTAGAGCATCTTGCTCTACTTTACCTGCCACATTGGCCTCCGATGTTGGCTTGTTGTCTTGAGACTCTGTCTCCTTCTTCTTCTTGGACCAGCAATCCTTCTTGACGTGGCCCTTCTTGCCGCAGTTCCAACATTCAAGAACTGACTTTGTGCATGACTTGCTCCGCCTTGAGCGATCACGACCCTTTTGGTTTTTGAACCTCTCTTTAGTCCTTCCTCTTGTTTCCACTGATAGTGCAGCACTTGATGATTCTCCTGTGCTTCTCCTTCGCATTTCCTCGCTTAGGAGAACACCCACAACATCATCAAACTTAAGAGTATTTGTGCCAGAGATAGAATTACTTACAGCCATCACAAGGCTGTCCCAACTATCCGCGGTAGATGATAGTATAAGGAGAGCTCGCACTTCGTCATCGAAATTGATTTTCACTGATCGAAGTTGACTTATGTTTGTGTTAAAGTCATTTAGGTGTTCTGCAACTGAACCATTCTCTGCCATCTTTAGATTGAACAAGCGCTTCATAAGAAATACCTTATTGGATGCCGATGGTTTCTCATAGAAGTCGTCAAGTGACTTCATCAAGTCCTCCGTGGTCTTCATCTCCGAAACATTGAAGGCCACCATTGACGCCAAGCTTAACCGGATTTTTCCCAGTGCCTTTCGATCAAGGACAATCCATGCTTCATCTACCATTGTTGCGGGCTTCTTCACAAGACCACCTAGTGGCAAATAGAGGTCCTTCTGGTAGAGATAGTCTTCAATATGCATCTTACAATGTTGGTAGTTTTTGCCGTTGAACTTCTCAATCTTGAGCTTCCCTTCCTCCGCCATAACTCCCACTCAATTCAAGGAATCCTTTCCTTGAGATAATTTTGCTACGAGCAAACCTTGCTCTGATACCAGTTGTTAGGAAATAAGACGTAGCTAAATAGATAATTGAGTAGATTACTTAATGGAGAGAGACTGATTTATATACACGAGATTATAGAGTAGAGAGAGAGAGAGAGAGAGAGAGAGAGAGAGTACACACGATATACGTGGTTCACCCAATGTGGGCTACGTCCACGGGAAAGCAGCCACTCAATGGCTTTAGTACTTCAAAACAAGAAGTAGTTTACAAAGGGATTATACCCTTAATGGAGCTCCCGCCTTGCTTCACTCTCACCACCTCACACTCACCTTGTTGCATCAACTTCACACTATATAATGTGTGTAGAAATGGCCTCCTTTTATAGGCCAAAAGGACTGCCCTCTCTTATGAGAGACAGCCATGTGTAGCCGCCCTTGTGCGAATAAGTCCAAATCGGACCCTCCAATCCACCCATGTGTGGCCGCCCTTGAGAAGACAAGTCCGCTTTTGAATTCGGCCACCGGCCATTGACTTCCGACCACCGGCCATCGGCCATTGACTACTGGCCACCAGCCAACCGACCGGTTGTTTTCCGACCACTTTCCGACCGCCGTCCGGCCATAATATTCCGGCGAAAAAGAATATTCCGGTGAAAAAAAAAGTCTCGGGGACCTCCGCCCCCGAGGCCTTTAAAGTTGCCCCTGATTCTTGTCCGTGAAAATTTTGGTTTCCGGTGAGTGATTTTCCTTCACGCACAATGGCTTCTCCTCATAATGGGGGCCTTACAAATGTGCGCTTTTACCACAGAAAATTACGAGGGTAAATCAGGCTCCATACTTAACAGTACAAGCGCGAGAACGCAGGCAGAAAGGGAGTAGCACGCGAGAATCTTGACAAGTGGAAGCAACAAAAGGAGGCATCCAGAGCGCGAGTAGAGGCAGGGAGCTCACACCACTTGGGGACCGGCGGGTGGGCATCATTTGAGGCCAATTTTGTAAGTGTTTTTCCATTTCTCTTTAGGTTTGGTAGTTACATCTATTTATACTTTTAAATTCTAACATAATGGATTCTTTGTATGTTTTAAAAAGTGGTCGATGACAGGATGAAACCCAACACCGTACAAGTGCAAGAACGCAGGCAGAAAGGGCTTAAACGCCTCGATGGACATTCTGAGTTCTCATAGCGGCATGGTTAGTATTAGGGTTTACTCTTTTCTATTTTTTGTATTGTTTTGTAGATAAAATGTTTATACTTATAGAAAGTCTTATTGTTTTTTTATGCAGAATCCGACAGATACGCCTCTTGGATGCGATGAGACGTCTGATTAAACGACATCAGTCTAACCGTAGCTAGATAGCATTAGTTTCCTTTTGTCATAGAATGTATAATGAGATGACGTGTATACGTCTTTTTGTAACTATTGGAAAACCATGTATATTTTCTCAATAATGACAATGGTGTTGTAACTATTACATTTTCAAAGCTTAACAATCAAGTGATTTGGCCTATGATGTATACAATTGTCATTGATTTACTTTCATCAATTTACTTTTATCAGTTTTGTATCTTTATTCTGCAAACAATACTATGGATAATGGAGTTAATGGTTATATTGTCTTGTGGGTGAGTACTTTGGGTCTATACCTTGCACTTTCTTTCAAAGGTGAATTTGGACTTATCTTGTATTCATTTAGGTTTATTCTATTATTGAAACATTCAATATGGTTGATGGGTGTGCCCTACCACCCAAAACGTTTACTCTCGGGCGTCGCTATATAAGGCTCTGCAACGTCGCTATGAGCGTCGCTATAGATAGCATGTAACCGTCCCTATAAGCGTCCTATATTGCAACGTCTATAACGACGCATATAGCAACAGTTATAGTGATGCTCATAGTGACATTCCCGTAGCGACACTATTAGCAACGGTCTCAGCGATGTAGGGGAGTATAAAAACCCAATGTATTTCCGTCGCTAAAAACGTCACAAGTGCACACAACCTCTTGTAGTGATCCTCGAGACGAGGTAGGCGTCGTTCTAGAGGTGGTGGTTGCTATGGTAGCGGTTCTACTAATGTGTCCACACCATCGAGAGAGAATCCACCACTCTCTTCAGTAGATAGTTCACTGATTGGCACACCACGTACACCTTGGGGATCACACAAGCATGATCCTAGCAAGGTGTACAAGAGCAGGGATGGGGCTGTTGTGGCGGATAGGGTCTGAAAGGCCATGCGACAAAAGGATTCCACAGCTCTGTACGATTTAGTTTGGTCACTCTATGATGGAGGTTTGGCATAACCTTGATGTTGAAAGAAAGAATTATATCGTCGAGGCCATTCACAGAGAGTTCAGGCCGATAGAGGGGTACGATCCAGTCTTGAACCCCTAGATTTTGAGCATGGCGAAGTCCACAATGTCACACCGTCGGTTAGAGGTGAGAGACAGGTACAATGACGACAGTCCCAAGCCGGCATGGTTGGACGTAGAGGAGTGTGTGGGGATTGCACGAGAGACACAAAACAATCCTCAAAGATTTCAACAGGAGAGAGATGCAGCCAAAGCACGTTTGGAGTCTGTTGGAGTGTCACATCTTGGGAGTGGAGGCTACGATACGTTTTGACATGAGTTTGTAATTATTATATGTATGCTTTAAACTATGGAAAAACTATATATTATTTGAAGATTTATCTAATGATTAAACCATAATTTTGCAAGAAGTTTCCCGGAAGCGTCTTCCGACATGCCGCGAGGAGAAGTATGGGTACAAGCATGGACTTGTGGCCCTTTTGACCGAGCTGCAAAAGGAGGGAGAGGACGTCGACTGGGAGGCATTACCATGAGGGTCTTCTCACTCAGTGATTGTTTGCATATGTACAATTTTGTAGTGCTTATGTTTATGGTTTATGTTTTATGGTTATGTTTATGGTATGGCACAGATGTTATGGTTAAGCTTTGGCACTCAAGTTAAGGTTATGATTTTGCTATGATGGTATGGAAATCATGTGATGGTTATGGTTATGGTTATGGCTATGGCTATGGTTATGGTTACGGTTACGGTTACGGTTATGGTTATGGTTATGGTTATGGTTATGGTTATGGTTATGGTTGTGCAATGATGGTATGGCTGTTATGGTTATGGTATGACAAGCAAGTTATGGTAATGGTTATGGTATGGCGAACAGGTTATGTTTATGGTTTTGTAGTTTTCCACTCATATTTTAATTACGGTTATATAATCTTTATGCCGTTATGCGTCATGATCAAGCTTTTGATTTTTTGGTTATATTTTTCTTACAATTTTGCTAATTGCCATATACACTCGCTCTTTAGCAACACCTTGTAGGTGGAGTGCGGTTTCTTGTGCGCTCTTCCTTTGGGTAAAGAGGGCTGTTTTCTTTTGCTGTAGTACATGCAGCATCAGTTCCTAGCCCTATCTACCAAAAAAAACCAAAAAACATTTGCAGGTTTGATCGTCAGTACAGAGTACGGTATATGAGTCAGTATAGACCTCGATAACAGCGTCGGAATATGCAATAGTATTCTCGCCGGTTATTTCATTGCGTATTTCGACGCTCATTTCATGGTTTATTTCAACACTTATAATACCGGTACTTATACTGGCGTCTCTTTCGAGGCCTATTTCAGTGCTTTTTAGTTTTAAAACTAACTTTATTTCGTCAATATTTGTGCCACTTTCTACGCACCGTGTTGTAGTGTCATCAACAGTAGGCTAGCCTTCGTAGCAATGGTGAAGCCCCAAAGACATGGAAAACTCTACGAGTTTCCATTATGAAGAAATTCCTTGCAAGCAATGCAAAGGACAAAGTGCTTACCAAATGGTGCAATCTAAAGCTTCTCTCCCATGAGTCTATTCAAAAATATATAGACAAGTTTTGGGATTTACATCTCAAGGCTACTATCTTTCAAAATATAGACCACCGAGAAAAAGCAACATTTTTTTGCGGGATTACCTGAAGAGATGGGCGAGTACATCAACTCTCAACGGCCTGGTTCTATCATCGAACTAATCCACAACACCATGGTTTCTTTGTGCATCAATTTCGAACAAGGGTCTAGACACAATGTCAAGCCCATGGAAAATAAAGACATATAATGATGCAAAGGGAAAAACCAATGCCCAAAATTCTTCCGAAGGCAATTCCAACAACAACAACAACAACAATCGGACCAAGGAGAAGAGAGTTTACAAAGGTTAAAAAAACTCTCTCCTGAAGAGCTTGAACCTTTTTGTAAGGACCATAAATGTTTTAAGTGTGGGGAGCAAGGACACGCCTATCATTCTTGCCCCAAGAGAAATGCTCACAATGAGACTCATAGAGCTTCCACCATCGAAGCTCCAAAGAGGATGCTCATTGTTGCAAAGGTTCACCTCTCTCCTATGCTTGGGGAAAGGTAAGGGAGAATGATTCCTTAATCTTCTTTTGAGATCTACCTACAACTTCATATCAACGGAGTTGGCCACCAAGTTGGGCATTCAAGATTTCAAGATGGAAGATGCTACAACGGTTGACACTGCTTTCAAGGGATAGCAAGCCTCAACAAAGAAGAATTTTTCATATCTCCTCTCCAACGTGAGGATGCTATCCTAGGGGCACCAAGGTTCAACCCCATGGCTGCCAACATGATGTTCCCTGAAAGGAGAATCTACTTCACCTACAGGGGAAAGAACATGTATATAGATGCTAGTGAGTTTGGGCGTACTTATACCGCTTGTAAATGCTCGTGCTTTTGATAAATCAATGAAGAGCTCAATTTTTGTGTACATGATTTTTATATCAAAGTCCCTAAAAAGTCCTAATGTTTCATCAAATGTAAATGGTATGAATCAAGAAGAGTTAGACTTGTCTAATTTTCTAAAAGGATTCCAAGATGTGTTCATCAATGATATCCCTATGGACTTACCTCCAAAACGAGGGGATGATGACCATCGCATTGAGCTCCTACCAGCAAGCTCACTGCCTAACAACCCTCCTTATCGAGTTTCTCAAAACAAGAGGAGATCATGAGGCAAGTACAAGAATTGGTTGACAAAGGGATGGTGAGGCCTAGCTCCTCTCCCTTTTGTTATCCAATCCTTTTAGTGCAAAAGAAAGATGGTACATACTGCAGTGTGTTGATTATCAAGCACTAAACCGTATCACTATCAAAACCAAATTTCCTGTGCTTAGGGTAGAAGATCTATTTGATAAGCTACAAGGATCTACCTACTTTAGTAGGATTGACCTTAAAAGTGGCTATTGTCAAATAAGGATAGTGGATGAAGATATCCTAAAGAACGTGTTTCGTACAACGTTTAGCCTTTATGAATATCTAGTCATGCCTTTTGGCTTGACTAATGTTTCTGCCACGTTTAATTGTCTAATGGAGAAAATATTTACACCCTACCGCAAATTCACTGGAGTGTTATTTAATGATATCATCATCTACTCCAAGTCCTTGTAGGAACACAAGCAACATCTTCAAGTGATTTTTCAAGCATTGAGGGAGAACAAGCTTTTTCTCAGCCAAAAGAAAAGTGAATTTTTCCTTCAAGAGATTCAATACTTAGGTCATATTATCTATCAAGATGGTATCCGAATGGATCCATCAAAGCTAGAGGTAATAAAAGCATGCCTAATCCAAGGAATCTACATGAGCTAAGAAGCATTATTGGTATGTGTGTATACTATAGACACTTCATAGCAAAATTTTCTCAAATAGCAGGACCATTACATGACTTAACAAAGAAGAATGTTAAGTATTCATGGATTGCTAAGGAGAAAAATGCTTTTGAAAAGCTCAAAGAGAAGCTTACCTCCCAACCAGTTCTCATGCTTCTGAATCTCTCAAAGCCATTTGAGGTCCAATGTCGTGCTTGTGGTGATTGCCTTGGAGCAGTCTTGCTTCAAGAAGGTCATGCCATAGCATATGAGATTTGAAGGTTCAATAAGGATGAACAAGTCTTGGGCATTTATGATAAAGAGCGTTTAGTTGTTCTACATGCCCTAGACACATGGAAGCACTATCTATTAGGGACTCCATTCATTCTACGAACCGACCACCAAAGTCTCAAGTACTTCATGACGCAAACCAAGCTTTCCAACAAAAAAATGAGGTGGGCAAATTTTCTTTCATAATTTAATTTTCATATTTCTCACATTGCTGGTAAGCACAATCAAGTGGCTAATGCACTTTCATGATGACCAAACGTTAATGCAGTGTCTATAGAAACTCACAATGATCTATCTTCTATGATAGATGAGTATGCTATTGACCCTAACTTTAGAGACATAATGTCAGCCCTTGCTTTGGGTAATAAAGAGGAACCATTCACCTTGCAGGATGGTTATCTTCTCCATGGAAATTGGCTATGTGTTACCCACTCCCTTCGTGAGAAAGTCATGTATGAATCCCATGCTCCTTCCTATGCGGGGCATAGAGGCATTCAACCTACTCTCTAAGGAGTAGAGGCGTATTTCTATTGGCCTACCATGAAAGTGGAGATACAAGAGTATGTTTCAAAATGTGTAGTATGATAAAGGAAAGAAACCTACATTACTCCACCCATTGCCTATCCCAAATTCACCGTATCCATGGATTTTATCTTTGGATTACGCAAGCCTATCCATGGGAATATGAACAATAGTCGACAAGTTTAGCAAGCAAGCACACTTTATTTCTGTCAAAAAGACTATTAAGGCACACTAAATGGGAACTCTCTTCATATCACATATTTTCAAACACCATGAATTACCAACATTCATTGTGTCAGTTAGAGATCCTAGAATGACCAATAATTTTTGGAAAGGTCTCTTTGAAAATCTAGGTACAAGATTTACTTTCTCTTTGGCCTCACCCGCAAACGGATGGCCAAAGTGAGATAGCCAATCTTACGATACTCGATCTACTAAAGACTTATTTTACCGAAGTAGATTAACGCTCACAATGGAAAAAGTAATTCCCTCTTGTAGAGTATGCGTTTTATAATATACATACTTATACAAGAAAAGAACCTTTTGTAATCATTGAGGGAAGACCTAAAAGTACCTTGCTACTTAAGGTACATGGGAAGATCTTCGCTGTCGCGATGAGTAAAGCCGTGACCTACAAGAATCTTTTCAAAAGATTAAAGAGGCTATATCCATCTCTAAGCAAAGGAACAAAGTTGCTCTCCTGACAAGCACAGAAGGCCCTTAACATTCAAAGAAATTGATTGGGTCTTACTTAATTTTCCCAAGGCTTGATTGAGGCAAACAATGGGAAAAAATCCTAAAGGCCATCAAAAATATTATGCTAAATTAGCAAAAAGATACTATGGTCCTTTTCAAATCTTGAAGTCAATCAATGAGATGGCTTATCAAGTGAACCAATTATTGGAGACCCTCCCAAAATTAAAGACCAAGAAGAGGTGCTACAACCCGAAGCTATCCTTCGGTATGAAGACAAGGTACTACAGCATGGTAAGATTATCTGACGGTATCTTATTAAGTTCAAAAATTATCCTTTGAAGATGCTAGATGGATGCAAGGAATACAGCTTAAGGATAATATGAACCTTGTCAATGCTTACAATGCTACATTAGAGTAAGCAAATGTACAAATTTATTTTAATGACCAATGTTTTTTTCTTAAAAGACTAGCTGTCTTTTTATTGTGCAAAAATTTGAATAGTATACATGCTTAGAATCATGCTTGTGATGACGACGTCTCTCAAACACCAAGTAGAATTTGTCACTCTACTTCATTTCATTCAAGGAAGAATGAAATGGACTAAAGAGCTATAAGGGGGGGTCGACCAAAGCAAGAAAGGGGCTAGCTTAGGGGGTATACTCTCCCACACACTCACACGCATTCTCATTGTGTGAAGTGAAAAGTGCAAGAGCTCCATCTCCTTCTCCAAGCTAGTAAAGAAATTGAGAGCCTACACCAACACTCTTGGTTATGGATTGCAAATCCAACCAAGAGCCATGCTTCAATGCTTAATCTTGCCATCTTCTCCATCTTCATTACTATGCTATTATGTATGCTAGCAATGAGAGTGATGATAAGTGAGGAGCTAATTCTTTTGCCTATGATATGTTTCTTCCTCCTCTTCCCAACCCTCATTCCACGCTTCAGATTCAAAGGAAATGCACAAAAGGTATTTTATTCCTTTGGAAATCAAATTTTATTGCAAATATTATTAAAAATTTTGGTCTAGAATTTGCACATTCGGCCAACACACCTTGTCTTGCGAGTTCTACGAAGAACACTTCTGACAGGGGCGGTCAACTTGTCACAAATCAACCTTATGCTAGCTTGATTGGATTTCTTCAATTTGTTGGCATGAACATTTGTCTTGATATTTTGTTTGTTGCTAATTATCTTATACAACATCTTGCACGTCCTTCTCTGTGTATTTTAATAAAATGAGCTAAAAATTAGATTGCTTTGTAATTATACGTTTTCTACTTACAAAAAGTCTTACTGCTTTTCTCTGTAAAATCTGACAGATACATTGATGGGATGTGATGAGACATCAGATTATTCGACGTCAATCTATCCATAGCTAGATAGCACTAGTTTTTTTTCTCATAGCATGTATAAGGAGATGACGTGCGTATGTCAATTCTGTAACTATTGGTCAACAATGTATTTTTTCAATAATGACAATTGTTTTGTAACTTATATATTTTGGTCAAAGCCTAACAATCAAGTGATTTTGCCTCTATGATGTGTATAGTTTTGTTAGTGTATTACTTTTATCAATTGACTTTCGTCGATATACTTTTGTCAGTTTTGCATCTTTATTTTGGAAACTTTATGTTCAATATGGTTGATGGGGTGGCAAGGCTTATCAATTGACTTTCGTCGATATACTTTTGTCAGTTTTGCATCTTTATTTTGGAAACTTTATGTTCAATATGGTTGATGGGGTGGCAAGGCAATGTATGCCTTGCCACCAAAAAACTTTATTCTCGGGTGCCCCTATATGCGTCACTATTTTTGGACCTACAATGTCTCTATATACGTTGCTAAATTGGGAACTGTAGAGTCGCTATTTGTGTCGCTATATGCGCCTCTATATAGAGATGCATATAACGATGAAAGTACTAACGTATAAGCGACATCCTCTTTGCTACGCATATAGCGACGCTTATAGTAAGCCCAGGGGAAACATATCCCCATGTATTTTCGTCCCTACAACCGTCACAAGTGTGAAGAACCTCTTGTAGTGTTACTAGTGGATCCACATATTGAAATCACCAATTCCATAAAAATAAGATGTTATCTTACAAAGAATTTTAGATTATTCCCATTTTAGAATGTTTTATCCTATATATTGATTTATTTCATGTATTTTCTAGGTTATGTTGCTTTGTTTCTCATTGATGCACTTTCTTTTCTCTCTCTTCAATATGGCCCTCTAAAATACCTCCGAAATCTCCTAATAACGAGAGGTGAACTAGGGGGATATATTAGAGTAATCATGTATGTATATATATTTTGAAAGACCCCCTCCAAAAAGAGTCTCTAACTATGGACAAAGAAACCCCTAGGGGGTTCAAGGGAAAAATCCACAACTTCATGTATACACACCTTTATGTTAAAATATCATTGAATTTTAAAAATATTGTTGTTGAGGAGCTACATCACTCCTATCAATATAATGATGGGATCAAAAGGATCATAGGAAATTTTTTATAAATTAAAAAAAAATTACATTGTGCTTATCTTAGAAAGAACAACAACCTTACTTTCTCATATTCTACGTGTGTAATCCACCAACATCTCAAAATCATAGATCATAATATAAAAATCATCAAAATTGTAACCCTTCAGCATCCATAACCGATGAATAAAACAACAAATCATCAAAACATAACCCTTTGATATCGATTGTTGAGGATAAAGAATTATCAAAATTGTAACTCTTTGTGACATTTGTAGCCAAAAAAATAAAATAAATCATCAAATATAGCTAATGAATTATCAAAACCATAACCCTTTGACATGTGTTGATCCAAAAAATTATATATATATATATATATATATATATATGTGTGTGTGTGTGTGTGTGTGTGTGTGTGTGTGTGTGTGTATATATATCATTATATATATATATATATAGCAAGAGAGAGAGAGAGAGAGAGAGAGAGAGAGAGAGAGAGAGAGAGAGAGACTATAAAATCCTATCACTATTGACACACATTTGAAATGATGATTTGCATTTATCCAAATGATACATTTTTGTGGAAGACTTCCAAAAGGCATTACACTGAAACAATTTGAATTCAGGCACACAAAGATCTTTGTAGAGAGCTTTCTTCTCCCTTCGTTGCATTACTTTACATCCACTTAAAGAAAAAAAGGATTTTGAGGAGTCTTTGTCCACCCTTTCCTCACTATGTCATGTCATTTCCACATACATTCTTTATTACTAAGAGAAAACTCCCTTCAGACATTCTTTAAATTACTAAGAGAAAATTGCAAAAGTATAAGAAAGTTTTCGATTGTTGAAAACTAATCCGACAACCAAACTCAAATCCCATGATGACTAATCCCATGGAATTGAACTTGGAGCCAATTTCAATCATGGAAAAATACATGCCCCTAACTTGGCGCAAGTGTCAGTGAAACCATTCCGCATTAGTGTGGGACTGTTACAACAAAGCCTTCGATGCTTGCAACAAGTCGAGGGCACCTAGCATATGTTGTTCTAGCACTTTCCACATATAGTCTTTGAAATTCTTCTAGCGGCACTTTCCAACCTAGCAAATATGTGAGGGCCATGCCCGGGAACCATCGGTTGTACCATCTCCACACGGATACACCGTGATCTCCGACATCCCTCCCGCTTGAGGCCGACACCAAGACATGACTCCTCCTGCTCTTCGATGCCAACTCAAGGGGGTGATAACATTGACTTTCTCTCATATAGATCCCTTATCTCTGAAGAACCTTTGCTTACCGATCAAACTTACCAATCAAAGTCATCAGACTAACTTGGAACTCAACCTTCCAGGGTCAACTCGTGGGAGTTCTCTAATTCACCCTTGGTTCAAGGCCATTGACACTTTTTTCTCGGTTAGGACCGAGCACAGCTGTCAATGCGTTCCCTAAGGTGAGTGTATTATAATCTACACGAATCCCTCGATCCCAAAGTTGTTCCCCGCTCCGTAGATCAGAACCCCTTTTCCCCACTTTGGACTTAATTGCTAAGACAACATAAAATTGGGTTCAACTTTCCGGCCAACAATTAACCCTCCGGAATCCGCCCACCCACCGAGCCATTTGATAAACGCACCCTCACAAGGTAGTACTATGATACTAGAAAACAGTATTCCAATCATGGTGAACCAAGAATACATTTCAAGAATTTGAAAGCAGCATGCAAACTGTTGCATGCCCTTGCAAATGTGCATTTATCACGTCGTTCCCACCTTTTTCTTTATAGAATATTTCTACTTCCTTTTTCCTTTAATATTAGTAAGATTATCTAGTTATCTTTCAAGCAATCATATATACTTCTCTAGGCATATCCCTACCCTTGTCCCAGGACCAGGGTATCATGTCTCCTCCACCACGTGAGAAGGCGGCACCTTTACACAGATTCCAATTCTTATTTTTATTCATCTTGTGTGGGAAAGGCTTCAAAATAATCTACTTTAGGTTCCTTTTAAATCAATAATCTTGAGAAGAAGAGCAAAGGTCCGGCTGATGAGGACAATTGCGGAATAGCCCATTTAGGTTCCTAACCTTTCCAAGGTTCCTTTTTCCCAAACAATTTGAAGATTTTCTTAATTAAAGCACATCCTCCTCCCTTATCATGATACCTCGATGGATCCTTTTTCCTTCCTCCTTTTCCCGTCGGCATCAGGTCTACCCGGACTAGGCCGATTTCCAAACGCATCCGCGGGTCACATCCACACTCCCATTCAATCCCATTTCTAAGGCAATGAATGAACCCTGAGCTCAAACATAGACCAACGGTTATCAGTCCTAGCCAAAAATGACCATCCCCCGTTGTATCCCAAAGGTAAACACGTGCGCCGGCCTTTTCCTAAACATGAAGACAAGTTCATACTTAAATTGCTATGTTATGCTAGGGCTATCCACGTCAATGTTATTGGTAAAGTTTTTAATCCTATTTTAAATATTAGACCTTAAGAAAATAACGAATCTCATAAGAAGTTTAAGGTTTTGTCTCTACAAAAATTTCAAGTTATCCCCGACTTTGATGAATCCCATTTTGGTCCCTTTTCATCATTTGCCATCTATGAGGCATCTGCATGGAAGCGTTGGGAGTTTTATGTTCAAGCAACACGGTCATGACATCCGTGAAGATATCCCCTTACTCCCCCCTTCGAATTTGCAAACAAACTTGAAATGAACAATGCATATGCTTTCTATAATGAGTTTTTGCTTTGGTGTGATCTATGCATGGTACACACAAAACTTTGAAATGCACCAACTTACAACCTTGGGCAACTAATCAAAACTTCCTGTGAGTGCTTATGCAAGAGTAAAACCCTTCTATGCATGGTAGTGTAAAATGGCAAAGTTCCTAAAAGTGGACTTGCTAGTGTATCGTAAAATATGCATGTAATAGTGTATGAATGATTAACAAATTCTTCTTTAGGAAGGGATTTAGGCGTACCTTTACTACCGTGGAGAGGATTAATCAAGTGGCTTAAGTAGGCTTAAGGTTTCGGAACCTTATTGTATAGATAGTAGGGTATTCTCCTTGCTTTGGAAGAGTAACGGCAAGTGTATTGACGTGGCTGGATCTTTTCCGCTTCCTTTTTCTTGAAAACCACCAATTTGGCTATGGGAATAGAAAGAGATTAACAAAATTCAAGCTATGGAAAGCTTGTAGGTTAAGAGAGAGAAGGTGAAGAGGGTAATGGTAATTTGGATTATGGTTATGGCTTCTCTTGAGGAGAGAAGTGTGTGTAGGGTGTGTATGAAGAAGGAGGATTAGCTATGGCTTTCATAGCTCAGTATCAAGCTTGCAACTTCAAAATGTGTAGAGAAATGAATTGAAGTGAAGCATAGCTAAGTGTAGCAAAGTGTAGCGAAGTGAAACGAAGTATTTAATGAGTAGGGAAGGCCTCCTTTTAAGCGTAATTTTGATAAGTCCCTTAACTTATCGTGATAAGTTACTTTTACATATCTTGATATCCTTTCTTGATTTTCAAAGATTCTCCAACAAGCTACTTATGCAAGAAGCTAATTTTTCGACAGGTGGCTTATGCAAGAAGCTACTTTTCCTACAAGTGTCTTATGCAAGAAGCTACTTTCCAACAAGTGGCTTATGCATGAAGCTACTTTCCAACAAATGGTTTATACATGAAGATAATTTTTTCAATAAGTGGCTACTTTTCAATTCAACAAGCTACTTTCAACAAGTGGATTTTTCAACAAGTTACTTTTTCACCTTACCCTTATTCTTTCTTTGTTTTCTTATGCAAATTTTTTTTTCTTTTCTTGAAATAAAACTAATATCTCATGCATTGCTTATATCCATGTTCCCATGGTGAAAACTGAAAGTGTTTCATGGATAGCTTTGCATTGGTTACATCCACGTTCCCATGGTTAAAACCGAAAGCGTCTCGGAGGTAGCTAGGATGCTTTACTTGATCGTATTTGGAAAGGCGGCGGCTTAGATATATCTGCAAGAGTAAGGGCTAAGAGGACCTTACAAACTCCCCAACAAAAAGAAATAGATGTCCTCAGCTCGAAATAAATAAGGAAGCTGGGAAATCTTCATTCGCACGTTACACTTTCAACTTCTGGGTAACGCTAATTTACCCTTCCTTGGCTGGTTAGCCTATATAAGGTGCACTATATTTTCATTTCTTCCAGTATTATTCCCTTTGTCTTTCAGTTTCCTTTCCATCCCTTGTCAAAATTCCTTAGGTTTGTCTCTTTACTCATTATCTTACGTTATGGATCGGTGGCAAGAACTAGTTTTATCTATAGCCAATCCTCATCTACAACAAACAAGTGAATCCATGAGGAGAGATTTTGTGGAGCGATATGGGCGCTTGCTATTTCCTCACTTGGGAACTTCAGTAGCTCAAACCAAATGGCGGACATTTCAAAGTATAACAAGGGTGACCCTTTGGGGTTGGGATCAAGGCTTTTGTAATAATGTCCGTTTGGCTATGGTTACTGAAGCTATGGGTTTGGGTCCTCGGTATTACTACGTGATGAGGCCAATGCATCGAGGTTTTCAAAACGAGTCTTTTTGCTTGCTCAATTCCTTCCTCATCAAAAGATATATCTTTACCCTCACTTTGGTTTACCACTTAGAGGGCCTTTTGACTTCACACCTCATACTAGCGAGATTAGTGCAATAATTTCACAGCAAATCTTTCCTTTTGATGAGAGGCCTAATATGTGTCGTGCTTGTGATAGTTTCTTTTGTGATCATGTAATGGATGGGCTTATTGACCTCTAGAAAATGTATCTTTGTTATATCCCTTAACAAGTTCATCTTGTTCTAAGATCTTAGTGCCTGTCTTAAGTCCTTCTTTCTCTGATTTTTCTTGATGGATATAACGAAATTGGTTCTGAGTTCTTATATCTTGTATTTGATAGAAGTCCCTGAGAGAATTTCAAACTTAGCTAAATCTATTTATTGATTTTGTAATACATACACAGATCCAAGTCACAAGATGTAAAGGAAAAACGCTAATCTCGTTATTATTTAGCAAAAGGTCAGTTACAAAAGTTCAGTAAGATAGAACTTGGATTTTGTAGTTACATGGGCTAACATGGTTTAGTTTGAGTACAAAAAAGACGAGAATCCTGATTAAAAAGATGAGGAAACTGAGAAGTAAGGCGTTCCCAATCTTCCCAAGTGGCATCTTCAATGGGATAGCCCTTACACTGGACTAAAGTCTCCCGAATTGTTTGATGTCGTAGCTTCCGCTCCGTCATGTCTAAAAGCTCCATCTAGAATTCTTCTCATGTGATAAGAATAGATCTTTATCATTTAGGATGTGAAGGGGATTTGCAACATATCTTTTTAGCAAGCTAACATGAAAAACATTGTGCACATGCAAGTGAGGGGGTAAAGCGAGTTTGTAAGATTGGTCCTCTATCCTTCTCAAAATCTCAAAGGGTCCACACTATCTATATGCTAACTTCTTGTATTTTCCCAATTTAAGTGAACTTCTCTTTGGCTTCACCCTAAGAAAAACTCTATCTCCTACCTTAAAAATCCGCGGGGATCTATGTAAATCAGCATAACTCTTTTTCCTGTCACTTGCTCTCTTAAGGTTCTCCCTTATTATTTTGATTTGATGATCCATTTCTTCAAGTGTATTCTTTACTGCAGGTACTGGGAGACTTGGGTCGTCCATTCTGAGCGGAATGATACAGTCTTGTCCATAAAGAGCTTTGAATGGTGACATTCCTAGGCTTTTATGGTAGGAAGAATTATAAGAAAATTCCACTAAGGGTAAAAACTTGATCCAAAGATGAGGTTGCTGACTGCAATATGATCTCAACATATCTTCTATGACTTGATTCACTCTTTCAGTTTGTCCATCTGTCTCTGGATGATAGGATGAACTTAGGTTTAACTGAGTGCCTAAGGATTGGAACATGGCCTTTCAAAACTTAGAGGTAAACTTGGCATCATGAAAACTGATTATCCTAGCAGGTATTCCATGTAATCTGATAATTTCTTTTACAAAAATTTGAGCAATATTTGCTGTAGAGGCAGTGGTTTTGATTGGGACAAGGTGAGCTACTTTGGTGAGTTTATCCACCACCACAAAAATTGAATGAAAATTTCCAGCAGTCTTGGGTAACCCTGTTAAAAAATCCATACCGATGCACTCCCACTTCATTGTAGGTATATCCAATGGTTGTAGCCTCCCAGGAATCTTAACTCTTTCAGCCTTCACCTTTTGGCATACCAAACACTTCTCAACATACTCTAAGGTATCCTTTTTCATCTTAGGCCGGTAGAAATTCTGTTTAAGAGAAGCAAACATTTTGTGATAACCTGGGTGAGCTGCAAGGGGAGTTTCATGAGCTTCCTTTAGAATTTTGTGCGCTCCTTGCCGCACTGTCGAAGCAAGGGACTTGCCAATACACCGTGTGCGAGCCACAAACGGCTCCAAGCACACAACAAGCCTAAACTAGCAAGCTCAAGAGGGCAAAGGGTGTGTCACTCACCACTCTACGCTCGCCTTCATGGTGGATTCCTCGCTGCGATGAAGAAGAAGCTGCAGTCGTGCCGCGCTCAACCGCTTCGCCGCCGCCGTGCCTTCATAATGCTCGATCGCACACACACTCTCCCTCTCTCTCTCTCTCTCTCTCTCACACACACACACACACACACACAAGGAGGTGAAGAAGAAGAAGATGGAGATGGAGATGGAGCAAGAGCACTCTTCAATTGCACAAATGAGAGAATGAGTAAAAATTAGGTTTAGTTGGCTTTTATAGGAGCTCACCCCATTCACACTTGGGCGCCCATGCTTAGCCAACTAATCCCTTGAATGTCCCAGTTAGAGTGCGCCTCTCATCGACGATCACTCTTACCCTTTTCCTATTGGTCCGACAAGCCCGGTACCTGACTCTAAATATTACAACGTTTATAGATCATAGGGTGTCCGTGTGCCGTGAGGGTTAACATGCCCCCCTTCCTGATGTAGATTCCGTCCTCGGAAGCTATTGAGTTGAAGCTGGTTCGTCGAGGTGGAAGAGCATTTGAGATGAATGTCCTTAGCCTTCGTCAGTCACTGCAAAATCAAACAACATTGGCACAGTAATTGCATTCTCTTAAAAAGCATATGCAGTTTTAGGTAGACAAATTGATTGGTAAAAGAATTTCAAACAATTTGTTAGCAATGAACATTAAATTGCAATGTAATCAAATGCATAAACAGATGTAAAGGTAAAAAATTAAACAAGTCTGGGGTCGCTAATTTGACGGTCGAAAGGCACTAGAGATCGAATATTAATACCATGGGTAAGCTTCTTAATCTTCAGTGGTCAATTAAGTTGTTTAATCGCGAGAGCCAAGTATTCATGTTCGAGGGCTGACTAGAGGCTATATCTAGAAAACCTTGTAGTTAAGCTACCATAAAAGGAATTTCTCATGAAATCATCGCCTGACTGATTACTTTTTCGTTGACTCCCCAAAGTCTTTTCACATTGATTCAATTATGATGTGTGTGCTTATTTTGTATGCCTTGGGTTTTTTGCTTTTCAAGGAAAAGCGCCCACACTGGGAACCTCTAGGGCTCTAGTACCATAGGCAATACATGTGAGTGAAGTACCAATTTAAGCAGGGATTTCTCTTCCAGCTTAAAATTTTACATTGTGGCACTTTGATTTTTTGCTTGTTCATTTTCAGCATTTAAATTTTGTAACTTTGGGGGGTCATATAACACTGTTACCCTCCCCAGGCTCATCACATTAGTAAACTCCCTTTATAATACTTAGGCTAAAGGTCACTAGGGTTAAGCCCACTAGAAAGCCCTAGTACATTTCATACAATGCTGCCTAAATCGGATTAAGAACCTAAGTAACCATTGCTTATTAGGAAGGCATTCCCCATGGTATTAAGAGAAGATTTCTAATACCTAGCTTGGTCAAACTAGCTTAGTCGGACTGCTTGATTTTTACACCTAAACAAGTGATTATGACAAAACATTACATTGAATTAAATGTTTGATACTAAGCAAATGCGCTGAATATTATGCTACCAATCACAATCAAAGCAGACAATCATAGATGCAAAAAGATAACGGCAATGCTAATGGACAAGAAACACCTGTTTGTGTTGATGGTCGTGCTTGATCTGAAGGTTCCATGAAGGTCCAAATCCTATCAATAGCAACACACTCCTGTACACACTAGAAAACAAAAGGACTACCTCCAGGAGGCACATCAGTGGGAAAAGAGATCTTTGCTAATCACTCAACTCTAAAACAGAAACACTCCTATCGTACTAATCTTACCTTACCCTCCATCACTCAAGTGATGAGGATCAAAGGTGTTTCATGGCATAGGTTTCTGTTTCACTGTACCAGATGTGACATGTGTAGGTCTGAGTCAATGTTTTGACTTTAATGTGCATACTCGTTTGCTAATTGCTCTTGCTCTTTTTTTTTTTTTTTTTTGAGTATAAAGCTTTATATGTACATTCCCTAAGATTGGTGATTGAGAGGTCAGGGAAAAAGGTTGAGAGGGAAGCAAGTGAATGAAGACTGTCAGCAAACACTCCCCCCTTCCTTGGGTAGATCATACCATTTGAAATGAGCTTGTCACCCTTTGAAACCAATTGTTCCAGTTGGTAATAGGTGAGGATTTTTTCCAGTAGTTTTCTATTACCCTAGGTGCCTCGTCAAGTTGCAAGGGTGGTAAGGTACTCTCCCAGGATCGAACTTGACGTGGTTCATCAGGTGATTCTTGAACACTGGGAGGTATGGATTCTTTTGTAGCTTCATGGAGGTCCACTACTATAGATGGAGGTTGTGTAGAAGCTTTTACCTCTATGGATGTATTACATGAGGAGCTAGAAGCTTCATGGGACTCCCCCCTTCCTGAGCTAGGTGGAACAATTCGTTCTTTCTTTGGTACCCAAACTAGCTCGGGAGCGGGTGTGTAGCATTCTGTGATTTTTTTCTTTCCACGATCATTGATTCGTTTTGGAGATACGGGATTGGGATCACTTGGGTCAGGTGATAGGTAAGAGCACAATCTACGTTTTGGCACCCAGATTTGATCATTTCCTTGATAGTAGCCTTGGGCTTCCAATAGTCGTTTAGAGATCCATCGCAACATTTTCTTACTTTTCTTGGAGCGAGTGGTACATTTCTTACAAGGCTTCTGTTTTTTAGCACTAGATATGGTCACTAAAGAAGCTTTAGGGACCCACTTGTATGTTTTCTTCGTTACATTAGGATGAGTCTTGTCAGAAGCGATATGCATTGCTTGTAGCATATTTAAGGGTATAGGCATTTCATCCCCCTCAGGTGTTACCCAGGTCGTCCCCCTATTTCCCCAAGTGTCTATGGTTGATGCTAGGTGGACCCAATCCACATTGTCCGACTCAGTCATCCCAGGTAGGATATCCATATAAGGAGAATCTTGGCCAATGTCTGTATCCTTCTTACAAGTGTAACAATATTGTAGTGGGGCCGAGTGAACTGTGGTGTCAGAGCGATGATCAATAATGGTTTTACTCCCTAAGGGGTATACCTTACCAGTCACCAAATCCACTCTAAGGACAGAGTCTTGGAATTGCAAATAGACATGATTTTTAGACCAATCGTGAACCATTTGTGCTTCCCTCATGAATGGTCGTCCTAAAATCATTTCATATGACATAAGGTGTTTAGAGAAATCCATTACAATGAACGTATGTCGTACCTTGTGTCCTAGAACTTTGATCTTAAGATCCTTGAGCATCCCCATAGGTTTGTCTATGGTACCATTTGCCATCTTTACCACAATGTTAGTAACACTGAGGCGGGGTTTTCCCATGGATTCCCAACAATCTTTTGTAACGATGCTAACTCCTGCACCACCATCAAGAATTCCCTTTATAGTTAATCCCTTGGTAGTGATGGGTAGGGTCGCATTAGACTCGTCGCCTTCAAAATACTGCCCTAATTCGTTAATGGGTACCTCGATCACAGACTCGTGTCCATCTAAGTCAAGTGATTGCACATGATTTTCCTCATCAATCATAATCGAGTCAGGCCTATTTGGTTGCGCAAACTGCGGTAATCCCGTTCGTAGCTCTCCGTTAAGGAATGCTCGAAGTGCAAGGAATAACTCAGGATCTCCATACAGCTTTGCTATGATCGTGGTTCGGACCTCAGAAGACATGAAGTCCACTAGTTTGGCAACATTCATTGGCGTTTTGCAGGGTGTAGGTCCTTGACTAGGAACTGGTGAGGATGGAATCTCATATTCCTCAATGGGATCAGGTATTCCTTCGTTAAACATCCTTTCCAACAAGAAGGGTGTATGCTCACTTTCTGATGTCCCGTCCTCACTCCCTTCTTGGATGATACTAGATATGGCTAACGGTCTATGGTTCATGTGGGGTGGATGAACTTGCGTGGGAAACACTGTGTCATGAATTTTGATATGCATGGGTTCTGGTTCTAGTTTCCTTTGAGTCTCCTCCACTAAACCTCTTAGATGTTTCACCTACTTAATCTCGTCTACTGGGTTTGGGTACGTCCCAATCTTCTTTTTACGATTCTTCCCTTTTTGCCCCTGCGGTTTATCTTGGGGGTCTTGGATTGGATTTGGAAACACTTGTGGTGTTTTCAGAGGCTCTTTATGATTTTCTCTTATTCGGTTTTCATTTGGTTCCATGTTACGGTTTTCTTTGTCGGTCTTTCTCTTTGTGGTATTGGTTCTAGTCTCCATTGTCTCGATTGAATCTGAATCATCCTCGAGGTCATTCATATACACGGGGTCATCTCCTGTTCCTATGTTTGTTTTGGAACTTGGCTTTGAATTTTCCGTATTCTGCGACTTCTTCCTTCGTGTCTTCTTTTTCTTTGCTTGGATAACTGAAATGGTATCTCTCTCTTCGAGGATATGGCCTGGCCCTTGAAGCATGGACCGTGTAATCGCATAAGCGGGTGCGACGGGTGGTATTGGTGATGTCACACTAGCAATTTCGACCAAATTCAGGGGTGTGATTTTAGGCGCATTTGGGTTATAGGGGCATTGGGCAATCAAGTGATCTATGCCACAACGATTACATGTGAGTATTGGCATTGCAGACGTGCTCCCTTGATTCATTTGCATCTGTGCAGCATTCTTTTGCAGCCTAATAGGGCACTCCGCTGCTCGATGTGGTCCACCACACTCGTAGCATTGAAGAGGTGGCCTCCTAGCCTGGGTGTTGATATTTTGACCTCTGGATGCGAGAGCAGCAGCTTGATAAACCGGCTTGACTTGTCCCCAACAATCTTCCATGTAGTATATAGGACATTATTCCAATGTATCAAGTCCGTAGGCAATACTAGTGTCTATTTCCTCCTCACAGCCATCTGCATAAGCATTTGATGGCTCGCAACCCACTTGGTTCATAGGGGCGACTCTTGGATGCGGGGGCTGCGGTCCTAGCACAGGAGGTGGTAACGGTGTAGCTTGTACAACATTTTGAGATCTAGGGACCATGTGTTGCGGTAGTTGCTCAACAGGTGGAGTAGGCATCAATACAGGAGCTCGAGGCGCATCCGTCCAGGCTACAGGTGGTCTATTTGCCATCATACGTTTGATCATTAAACAATCCTTAGCTTGGTGACCATACCTACCACATGCGTTGCAAGTTCCATTAAATTTTACTCTAAACGTAGGGCACTCACTAGTGTTATGTGGACCTAAGCAAATGGAACACCATTGTTGCTCCCTTCTTGGATACATGTGACTATTTTGAGGGGGTCGATTATCCTTAAGAGACTCTTGGATTGCCTTGGTGAGGTCTGTCAAGAATGTCTCAAATACCTTTGGCTCATTGGCAATGGGCTTTGCAGTCATGGGTTCATACTCAATGGCTTGTGAGCTAGTGGATCTCGTGTCAGTAGACACCCTCATGCCTGCTATCATCAAGTTGTCCTCTAATTGGATTGCATTGGCAGTGACATCTTCCCAGGTTGTGATACCTCTAATCACTAGTCCATTATAGATTCCTTCATTCCTCAACCCTCGAATGAATCGATCAAGCAGTTGGTTATTGTTGAAGCGCTCATTTACAGGGCAACGAGAGTTTAAGTGCTTTAGACAACTAATGAAGTCCCTTACTGACTCTCCTTCCTTACGTTCGGCCTTCTGTAGCTGAGATGCTACACCCCAAAGCACACCTTCTCGTATGTACTCCTTTAGAAACAACCTTCGAAGGGTAGGGTAGATTGTTTTCTCGTCCACCCTTAGGGTCCTATACCAATCTCCAGCCTTCCCACTTAATGTCAAGCTTAAAGCATTGCACTTATGTAGTTCGTTGCGTTCCCCTAAGGAATCACATACTTGTTCAAACACTTCAATGTGTTTCCTAGCATCTTCGTCCCCATTGAATTTTTGCGTGAGTTTGGCAATTTGTACTGCCTTACTTCTAGGCTCTCTATCAGATGCATGACGCATATTTTCCGCGATAGATCGACCTATGGTTTGAGCAAACGCTGCCAAGTCACCTATGTGAGGAGGTAGGGCCGGTGGAGGTACTCTTGGAATCATATGTGGGAGAGGAACGGGTACCGGTCTTGGCATATGTGTGGATGATGCAGGATATGGAACATAACCGGGCATAGGTCCACTCGGATAAGGGCTAGGGAGCGGCACTCGAGGAGCATGAACAAGTGGTACAATTGGAGGTGTGGGGGCCATGTGTGCATAAGGGGCTAGAGGCACATACGGTCGAGGCCCCATATTAGGTACTACAACACTAGGTAGTGGCACTGCGCTAACCGTAGATGTCATCGGTACATTCTCTGTCAGGCTTATCCCTGGAGTGAGCACTGTGTTTTCCTTGATAGAGGGTTGAGCCAAGTTAGGGAAGCTAAATTTTTCGCTCGGAGGCTCAGATTGCATAGAGACCCCAGGTGAAATGACGTAAGATGGGTCCATGGGGCTCATTAGAGGAGTCTCCATTTGTGATAGAGTAGGCTGTTGAGCCTTGCTCATATCCAGAAATCTCATGGGGCCAGTTGAGAGTATATTTACCCCTCGGTTTTGCCTTTCTGATTGAATAATGCCATGGATAACATTACAGATCATTTTCTGTTGATCTTCGATGCTCGTGGCATTAGAGGTGGATTGTACAATCTCTATCCATCCTACATGGTAGGCGTGGCCAGAGTGTAGATCCGTCAACACCTCAGTGTGGAGGTCGTATGTCCAATGATCATTAATGAACAATCCTTCTAGAGTCGACGTGTTAACGGTTTCTTGTGAGGTAGAAGCAATGTTGCTCCCCGTGGTTTTACTTGTCACCAACGGTACTCTAGAGGGAACTTCTGAAGGAGGCACCTCAACAGGGCCTTCTTGGTAAGAAGTTGGCAGGATATCCACATGGACACTCTTTGGGGGTGTGGGGTCCATGTGCGATGTGAAAGGAGAGTCCACTTCCCCACCCCCTTCGTGTGCTTCATTTGCATCAGGTTCCGAGCGAGTAGCTCTACCTAATGTTTCCATGAAACGGCTAAACATACTAATACTAGGCTGTGGAGCTTCGGGAGGTGCATGGCCTTCTCTCTCAGTGTTTTGGGTAGGGTATGCTTCCATGATTTCTGAGTCGGAGGAGGAATCACTAGCGGCTATTTTAGGGTCTTGGGTGGTGCTACCTTGTGTCCCCGCTGAGGGTCTAGAGCTTATCGTGGATGGGTAATGGGTGTCTGTATGAACAGAGGCACCCTCAATATGCTCGTGTCTAGCACCCGTCCAAAGCGTAAGTGCATGTGCTTTTGATACCCTAAGGTGTCAAAAAGCTGCTCTAGGAGGCCTTGTGACTAGTTTTTAGCGTGTTTTTTGTTTGTTTTTTTGCTAGATTTTTTAGAGCGTGTCGTGGAATGGGCCGTGTGATAGCTTGAAACGAGCGTATCGGTCAGAGGGTCGTGCCGTGCTTTACAGCCCTCCGTTTGGTCACTCTATGCCCTCAGAATCCCTAAAACTGTCAATTTCCAGTAGGGAACTAGGCCCAAACTAGAAAGTCTAAGGGTGCAAGTGGGAAGAGAAAGGAGGAGAGTGGAGGACTTGTCCCACATCCTCTCATTCTCTCTTGAGGGAGTAGGGTATATATATAAGAGTGAGTCTAGTATATATCATAGGACTGAGGCCTGGGCTTGGGCTTGGGCTTGGGCTTGGGAAAATGATCCCGATCCCGATCTATCTTTTATACAAACCAACCCGTCCGTTTTAAGAGTCGCGTTTTTTATTTTCGAAAAAATTTCACCGCCCGCTCACTCGCGTTTTTATTTTCCGTTTTTTTTTTTTTTTTAAATAAAATCTTTTTTTTCAGAATTTTTTTTTTCAAAAAAACTTTTTTTTTAAAAAATGCAAAAAATACAGAAATTGGAAATGCAGAAATTGAAAACGCAGAAATGCAGAATTTGCGAAAATTACAGAAATTGGAAAAACGCGGAATTTGCGAAAATTGCAGAAATTGAAAAAACGCAGAAATGCAGAAAATTGTAGAAATTGAAATTGCAGAAATTGAAAACGCCGAACTTGAAAATGCAGAAATTGAAAATTGCAGAAATTGAAAACGCCGAACTTGAAAATGCAAAAATTGCAGAAATTGGAAAAACGCAGACAATAACAGAAATTGAAACTTGACAGAAAATGCAGAAAACGCAAAAAACAGAAATCTCCACACACTCCTTCCCTGCCTTTCCTATGATAGAAATTGCACCACAAGGAAGCGTAAAGTGCTAACCGAGCTTAGTGTAGGGCATATCCCCGGCAGCGGCGCCAAAAATGTGCGCTCCTTGCCGCACTGTCGAAGCAAGGGACTTGCCAATACACCGTGTGCGAGCCACAAACGGCTCCAAGCACACAACAAGCCTAAACTAGCAAGCTCAAGAGGGCAAAGGGTGTGTCACTCACCGCTCTACGCTCGCCTTCGTGGTGGATTCCTCGCTGCGATGAAGAAGAAGCTGCAGTCGTGCCGCGCTCAACCGCTTCGCCGCCGCCGTGCCTTCGTAATGCTCGATCGCACACACACTCTCCCTCTCTCTCTCTCTCTCTCTCTCTCTCTCTCTCTCTCTCTCTCTCTCTCTCACACACACACACACACACAAGGAGGTGAAGAAGAAGAAGATGGAGATGGAGATGGAGCAAGAGCACTCTTCAATTGCACAAATGAGAGAATGAGTAAAAATTAGGTTTAGTTGGCTTTTATAGGAGCTCACCCCATTCACACTTGGGCGCCCATGCTTAGCCAACTAATCCCTTGAATGTCCCAGTTAGAGTGCGCCTCTCATCGACGATCACTCTTACCCTTTTCCTATTGGTCCGACAAGCCCGGTACCTGACTCTAAATATTACAACGTTTATAGATCATAGGGTGTCCGTGTGCCGTGAGGGTTAACAAATTTGCATCCTTAAGCATGTAGGTATGCACAATCGATTCCTAAAGAATAAGAGTCCATCTTGAATAGAGTATCCTTCTAGATATCTTCTCTGAACTTGAGCTTGGATTTCTTGGATCAACGGACCAAATTGCTCATCAGTTGGGAGGGCATTTTGAAATTCTTTGGGTAGAGTTGAATGGACTAGTGTAATGGCAAGGGCCACTACTTGTCAGCTTAGAGTGTCGGCAGCTTGATTTTCCTTGCGTGGTCTAAATTTGATCTCAAAAGTGAACTCTTGTAGGAACTCAACCCATCGCCTTTGTCGCATATTGAGATCTGGCTGGGTGAAAATCCACTTGAGACTTTTGTGGTCAGTAACAAGCTCAAACATCTGACCTAGAAGATAGTGTCTCCACTTTTTGAGGGCATGAACCACAACGTGTAGTTCGAGGTCATAGGTGGGATAATTCTTCTCATGAATCCTGATTTGTCGTGATTCATAAGCTATGGGATGGCCTTCTTGCTGTAGGATTCCACCTACACCTTGTATGCAAGCATCCACTATCACCTCAAAGGTTTTTTGAAAATCTGGAAGTTTGAGAACAGGTTCACTGGCCAAAATCTCCTTTAATTTGTTGAAGTCTTTATCCCTCTTGTCTGACCAGATAAAGGGTTCCTCCTTCTTAGTGATTTTAGTGAGAGGGCCTGTGATGAGTGCATAGTTTTTAATAAATACTCTACACCACCCTGTGAGGCCAGGGAATCCCCGTACTTCTGAAACAGTCTTGGGAATGGGCCACTGAACTACAGCTTCCACCTTAGCAGGGTCGGGAGAAAGACCATCCTTTGAAACTATGTATCCCAAATAGGCAACCTTCTCTACAAAGAAAGATCATTTGCTACGCTTGGCGTAGAGTTGGGCTTTTCTGAGAATCTCCAAGACATGGCATACATGCCGTTCATGATCTTCTCTAGTCTTTGAATATATAAGGATGTCATCAAAGAAGACTAGAACAAAATCATCTAACTCTGTCCTGAAGAGGTCGGTCATGAGACGATTAAATGTGGCAGGGGCATTAGTTAGGCCGAAAGGCATGACAGTGAACTCATAATGCCCAAACCTTGTGTTAAAAGCTGTTTTTGGAATATCCTCCCTTTTTATCCCAACTTGGTAATAACCTGACCTAAGATCAATCTTGGTGAAAAATTTGGAACCACCAAGTCGATCAAGCAGCTCATCTATGTGACGCAAGGGATACTTGTTCTTGACAGTGCACTGATTTAGGCCTCGAAAATCTATGCAAAGTCTAAACGTTCCATCTTTCTTCTTTTGGAAGAGTACAAAAGCACCCCAGGGAGAGACACTCACTTTGATGAAACCTTGCTACAAAAGCTGAGTCAACTGATTCTTTAGCTCTATGGATTCGGAAGGTGACATCTTGTAGGAATTCCTTGCTATTGGTTGGGCACCAGGAATGAGCTCGATCCCGTATACTAATTCCCTAGGTGGTGGAAGAGTTGTCAATTCCTCTAGGAAAATATCTTGATATTCATTTATCCATTGAGGCTCTGATTCTTCTGATTTGGTCTCTGGTTTATTGAGCCTTATAACAAAAATTTACAGTCCTTTCTGTAACCCCTTAACCAAACGACTGGCTTTGACCACCTTCAGGGGAGCTTTCCCTGTTCTGCCTTGCACTAAGACTTGTTCACCCTTTGAGTTTGAAAAAGAGATGCTTCCTTCACTGCAATGGATGTTGGCTTTATTTTTACTCAGTCAATCCATCCCTAGGATTCCTTCAAATCGGCCCATCTTTAGGATTCTTTCAGATATACAAGTCTAGTTAAATTCTTTTAAAGATAGACCCTTCAAAAAGGTAAACTCTTTGTTATTTTTTTCAAAACTTTTTTTTTCTTTTCTATTATGCCAAAAACTTTTTACATCTCGGGGAAATACTTACTGATATAGGCTTGCACTTCTTTAGTAATTTCTAGAGATCAAGTTCTTCCATCTCTTGCTTTGACAGTACGGACTTTAAAGCCTTAAGGTTAACACTCACAGAAAATACAAGTCTGTGGACTCGAGAAGAAAGTAACTTGCGAGCACATATAGCCTCACCAACTTGTTTCCAAGGGTTATGTGTAAATGGTCCAATAAGTGCTGTTCTTTTTCGTGGGTAGATACACATCTTATCATGAGGGAGATTGGTTATTAACAGAATAAGCTTGCTTTCATATTCTATGGCATGAGAACTAATAATACAATAGCGATTGGGACCTAGTCACAATTTTTCCCTCATCATGGCCAGGTGAAGATTATTTAGAAGGTGTTCATGGCCCCGAAGAGTTACTTCAATTCTGTTGCATTGGGTCTTCCACATTTGTTGAGCTCCTGTTGTCCCTTTGGCAGGAAAAAGAAGGTGAACAAAGTATTCTAACATGACCTCCTTTTGTTCCATAGTTGCTCCTTCCATTTGATTTTGGACAATTTCGAGTACTTCCTCGTCTTGAGAGGTCCATGTCGTCTGAAGATTTCATGTAATTTGAGAAGTTATTTTCCATTATCTCACTCTTTTCTACAAGAGTCAATTAAGACCTTTATCTATCCAAGTACAGAAACCACGCTCTGATACCACTTGTGAGGGCCATCCCAAGGGACCATCGGCTGTACCATCTCCACACGGATACACCGTGATCTCCGACATCCCTCCCGCTTGAGGCCGATACCAAGACACGACTCTTCCTGCTCTTCGATGCCAACTCAAGGGGGTGATAACATTCACTTTCTCTCATATGGATCCCTTAGTGCTGCAGAACCTTTGCTTACCGATCAAACTTACCAATCGAAGTCATCAGACTAACTTGGAACTCAACCTTCCAGGGTCAGCTCATGGGAGTTCTCTACTCCACCCTTGATTCAAGGTCATTGACGCTTTTTTCCCGATTAGGATCCAGCACAGCCCGTCAATGCGTTCCCCTAAAGTGAGTGTATTATAATCTACATGAATCCCTCGATCCCAAGTTGTTCCCCGCTCCATAGATCAGAACCCCTTTTCCTCGCTCTGGACTTAATTGCTAAGACAACATAAAATTGGGTTCAACTTTCCGGCCAACAATTAACCCTCAGGAATCCACCCACCCACCGAACCATTTGATAAATGCACCTTCACAAGGTAGTACTATGATACTAGAAAACAATATTCCAATCATGGTGAACCAAGAATACATTTCAAGCATTTGAAAGCAACATGCAAACTGTTGCATACCCTTGCAAATGTGCAGCTATCAGGTCGTTCCCACCTTTTTCTTTATATAATATTTTTACTTCCTTTTTCCTTTAATATTAGTAAGATTATCTAGTTATCTTTCAAGCAATCATATAAACTTCTCCAGGCATATCCCTACCCTTGTCCCAGGACCAAGGTATTCTGTCTCCTCCACCACGTGAGAAGGCGGCACCTTTACACAGATTCCAATTCTTAATTTTTCTTCATCTTGTGTGGGAAAGGCTTCAAAATAATCTACTTTAGGTTCCTTTTAAATCAATAATCCCGAGAAGAAGAGCAAAGGTCCGGCTGATGAGAACAATTGTGGAATAGCCCATTTAGGTTCCTAGCCTTTCCAAGGTTCCTTTTTCCCAAACAATTTGAAGAGTTCCTTAATTAAATCACATCCTCCTCCCTTATCATGATACCTCCATCGATCCTTTTCCTTCCTCCTTTTCCCGTCTGCATCAGGTCTACCCAGACTAGGCCAATTTCCAGACGCATCCGCGGTGGCCGGGACACACTCCCATTCAATCCCATTGCTAAGGCAATGAATGAACCCTGAGCTCAAACATAGACCAACGGTTATCAGTCCCAGCGGAAAAGGACCATCCCCCGTTGTATCCCACAGGCAAACACCTGCACCAGCCTTTTTCTAAACATGAAGACAAGTTCACACTTAAATAGCTATGTTATGCTAGGGCTATCCACGTCAATCTTCTCGGTAAAGTTTTTAATCTTAGTTTAAATTTTAGATTAAGATCCTTGAGTTATAAACCCTGAATTCCTAATTTCTTTTAATTTTCTATTCAAACAAGACCTTAAAAAAACAACGAATCTAATAAGATTTTTAAGGTTTTGTGTCTACAAAAGTTTCAAGTTATCCCTGACTTTGAAGTCCCATTTTGGTCCCTTTTCATCATTTGTCATCCATGGTGCATCTCCATGGAAGCGTTGGGAGTTTTATGTTCAAGAAACATGGTCACGACATCCGTGAATCTATCCCCTTACTTCCCCCTTCGAATTTTCAAAACAAACTTGAAAGCAGACAAACTTGAAATGAACAATGCATATGCTTTCTATAATGAGTTTTTGCTTTGGTGTGATCTATACGTGGTACACACAAAACTTTGAAATGCACCAACTTACAACCTTGGGCAACTAATCAAAACCTCCTTTGAGTGCTTATGCAAGAGTAAAACCCTTCTATGCATGGTACTGTAAAATGGAAAATTTCCTAAGAGTGGACTTGCTAGTGTATCGTAAAATATGCATGTAATAGTGTATGAATGATTAACAAATTCTTCTTTAGGAAGGGATTTAGGCGTACCTTTACTACCATGGAGAGGATTAATCAAGAGGCTCAAGGTTTCGGAACCTTATTGTATAGATAGTAGGGTATTCTCCTTGCTTTGGAAGAGTAACGGCAAGTGTATTGACATGGCCGGATCTTTTCCGCTTCCCTTTTCTTGAAAACCATCAATTTGGCTATGGGAATAGAAAGAGATTAACAAAATTCAAGCTATGGAAAGCTCGTAGGTTAAGAGAGAGAAGGTAAAGAGGGTAATGGTAATTTGGATTATGGTTATGGCTTCTCTTGAGGAGAGAAGTGTGTGTAGGGTGTGTATGAAGAAAGAGGATTAGTTATAGCTTTCATAGCTCACTATCAAGCTTGCAACTTCAAAATGTGTAGAGAAATGAAGTGAAGTGAAGCATAGCAAAGTGTAGCGAAGTGAAACGAAGTGTTTAATGAGTAGGGAAGGCCTCCTTTTAAGTGTAATTTTGATAAGTCCCTTAACTTATCGTGATAAGTTACTTTTACATATTTTTCTATCCTTTCTTGCTTTTCAAAGCTTCTCCAACAAGCTACTTATACAAGAAGCTAATTTCCCGACAAGTGGCTTATGCAAGAAGCTACTTTTCCTACAAGTGGCTTATGCAAGAAGCTACTTTCCAACAAGTGGCTTATGCATGAAGATACTTTTGTCAATAAGTGGCTACTTTTCAATTCAACAAGCTACTTTCAACAAGTGGATTTTTCAACAAGTTACTTTTTCACCTTACCCTTATTCTTTCTTTGTTTTCTTATGCAATTTTTTTTTCCTTTTCTTGAGATAAAACTAATATCCCATGCATTGGTTATATCCATGTTCCCATGGTGAAAATCGAAAGTGTCTCATGGATAGCTTTGCATTGGTTATATCCACGTTACCATGGTTAAAACCGAAAGTGTCTCGGGGGTATCTAGGATGCTTTACTTGATCGTATTCGGAAAGTCGACGGCTTAGATATTTTAGAAAGAGTAAGGGCTAAGAGGAGGACATTACAAAATAACTCTCAAGTGCATACCATGTAGTGTCCTATAGTGGTTTGTACCATTATTAGCATAGGGCTCTAGCATTCACTCTCCTATAGGTAGCCATTCATTCAAATGTAAAATGGTTTCTCAGAGTAACAAGTGATCAACCCCAACCAAGGGCCTAAGCACTATTACCAAAAAACCCAGGGTCCATTGTATTTTAATCGACTAAAATTGTAGAATCCCAATTAGATTTTGAGCTTGCCTTTAAAAAACTGGGGGATTTTTACACGTTTTAGTGTAATTATCGGCAAAAGCTTCAACTTTTGACCTAAAACTTGGGAGAATTTCAAGTTTGCCCTTATTTTCATTGGTAAGGCAAAATGTATTTTTCTAGCCTTGCACCGCCTAAGCAGTAATGAACAAAACGTAATCAATTAGTAGTTGAGAGTACCTAGCATTCGAGAGCTTTCCTTGTCATTTGCAGAAAAGCTAGATTGAAGAAGTTTATAAATTATATGATTTCTTGAGCTACCAAAGTAATCTCGCCAGATTCACAACATGTGGCGGTAGTGCATATCTTCAAGACAATCTAACATAATGGCTCGACCTCACACACTCCTGACATATGATTAATGCCGGACTCCCATAACAACTTGGGCAATCACGTGAGCTATAGAAGTGTGACTATGCAAATATAAAAACTTGCATGTCTTCTTGCATAATGCAGGACTATATCACCTGCTTGATGCACGGTGCCATGAACCCTTGCCTTTGAGAAATTCTCTCCTCGTACGCCGCCCCTTGCCTCACCCAATACTCCTTATCTGCATCGATTGGCCTTCTCCTTCACACTTTAATTTTCTCGGTAAAGAAATAGTGTTGAACCGTTGGTATCTCCTTTGATTCTTTCTGTTTTATTTAAAATCATTGGCACCTCATTTGATTCTTTCAGGTATTTATTTAAAATCATTGGGCACTCCTTAGGTAATTGAAATTGCCAAAATTTTTGCAGATGCGTTCTGTGAAAGTCTTCACAATTTTCTTGGATACCTTCTTCAATCCAAATAAAATACAAACCGACGGTTCACTCGATCTACAGACGTAATGATTAGTATACTCCACACTCCTCACTATCCATCACACCCCGACTCCTTGCTGGCGCTATTGTGCAAGATAAAAATATAATTTTATTGTGTGCTATATATAGGGCATGCACATGAACTAGACGCAGGTGGATGTGGGCTGCCTAAGATAGTCTCTCCATGCCAAGGTTATTAGGTTTGAGCTCTTGTTGCTTGTCAAGGTTCAATATAAGTTTGTGAATCCATGAGAGCTCGGAACAATAGTGACTAGATTATATTATTAGAGTGTTTTTGTTTTTTGAATTTAAGCTATTGATGTCCTAGTGGGGCTTCCTAAAGGGTTGTGAACAGATTGAAGAAAATCATGTGAAGCACCTTATGGAACATTTTGTATGACAAGATTTTCAGTCCTTGATACCATCAAGTCCTCGAGCCCCTTTGCCCTGCTAATTACATTGCACCACTTTGCCCTGCTAGTGACAATGCTGCCCCTTGCTTCTGCTTTGATGTCAGTGCAGCATGATTTATTTTTTGAAATGGTTAGCATGTGCTCCTCCCCCCCTTCTCATGATGCTTCGCTTCCCTCCCCACTAGACCAGCTTCTCGCCTTCATCCAAAGGGGAGAGAGAGAGAGAGAGAGAGAGAGAGAGAGAGAGAGAGAGAGAGAGAGAGAGAGAGAGAGAGAGAGAGAGAGAGAGAGAGAGAGAGAGAGAGAGAGAGAGAGAGAGAGAGAGAGAGAGAGAGAGAGAGAGAGAGAGAGAGAGAATGATAAGCTTGGAGTGGGGGATTGGGTGGCTGAAATTTAGTCCCTTCAATCACTATGGTCCATTGTCAAACACCTCAACCTCCACTTCGTCTGCCTATGGCACTGCACTCTCCACAACACGCCCTTGGTCTGCTGCTGCAACCATTCCGCACCGGCGAGGACTGGTTGCAGTAGCAAACTAGTGTGGGTAGGTTCATTTTTTAAAAATAACATTTGCCAAAATGAGTTGGATTTTGAATGATTTATCTTTGGTAAAATTACCAAAATACCCCTCTACTCTATGGAAATTCCCAAAATACCCCTCAAATTTCAAAAACTCCCAGAGTACCCCCATAATTTGTCATAAATTCCCTTCAAATTTTCCAAAATTCCAAAATACCCCCATAATTTTTCATAAATTCCCTACAATTTTCCAAAAACAAAAAAAAATTGTAGCTTTTCATAAGAAGAGTGATTGTCTACCATACAGGATGCTAAAACTAAAATTTGAGTTGGTTATGTAGGCTTTGGAGATTAATTGCTTCATTATTTTTAGATATAATTCGCTTCTTTTTTTTGCAAGGTAATTTGTGACAAATTACATGCTAAGGACTCGGAAATCAATCTCAATTGTCAAACAAGAATAAAGATTAGAAAATCTTGAAGAATCCAACAAAAATAGATACAAGGGTATTTTTGAAATTTTTGAAATTTCAGGGGTATATTGGGAATTTCCACAAATTAGAGGGGTATTTTGGTAATTTTCCCTTTATCTTTTGTTGTTGTTTGTCTCACTCACACGGTCACACCTACAACTGCTGCATTTTGCCCATTTGTTGCTTCCTACCCATAGAATCATACCCACACAATCACGCCCATGCAATCTGGCTCATGCTAAATATAAGACTCTCGCAGTGTGGGATCCTTGAGAGCATGCCATGTAGCCAAGGGGACAATCTTCTTTGCAGATTAATGAATCAAAACATCATATTTTAGGGTAAGTATTTTTTCTTTGGATTGCAATTTGTGTTAAAGTAAATGTAGATGATATGCTTGACTTTCAATGAGTTTGCATTGTGATCAAACTTAAGTTTGGTGGAGGCTCGAACTTAGTTTTGATCCTACATCTAATCAGGCTTGAAAACACCATGAGTTTGCAGTAAGTATTTTTTCTTTGGATTGCAATTTGTGTTAAAGTAAAAGTAGATGATATGATTGACTTTCAAAGGAGTTTGTATTGTGATCAAAATCAAGTTTGTTGGAGTCTTGAACTTAAGTTTGAGCCTCCATCCAATTGGGCTTGAAAACATCATGAGTTTGCATTCTGATGAATCTTAAGTTTGGTGGAGGCTCGGGCGGTTTGTTCCACCAATAGTGTTTTAATATAGGCTACAAATGAGCACGAACTCTATTCAACACATCTTGGGATCCGAACCAGGGTGGACTACGAATGAGTATGAACTTTGTTAAACACAAGTCGGGATTTGAACCAACACGCTTGATTGATTCCAACATGTATACCCCATAGCATTGATTACATTCTAGATATCCTAAGTCATAGACAACAGTACTACAATAGATTGGAGGGACATTGGATTGTAGCCACAGAGGTCAGCATGTATAATGTAGAAGAAACATTTCTATTGTATCTCTGTCCTATGATGATTGCCCTTGTTTATTTATTGCTGCAAAAGATTTGGTAGGTTTTGGAAGCTGTAAATCACCATTCTGTGAGCTAGGACTAAAAGATTCTTTCAACATTGGCTTCGATATCCTGGGATTAGATGATTCTATAGCTATGCCATGATCTTGGGTGTTTTGATCAATGATAGAACTCACAATATAGAATCTTTTAAAAAATTGTTTCTTCATGACTTTATCTCTGCATCACAAATGCACCTAAGACTTGGACCTTTCCTGTGCAGAAGAACTTGCATTTGGCTCTGGGTAGTATCATTTGTGTCTACTGATCTCACAACAGACTTGTTAGTTAGGCAAGAAATTGTCCTCAAGGAAAGTGGTTCCAAAAGCAAAATGAGCGATAAAGCAGCCTTGCAGGCACCTCTTCAAGCTTTATCCTTAAATTTGCAAATAGGAGGGCTGGAAAAATTAAGAGGCATCTTAGAAGACAATGCTGCACTAGCTTCTAGTGAACTTAAGTGAGACAAGAAGTCTTGACTTGAACGTTTGGTAATTAGTAAATTGGAGCTTGAAATTTTGGTAATTAGTAAAGAAGAGCTTGCCAAAAAATTTATCAGCTATTTGAGAGGAGGTATGCCGCATGGAATTGAATTGTATATGTTTTAACTACATAAAGAGATTGCTTGTGTCTCGGGTGTTCAATTTTCATAATGGTTCTAAAATCTCATTTTTTGTCCATTGAGTGTTACATTTGTGGTAGTGAAAGTAATGTGCATGGCATAATTGTTTCTTTCACTATTTCTGCTATTATATCAACTTGCTTGAATTTGTCTTTGCTCGGTTTTTTTTGCTCTGTAATTAGAAACCCCTAGAGTTGACTATGACTTTGTCTACAAGGCTCTTGCTAGTTCTGTCTGCATACTGTAAGATACCAATGTGAACATGGGTTACAAAGATGAGGTCTATAATTCACTCCACATGATCCCATTCCTCATACAAGGAAGGATAAACATCTATAAATGTGAGATAACAAAATGAAGATAATCATCAAAATAAAAGATCTAAGAATCCACTTACAATTGCATCATAGATGATGTACCGTTGAGACATTACCGCCATGAGCAATCACATAAGAGTGAGTGAAAACGTGTTGAACTAAAACCTCTTTAACCGTTTTTCAACCAACTTCCACTTTAAAATATGTGAAATGATTAGTTGGGGAGAGAGTCGAGCAACCCCTAGAGCTTTTTGGGTGGGAAGAGGAGAAGCCATGGCTCTGAAAGTAACAAGAAAGATAACCTTCTAATGGAGGGAAATAGAGTATTGAAATCTTTTAATAAGTGAAGAAATACAGTAAAGTCATTATCTCTTAGTTATATACCTAACTTCTAAAGCGCCTCTTGGTAGCGGGTCCACATATTGAAGAAGAAGCCAAATCCAAAAAAATAAGAAGCTACCTTCCTTTGAAGACAAGATTCTACCACTTTTATAAATTTTGTAACATTAAATGGTCTAGTAACTTGCATGTAGCGGAAAATAACATAGAAATAGTGAGCATTTCATTAATAATAGATGCCTAATGAGCATAGGAAGAGTGCTTGGATGGAGCGAGCAACAAACACATAACACCTAGTTAGATAGGCATGAACACTACTTCAAAAAGAGAGAAAAATTAAGCTATTGACAACAGTTCAGGACCGGATTTACATGGAGCCGGTCCGCCCTCCAAAAGGCTTTGTATTATAGGTTTCCCCCATCAAGGGAGACATTTTACAATACAATACTTTGTGCTCCTTCAATAACTTGCTGGTGCAATGAAGATGGAATCTTCAAGCACCAAGGTCACACTTGAAAAGCACAACATCAATTCCTTCACAGTCTCGGACCCAATACCTCACACACCTTTGAAGATGGTGAGAGCTATCGGGGTATGAGAGTAGATCTACATAATCACTCTTAATAGCTTAGCATAGCTTAGTAACTAGCATGGTAGAGGAGATGAGCATGCATTGGAGCTTGACTCTTGGTTGGATTTGCATCACAAAGCCAAGAGTTGTTGTTGTAGGCCTCCTTTCTCACAAGCTTGGAGTAGATGATGAGCTTTCCATTAAAGCTTGAGAAGGATATAGTCTTCTTTACTTCACGCATGAGCTTGTGTGAGTGTGTGTGTGTGTGATAATGCCTTGCAAAAATCAGCCCCCTCTCTCTCTTTGTCGACCCCTCTTGCTATTTTCTCTTTCTGGCCCCTCATTGGCTCATGCCAAGCTTAGCCAATAGGAAATTAGAAGCATAATTGCTAGCTTTGTGACATGTGTCCCCCTTTCCCTTTTTGTGCGAGTTTTAGGCATTTAAATAATTAAATTAAACTTTCATTGGACCTCTTAGTCTTCTGGCCAATAGGAATCAGGTAAGACATTGGGTTGTTGAATGCTCATTGGACCCCTTGGTAGCTTGTCCAATAGTCTTCTAAAGAGCTTAATTTCTATTGGTACTTTTATCTAGTGTTTTTAAATGAATTAAACTAAATTCACTCTAGATTAATTATCATTGGTCCCCCTCTATGGCCATCCAATAGAGTTTGAATGCATTTTGGGGGCGACTGGGCTATGAATCTGACATGTGTCCACTATGCCCGTTGTGTAAAGGGAAGCCTTGAGTGGGTGTATGTGTGTGTGTGTTCTCTCACCTCTTCTCTCTCTTCCCCTACCTTTAGGGCTCGCCCCCTCCCATCTAGGGATATGTTAAGAATTTAGGGTCTTTACAAAAGCATGCAATTCTGTTTAGCTTGACCATTTCAAATTTACCTTTGAATTTTAGAACCTTAGCATTTTTGAAGTCTTAATGGGCTAAACTCTAAGATATTTGAAGCACCATTCATGCATATTTCTCTTTTACAGATAGCCCCCCTTTGGATCCCTATTTTCCCTCCTTTGGATCCCTACTGTGACCAGTCTGCTAGCCTTACCAATATTCTAGTTTTTTCTCCCTTGGTACTTCCCTATATTAAATGATCAGTTTAACATGAGAAAATCATTTAGGAGAATTAGATATTGATTATTATGACATTACCTTGAAATCATAGTCATCCTCAACTATGAGGTAGAGACGATAAAGCCTAGTCATTAGTCCTTTTGCTAGCGGGCAGAGGATCCCTATTTTACCCTACGACAATGTTCCAGAATGGATGACTAATCCATTTGGTGCTTGAGAGCCTAAGCCGCCGCAAGCATGTCTGCGCATTAGTCCTACCAGTCTTCCATAATAGAGTGACAAGATCTGCTTGGTGCTTGGGAGACGTCGTCTCTGCAAACTTGATCCTAAGCATGCATACTCCTTAACATTTGTGCACAATAAAGACAAAAAAAAAGAGTCTTATACGACAAAAACTTTGTTCATTGAAACAATTTTACATTTGCTTACTCTAGGGAAGCATTGACAAGGTTTAGGTTATCCTTTAATTGTATGCATTGCATCCATCTAGCATCTTCAAAAGGATAGTTCTTCAACTTAATAAGATACAGTTGGATAATCTTACTGCCTCTCAATACCTTGTTTTCATGTCAAAGAATGGACTCGGGCTGCAGCACCTCTTCTTGGTCCTCAATCTCCGGTGGGTCTTCAATAGTTGGTTCTTGAGGTGGCTCTCCTTTGTAAGGCTTTAGTAGGCTCACATGGAGATCATTGTGTATGAGCGAATGACTGGGAAACTTGAGTTGATAGGCCATCTCATTGATTGGTCTAAGAATCTGGAAGGGACCATAGTACCTTTTTGCTAACTTAGCAAAGTACTTTTGGTGTCCCATAGGATTCTTGCCCGTTGTGTACCTTAATCAAGCCTTGGGAAACTTAAGCAAGACCCAATCATTTTGTTTAAAGGCTTGAGCTCTTCTATGCTTATTAGTAGCAGCATTTTGCCTTTGTTGTGAAATAGAAATAGCATCCTTAATCTTTTAAAAATATTCTTGTAGGTCTTAGGTATACTCATTTGCAGTGAAGATCTTCCCGAGTACCTTAAGTAGCACGGGACTTTTGGATCTTCCCTCAATTACCTCAAAAGGTGTTTTTCTTATGGAGGTATTTATAGTGTTATTGTAGGCATACTCCACCAATGGTAAGTACTTCTCCCATTGGGACCTTTGATCTACTTCCGTTACATAGGGCTTTTAGTAGATCAATAATTGTTAGGCTATTTCACTTTGGCCATCCATTTGCAGGTGATAGGCCAAAGAGAAGTTTAGCCTTGTCCCTAAATTCTCAAAGAGACCCTTCCAAAAATTACTAGTCATTCTAGGATCTCTATCCGACACTATGGACATTGGCAAGCCGTGGTACTTGAAGATTTGTGATATAAAGAGGGTTGCCATTTGATGGGCTTTGATAGTCTTTTTGACAGGTATAAAATGTGCTTCTTTGTTAAACCTGTCTACTGTCGTCCATATTCCTATATTCCCATGGATAGACTTAGGCAATCCAAAGATAAAATCCATGGATATGCTCTCCCATGGTGAATTAGGGATTGGCAAAGGTTGAAGCAATCCAGGTTGCTTCCCTCTATCAAACTTCGTATTTTGGCATACCACACATTTTGAAACATTACTCTTGTATGTTTTCTTTCATGGTAAGCTAATAGAAATATGTTTCTATCCCTTTTAGGGTAGACTCAATCCCTCTATGCCCACATAAGGAGCAGCATGAGATTCATACATTACTTTCTCACGTAGTGAGTTAGTAACACAAAGTCTATTGCCATAGAGAATGTTGACCACTGGGTCAACAACACAACATAACTCAAGTTTCATACCAAAGTCTTATCTTTTGCGAGTTATGAAATGCTGCGGATTATGGCTATAAATGTCATTTGTAATGAGTAGTTATTTTAGTTTCAGAAGTCGGGGTGCAATGGCACTTCCAGATTGTAAATACAAAGCCATTTGACCCTTTCAACCCCATTTTTGGTTAAACCTAAGGTAGCCTTAGTATATAAGGTACCTAGGTCATTTTGTAAAAAAAGACTTATATCATAATCAAAACTTAGCGCTGCCGAGAGAGTGAGTGTGAGCTTTATCCTCTCGCTACGCCCGGATCGCTCAACACATTGGAGATCCGACTACACCATTGTTGTAGGCTCGAGGAGAGCTACGCGGCAACGCCAAGCATTCCACGCAAGACGAAGCGCACACGCCGACGCATCTACGAGCTATTTGTGGCCGTAAGTGTATCAAACGAGCTATTTGTGGCTGTAAGTGTATCAAATGAAGTCTGTTTTCTACGTGCTAGTAGTCTATAGAATTGTGGCGACAAAAGCTACGCATAGGTACTCATAAATTTCAGTTTCGGGCACTTTCAAAATTCTGCTCTGTCATCCTACGCGTTTTCCGCAGATGGGTTTAGAGTGAGGGTTTTGAGTGTAGAAGCTTAGGGACAGGTGTATCCTAGTGAGGGGATGGTGTTCCTTAAGTTTCATACGAATCTGGCATGATTAGGTGAGTTACCTTCCGTATGTGTGTATGTGGCTAGGTGGTGTAGTTGAGAGCAGTGAGGTTCTTGTTTGTGGTTTAGTTGGCCTTCCAGAGTGTTGTATGTGTAGGATGGTCTCAGCCTGACAAGCTAAAGAGATTTCCTCCGTGTGCCTATCGTGTCATCTGTGTCCTCGATTGACATTATGTTGATCTAGGTAGTGTTTGCATGCACTTCATGGGTGTGTGAGTCGCTCTCCGTCCAACAGAGAAGATAACCATCTTGTAAGGTAAATGGTTCTTCTTTCTTCCCTAGTGCAAGGGCTGAAATCACATCTCTAAAATCGGAATCAATAGCATACTCATCTATCATGGAAGATAAATCATAGTGAGTTGTTATGGAAACTGCATTCACTCTCAGTCGTCTCTTGAGAGTGCATCGACTACTTGATTATGCTTGCTAGCAATGTGAGCAATATGAAAATGAAATTGCAAAAGGAAATTGGACCACCTCATTTGTTTGTCGGAGAGCTTGGTTTGCGTCATGACGTAGTTAAGGCTTTGGTGATCTGTCTACAGAATAGAAGGAGTCCCCAATAAATAGTGCTTCCAGGAGTTAGAGCATGTTGAACTACTAAGAGTTCCCTCTCATATATGCCTAGAGCTTGTTCAACAGGGTCGATTCAACCATTCTAGAAACTTTTAGGTGTAAAATTTTTAAATGTACCTTGGCACTTCAAGCCCTAATTGCTACTCCTCTTAACCCTTTACAAAAGCACTCAAGCTCTTGTAACCATGGCTTGAATATCATTAATTGCAAGGAATAGAAGAGAGGGTCTTTCACCACCAAAATAGCACCGGCTCCTGTCAAGCTTCTAATAGCTCAATAGTGGTTGAGCCGTAGGCAAGCCCCATAGGACTCCACTATTAAGACCATAGCTCTTGACGGTGATGCCCTGTTATCTACACGAAGCAGGCGCATTGCAAGGCTGAAAAATTATATTCTATTTACTCAATTGTAATTAATAATACCAACCATTTCTAGTTAGTGTTAAGGCGGTTACGTCGCTAGCGGAAGCTAAATAGCGAGAACTCAACCAACAACAGAATTTGTCAGACAAGGACGGAGCTTGACCCGCAGGCGCATGGAAACAACTAGGTGGGTGTCAAATCACCTACTCGACCTTCTAATGACAATCACTACTAAGGAAATCAAATCTAAGCTCTAGAATACGCAAGTGACTGAAATCCGTACTACGAATGAATGCTATACGAAACAGGATCTAGAATCATTGAATCGATCTCAAACTCAAGGGGAAGTCTATACACTAGGTAAGAACAACACCCTAAAGACTTGAACTGCAAAATCAACCTATAACCACTCCGTGCGGTAAACGCGTATGAAGACAGGCTGAAAAATACAGGTGACCGAAACTTGACCCCGATGGTACTAATGCGTAGCTCTACTCGTTGTGGTTCTATAGATATGCTGCACGCTCAATTCCGACACACGAGTTGGAAAAAAACTCACACCGAAGCTCGTAGGAACTTACCACACATAGAAGCCGATAGCGCGCACTCTTGGTATCTGTGCGTAGCTCTCGCCGTTGCTAACACAATGGCGGTGTCGCTTCTCCAATGGCGGCTCCGTAGCTCGCGTAGCAAGTAGATAAGACTCTCTCTCTCTCTCACTCTCTCTCAGACACAATCACGGCGCTCAAAAAACTCACTTTGATTAATAATCTGAATCCCCTTAGGTTACAAAAACTTTGGCTTATATACCTCAGCCTTGGAGGTGAGAACATCTCTAACTAATTACATCAGCAAGTGAAATTACTTCGGGATTACAAGCTGGAAACTCAATTGAGTCCCGTTACTTAATGAATGGCTCAAATCAAAATCAATATCGGAAAGACATTTATTACAATCAATGGTTACAAAATGAAAGACATTTATTACAATCAATGGTTACAAAATGAAAGACATTTATTACAATCGATGGTTACAAAATGATGAGTGTGAGCAAAAATGTGGGTGTGATCCTCTACTGGCTCAACACTCCCCCCCTCCGCGTTCATGTCGTCCCTGACATGACTTTTATGCTTGGTCAATAAAGTCCTGTCGTCTTGAGCATCTGCAAATGTGATTCGTATCGTAGGTTGCCGATGGTCAAGGTTGGGCCGAATATTTTGCTTTCGTGGGTGAAAAAGCTGGTGTAGAAAGCTTCTTCGAATGTTTGCATGTGGAAGCTAGGCAAAAACATAATCCTTTGGTATAGGAGGTGTAACACTTTTGGAGAAGGCTGCAATGAAAGATCGTACATCATATCAGTCATCGTGTCGGCCGTCGACAGTAGACTCGAGGTCGTGGCTTTATCTGGCGCGAACACTTCAATGCAAGCTAAGAGAGTCCTGCAGATTTTCTTGAGCATCTGACATGAAAGGTCAAGAGAGCCAGTAAAGAGCTTGATGGTGCCCGTTAGGGTTTTTACCATGTAGGCTTTACCTATTCTCTCTCATTCCTTTGGTCCTGGCATCCTGGGATAATTAAGCCAATTTGGCTTCTTTTCTGCAATCCTGCCATGCTCTTTCCAGTTTCTGACTCTTGACACCGGGCAGAAGGTTGCATACTCCTGAATCTCCTTTGGTGCCTCCACCAAGTAGATGAGGTAGGCTGGGTATTTGTTCAGCCAACCTGTCCTCCATCTAGGTTGTGAATCTACTATCTTCTTTGATTGTTCCTCCTTTGTGATGTCGCCTTCGTAAAGAGCGACATACTGCTCCTCCTCTATTCTCTTTTTCGTCTTTAGCACTTCAAATTTCATCAAAGGGAAAGGCAGGCTGGGTTGCATCCACTGTTCATGGAGCACTTTTGTGTCTAGTCCCTAAAGTCTAATGGAGATTAGGAGTCTCCTCTCCCATTCCATTTCCGCCTTGGCACTCTCCTCTGCTGACTTTTCTATTTGGTCATGGAGCCTTTGTTCTTCTTCTTCAGAGATTCTTGAAGTCGAGGCCACCTCTTGAGCTGGGGCTGGATCTTCAATTGTGGTTGCCTCTCCAGTTTCTAGTAGCTCTATGGCTGCTCCACCTGATTCTTCTTGTGGTGTCTCTGTCTCTCTTCTTTGTTGCTCTTGTAGATCTTGGAGCTGTTTGCAGAGGGCCTCATTCTCTGTCCGTAGTGTTTGATTTTCTAATGTGAGCCTCTCCTCTGCGGCCAATGATCCCTCCGCAATGTGCAACCTTTGCACTTACTCTAATCTCAGCTCTCTTTGTAAGCTTCGGACCTGGTCTTCCAAAGCTGGTATGATAGCTCCCTCTTGTTCAGTTCCTGCTCTGCTAGCTCTAGGGGTAGTCCTGAGTCTAGTGATTGTTCTTTCTTGGAGCTCGACTCTCTCCCTTAGCTCAATGAGCTCATCCTTAGCTGCCTCCAAGTCATCCTCTATCCGCTCCCTTGCTTCCTGTGCACTTGTTACTTCTCTTGAAGCCTCGGCTAGCTGGAGTATCAAGCCGTCTCTCTCGTTTTCCGCGTCATAGAGTGATGCTTTATGACTTTCAGATTCAGTCATAGCATTCTCTAATTTCCTCTGCAACTCCGCTTCCCTTTGTTTGGTTGTCTCCATCTCTACTTCCTTTGCCTTGGATCTTTCTTTTATCTTGCTGAGCAATTCATGCACCATGTGCATGTCTTTTTCATCTTCATCTGTCAACTCTAAAGCTCTTTCTGCCACCACCTCCACTGGCTTTGGCTCAACTAGTACGCTCGGTTCGTCCAGTTTCTCTTCACTTTCTTTTTTACTCTTTGTCTTTTCCTCCGTCCCTCTCCGTTCATCTTGTTTTTGTAGGGTGATCCCATAAACTGCCTCAAGGGCCTCTTCTTCGGTGTATCCTATAGCTACCAGATCCTCATAATCATTTCTCTTTTGCTGAACTGGATCTATCTTCTTTTCTTTGGTCTCGGCCTCTGGCTTTTCCAAATCATCTGTGTCCACCTCTACTGTGGTCTCCTCCACAATTTTTTCCGTCTTCTTCGGGCTTGGTACATCAGTCATAGAGGGATATCTGTCCTCAGCTTCCTTGGCTTTCCCTTTGTCGGCTTGCCCGTCTATCTCTTGAGGCTTAGTAGACTCATCTACTTTCCTTTTCCCCTTGTCGTCTTTTTTTAGCTCAGCTTTTAATTGTTGTACCTCCTCTTCAGTGTATGGCTCGACAGGTTGCTGCTCCAGAGTAGCCTCTGACTCCTCATAAGCTTTAATATATTGATCGTATTGATCAATATGTGGCCTGGCTGAGCTAGTTCCGACTTTAGTGGGGTCTGGCACCCACTTTTCTTCAAAGTCACCCTTTAGAGCTCTTTCCGCTCTAAACTGCTCCACTAATCTTTCCATTCTTGCCGCTTTCTGACTTTTGGTTTTCTTGGGAGCAACCTTCTTCTTTACTTTCTTCTTAAGTGGCTCGGCCACATCCTCTTCAGGTTCTGAAACTATTTCTAGTTTCCGGCATGCTCTTTGTGGATGCCCTCTTGGATACTTCGGGCTGTTCTTCCTCCTCGTCGGCTTCTCTAAGCCACTCATTCTGGGAGGGAAGCTTTGGCCACTGATCTCTAGCTCCAATAGCTTCATAAGCTATTCTTGTCAGAATTTCCGCTCCTCCTATGTACTTTGGCTTCTCGTTGTGCATGGCAATTACTTGCTCGTGGATGTGTTGAGCGTAATTCACCTCTTTTGGCATATTGCTCTTTAATGCCCATGTGATGGTGGTCGCAATGGCATGGGGTGGTGTCGTATACTTTTGTGGTCTTTTACTGCAAACATGGAGAAACTGGTTGTACAGTCGGCAAAGGGTTTCCGCTCTTGGGTCTACCATATCTCCATATGTTGCATTCTGTTTCTTGGGCCCATAGACCTCTATGGCCTCCCTTCTTTCCCTGACAGAGCTCCCTTTGTTGTGCAGCTTCAATACGTCTGCAATGAGCTGTGGAGTGATCTGTACTTCTACTTTCTCTCCATCCATGGCTATCAATGTGGCTTTTCCATCCTTCTGAATGGATGTTGCCAACTCGTACACTCTTCTTGTATCCACACCTGATGGTCTCGAGGTGAAGAAACTGTGCAAGTCTGCCCTTTCCAGGTACCTGCTGATGTCTCCTGACCTGCTATAATCTACCAATTCCTGTGGGATCATCGGTACATCCACCGCTTGCCCTTGAGGATCTCTGAAAGTCCCCTGGTAGATCTTTATTCCCTCTTTCTCCAATACTGCTTCCTCTACCCAAGTTTTGGTTGGCTTGAGGGTTTCTGCTGGAATGTCAAAGGGTTCCGCTTCTGCAAGAGCATCTTTGATTGTCGGTCTTTTTCTCTTCATTGCCGATGACTTGGCGGAATCCATGGATCCTGTAACTCCAATTTCAAAAGCTAGCGTCTTTTTAGTATTGAAAGCCAAAATGAAGCTTTTAACTATCCAAATGACTTGAAAATTGAAACATGAGCTATTCAGGGCCTAAGGATGCAAGGTAGGTGAAAAAATATGCAAAATGGGCTCAAAATCATGCTGGAGACATCATACGCGTATGATGTCTTTTGTGTCAAAATGACTTCATATTGGTTGTGCTTGTAGCTGATAGTGTATACATGAGTATCATATGCTTGGATTTGAGTTTGGATCCCATTTGGTCAAGTTTTGGCCAGTTTAGTCCAGTTCCGGCTCTTGGCAAAATTTTGAAAGGGATTTGGATTTTATGATCCAAATTGGATAAAACTTGGTGGTTCACTTTCAAATGGCATGTAGATCACTTCTGTTTGGTGGTTGAAGCCCTGAGGTGCCAAAATCACATAGTGAGACATCATACGCGTATGATGTCTTTTAGTGTATTTTTGGACCAAATTTCTCTATAAGCTTGGATTTGGCTTTAGATAGGCTTATTCAGTGGATTTATGAAGTTTGGATAGATTTTGGGCTAAAAATGGCTCTGGAGACATCATACGCGTATGATGTCTTTTTCATCAATTTTGCATGGGATTGGTTCTGTGGACTCCCCATGTACTAGTGAAGGATTGTTTCTACTCAAATCTTGGTTTGGACTTGAGTATGTTGGATTTGGGCCAAAAATAGGCTTTAGGTGAAGGATTTTCCCTCAATTGGGCTAATGGGGTGATCCTCTTGACCAAATGGTTCCAAATTTCATATGTAGCATGTATTAGATATATATAATGGATGTATGATGACAAATGAGCAGTTTTGGCTCTGTAAGTGCAAATAGACATCATACGCATATGATGTCTTTTGTGTCAAAATGGTGCTTTTTGGTTCCAGATAGCTTGTAGATGTGTTAATCAACAATCCTACAAAGTTTCAATGAGTTTGGAGTTATTTTGACAAAATTAGGACCAAAAATCAATTTTATGGCCTACTTTGCGTCTTTTTGGTTTTCCTTGGGTTTTCTAACTCCAATTCTCATGATACTTGGTTCATAGGATGTGATTAACATGTGGAATGAGGCTATGCACTCAAATGTTGAAATGGATGTGAAATTCATGCTGTGAGACATCATACGCGTATGATGTCTTTTCTTGAAATGTTGGTTTTTTTGTGCAAAGAATGCTTTGTGCTAGTGCCCTAAGCCCTGCTAACTAGTTTTCAACTTAAAAAGTCATCAGTTTAGCTAAAAAGCCCTCTTATAGGCATTTCAGTCTCCGAAGTCGTCTTTTTGCCTTGGAGTTGAATTTCTTCATCTTTTCTTCTCGAGAGTTGTATTTCCAGCTCATTGGATATGTTGTGAAGCCATCTATTTGGTTGAACTTGACTTTGGCTCCCCATTCTCCATCTTTCTCCTTTTGGTTGCCCGAAAGCGTCTTTTTCACCATCGGTAAGTGAATCAGCTTTCTTTTGGGTTTTGCTTGCAAACATAAGTCATCCATGTATATTTGAAGCTGCTTGTGAAGTTTGATTTCATTCGATCGTCAATTTCAGCCGTTATGCCAAAATGACGCTTTGTGTGTCCGCAGCCAAATCGGTTGTTCCGACCTACTTTTGGTGGTCCAAACCTGGAGATACTCCATGGTTGCATTGCCCTCGATGTTGTTAAGCTTCCTGAGAAGTTTTGTGTCGTTTCGACAACTTTTTCATGTTTGCCTCTTGCAGGCTCTGTTGACCTAGGGTTTTTCCAGTCGTTCTTTCTCGAGCTTTGAGTGTTAGAAACCCATCTTCTATACTAGGGTAACCCACCTATAAGTTCTTGCAAGGTTTGGTTAGGCGGTTGTGCCACTACCTAGCATTCTACCGCATTGCCCGTCTACTCTTGTTTCTTGGTTTTGGTCAGTTTTCGCAACAAAAGTTAATGATAAGCATCAAAAGCTTATGGCAACGAGTCTACCTCTCATGTCTGGTGTCCTCTGAACTCTTGTAGCAGTCGTAGAAGGTTGTAGAAGGTTGGATGCTCCTGTATGCTCTTTGCTCTCTCCAAGAAGGTAATAGTGGAAATGAGCTTGAAAGTGATGTGAAAAATACTTAACTTCGGACTTCCCGGATCACTTGTTACCAAATTTGACATGTGCTCCTATCTCGTCGTGAAATTCACTTTAGGATTTGAAATTTCTCAATTTGGACTCCGTTTGACCTGTTTCTGAGAAATCTGTCCACTTTGCCAAAATTCTGTCATTTCGGGCTTTCCGCAACTTTTCCCGAATTGTACTCAATTTTTACCATGGGTTGCCCTTGTCATTAGGATCATCACCATCTATTCTTTTCTTTTTTTTTTGATCTCGTTTCACCTGCTTTTTTATTTTTATTTTTACGTTTATTAAGAAAATCATAAAAAATAAAGGAAAATAGCAAATTGAAGCCAAAAAATTCCAAACATACACGATAAATAGCTGGTAACCCTGTGTATATGAATATACACTTATTTGTGATTTTTAGACTTGGATTACCACTATTTTCACTTTTTAGCTCCAACAACACTCTTATTTAATGATATTTACACGTCTAGAGACCCAAATTCATCATTTGATCTCTTCTTGTTGCAAAACAAGGTATATAAGGGCATAAATATTATCAATATCCGCAATCAAACATAAAAATTACAAATTCATGTAAGACACTGCCCTTGTAATATAATTTTTGTTTTTCTTTGTTTTTGTCGCTTGTAGCTGCTTTGTAGCTCCTGTATATCTGTATACCTCCCTCCCTCCTAGTTTGAGTCCTCCCGGACGACTATGAAGTGTCTGTGATTGAAGAATTGTAGTTTTTTGGGTCATAAGTTCCCAATGCAATTGTAGAGCGATGATACAACAGTCTTTCCAATAAAGCTGCTCTTTGTTTGATTGAAGGATTGGTAGTCGGGTTTTGGGTTGGTTTTGGCACTTCGGTAGTAGAATCAGTAGATATGATTCTTCTTTACCTTGTTGTTCTTTTTCACAATCCAAATCTCCTTCCGCTTCGCTTGTGCTTGCCACAAACTCTTTGCGACCCAAACCTGCTTTGTTCTTTGTGTTGATTTCCTCGCCTTGAAATACCTAGGAGTTTTCGTGGATTGTACTGAAGGGAGTTCCTGTTTACAAATCCTTGGGATCCAAATTTGCTTGCTATAGCTTTGTGCCGTCATGAACTTCTTTGGAATCCAGATCTGTTTCACTGTCCTTGATTGTCTGGAATCACTCTGTTGTCTGGTATTGAAGACTTTGTTTTCCACCTTTGTGTTCTCTTGCACAACCCTTTTTGGTCTCCATACCAACTTTGACTCCGTTTTTTCCCAAGGTTGAGCTGTTATATTATTACTTGTCTTCCTTATCCAATGTTGAGAGTTCCTCGTCGAAGAGCAATCCAGTTGTATAGAAACTTTTGGTTGCCATTGCTTCTTCTTTTTCTCTGGTTGTTGTTTACCTTTGTTCTTGGATTCTCCTTTGGAGTTGCCTCTGCTCCTTTGGTGAACTTAACTGATTGACTTTCACCTTCGTATTTGATAAGCATTGATTTAGAACTCCAGTCAATCATTGCATTGTATTGCTTCTGCCATGGTTGTCCTAGCAATAATGGATGTTGTGTAGCTTGGTCTTCAACCACGTAAAACATATGAGGATACACATACTGGTTAATCTGTATATGTAAAACTGTGCATCCACAGTTTTGATTGAATTCTCAGAGTAACTCTTTAACTCTTGCTTGGCAGTTTGTAATTTAGTGTCATTTGTCAATTGTCTATACAAACTGAGTGAAAGTAGGTTAGTTTGAGCTCCTGAATCCAATAGTGCTCTGGCTTTGATTTGGTTGGTTCCTACTTTGCATTCAATGATGGGTTCTTCTTTGTCATTATCCATTTCTGTTATACTGACTGCGTTTATTCGTATTGCTCCTTCATTGCGTGTTTCTGACGTAGTAGTCTTCTTTTCTCCATTCTTTCCTTCGCCTCGGCTTGCGCTTCCTCCACAATCTTTTTCTTTTTCTGGACACGCAGCTTTTCTTGATGTATTTTGAGAAGCATGTCTTGGGTTAGCGGCAAAAGATACTTTTTCACTCTGCATCCACTAATCCAATTGGGCATTTCTTCTCCGTCTAATGTAGCAAGCTTGACGGCTCCACTTGGTGATAGATCTTTAATCACCAGAGGTCCCATCCCTCGCTTTTTAAGCTTCTTAGCATGCTGTTTCAGAGTGTAAACTAGGACATAGTCCCCAACCTTAAACTCTTTAGTCCGCACATGCTTATCAAAAAATTCCTTTTGTCGCCTTTTTTGAGCGTAGATAGAAGCTACTGCTTTTAGGCGAAGCTCGTCTAGCTTTTCCAAGTCATCTATTCTATCAGAAAGCTCGTGCCCTGTCCACTCTAGATCCTTAGCCACCCTTAAGGTTGAAATCAAGAATTCTATTGGTAGATAGCATTTAGCCCAAAAACCATGTTATATGGGGTCGTTCCTATTGATGTTTTATATGCTACCCTATATGCCCATAATGTTGAATGCAACTTCTGGTCCCAGTCAGTTCTCGACTCAGATACAATCTTCGTAAGGACCGTGCATATGGTTTTGTTTGTTGCTTCAGCTTGTCCGTTTGCTTGTGGATGATACGGGGCTGATTTCCTATGGATTACCATGAATTCATCTAGAAGGATCTCTATCACTTCATTTATAAAATGTGTGCCTCGATCACTCACAATTTCTATTGGCAATCCATATCGTACAAAGACGTATTCATATAGAAATTGTGTCGTGGTCCTGGCATCTGCTTTTTGAGTTGCCTTTGCTTCGACCCACTTTGTTAGATAGTCTGTAGCCACAACGATGTATTGTGCATGAGTCTTATATGCAGGAGGTGAAATGGGTCCGACATAATCAATCCCCCATTTTGCAAAAGCTCTTGCCCCCATCATTGGTCTAAGCGGCATATCATCTCTTTTAAGTGGTACTTTGGTCCGCTGACAGTCATCACACCGTTTAACGTATTCCTCAGCGTCCATATGTAATGTTGGCCACCATATTCCTGCGGCTAAGACAAGTTTTGTGTCTTATCACCTGAGAAATGGCCTCCACCTACTCCTCCATGAGCTTGCTCCAGGATTATCACATACTCAGACTCTGATGCGCAAATCCTAAGCTGGTTGTCTTTACCTCTCTTATAGAGTTGATCTCCTATTAAAGCGTAATCTCTAGCTTCTGTCTCTACAGATTTCTGACGAGCTTTTGACGTTCCTTCTGGGAAAGTTCTATTTGTGAGATATTCAACAATATACTGACTCCATTCCGGAGCTATCATTATCTGATATAATGTCGAATACTCTGCTGGCGGTTTTGATGAACATACAATACATACAGTGACATATTCATGTACGCTTTCTTTCATTCCTGGCCAATAGACTCCCAATTGTAACAAATTCCTATATGTGTTCCTTCTTGAACAATGAAATGCACATTCCTGAACATGTGCTTCGCGCAGATATATATTATATTCCTCAGGATTGATGCATAGTCGTAAAACATGATCATTTCCCAATTGATACAACCTTCCTGCAACCAATTGAAGATTCTTGGATTGCTGAATAGCAATATGTTTCTGGTTGTATTCTCTTCTATCAAACTCTCCTCCATAGGTTAATAAGCTAACGACATTTTGAGACCACTTCGGTATCATTTCTATGTTGAACAAGTACGCGTCTGGCATGTCGTCATCTACTCCTATAGGGTCTTCCCATTCGTCAATCGCGAAAGATGATCAGCTCTAAGATGTGTTTTTCCTTTCTTTACTACTACCGTGAAGTCGAATTCCAGTAAGATAATGAACCATCTCACTATTCTCCCGGTATTGCATGGTTTATTCACTAGGTAGAGCAAGGCTTGGTGATCCGTAAAAAACACAAACTTGTTGGCTAGAAGATAATGCCGAAATTTCTTCACAGCATATATCATTCCTAATCCCTCTCGCTCTGTTGTGGTGTAATTCTTCTCTGCATTGTTGAGCTGTCGACTGGCGTAACAGATAGGAAAATCCATGTTTCCTTCTTCTGGCTGAGCCAGAATGCATCCTATTGCATATGCCGAAGCATCTATATGCACATGGAATATCTTCTCCCAATCTGGTGATTTCAAGACTGGAGCAGTAATGAGTGCCTCTTTCAATTTCTTGAATGATTCCTCACACTCCTCTGTCCATTCAAAGTTCACTATTAGCCTGTAAAGTGGTTGGCCTATTATAGCGTACATGTAAATGAATCGTCTATAATATCCGCAATGTCCCATAAAGCTCTGTACTTGTTTCGCATTGGTTGGTCTAGGCATATCCACTATAACTTTTATCTTCTCTAAATCCGTGGATATTCCGTTTTGTGAGACAATATGTCCCAGAATTCTGCCCTGTCGGACCATAAACACACATTTCTCAGGATTGAGACAAATGCGATATGTCCTACATTTCTCAAATACTTTTCTTAGGTGTTCTAGATGCTCATCTCTCAGAAGAGAATGTACACATAAGTCATCCATGTATATTTCTAGAAACAACCTTAAGTATTCTTTGAAAGCATGCGTCATCAGCCTCTGGAAGGTTGCGGGAGCATTGGTTAGACCAAAAGGCATAACCCGATAAGCATAAATTCCCCACTCCGTTGCAAAAGCTGTTTTATGTTGATCTTCCGTGCTATGGCTAGCTGGTTATATCCTGAAAAACCATCAAGAAAGGAGTATGTTGTTTTCCCTGATACACGCTCTAGAACATGATCAGTTATCGGCAGGGGATAATTGTCCCTGATTGTTGCAGCATTCACTTTCTTTAAGTTGACACACACTCGGAGTTTTCCGTTCTTCTTGGGTACACCACAATCGGAGATACCCAATCGGTGTGTTCAATCTCGTATATGAATTCAGCTTCCATTAGCTTATCTATCTCTTCTTTGATTCGCTTAGCAAACGTATCATTATATGTGTATGGTCTCTGTCTGCTAGGCTTTGCGTCTTGTTTTAGTGGGATTGTGTGTTGGCATATCGATGGGTCAACTCCCTTTAAGTCCTTATAAGACCATGCAAACACATCCCTATACTCTCTGAGAAGACTCAAAAGTCTCTCTTCCTCGCCTGGAGACAAATCTGTGGCTATGTACACCGGTCTAGGTGTCTCACCTGGAGCTGCTAAATCAACTTTTTTTGCATCCTCCGGTCCGTCATAAGATTCGTTCTCCTTTCTCTCTCGAATAGGTTGGGGTTAATACCACCTTCCTATCCTCTATTGTGAATTTCCTATAGTGAGAGGGAACATCCATGTTTTCCTTGATTTTGGCGTTTTCGTCCTCTCCACTCTCAATTTCTGTCGTCCAAACTTCTTTCAGAGTTTTCTTGAGCTCTCTGTACTTGTTTCTACGTTCTAACTTGGACTCCGTGTGTTCTCTGTTGCGCTTGTTCTTTTCTGATTTTTCTGTTTCAGTTTTCGTTTCATTCCTTTGAACTTGATTTCTTGAGCCTCTTTTGTCTTTTCGTAAGCTCTTTTGATCATTGCCTCTCATTCTTCCAGAAATCTTGTCCTTAACACAATCTTCCGCCTTTACTAGCATTAGGAATTGATTTTTTCCTCTTATTCTAGGCATCGGATTGGTTCTAACCCCCTTTGTTTTTCTCTTTGCTCTATAGCGTTTCTGGCGTTGTTTAGTTTGGTTCGGAAAATCATAAAATCGGACATCCGTTATAGTTTCTTCGTTTCCGCTTGAATTGTCCGTTGACTCGTTGTCTGCTTCATTTCCCCACTCTGGATGATCGGGAATGTCGTGAAACACCTCTTCTTCATCTTCCTTTTCCAGTGTATCGTTCTTTTCAGTTTCTTTTTCGAGTACAGTTCTCAACATGAAGTACGGAACCACGTCGTACCCGTCCTTGTCGCAAAATTTTGTTGTGGGACCATCCGGAATTGCACAAACATCTAGGGTTGCTAGAATGTGTGTCCATTCTAATGGTTCAAGCGTGTCCTCTGGAAAGGGTTCTCCTATATAAGTTTCGTCTTCGATAGCCCTTTCTAAAACATATTCTTCTCGCCTCAGACTTCCACATTTCGAGGCTCCACACATCCATAACTCCTTGGGCTTACCTAACCAAGCTGGAAATTCGGATCCCGCCAAAGTAGCTGAATCAAACTCCTCTACCGGTTCGGTTCACATCTTTGTAGCTATGGTCTCTCAGGTTCACACGTGTAGTGGTTTCCATATTTCTCAGGTATATGTGATCGTAGCCCCAATCCTGGACCATTTTCAACTGTCTCATGAATGGTCTTCCCAGTATGATATCATAGTTATTCTCCTTGCCAAAATCGACAATAGCAAAAGTATGTTCGTATTCAATGCCGCAAGAAGTCACTACAACTTTCTCTAATAACCCCATAGGTTTCTCCATGTGTCCATCTGCTAATTGGAGTTTCAACCTAGTCTTCCTTATTGCTGGTTTCCCCCATTTTTTCCAGATTTCTTTTGTAGCAATGGCTACCCCAGCTCCGCTGTCTAGTATTGCCATCGTGTTCACTCCTTGGAATTCAACTGGTAAGGTTGTATTCCCCTCTTCACCTTCGCAATACTCTCCGACCTTGTTTAAGGGTACAGGCTTAGCGTTCTTTTGTGGTTTGCTCAGCTCTTGTATACCCTCTTGCAGTCTCGATGTTGGGTCTTTTATCCCAAATTTCTCCAAGCATTTTCCTACAGTGGTCCACATATGTGGTCTTAGCCTCAAAAGCTCAGCTAGAGTGATAGTGCATGTCACTGGTGTTGACAAGATCTCTATCAATCCTTGCGAGTCCATGACTTTTTCTGATGAGATTCTTCGTGAGGGAAGTGCTCTAATCTCGGATTTTGCTTCATACTCTCCTAAGTATGAAGGTAAGGTATTCAGTGAATGAGGTTTGCTCTCCATTGTTCTAACAGAGCCCCCATCTCCCCAGTAAGATTGCAGATCCAAGTCCACTTGAGATCCTGCCTCAAATTCCACTATGGGAGGATTCCTGATGTCCTTTTCCCAATTTGTCTGATTAGCTTGGCAACTTAGCTCGTTTGCAAAGTTTGCCTCTCTCACTTGTTTCCAAAATTCATTGTAATCCTCATCTCTTCCGTAAGACCTCTGTATGACTGGATGAAAACTCTCTATCTCCTGATCGGTTGTGTTCAATACTATGCGGTCATCCTTGTGTGTATTTTCAGGCTTTTGTGCACTGGGAGTCTTTTCAGCTACCCGTGAAACGATAGTCTCTTGCTGAATTGGGTTTTCCGTTCCACAATTCATTGTTTCTTTGGTGGTTCTAATAAGGCTTGTGCAGTCTCGATCATTCTCTGGCACATTTCAAGTCTCTGCTTTTCCAATTCCGCGTTTGGGTATGTCATCCACCTCTGTTCTTGTGTTTGGTTGTTCTTTAACCTAGCTTCGTAAGCTCTCATCAGTGCGTCCAATGGTTCGTGTACTTTGTCGACTAGCACTGATCCCCCTGAGCTTAAGCTCGTTGTTTCTTTGATACTCTTTTGTTTCGTTCTTTCCGGGCTCATCTCTCGTTTCCCGTTTTGACTCTCAAGTTTTTCTAATCTATCTTTAGTTTCTTTAGCTTTAGTTCCTCAGCTAGAATAGCGTCTTCACGTTCTTTTCTCAACTTCATGCGTGCTTTTCTAGCTTTCCATGTGTTTTTCTGACTCCGCGGTCCTTGACTAACCACTTCAGTCGCTAACTTTCCATTCTCAGGTTCTCTAGTGGTTTTCTTAGCTTGAGCTCTAGTAACAACTTGCGTTGGTATCAGAGTTTCATTTTCAGACCCACTGCTGGTAGGAATAGTTTCTAGCATATTCAATGTCGTCTTTTGCACTTTGTTTGGATTCTTTGAACAATCCTCAATGAAGTGAGTAACCCCACACTCAGTGCAATAAGCGTTAATTCTAATGATTTCCGTATGTGGACAAACATTCATCAGATGGTCACCTCCACACTTGTAACAGGGTCCTAGTGCTGGTCTTGGTCCCATTTGATTCGTCCTTTGTGGATAGGATGGTCTTTGTCCTGTTAACCCTCCATGAGCTATGAACATCAATGTTCTTGCGTCCAAATTGTATCTCTCTTCATCAGAAGCACTTGTAACTGTTGGTATTCCAACATTCCCAATCATGCCCCATGGTTCTGGTTGTTTGGGTTCTTCTGGTGGGTAATACACAGTTGGAGACATGTGTGCACCAGATTCTTCATAATAGGCTTGAACAGGCACTAAGGCTTGTTCTTCCTGATTCTCTAAGGTTGGTGCATATCTAATGCCCACTGGTCTTGCTCCTGGTAAAGGTGGTTGTTGTCCCAATACCGGTTGCGGTCTTTCTATCCCCATAGGTCCTGGTACATTTCCCGTTGGGTATCGAGGTACTGGATGTACCTGAGGTGGTGCTAATTGAGCAGGAGGTGCATACTGACGCTCCCTTACATACCCTTTGTTGTAATAGCACTCCTCTGTTGGATGGTTTGTCCATTTTTGTTCAATAGCACACCATTTCAGTGTTTTTGGCAATGGTTTTTGGTATGGTGCCATCCTTTTTAGAGCATCTTCTATCATTTGCTCTACATTTGGCATGGTTGTTGTTTGAACATTCTTTTTAGTGGTAGTCTCGCTCGCTACGGAGGAAGAGCTACTGGATGCAAAATCTGTATCCGCTGACACCTCTCCATAAACCGTACAGTTATCCACTAAGTACAATGCCTCTCTCGTTACTTGCTCGAAACTTGTACAAGCTTTCAAGTGCAAGTCCTTCTTGAGAGTGTCGTTTCTCAGTCCCTCAATAAAGAGAACAGATAGTCTGTCATCTTGTGGTCGTTCACGTACTGGACATCTCTCAATGTATTGTTTGAAGCGAAGTGAAGCTTCCTTCACTTTTTCGTGTTCTCTCTGTTTAAAAGCATATATTTGTGAGACCGTATTGTGCTTAATCCCTCGTTTTGAGAATTCCTCAGCAAACTCTCTTAGCAAATGGTCAATGTCATGGAATCCCCCTATGTTCAGTGGTTGAAACCATGTCAATGCCGTACCTTCTAGAGTAAGACCAAATCCCTCGTATTGTGTATGGAAATCTGTTATCTGCTCAGCTCTTAAGACTTGCTTAAAGAGTGACACATGTGCATACGGATCTCCTGAACCACCATACTTCTTTGGCATACACTTGGCTACTTGAGATGGTCTCATACGTCTATGGTCTGCTACCAATCTCATTGCTCCTGTGTCCCGGCTAAAGCTTTCTCTAGCATCATGGACTTCATGGGTTACCCTTGTCGGTTCCCCTGCCCTGAATCTACTACTAGGAGGTAAATGTGATGGTTCCGCTTCGAACCTTGGACCTGGAGTGGTATATGTGGGGATTGGAACTGCACTACCTCGATTCGTATCCATTGACTCTCTGGAATGTAATGATCCCATTGGTCCGGGCTTCGAGTACTGAGGTTGACTGAAAGAGTCAGCAGCCTGAGTTCTTTGTCCTCCTGTTGTCATTGGGTTTTGCACTCCATTTGTTGGTGCTGGTCTTTGTGAGCTAGAAGTAACATAATACTGATGTAGTGGTCCCCCAAAGTATGTATATCCTTCTAATTCTTTCTTGCCCATTGTTGAGTATTGCCTCCCATACTTGTCGTAAGCGGCAATTTTCACTTCCGATCCCTCTGTGTAGGTAAAGACATAAAGTCTTTTTTTGTCTGTCAACTCTCCAGTGTAGGGTTCTTCACATCTATAATAGAGATCTTGCTCCCCATTATTATATTTGTATAGCCCCACATAGATGTTATCATTGTTGATCCTTGTAGTTTCATTCTCTCTTCTTACCTCGCATCAGGGAAGTTCATTATTGGTGCTTTCTCCTCGAGTTCTTCATCTACTTTGGCTTTGGTGCCCATCAATCCCCACTTGTCCACAATGTTAGGGTTTAGGACTACCAAGTACATGGTGCCCTCGTCATCTAGATATCTATCTCCGCTATAGCTCACAGGCACTAAGTCCTTGACTCACTAGGTCTCTCTTCTATCTTTACACAATAGCGGTCCATTCCATCTTTGTAGATCTTGGCACCTTGCTCATTGTCGTACTGATATTTTATGAACAATAGCTTCATTCTGGCGGAAGGGTTTCATGATCCTGCTGCCATATTTTCTCTGTTGTGAGGTTCAAGTGTTCCAAGTGTTCGGTGAAAATCTCGTAAGATCTCTCCGAAGAAGTATCAGAAACACTTCCTTCAAATATCGGCTCTAATGGTTGCACCCAACTTTGTTTACACTTCCCTCGTTGATATGACACTTGCTTGTTCCCCTTGTTTTGGTTGGTTATTCTGGAGATTCCTGCCCGATCTCAATTCATCAATTCCCCTAAAGGACTTTAACTTTTCCGTCTCGGCAATTTGTTTTCCCAAGTTTTTGTGGTCAAAATTGATCCAAACTGATTGATACTTGGTCAATTGTTTAATCTTGTCAGTTGGACAACTTCTGTTTCATCAAGTGAGAATTTTGTTGCAGTTATGCTAAAAAAGACATTATACGCGTATGATGTCTTTTTTCACAGATTTGGACTATTTTGGTTAGCTCACTCTCAGTAGCCCCCTTATGCTCTGTCCACTCACAAAATTCAGTTTGAACTCTGTTTGAGCAAGTTATGGCTAATTTAGGCTTTTCTTAGCAATTTTCCGCTTTTGACTTGTTTTGGGTCAATTGTGATCCAAATGGGATGAAACTTGAAATATAACCTCTAGACAGCTATTACAATGGATCTGTGTTGGCAAAGTATCAAAATATCCAAAATTAGGTCAAAGACATCATACGCGTATGATGTCTTTTTCATCAATTTGGGTCAAGACTTGATATTTATGCTTTCTCTACAGTGTTTGTAATACTCTTGTCAGGTCAGATATCAAAATTAAGCAGTGGATGTGCTAAAAGACATTATACGCGTATGATGTCTTTTGTCCCAGATTTTGACTATTTTTGGTTTTAAGCCTTCTCCAATGTTTATAATTGAGTTTCAAGTGTTTTTGTCAGGTTTGAATGTAAAAACAAGATCTGAATCCAAAATTCCATATTCTTTGCGTTTCTTGGACTCCGACTTGTCTTTTTGGGTTTCTTTGAGTGTTAATGCTCTTGTTTTAAAGTTGAAATTAGGGTATAACCCCCTTTTGAACACTCTGGTAAAGTCAAAATTTTTTTTGGTCTCTGTTTGGTCACTTAGACATCATACGCGTATGATGTCTAAAGTTGCAGATTTCCAGTTTTTTGGCACAGAATCCTTCCTAAAGCTTTCTCTAGTGCTCAGCAACTCACAGATACACAGAAAATTTCTCTGACTTTTGTTTATTGCAAGTTTCACTACTAACTCGACGGTTTAGTGATCTAACATGCAATCAACCATATCAAGAAATACTCCAATGATTACTAGCTCTAGATCAGGATCAAATGAAGTCCTACCTAAGCTATTCCTAATCATAAAATGGGTTTGGTAATTGTGATTTTAAAGAGATCCACTGCCACTCACGGACTAGCAAATTCTTCTTCTATCAACAACTACTCAACACCAACAAAACAACAAACAAATCTAAGCTAAACTAAAAATATTGTCAACACGGAAGACCCAGGAATACCCCACTTCCTAGTATCTCTCGAGATCTTCGGAGTCCACCACTCCTAGATCTTTTCTAACTAAAGTATACAAAGTAGTTTATACGACTCACCTCGTAGGATTAGTCTAAGGTCACCTACTTAGGGCTCTCATCCCCGACAGCGGCGCCAAATGTTAAGGCGGTTACGCCGCTAGCAGAAGCTAAATAGCGAGAACTCAACCAACAACAGAATTTGTCAGACGAGGACGGAGCTTGACCCGCAGGCGCATGGAAACAACTAGGTGGGTGTCACAAATCACCTACTCGACCTTCTAATGACAATCACTACTAAGGAAATCAAATCTAAGTTCTAAAATACGCAAGTGACTGAAATCCGTACTACGAACGAATGCTATACGAAACAGGATCTAGAATCATTGAATCAATCTCAAACTCAAGGGGAAGTCTATACACTAGGTAAGAACAACACTCTAAAGACTTGAACTGCAAAATCAACCTATAACCACTCTGTGCGGTAAACGCGTATGAAGACAGGCCGAAAAATACAGGTGATTGAAACTTGACCCCGATGGTACTAATGTGTAGCTCTACTCATTGTGGTTCTATAGATATGCTGCACGCTCCATTCCGACACACGAGTTGGAAGAAAATCTCACACCGAAGCTCGTAGGAACTTACCACACATAGAAGCCGATAGCGCGCACTCTTGGTATCTGTGCGTAGCTCTCGCCGTTGCTAACACAATGGCGGTGTCGCTTCTCCAATGGCGGCTCCGTAGCTCGCGTAGCAAGTAGATAAGACTCTCTCTCTCTCTCACTCTCTCTCAGACACAATTACGGTGCTCAAAAACTCACTTTGATTAATAATCTGAATCCCCTTAGGTTACAAAAACTTTGGCTTATATACCTCAGTCTTGGAGGTGAGAACATCTCTAACTAATTACATCAGCAAGTGAAATTACTTCGGAATTACAAGCTGGAAACTCAATTGAGTCCCGTTACTTAATGAATGGCTCAAATCAAAATCAATGTCGGAAAGACATTTATTACAATCAATGGTTACAAAATGAAAGACATTTATTACAATCAATGGTTACAAAATGATGAGTGTGAGCAAAAATGTGGGTGTGATCCTCTGCTCGCTCAACAGTTAGCTTGAGGACCTTTCTTCTTGAGCAAGAAAAGAGAAACCTTGTGCTCTGATACCAATGTAACATTAAATGGTCTAGTAACTTGTGTGTAGAAAAAAATAACATAGACATAGTGAGCATTTCATTAAGAATAGATTCCTAATGAGCATAGTAAGAGTGCTTGGATGGAGAGAGCAGCAAAATCATAACACCTAGTTAGATAGGCATGAAAAATACTTCAAAATTAAGCTATTGACAATAGTTGAGGACCGGATTTACATGGAGCTGGTCCCCCCTCTAAAAGGCTTTGTATTATAGGTTTCCCCCATCAAGGGAGACATTTTACAATACAATACTTTGCGCTCCTTGAATAACTTGCTGGTGCAATGAAGATGGAAGCTTCAAGCACCAAGCGTACACTTGAAAGCACAACATGAATTCCCTCACGGTCTTAGACCCAAGACCTCACACACCTTTGAAGTTGGTGAGAGCTAGCAGGGTATGAAGGTACATCTAGAGGAAGAAGAAGTATTCTTACGAGAAAGAAGTATTCTCCTCACATAATCGCTCTTAATTGCTTAGCATAGCTTACTAATTAGCATGGTAGAGGAGATGAGCATGCATTGGATCTTGGCTCTTGGTTGTATTTGCATCACAAAGCCAAGAGTTTCTGGTGTAGGCCTCCCTTCTCACAAGCTTGGAGTAGATGATGAGATTTTCATTAAAGCTTGAGAAGTAGATAGTCTTCTTTACGTCACACATGAGCTTGTATGAGTGTGTGTGTGTGTGATAATGCCTTGCAAAAATCAGTCCCCCTCTCTCTCTTGGTCGAACCCTCTTGCTATTTCCTCTTGTTGGCCCCTCATTGGCTCATGCCAAGCTTAGGCAATAGGATATTAGAAGCATAATTGCTAGCATTGTGACATGTGTCTCCCTTTCCCCTCTCGTGAGAGATTTAGGTATTTAAATAATTCAATTTAACTCTCATTGGACCTCTTAGTCTTCCGGCCAATAGGAATCAGGCAAGCCATTGGGTTGATGAATGCTCATTGGACGCCTTGGTAGACTGTCCAATAGTCTTCTAGAGAGCTTAATTTCTAATAGTTCTGTTATCTAGTGTTTTTAAATGGATTAAACTAAATTTACTTTAGCTTAATTCTCATTGGTCCACCTCTATGGCCATCCAATAGGATTTGAATGCATTTTGGGGGCAACTGGGCTAAAAATCTGACATGTGTCCACTATGCCCTTTGTGTAAAGGGAGGCCTTGAGTGTGTGTGTTGTGTTCTCTCACCTCTTCTCTCTCTTCCCCTACCTTTAGGGCTCACCCCCTTCCATCTAGGGATATGTGAAGACTTTATGGTCTTCCCAAGAGCATCCAATTCTGTTTAGCTTGACCATTTGGACTTTACCTTTGAATTTTGGAGCCTTAGCATTTTGGAATTCTTAATGGGCTAAACCCTAAGGTATTTGAATCACCATTCGTGGACACTAAAACATTTGTAGTAAATCCAACCTATTACTTGCAAGATTTGTTGTTGGCTTTTGATCTATTTGATGTTTTTTATCAAACTGTTGTGGTAAGGCTACAATGAGATTTGCACCACCTTGTAACTTGTACACACCACTAGTATCATATAGTATACTTTCAATCAATCTCTTTTTCTTTAGCGATACCCTATAAATCCAAGGAGATTATCTTAAGACTTCTAGAATGGTTTTGTTATTCATGGATTTCTAGTAGCCAAAAATCCACTTTACGATGTGTTGTTTGTCTCCAAATTGGTTGTATAAAGAGTCACTAATTGCCCAACACTTTAATGACATTCATTTACGTATCTTGACTCTCATTCGTGTAGTCTTGAAACCAAGTTGACAAAAAATTGAGTATGGTAACCATTTGTAAGCATGGTTTTCAATGAGAAAAAATGAGTGGTCTAACAAAATCCACATTGCATCAAACTTGTATGGATGATCTCATAGAGTCAAGTGGTATTGACTAGCATAGGTGATACATTGAGATGCTAGTGTGACACAAATTGAAATTTGTGCAATGATGGGTCCATCACTAACTTTTATCATGCCTACTTGCTAATGATACCTTTAGTCTGCCCCTTGAGTTTGGCGTGAGATGGAATTGATTAGACTATTGAAATGGCTCTCCAATTGGTAGCAAAGACACCTTTGATGATCTTTGACTAGGATTCTATGTCCAAATTCTAACTCAAAAGCATGTATGTGATGTAAAAATCATAAACTTCAACATGGTCTGTTGAGTTTGTTTGATATTGGTAGCACTCAAATCATATTAGAGCATGGTTCTTTTTTGAAAAGAAAATAGGAATACATTTTTTACTTCTCTTGCTTTGCACAAAAGAAAAATCTATAGCTTAGCAAAACATAAAATCCTCATAACTTTCTGCTTAAAACTTCAATTTCACTGTCTAAAGAGTTTTTCTTAAGATTTTGGTGTGCTTCAAAGATGCTTTTCATTATATATCCACCAAACTTTATGTCAAGAATAATCTACAATAAATTGGTATCTATTTTACAAACATTTTGAAGCAAAACCTGCAAAAACTTTCTCAAATTCTTATATGTAGAACTTCTCATCGTAAATCTTAAAATTTCTTTTTATGCATCATATGCAATTGATTTTCAAATAAGATATTAAATCAATAATTAATTATATTGTTTGGATAGATATTCACATAAGAATGGGATGTATTGATTTATCTTCTTTTTTTCTTTTTATGTGTATCACATGTATGCAAGTAGATACATGTGCAAGAATTAGATCAAGGTTATATCATGTTGCATCTTTCTTTTGTGCTTTATTCAGTTGTGTATGCTTTGATATATAAACTATGTTTTTGAAACATTGTTGGATTTATGATGAATTTTATGATGTTGTTACAGAGTTTGTTATAATTGTATCACATTATATTATATAAAGAAATTTATAATATGTTAATATATTTAAAGAAAGAGGTTTATATCCATCATATCATAATCTTTATTCTTAGAATTGAACTTTTACTTCTTTGATTTTTTATGTCAAATATAACTCTTTATAAAAGCTATCAACTTATCTTTAAATCAATTGTTGATATAAAAAAGAATTAGCTTTGATTAGTCAAAAGTTATGAATTTGATAGTAGTGTTATGACTTAATGATTCGTTATAGTTTTCTTATTTTATTAATTAACAATGTATTACCTAAATGATAAATAGCAAAGTGTTATAGTACTGTGAAGGGAAATAATTTTGGTTGGATGTTTTATTGCTCTATTATAATATCAAAGGGTTATGTTTTAACGATCTATTCTATTTATCAATTGTAGATGTTGAAGTGTTATAGTTTTGATTATTTGTTGAATAGTTATTTTGTATTTCATGATTGCAAATATTGAAAGATTATAGTTTTTATATTTCATTTTATTTTCAAAAAATGATCTCAAAGGGCTATGTTTTGATCATTTGTTTTATTCTTCGTATGTAAATACAAAGAATAAAAGTTATGGTTCTTTTTATTCTTCGTATGTAAATACCATAAAGTTATGATTTTCATGATCCATCAAGTAGTTATATTTTGATGATATGTTTTTCTATAGATGTCAAAGTGTTATGATCCTGATTATTTGTTACTGTTTGGACATTCAATGTTGAAGGGTCATGGTTTGATGATTAATTTTATATATATATATATATATATATATATATATATATAGCAAAGCATTGGTACCATCTTGACATGTACAAAGAGTATTTTAATGTATAGAGTTAGCATAATGTAATGTATTTTGCAAGGAAACATTCAAAGGTAGACAAGGGGCTTCAATGACATTGCTCCAAATATGGGACAAAATGTCCTCTAGGGAGAAATCATGAAGATGACCTTCAAATGAGGATAGGGAGAGAGTTGTGCCAGGAGGATTAAGCAAATCTTTGTGTGGTGTGTCACCTATCAATAAAGTGTTGTGAGCATCAAAGGAAACATGGATCTCGAAAGAAGGTTTGTAAAACAGGTGTACAGAGGATTTTTTGAGGCGGTAGTGGCCCTCAACGACAACACAATATTTTTAGCTCTACCAAAAATGGAATTCAGAACAACCATTTTCTAATTGTAGCAAACATCGATGTTGGGTTTCACTAGTTTGAGGTTGTCTTGTTGAGTGTTGATGTTGTCATCTATTTCTTCGAGGTTGTCCTCCTTAGGAAATTGCAGTTTTGCAATCTTGGACTCCCATGTTTCCATGGTAGATGTGTCCAGTTATATTTAAGACTCAAGCACAACTTCATCCTTAGAAGGTTCAAGCTATTCTATTTGAGGCTTGGGACTCTGGAGAGGCTTGGGACTATCCATTGTCGAGAATTCAAGCTCTTCTAAATTTGAGGCTTGAGATTTTAGAGACATTGTCAAAAATTATTGTCTCCTTTCTCATAAGCCCTTCCCTCAGCATGGTGAATATTTTCTTTTTATCACTTTGTCTTTTGTTTATCTTGCATTGGCTTTTTATGGTTTTGGTATTGTAATTCCATTGGCTTTGGTTTTTGATCATTCATTGTCATCTCCACAATATGATCATCTACAAATTTATCCTTGCATCCAAAATTCAAGGAGCAAAGATATGTAGCAGATGTTGGATAAATGTAGCGTGATATGATTGTGGTTTTCTAGGGTGCATCTCTCTAATGCATTCTACAAAATTAGCTCAGTCCTTTACTCTATATATCCACCAAGCTATTGTAATATCTTGCAAAATGTCCACCTTTGACATGGATGGCTTTAATGCAAAGAGGCTTTGCAGTATATACTTGGCATGGAGGAGGCATTTACATCCACATGAGTTTGTGTCAGTTTGATTTGGCATTGTGACATCTTTTATATCTGTTAATTGAGTCAATGTCAATTAACAGGAGCTGCTAAAGATGGAAGACGTATGGATGCACATCAAAGATCAACATGAAGAAGCGGTAAAGATCGGAGTTACACATTTTTCACATTTTCCTAAAATGGTCATGTATTGTAATTTCTCAATTTATTTCAAGCCATTGTAATATTTTAATGTGTTATGGGCTCAATGGGAGTCCCACGCTATAAAGAACAGGTCAATTAATGTGCCTAGGTTGCAAATTCAGTAAGTGGTGGAGCCCTAAAAGCCTTTGACGCCCAGACATTGCATATTTTTACCCTAGGTATATAAGGCAGTGTGTAAAATAAATTGGGGTTCTCAAACTCATTGTTGAGAGCACTCTTTGGGGATAACTCTTGAGGTGTGTGGCTATGGAGTCCTTGAGCTTATCCTTGCTCATGTGACTTGGTTAACACTAATCAATGCTTAATTATCTTTCACTATGCCTCTCTCATGCTTCTTGTGATTGCTTAAGATGCTTAGATTAGCTAGATCTTAACTAATTCATGGTTATTCCCACTCTAATCTTGTGTGATTGCCCTCTTTTGCTTGTTTGTGCATGTAGGTTTGATTGGAGTGTGGTGATCAATAGATCTATGTGTGTGTGCTTGCGATTAGTGTGTTGCGTGATAGGATTGTGTTCATCTTAACAATCGTAGTGTGTGTGATTGGGTTGATTGGAGGTGAAGATAAGTGGATGTGGAGATTGCCCTTCATTGTGGATTAGCTCCTCCATAGGCCGAGAAGCTCACCTTATAGAGTCAACCATTCATGTTGACATGATTAGCTCACTAATCATGTGAGTGTTTCCATGCCCTAGCCGGGTAGCTCATCCCTTCGGATTGATAATTTTGTTGGTCATTGGAGCTATGAAACGATGGAACCCCCAACAATATCTACCTTGTATAATTCAAAATTGCTAGATAGCCTCCCATATGCATGCAATAATCTCTTTATGCAGTTGAAAATAAACAAAATGGCTGGTTTTTACAATAATCACTTTATGCAGCTCTAGCTAAATGGAAAACTAATTTCAATTATTGGAAACACACATCCTTAGTTCTAGATGGTTGCCTCAAATTGAATCTAGTGATTATTGCTTTCATATGGAAAAATATCTAAGCATACCAAAATCTAGTGATTGTTGCTTTCATATGGAAAAATATCTTTTTTTACCTAGAGCAATGGACAATGTGAAAACCACCTCTCCAATGTACCCTAAGGGGTATTTCTCATTTTTAGAAGTACAAACATTTGTGGATCCAGAATATATATTTAAGTCATGATGGCTTTGATGAAGAAGGATCTTAATTAAACTAAAATCCAAAGCCAAATCCATATAATGCATACAAAGTTATTCTCATCGACAAAGTTCTTGTGAGAGAATGTTTTGGATATTGTGTTGGATATACAGGTGGCCGTGCAACCTATTACTACACATACATAGCAATGTCTCTCTGATTAGGGAAACACAACCTAAATAAACTCTTAGAGTATGGAAAACACTTAATGATCCAATATAAGGGAAAAATTTTAAAAGGTATATGTAAACCATAAAAAAGTTAAAACAAAAATTAGTGTTTCTATAATAATGTGACTTGTACACGATGTGTTAAACACTTAAAGTCTCTTGCTCCACCTATGTTTCACATACTTCATCATCTCCCTCCCTTTTTTTTGTCCTTCATGAACACTTGATTTGTTGAATACCTTTGATCATTTTATCCTTTTTGTTGTAAATGCCTGATTATATGTGCTCGTGTTGAACTTGTTTTTGCTACATGCAAGACCATATGCCTAAGTTTCCATATTTTTAAATAAAGTATGGTACATTATTGAAAATGATGTGTTGCAATAGCTCAAGGTTCTTCTTAAACTTGTTGAGATCATCTTGTGACCAGTCATCTTTGTCACACATCAAAAAGAGCATGTCTATGGAGTGCCATACCTCACCTTAGCATTGCGAGTACCTCACTCTCAATCCTTCACTACCATATAAATTTTCTTTCCATTAACATAGGTGGAGTGATATATCATCCCACACTTTGCTAGCTTCACATCTTCTATGCCTAGTGGTTTACGTAAAGACCTACATGCCTTGATCCCATCAATGAATGGTTTGCAAGGCATGTCCTTATTGATTGATCTTTTTTTGTCTTTCTAGATTTTGATGTTAACCAGATGAAGACCCATATTTGACAATATTAGTTCATGGGCTTGTAGAGCCACCTACCACTCACTTGACGTCTTGATTTTTTGAGAAAAACCAATGTAGAGATATACTAACTTCTCCATAATTCGGCAAAGGGTGTGCATTGTACAATTGTGGACATTAACACTAGATTGGTCACTGGGGGGAACACATCCATCGATATAAAACATGGCTATCTACCCAAGAGTGGCCAATGGTGTCTATGTGTACTATTGAAACTACTCTCTTGATGTTAAGGAATTGGTTGAGTACAGGGTATTGTATCTTTTTTCCTATGACCATTTGGAGAGAAACATGTTGAACAACAAAATGTGCAAATGTAAGTGAGCCTAGAAGGGGCTCCAAGAAGACAAAAAGGCCAACATGTAAAGTATCCAATCCCATGTCCTATACAAAGAGGCCCTCTTCCCAATGATTCTACTTGAATGAAACACCCTAAAGAACTTGTGATCACTCACTCTACTCACCAGTTCATGTCTACGAGTCCAAGCTAGTCTATCTTGGAGCCTAGTTTGCTTGAGCTACACTTACACATTATTGCACTCACATGGACACCCATGCACATAGGTATCATCTCCTCTTTGGGTGATCTAGACGTACTAAGCCGGGATAATTCAAAGAGTGCCACTTGAGTCGGATCTGGGGTTGCAACCCTCACATCAATAAATCCCACTTCCATTCTAGGTTGGAGTCTAGGTAGCCCACTATCAACAGAGATGTTGGTAGAGGCCTCCATCCCTTTTTCTAATCATCTTTTTGGAATTGATACAAAGTCTCCACTCAGGGGTTTGGTTTTAATTTGTGTCCCTTGTGCTTTTTGAGGATTATCTATAAAGTTCTTGTTTGGTTGGCTAACTTGTTTCATTAAAGGATAGTCAGACAACCCTGGCTCCAAGTCAATTTTTAAGGTCCTACAGCTAGGCCCCCCATAACACTTGGTGTGTGTGTGTGTGTGTGTGTGCGTGTGTGCACACACACACACATACATATATATATATATATATATATATATATATATATATATATATATATATATATATATATATATATATATATATATATATATATATATATATATATATATATATATATATATATGTTTATAGATATATATGTGTGTGTGTATGTGTGTCTATATATATATATATATATATATACACACACACACACACACACATTTTATATGTATACATACATACATAAATATAAAGATAAATAAATAAATATATAGCATATGCTCCATCTTTTGAGAGCTTGAACCATTTTTTGACATGACATCAAAGACTTGTACTCTTGCTCCCAAGGGGTCCACCTTGATATATGTAACTGTAGCATGTGAGTTCACCCAAAGGGGTTTGTATATTTCAAAGAGGTACAAAGTAACATGTAACATTTAATGGCCTAAAATCTTATGTGTAGCGGAAATTAGCATGAACATAGTGGGCATTTCATTAGAATAGATTCCTAATGAGAATTACAAGAGTGCTTGGGTGGAGAGAGCAACAAAAAGCATAACACCTAGTTAGATAGCATCGACAATACTTTCAAAAGAGAGAGCAATTAAGCTATTGACAACAGTTGAGGACCGGATTTGCATGGAGCCGGTCCCCCCTCCAAAAGGCTTTGTATTATGGTTTCTCCCATCAAGAGAGACATTGTACAATACAATTCTTTGTGTTCCTTAAAGACTAGCTAGTGCAATGAAGATGGAAGCTTCATACACCAAGCAAAACACTTAATCAAACACAACTTGAATTATCCCCGTTCTCAGACCCAAGACCTCACACACCTTCGAAGATGGTGAGAGCTAGCAGGGTATGAGAGTAGATTGAGAGGAAAAAGAAGTATCTTACGAGAAAGATGTACATCTCCTCACATAATCACTCATATTAGCATAGCTTAGCTTAGTAATTAGCTTGGTAGAGAAGATGAGCATGCATTGAAGCTTGGCTCTTGGTTGGATTTGCATCCACATGCCAAGAGGGTGTTGATGTAGGCTTCTATCTCACCAGCTTGGAGTAGGTGATGAGCTCTCCATTAAAGCTTGGGAGGAGATAGAGTATTCTTCCTTTACACATGGTCAAGTGTGAGTGTGTGTGTGTCAATGCCAAGCAAAAATCAGCCCCCTCTCTCTCTTGGGCGAGCCCTAGCTGCTAAATAGGTCTGGCCTTTGCCTCATTGGACCTCCCCAGGTCAAGCCAATAGGAATTAAGCAGCATAAGTGATAGCCTTTAGACATGTGTCCCCCTTTCCCCTTTTGTGAGAGCTTTAGATAATTAAATAATTAAACAAAACTCTCATTGGACCCCTTTGTCTCCTGGCCAATAGGAATCAGGCAAGCCATGGGGCTCCTGAATGCTCATTGGACCTTTTGGGAGACTGCCCAATAGTCTTCTAGGAGACTTATTTCTCATTGGTTTCTTTTATTAAATGTTTTTAAATTAATCAAACTACATTTACTCTAGCTTAATTCTCATTGGTCCACTTCTAGGGTCTTCCAATAGGAATTGGGCACACCTTGTGGGCATCTGGCCTAGGGAGCTGACATGTGTCCCTCATTCCCTTTGTGTAAAGGGAGCCTGTGTGTGTGTGTGTGGCTTTCTCTCTCATCCCCTAGCTTTGGGGCTCGCCCCCTCCCATGTAGGGATGTGCAAAGACTTTTAGGGCACACACAAAGCATCCAATTTTCCCTAGGGTTGACCTTTGGACACAACCTTTGAATTTTGGAACCTTAGCATTTTGGAAGTCTTAATGGGCTGAACCTTAGGGTCTTTTTGGCCCATTGTTTCACATGGCTCTTTTGCAGATGGCCCCCCCTTTGGATCCCTATTTTCCCTCCTTTGGATCCCTACTGTGGCCGGTCTGCTAGTTTAACCAATATTCTAGCTTTTTCTCCCTTGGCACTTCCCCACATTAAATGATCAGTTTAATATGAGAAAATCATTTAGGAGAATTAGATATTGATTATTATGACATTACCTCTCTCTTGAAATCATAGTCGTCCTCGACTATGGTGTAGAGAAGATAAAGCATATGCATGAGTCCTTTTCTTAGCGGGTAGAGGATCCCTATGTTACCCTACGACATCATTCCATAATGGATGACTAGTCCATTTGGCGCTTGAGAGCCTGAGGCTGCCGCAAGCATGTCTGCACATTAGTCCTATCAGTCTTCCATAGTAGAGTGACAAGCTCTACTTGGTGTTTGGGAGACGTCGTCTCCGCAAACTTGATCTAAGCATGCATGCTACTTCATTTTTGTGCACAAATAAAGAAAAAGAGAGTCTTATAAGACAAAAATTTTGTTCATTTTTAACATTTTGTACATTTGCTTACTCTTGGGAAGCATTGTAAGCATTGACAAGGTTTAGGTTATCCTTTAATTGTATGCCTTGCATCCATCTAGCATCTTCAAAAGGATAATTCTTAAACTTAATAAGATATCGTCGGATAGTCTTACCGCCTCTTAATACCTTGTCTTCATGTCGGAGAATGGACTCGGGCTGCAGCACCTCCTCGTGGTCCTCGATCTCCGGTGGGTCTTCAATAGTTGGTTCTTGAGGTGGCTCTCCTTTGTAAGGCTTTAATAGGCTCACATGAAAAGCATTGTGTATGAGCCAATGATTGGGCAACTTAAGTTGATAGGCCATCTCATTGATTGGCCTAAGAATATGGAAGGGACCATAGTACCTTTTTGCTAGTTTAGCATAGTACTTTTGGTGGCCCGTAGGATTCTTGCCCGTCGTGTGCCTTAATCGAGCCTTGGGAAACTTTAACAAGACCCAATCGTTTTCTTTAAAGGCTTGGGCTCTTCTGTGCTTGTCAGCAGCAGCCTTTTGCCTTTGCTGTGAGATAGAGATAGCATCCTTAATCTTTTGGAAAGATTCTTGTAGGTCTCGGCTATACTCATCTGCAGCGAAGATCTTCCCATGTACCTTAAGTAGCAAGGGACTTTTTGATCTTCCCTCAATTACCTCGAAAGGTGCTTTTCCTGTGGAAGTATGTACAGTGTTATTGTAAGCATACTCTACTAAAGGTAAGTACTTCTCCCATTGGGATCTTTGATCTACTTCCGTTACATAGGCTTTTAGTAGATCAAGAATGGTTAGGTTAGCTATTTCACTTTGGCCATCAGTTTGTGGATGATAGGCCGAAGAGAAGTTTAGCCTTGTTCCTAAATTCTCAAAGAGACCCTTCCAGAAATTACTGGTCATTCTAGGATCTCTATCCGACACTATGGACATTGGCAAGCCATGGTACTTGAAAATTTGTGAAATGAAGAGGGTTGCCATTTGATGGGCTTTGATAGTCTTTTTGACAGGTATAAAATGAGCTTGTTTACTGAACCTGTCTACTATCGTCCATATTCCCGTATTCCCATGGATAGACTTAGGCAATCCAAAGATAAAATCCATGGATATGCTCTCCCAAGGTGAATTAGGGATTGGCAAGGGTTGAAGAAATCCAAGTTGCTTCCCTCTATCAAATTTTGTCTTTTGGCATACCACACATTTGGAAACATACTCGTGTATGTTCACTTTCATGGTAGGCCAATAGAAATATGTTTCAATTCCCTTTAGGGTAGACTGAATCCCTCTATGCCCCGCATATGGGGGAGCATGAGATTCATACATTACTTTCTCACGTAGTGAGTTAGTAACGCATAGTCTATTGCCATAGAGAAGATAACCATCTTGTAAAGTAAATGGTTCTTCTTTCTTCCCTAATGCAAGGGCTGAAATCACATCTCTAAAATCGGGATCAATAGCATACTCATCTATCATTGAAGATAGATCATTGTGAGTTGCTATGGAAACCGCATTCACTCTCGGTCGTCTTGAGAGTGCATCGGCTACTTGATTATGCTTGCCAGCAATGTGAGCAATATGAAAATGAAATTGCGAAAGGAAATTTGCCCACCTCATTTGTTTGTCGGAAAGCTTGGTCTGCGTCATGAAGTACTTAAGACTTTGGTGATCCGTTCGCAGAATGAAAGGAGTCCCCAATAAATAGTGCTTCCATGAGTCTAAGGCATGTAGAACTGCAAGGAGTTCTTTTTCGTATATGCCTAGAGCTTGCTCAACAGGGTCGAGCCTTCGACTCTCATAGCCTATGGCGTGCCCTTCTTGGAGTAAAACAGCCCCAAGGCAATCACCACAAGCATCACATTGGACCTCAAATGGTTTTGAGAGATCCGGTAGTGTAAGCACAGGTTGAGAGATAAGCTTTTCTTTAAGCTTTTCGAAAGCATTGTTCTCCTTAGCAGACCACGTATACCTAACATTTTTCTTTGTTAGGTCATGTAATGGTCCCGCAATTCGTGAGAACTTTTCTATGAAGCGTCTATAGTATGCACACATACCTATAAAGCTTCTTAGTTCATGAAGATTCCTTGGTTTAGGCCATCCTTTTATTACCTCTAACTTGGATGGATCCATTTGGATTCCATCTTGAGAGATAATGTGACCTAAATATTGAATCTCTTGCAAGAAAAATTCACTTTTCTTTCGATTAACATAAAGTTTATTCTCTCTTAAAACTTGAAATATTACCTGGAGGTGTTGTTTGTGTTCCTCCAATGAATTAGAGTAGATGATAATATCATCAAAGAACACTCCAGTGAAGGTTCGATGAGGCCTGAACAGCTTCTCCATCAAGCGGTTGAATGTGGCTGGTGCATTAGTCAAGCCAAAAGGCATGACAATGTATTCGTAAAGACCAAATGTAGTACGAAATGCGGTCTTTACAATGTCTTGATCAACTATCCTTATTTGATGATAGCCACTTTTTAGGTCAATCCTACTGAAGTAGGTCGATCCTTGTAGCTTATCAAATAGGTCTTCTACCCGTGGAACGGGAAACCTATTCTTGATAGTGATCCGATTTAGTGCTCTATAGTCGACACACATACGATATGTGCCGTCTTTCTTTTGCACTAATAGCACAGGTGAGCAAAATGGAGATGAGCTAGGCCTAACCATGCCCTTCTCAACTAACTCATGCACTTGCCGCATAATCTCCTCTTGTTGAGCTTGAGAAACTCTATAAGGAGGTTTGTTAGGCGGTGAACTTCCTGGAAGAAGTTCAATTGCATGGTCGTCATTATCTCGTTTAGGAGATAGCTCAGAAGGGATGTCGTCAATAAAGACATCTTGAAACCCCTTGAGAAAATTGGATAACTCTAATTCCTTTTGGTTGCTTTTATTTTCTTTTGTTAAAGCATTAGGTTCATTTTGAGAATCTTTAACAAAAATCATGTACACGGAAATAGAGCTCTTTATTGACTTGTTGAAAGCTGGTGTATGTACAATGGGGATGGTGTTACCCATCTCCTTAGCATCTATATACATGTCCTTTTCCCTGAACTTAAAGGAGATTCTCCTTTCAGGAAATTTAACATGGGCAGCCAGGCGGTCAAACCATGGTGCCCCTAGGATTACATCCTCATGCTTGAGAGGAGAGATAAAGAAGTCCTCTTTGTCCACATAGCCTTGGACATGAAGCCTCAATTTCCCGATTAAGGGAGTGACTGAAGCTTCTTGCCCCTTGAAGGCACTGTCTGCGGGTAGGATATCTCCCATCTCGTAGGATTGTATGCCTAGCTTGGTGGCTAACTCCATAGATATGAAATTGTGAGTAGAACCAGGGTCAAAGAGAATAAAAGCATCATGTTCTCTTACCTTTCCCCAAGCATGGCATAGAGGAGATCCTTTGTGGTGAGTTTGGTGAATCTCCTCCTCTTGGATTTCAACCAAAGAAGCTCTAGGAGGATCTTGGCGGTTGTTCTTTTGGGGACAAGCGCGGTACGCATGCCCTTGTTCGCCGCACTTGAAACACCGGTTATCTTTACGATAACGCTCAAGCTCTTCAGGAGAGAGTTTATTCTTTCCTTTGTAAACTCCCTTCTCTTTAGCTTTGTTGGAATTGCCCTTAGGAGACTTTTGGACATTGTCCTTCCCCTTAGGCTCATTGGAACCCTTGTTTTCCGGGGGCTTATTATTTCTTTTACCCCCCGTTTGGAAATTGATTCGCGAGGCCACCATAGTATGGTGTATTACCGCCGATATGGTACGTGGCCTTTGGGAGTTGACATACTCCGCCATTTCTTCGGTTAAGCCCGCACAAAATTGTTGCTTTTGCTCTCCAAAATCCAACTTTTTGAAGACAGTGGCTTTGAGTTGTAGGTCCCAAAACTTGTCTACATATTTGTGGATGGATTCATTGGGAGAGAGCTTTAAGCTTCGCCATTTGGTGAGTACTTTGTCTTTGGCATCGGTGGCCAAAAACTGCTTCATAATGGAAGCTCTTAAAGCCTTCCATGTTCGTGGAGCTTCACCGTTGGCTCGTAGGCTAGACCACCATTGTCTGGCGGACTTTTGAAAGTGCATAGCTACATGGCGTAGCTTAGAGGACTCCGTGAAGCCCTCATCTCCAAACGCCGCATCGAATTGTTGGATAAAGGCCAAAACTTTGTCTGTAGCACCGAAGGTGCCATCATAGGTAAGGAAAGAGATGCTCTTCCCTCCCTCTTTGAATTTCTTCAGCTTGGACGACCTCTTCCATGCGGCATAGGATTTCCTATGGCCTCTTCTTTTTGATGGTTCAAAAGTTGCACCATCACTTTCTTCAGAAGATGAAGAATTTGAAGAAGGTGGAGAAGAGGGTGACCTCTTTCTCGCCTTTTTCTTGTCTTGATCTTTGTCGTCTTCACCATAGCTTTCATAAGAGGAAGAGGATGAAGAAGATGGAGAAGAGGGTGTCCTCTTTCTCGCCTTTTTCTTCTCTTGCTTTTTATCATCCCTCTTTGAATTATGGCGTGGAGAAGAGTGTAATGGTCTCCTCCGCTTTGGTGGTGATGGAGAGCGTTTAGCCCGCCGTCTTCGTGGAGCCATCTCCGCCGAGGTGGCGGGAGACTCGCTTCTTTCTCGTTCCTTCGGTGGAGGCTCTTGAGTTCTCCTTTGGGAAGGAGATGCATCATCAAGAAGTAAGTTCTTGAGCCCTTCATATGGATTCTCTTCTTCTTCCCGAATCGGAGAGAGACCTCTTTTGGTAGTCTCACAAGGAGGCTTCCTAGGTGTTCTCTCGTCATGGTGATGAGCTTGGAGAATCCCGTGAGCACGGAGCTGCCGTTGCACTTCACTTTGGAGAGATGGATTGCCCATGGCTTGTTGAAGCCTAGAAACAAGATAGTTAACAAGCATTGAAGCATCATTAGTAGCTTGCTCATGAGCAAAATCAAAGTTATCAACATTAATTTCACTCTCTTTACTATTGTCAGCCATTCTAACAACTTTTAGGTGTAAACTTTTTAGGTGTACTTTGGCACTTCAAGCCCTAGTTGCTACTCCTCTTTACCCCTTTAGAAAAAGCACTCAAGCTACTGTACCCGCGGCTCGAATACCATTAATTGCAAGGAATAGAAGAGAGGGTCTTTCGACACCAAGACAGCACCGGCTCCTGTCAAGCTTCTAATAGCTCAATAGTGGTTAAGCCATAGGCAAGCCCCGTAGGACTCCACTATTAAGACCATAGCTCTCGACGGTGATGCCCCGTTAACTGCACAAAGGCAGGCGCACTGCAAGGCTGAAAAATCCCTATTCTACTTACTCACAGGCAATTAATAATACCAACCATTTGTAGCTAGCTTGAGGACCTCCCTTCTTGAGCAAGAAAAGAGAAACCTTGAGCTCTGATACCAATGTAACATTTAATGGCCTAAAATCTTATGTGTAGCGGAAATTAGCATGAACATAGTGGGCATTTCATTAGAATAGATTCCTAATGAGAATTACAAGAGTGCTTGGGTGGAGAGAGCAACAAAAAGCATAACACCTAGTTAGATAGCATCGACAATACTTTCAAAAGAGAGAGCAATTAAGCTATTGACAACAGTTGAGGACCGGATTTGCATGGAGCCGGTCCCCCCTCCAAAAGGCTTTGTATTATGGTTTCTCCCATCAAGAGAGACATTGTACAATACAATTCTTTGTGTTCCTTAAAGACTAGCTAGTAATCAAACTACATTTACTCTAGCTTAATTCTCATTGGTCCACTTCTAGGGTCTTCCAATAGGAATTGGGCACACCTTGTGGGCCTCTGGCCTAGGGAGCTGACATGTGTCCCTCATTCCCTTTGTGTAAAGGGAGCCTATGTGTGTGTGTGTGGCTTTCTCTCTCATCCCCTAGCTTTGGGGCTCGCCCCCTCCCATGTAGGGATGTGCAAAGACTTCTAGGGCACACACAAAGCATCCAATTTTTCCCTAGGGTTGACCTTTGGACACAACCTTTGAATTTTGGAACCTTAGCATTTTGGAAGTTTTAATGGGCTGAACCTTAGGGTCTTTTTGGCCCATTGTTTCACATGGCTCTTTTGCAGATGGCCCCCCCTTTGGATCCCTATTTTCCCTCCTTTGGATCCCTACTGTGGCCGGTCTGCTAGTTTAACCAATATTCTAGCTTTTTCTCCCTTGGCACTTCCCCACATTAAATGATCAGTTTAATATGAGAAAATCATTTAGGAGAATTAGATATTGATTATTATGACATAACATATGCAATAGGGGTTAAAAAATAAAGTTTCAAAAACAGTTACAGATTTATGCAATAAAAAGGGTCTTTTAATCCATGGTAAAGTAAGCGAGTGTGTGTGTGTGTGTGTGTGTGTGTGTGTGTGTGTGTGTGTGGGTGGAGAAGTATTATAAATGCCTCTTGAATGTATGTTCTATATGTATTTTTGAAAGGTGGAGCCCTCGGGATCTTGCTATGGTTGTAAGGGTCCATTTTGACACATGCATTCCCTTTTTTCATTAGTTTCTTCTCATATGTTTTTGTATGAGTTTCTTAAAGAGTTAAAAAGTTCCATTTTTTATTCAATTTGCATTAACACGTTTCAATAACTGCTTGCATGTTTGGTTAATTATTTCACAACGTATTTATGGTCCATTTCTTCATAACTATCATTGAGACATCCCAAGATCTTGGCCACAAGCCTCTCTTTGTCATATCCGCCTTATATTTTTCGCACTTCATGGCGAGTGCTATTTGGGAATTTGGCAAGTAGATTTCCAAGAGTTCTCTTTGTCTACCTAATGCGAGACAAAGAGAAAGAAGGAAGAGAGAGAGAGAGAGAGAGAGAGAGAGAGAGAGAGAGAGAGAGAGAGTTCTATTATCATCCTCAGAGGTCAAATATGACCTATGGGACCAAATGAACATGTCACGTGGTGTGAGTGGAGGTCATAAGTGACCCTCGATGCTCAAAAATGGCTGAAATGAGTGTCGCAATACATCGTGGTTGGGAGAGGAAGGTACGTAGGGAGAGCTCATGGCTGAATATATGGGGAAAAGAGGACCTAATGTGGTCAAAAGCTGAGCATTCAAGTAGTGTGTGGTACTCACTCTCTCGCACTTGACGAGGGCATAAGGTGCAAAGTCGATGAGACTCCTCGCTGGTGCCCCAACGTCTTGTCTCACAGCGTAGAGAATGGGAGCTAAGACGAATGGAGGCAATGGTGCGGATCGCACTCAACGGGATGGGCTCAAGGATGTAGGGATGGGTTCGGTTACCTCGTTTGGAGAAGAAGAGAGATTTGTAGTTTGGGGCAACATGTGTGGTGTAATGGCTGAAGCGAGAACCTCCGAATTTCTCCCAAGCCATGATACATTGGCGTTGTAAGAAGGCCTCACTAACTTGGGAGTCCATCGATGCATCCTTGACCAAGTGACATGCATCCCATCTTCCAAACCATTTCTTGATGTCAAGCATCCACCCCGAACTTAGTATTTTGCTCTTGCATGTCTTTACCTTTTGACTTGCTTCATATGCGATTCTAGGAAGTCAATGCAAAGGGCTACGTTGTGTCTTAAGCATGTACTCCACAACCCTTTTCATGCCCAAGACCTCAATGGGAAGTGATCCGGACTCAAGAAATAAGAGCATGTAGGGTGTTTGTGTCTTGGCTTGAAGAAAGTTGGTGAGAAAACGCTTTTGAACATTCTCAAACTCTTTCCAAGTAGACTTCTCGATGCTTCCACCCCACTCCTCCACTCCATAAAGAAGCACCGGTGTCACCAATGTGTCAAAGAGGTACTTTTTGAGAGCCCAACACTTGATCTCTCCTGCATTGCACATGTTCTCAAATGCATAATAAGCCCTCTTTCCGGCTTCCAAGCGACGCATTGCACAATCCTTCCATTTATGATTGGATGGAACCTCAAGGCCAAGGTACTTGAAGTGATCTACCACTTCAAGTTGCTCATTTTTGTATACAATGCATGGATTTTTGTAATTGAGGGTCTTTACAAGCATAACCTTGGTTTTGGATCCATTCACGATTAGCCCGTTATGTAGGCAAAAGTGTTTTAAGACACTCATAAGCTTTTATGCATCTTCTAAGATATGTGCCAAGAGCACTACATCATCGACATAAAGCAAAAGCATGATCACCGCATTTCCGATCTTAACCTCTTCTATGCCTTCTTGCTGTATAAAATCAAGAACCATGCATTCCAATTCATCAATGAGTAGCCCAAAGAGAGTTGGGGAAAGTGGGCATCCTTGTTTGACACCAATGGTGCTTGCAAAAAATTTTGAAATTCCGTCTCCCATACGTAATCGACATATCACTTTTTGGTAGATGCGAAAGACTGCATGCATAAATTCTCTCGGCACTTGAAGGCTTTGCATACGTCTCCAAAGATTTCATCATGGTACCATGTCAAAAGCTTTTTTGAAATCCACAAAGAAACAATACAACTTATTTCCTTTCAATCGAGACGCTTCCATAAGAACTCGAAGAGTGACAAGGTGATCAATAGTGCTATGATGCTTTTGAAAACCTGCTTGTCCAAGCACACGTTTACCATTCTTTTCAGCCCATTCACCTATCTTCATCTCCATGATACATCCAAATAAATTTGCCATCAATGAACCAACCATTATAGTGCGATAGTTGTTCACATTGTTTACATCTCCTCCTTTGTGCAAAGGTTTGATCCAATTTGCACTCCAATCATGAGGCATGCCATGCTGAAGTGCAAGGTTAAACATATCGCATATCCAATATCGTGTTTTTTTTCTTGTCCATTTAATCATTTCAGCCTTGACACCTTGAAGGTCCCTTGCCTTGCGAGTAGCAAGTTTCTCAAGCGCACTGCATACATCTTCAATGGTAAAGAAGGGAGACATAAATGGAAGGGAGCTACAACACTCCATCTTATCAACATTGGGTTGCTCATAGAGGTTCTTGCAATGCATATACATATCCTCAACAATCAAGTCACCAAAGCTCTCAACGCGCTTGCCTTCTAGAATTTGCCAAAACTTGCCACATGCATGTGCTTTCTCTTGCGCTTAAAGAAGTTGTTTTTTGATTTCCCACCTTCTCCTCTTCTTTTGAATAAGTGCTTTGTATGTGTGTGAACATTCCAAGTAAACTTTCTTGTCTTTGCTTGCATCCAATCTTAGCAAGTGTTTTTGGGCTTGACTACATTCCATGTCAAACCATTTGTTCTTGGTGCTACCCTTCTTAGACCTTTTGCAAGACATGTGTTTCACCAAAAAGCATTCCTTTGCACAAGAGAAAATTACTTCTTTGAAAACTTTCCACTTGCATTCTAATGTTAGGCTCTCTTGATGCTCTATCATGCTTAACATTTGGTCCACCATATCAGCATATATAAGTGCTCGTTTGAAGTCTAGACGTAGGTAGAAATGATTCACATCATGATTGGAGGCTACATGCTCGGGCCGTTTACCACACTTGAGGTCAATACATAATATCCTATGATCCAATTCCGGATTCCATTCACCGAGTGTAAATCTTTGTATGCATTCTAGAGTGGCTTCCGAGAACAGAATATAGTCAATCACGCTATCACCATTGTGCTTTCTACATGTGAAGTCGTTGGTGCCTTGCCATAGAGATACACCATTTGCAATGAGCATTCTGATACTATTGAACATATGTAGAAGTGACTTTCCATAGTGATCCAGTTCTTTTGCATCATTAGAACTTTGATTATACATGTATGAGTCATCCATTCTTCTTGAGACATGTGGCATGTCGACTTGTTGTGTGTCGTGTTGTAACATATTTGTGCGAGCATTCATGTCTCCCAAAACAATGAGACTTCACCTTGATCCTTGTAATGAGCAATGTCTTCCTCTAGTTCAACAAAGGGCTGATCTCTATCCATATCCAAGCGACAATAAAAGTTGGAGTCATAGTGAGGAATGTAGCAGCCAGCCACAAGCATGACTTGACCATTTGGTGGGCTTATTTTCAGCCATAAGTAGTATTTATACGTATCTTCTTTGACAATGGAAACATCTTTTAAACCGTTTTGGTCATACATGCTACACCTCCTTGGCCTCTTCGTTGCTTTGCATTTTTGGCCACATCAAAGAATACACATCATATTTGTCAAATCCAAGAATTTTTTGCGCATCATGCACCCATGTTTCGACAAGAAGTATCACATCAGAGTCATCGGTATGCTCATCAATGCCAATTCCCGCATTCCATGGATACCCATTACAATTCCAAAAGATTGTTCACAAGCGTGAGTTGGTCTCATAGATCATGTGTCCCTATTTGTTGGGTGGACTTGCATCCTCCTCAAGTGGCTTTTCTTCTTGAGATGACACCTTAAGCTTCTTGCTTCTTTCCTCATATGCTTTGCGACGTACATTTTGTTGCATAGGAGTGCGAACCGCATATACATTACTACCCGTTCCTTTGAGGTAGATCCAATTATTGCCAAGGATGATCTTTCTCTTTACCTCATCAGCCATGGTGCATACAATAGGTCTTTCTCCCGAGCGAGGGACTCCTTGTTTTCCAACTCGATGTGCACCATAATCCATGATTCCTGACATGCCAAAGTGTGTAGCAAAAAACTCTTCAATAGCAACCGCAAGAGATTGGGGTGTTTCCATGCTTTCCTCCTTGATTACACGAATGACGATGTTCTTTGATCGTTTTTGTCGTTCTTGCAATTCTTGAGTGTCCACATCCTCTACATTCTTTGCTTGGACAACGGCTTGTGAGATAGGAGATGTAGAAACCACATTATCCTTACATATATCAGCCCATGATTTGGATGCATTTCTCATCTCGCATACATCATGTTGTATTGTATCTATCGTTTCCTCGTTCAATACATGATCACTCTCAACTTTGCTCAAGCGCTCTTTCAATACATTCATGCCAACAAGAGAGCATTTACATTCTTCAACTTCATTCTCAAGATGCATCAAGCGTGTTGTTTTCATTTCAAGAACCTTCTTGAGGTGCTCATTCTCCATAAAAAGAACTCTTAAAGTGCCATTCTCCATTGCAAGTGCGCGCAACTCTTCACCTTGCTTGTTGACGGTTTCTTGTAATGAGATCAAGTAAGCCATGATCATTGCTTCCATTGTTGTAGACGATGTGGTTGGATTAGCATCCAAATTACTTGGAGATTTTGCATCCTTCTCCATGGCAAGTGTGGATTTTCTACCCTTGCGAGTTTTATCTGACATTGCCTTCAAGTAGGCAACAAAAACAAAAAGTTTTAATAGTTTTTTCAGTTCTGAGATGCTGTTACAGCAAAGCCTTCCATTGCACACAAAAATTATATCTTTACATCAATGCGTAGAGGGATTTGTGCTCTTCGATTGAGGCTATAGATCACCTAAATCGGAGTTCAAATCAGTGAGTTATGGTCAAAAGTGTGAACTGTTGTCTACTAGGTCAAAAAATGGTTGTGTGTGTGTGTGTGTGTGTGTGTGTGTGTGTGTGTGTGTGTGTGTGTGTGTGTGTGTGTGTGTGTGTGTGTGTGTGTGTGTGTGTGTGTGTGTGTGTGTGTGTGTGAGAGAGAGAGAGAGAGAGAGAGAGAGAGAGTAATAGAGAGAGAGGGAAAGAGAGGAATAGAGAGAGAGAGAGAGAGAGAGGATGCCTAGTAATGCCAAAAGAGATAAAGTGTGTATCTGTGTGTGAGATAATGTGGCAAAGAGAGAGAGAGAGAGAGAGAGAGAGAGAGAGAGAGAGAGAGAGGATGCCTAGTAATAGAGAGAGAGGGAAAGAGAGGAATAGAGAGAGAGAGAGAGAGGATTCCTACTAATGCCAAAAGAGAGAAAGTGTGTATCTGTGTGTGAGATAATGTGGCAAAGAGAGAGAGAGAGAGAGAGAGAGAGAGAGAGAGAGAGAGGGAGAGAGAGAGGATGCCTACTAATGCCAAAAGGTAGAAAGTGTGTGTCTATGTGTGAGATAAAGTGGCAAGAGAGAGAGAGAGAGAGAGAGAGAGAAAGATGCACCCTTGCTTCTATTCAAATGGACCCTAGCATTTAATCTAGAGGTGTCTACTCTAAAGAACCACCCTAGGTGTGTAGAGCTCCCCAACATGCCTCTCCACTACGAGCATCACTTAGGGCTCATAGCCTTCCAACTAGGGAAAGACCTTAGATGTAGAAAAAGAGAAGATTATATAACCCAACCTGGTATCCCCAATTTCTACTAGAGATGAGCCTATCCAAAACCATGCCAGAGGCCAAGAACATCCCCACTGGTTGATGGAAAACTCTTTGCATAACCCATAGAATACAAGTATCTTCTATGACTTGATTTCTCTATGGTATAACTAGACCTACTCATGGAATATCCAACTAAAACCCCCTTGCTCCTCCCCAGATATCTTGTGATAAAACTACCCCAACCTCTCCTTCCCACACAACTCAAGCTACTAGCCACTCCTCCCCTGCACCCATGTCCCACCCCTCCACTAACAGAAAGACCAACCATAACATAGATGCACCAAATCAATCAAGGAATACATCCTTCTTGCCTCTTTTGGGAGGTGATGGATCCAAGACTGGTGACTCTACCCTCCTACTTAGCCCCTCCTGCAAGCAAATGACACTAAAAGTTTAATCATATTAGAGATACAAACAATGTGGCTAGACGAGTAGGACATACTAGACATAAACAAGGAAAACCAAAGCTAAGAAATCCTTTCTAGCCAATGAGACCCTTCTCAGAATGAACCATCCCAATGGAAGCTCTCAAGGATAACAAACATAGCCATGCCAATGTGCCCAAGACCCCATTGCCAAGGTAACATGGGAAACAGGACAAAAAGTTGCTTATATCAAGTATCTTTCATGGAATATAAAGGGGTCATTTGATCCCATCAAGGGAAGGAAACTAAATGCCTCGTTAAGGCTCAACAATTGTGACCTTTTAGCACTACAAGAACTCAAGGTTATTGTGGACATGGGGGGTTCAATAGTAGAACTAATGATACATCATCTATGTGCACCAAAGTAGCCTTTTTGAACCTTATATATGGGACTCTCCTTTGTTAAATCTATACTAATTCCTTATAAAAACCCCTATCATACACTCAAGTGATACCATACATTAACCCTTAGTTAATACCCTAGGAGTCGGTAAGACCTCTAAAAAATGTACTATAAAAGTATCCAATGACCTCAAGTGGACCTTCTCAAATCATCCTAGAGAGACAGGTGGCATATCCATAGGATTCCAGTCTATTGTGACATCTTTGAAATGCATCCTAAATTTGGGAAGTCCTAGTGTTCTATTATTAGGATCCCAGCTTCCTTCATTTGCACCCTAGTGTCCGTGTATGGAGGAGGCTAAGTTTTAAACATGATCAAATGTGGAATGAAATTGCCTCTTGGTTAGATCACTATGTTTAGATGGGACACTTCAGCATGGTTAAAACTTTTGAAGATCATTTTATCATGAAAGGAAACACTATATTTGGCAATGAGAAGATAGTGTGGGTGGTCTCCTCTCTCAATTCCAATTGTGGGATATTGGCCAACCATGTGGATTCTCATGGCAAAACTATGACACCTAAGAACTTGCAAGGACAGCATGATTGGATAGATGCTACGTCAACATATTTTCACCAATCGTTTTGTGAGACTAAAGGTTAAAGTCCTCTTCACTAGCTACCTTTTAGACCACTACTCTGTCATAATTATCATGGAGACAAATGGAGAAAGATCAGGAATAGCTGGTTTCATCACACAAACCCTTCTTTGTTCTTGCTACAGGAGGTGCAAGGGTCAGTCAAGAACATCTAGGTTCAAGCCTTCATGGCCCACTATTCCCCTTCTCAATCGTGGTCTTCAGAAGTTTATCTTACTCAAAAATGCATGTATTAGCTTTGTGAAAGAAGAGACAAGACACTCTCCATGTAGAACTGGTAAAGATGGAATCTAGCCCAAGTCCTTAGACACACAATCCAAGATGTCTACACTCAAGATGAACTCAAACTTGAAGACGAACTAGCACTTAAACACTTCTTTGTTTTCATTATATAATGGTGATATGTAAATATTTATGGCCCCATTATATAAGTTCAAGATACCTAGAAAAAATACATCAGGGAGAAAACTCCCCATTGCCAGGCTTCTTCACTAGAAAAAAACCAGAAAATTGTTTGAGATCACTTTGATGCACTCTTCAACCATCCTAAACTAATCACGGTCTAGTCTTCTCTAAATAGGTAGCTGGTCATGGACTTAAGGACAAGAGTAATTGCTCAAGAGGTTGTTGCTCTCGATCACTCCCCTTTGTCCAAAGCTAACATCAAAATAGCCATGGAAGCATTGAAACCCAAGAAGACCCACAAAACCTAACTCCATACCTTGTCAAAGTTTGAGAAGAATCAATTAGTCATGAAGCCCTCCCATGTTCCATTAGGCATTGGGTTATCAAACTCCTTCAAAAAAAGGCAAGAAAGGTAACCTGAACAAATGGAGACCACTCACAATTCAAAAAGCTGGATATAAAATCTCACCAAAGACATAGCCAATAGAACATACACTCACCTCATGAAGTGGATCTCTTTGGAATAGAAAGGTTGCATCAAAATAAGGAAACTAGTGGAGGTTTTCATCTTCATGTGGGAGGGGATAGAACACACTGAAGAATCTAGTCAGGAGTTCATACATGAAACTACAGAGAGAAATCTCCATCCCAGAGTTATGCCTATGCTTCCATGTAAAGCAAGCACGGTCAGAGATGAGAAGCCAAACATGGAAGACACCTTCTGTAGAGGCATGGCCACTACTTTCTCAAGCTTCACATATGCCCACAAGAGTGAGAGAGACTGTGGAGCAAACAACCTCAATTTTTGTGGGCCACCAACTTTCCTTGAGCATGAATTTTCTTCAAGATGTTGAGCGCATTATGCACAAACAAATAATACACGACATGCAAGGGAGACTAAGTCTTAATAGGCACAACTCCACCATGTGAAATCAATTCAACAATGTGAACGGGGCTTGCACTTTTGCAAGAACCTTCCTTATTCTTTTGCAAATGGAGGGAGGCATGGAAACCAACATTTCTTGGGTTAGAAATTGCAAGGATCACTTTGTCTCCATTATTGTAGCCCTTATGTTTTTGTTCTTTTCTATCATGAACTAGCCATTGTGGCAGGTGATTGAGGGCTAGGTTAGTTGAAACTGACTCTTGAATTTGATGACTTAGTTTCTGATGATTGACTTAGTAGAGCTTAAGAGGGGCAATGTCAAAATGCAACTACGATGACAAATTATCATGATTTACAAAAATAGAGAGAGAGAGAGAGAGAGAGAGAGAGAGAGAGAGGAAGCAATGAATGGGCGACACGACAAAAAAAATTCATAGAATAAAATATACAAAATGTTTATAAATCATCGTCCCAAAGATCTTTACGAGTAGCTTGATCCAAATCTAAACCCATGGATTCTAAATCAATGGAAAGATAAATTGAATTGTCATTTTTGGATGTGCTGGCTTCATCATCTTCAAACGTGGAATTTTCCATCTCATCATCGTCATCATGGAAGTCATCATCACTGAGATGGGTAGCACTGGGGCTTGAATTATCAATATCTTTCTTCCCTATCTACCCCTCATCCAAAGTAGTAGGTGGAAGAGGGTCTAACATGGTTTCCACTTCATTAGTGGCAAAAATGGTTCTTCCCTGAGGTGTTAGAGGAACTACTGACCAAATTTTTGGTTTTTGATGGATTGATGGGATATAGATGACCTATAGAAGAGAATTTCAAAGTGAGTGGCATTGGTATTATGCTACAAGAAAATAAAGGTAAAGAAGTTTTACACTCACTTGATCACAATTGTGTAGCAAAACTAAGTTATCATACCTCCCGTGTGATACAGACTAGAGTCCACCATGTATTACCTATTCTCATGCCGTCTAGACACATTTGCAAATAGCTTGCACTTGAAGATGAAGGAATGAAAGGTTCTAAAATCATCCTTTAGTATCCTTTCAATAGTCCACAGTACGTGGCTTCATCACCATTTGTGTCAAAGTTACCCATGATGCCACAAACCATGGTGGTTAGATGCTCGTCAATGTGACATGTACAAAAGTGTCGACCCTTTGACCACATAGAGTTACAGTTCAAAGGGCACTATAATATAGAAAAATTATACAATCAATTGAAAGATAAAATCTAGGAAAATGAGTACTATATACCCCTTTATCATGCAACCTCGTGCATACTCCCATTATTTGTCGGTGATGTCCTCTCCGTGTGCCTTTGCTTTGATCATTCTCTCATGGATCTACTTGGCACTAATGAGATCTAGGAAATATGCAAGGTGTCAAGGAATTGGGGGTTCCCTCTTGCCTCCATGATATTTCTTCCATGATTCCCTCTCTTACAAATGCCTTGCCTTTGCCATTTTCCAGAATTCCACCCACTTGGTTAACCTTTGCAATGAGGATGCAAAAATTGTTGAATACTCGGTGTAGATCCATATCCATGCTAAATAGTTTCCCCTCCACTTGGTAAGTGTGAATTCATCCTTGCATCCTCCTCATCTAACCACATGGGAGGCATTGAGGGATCAACTTGTGCCAAATACTCTAGAATGTAAACAAATGCCTCTTGCAGAATCCATGCTTCGGCCATGCATGCCTCTGGCTAGGTCCGTAGTCACACAAAATCTTTGAGAGTCTTTAGAAACCTCTCAAAAAATAACATCCATTGTGCATGCACTACTCCACATATAGTGATCTTCTCAACCACATGAACCAAGAGGTGGACTTGACTAAGAAGAACGGATTGGAATGCATCCTCAATAGCACACATAGTGAGGCGGTCCGGGGCGGGCAACAAGAAGAGTGGCCTCTAGACACCCTTCAAGGCTCCCGTGCTGCTCAATGGGGCTGGGGCACAACACAACACAAACCAAAACAACAAACCCACCGCCAAATCCCAACTACACAAGGGGCACCACCTAGTTTAAGAGCGAACTAGGACGCAAAAGAGGAGAATCGTTAGAGCAACCCACAAACAAGCAAGAAATTACACTAACCCTAACACCAATGGAATACTCTCACCCACTAAAACACGAGAGAGAGAGAGATAGAGAGAGAGAGAGAGAGAGAGATAGTGCTCGGGCTGCTTTGAAACGTATCGGCGATGATCAAGCAAACACAACTATATATTTAAGAAAGAGAGAGAAAGGGGGAGGGGGTGCTTGTTGCATTAATACCTTCTTACAAATCTATCATGACAAATCAAAGTGAGATTAGTACTTGTTCAACATAGCTTGCGTAAATTTCACCACAACACATCACTAGAAAAGCCACCCCAATCACTGTCTTAAGGCCAGGGGATTCCTCTCCACCCTGTCGCCCTCTTACAGTATGTGGGATTTATGGCTAGATTGATGACAACACCAGAGACAAGCTATCAAGAACTTAAAAAAAAACCAAGACACTTACGCATCATTGTTGTCCATTACTTCACGTTGGAAGGGAGACAAAATATCCAAGATTAGTCCAAATCCACCCTCCTTGATTCAGCGAATGTTGGGCTTACACTAGTAGGAGAAATGATAGATTTCCTACTCTCAATTGAATGATCACTCTCTCTCTTACAATGGCATAGATTTCCCTTGCTAATCCCCTATTACAACACATGCACATGCATAAGACAATGAGCTTCCACTCAAGAGATCCTTCTAGAGAGGTTGAGCTTGGCTTCTCAAGCTATAGCATAGTGCTCTTGCTTATGGCTTCCCCCCTTTTATGCTAGCTACACCCTCCTTTTATAGCAATTTTGAAGGCTAGGGTTACTCCTCTAACCATGGTTGGGTTAGATTTTCAGCAATTTATCTAATTTCTTTTGCTTGGAATTATCAAGAAGTTGGTGGGGAAAGAGAGAGGAGAGAAATGGAGGTGATAGGACTTTTCATAGTGGGTTAGTGTTAGTAGAGTTAGTATTAATTTACAAATGGAATTGAATATTTACAATGGGAGTATCCATGTAGGATACAAATAAGGAAGAAAAACTCTTAAGAGGTAAGAAAAGGTGGATTTCTTACAAGGTTGATGCTCCAAGTGTCTTGAGTAGGGCCAATTTTGACGCTTGTTGACGGTCCACTAGCTTTGACGGTACATTTTTTCTCCACTCTTGACCTTCCTTGAGAGACAAGGTAATTGAAGCTGAGTAATCAACCACCATGATGCTGTCTTTTAAGAGAAGAGGCTGAATTTTGTGGTTTTTTGATAGATATGGGTAATTTGGAGGAGGAAAAATGAGACTAGGTGGTCAATTTTGGAATGGAATTGTGTGTGGGAGGTATGAGTTCACCATGGTTTCTCTTATTCTTCAAGGTTGAGGAGAAGGTGAGTAGTGTGCAGAGAGGAGTGGTGAGAGAGATGGGGATGATGAGTGGAGAAGTGTGTGTGAAAGAGGAAAATGATAAAGTGGAAGAGAGAGTGTGGCTGCATAGCATGGGAAAACTGGGGTCCACTAAACAAATCATAGCTCAGAGCTGGTAGCTCCAAAAATCATGAAAAAATTTGGGGTGATTATTCAGAGCGTGGGCTACATTTTCTCTTTTGACCACCGCTCCAAATTCGGAGTGGAGATAGGTGCCAAAATTCTCACCAAAAAGCCTGTTTTTTAGGCCTGCAAAAGTCTTTTAGTGGTCCCCTCCTTTGTTGAATTTGTACAATGCATCCAAGAGTGAGCCCCTCCTTTGTCATATTATAATACAAAGCATTCAAGTTTCCCTTGACCCATGCATGGAGGAGGATTATTGGTGAAATAAGAAATATATACATGGTGGGACTAGTGTATGGACTATTCATGGACTTTAGCTCAATGAGCACATGGTGTTAGAATAATGAGTAAAAATAATAATAAAAATATGGAGGAGTTATGGATATGGAAAGATATTGGAATCATATGATATGGTCCCTCCTTGAATTATTTTGGGTGAAAGAGGAAAATGTATGCAAGTAAATAATATAATAAAAGTAACCAATGAGTAGAAATCAATTTTTTGTTTTCACAAGGGTGAGGGTGAAAATGTGGGAGTGATTTGTATAAAGGAAAAATATGAGGTTAGAGTATGTACATATTGGCAAAAAAATAAAATTATGGTGTAAGAGGATGAAAGAAGGTGTACATAGGTTTAATAAAACACACACCTAAGTAGAAATATTTAAATAAAATACCAAAATAATTATAAAAAATCCCTATATTTAGGCCATATATACAATGAAATATTTACACACAAAGAGGCCATAATATACTTTTATTTTTTTATTTTTTTTATTTTTTTTGGCTCACCTAGCCCAGTGACTAGCTAGCTGAGGGTTTTTAAGAAGATATGGGAAAAGTCCCGTGACTCACGCACGCCTATGTACAGTGAAATGGTAGGGATAGCCACAGTGTTTGGGTGATTTTGGTAGGGTGAGGTAACTCACTGTGGCAATTACAAAGAGCCGAAAAAATGGCTATCATTAGCCCTCCCCCTGGATGATGGTATATTCATGTACCATCATAGAGCATCTTTTCCAAAGAGAGTGCTTTAGAGTCCTTGACAAGATCTTCATTGTTTAGCCCCTCAGAATTTTGGCTGGAGTTACACTCATGCTTCATGTAACAATACTTACATAAGACAGCGGCCTTTGGACAGATCTTTGGTAGATCCTTTGGTAGAAGGCGACTCAAATAGGGCTTTAAGCGATACCCGTTTACTTTCCTGGAGTGCTCTTTACCATTCAAGTCCATAAACTGATAGTAACTTGAATTGAAAGCCTTCTTGACTATGTATGGCCCTTGCCATCTTGTTTCAAACTTGGCATCAAAACGATTGTCAAGTCGATTGTCATACCTTAGCACAAGCTCTCCTTCCTTGATGCCTTTGTCCTTCAGTTTCTTGTCGTGCGTTTCTTTCGCTTGTGTGGCTTTCCTCTTGTAGCACTCATATGCTGCTTCTCTTTTCCACTCAAGCTCCACTAACGTAAGAAGTCGATCCATCCATACCTCCTGATCATCTTGTGCTCCTTTGCCATGAAGTCGCATTGTTGGAATGTTGAGCTCGATAGGCTGCAAAGCCTCTTGACCATAGACCAAGTGAAATGGTGTGAACTCCGTGGCTTCCCTATATGTGGTTCGATATGCCCACAAGGCACCATCCAAGAAGTCATCCCATAATTTTGTCTTGTTTTGCACCATCTTTCTAATGATTCCTGCAATGACACCATTAGCCTTCTCCACCAAACCATTTGACTGTGGGTAGTATGGTGTGCTATGACGATGTAGAATGTGAAGCTCTTCACAAACTTCTGTGAGCAATCCTTTTCTAAACCCTGGACCATTATCAGAAACAATCTCCAAAGGTGTGCCAAATCTACAAAAAATGTGAGTGTAGACGAATTTGCTCACTGTCTTCTCATTTACCTTTGCCACACTTTGTGCTTCCACCCACCTAGTCATATAGTCTACAACCACTAGAATGTAGAGTTTACCATTTTTTGTCCTAGGCAGAGGACCCATAGCATCAATTGCACAATGCCCCACTTTTCAAAGGGTCCATTTGCAAGCACTATTTGCCTCGGGCCATGCACCAACCTTCTATTTCCATTTATCTGACAAGTGTGACAGCTTTTACACCAATGTTGAACATCCACATGCAAACTTGGCCAAACATACCCCGAAAACAAAATCTTCTTTACAGTTAATTCTTGGGCAAAATGACCACCACATGCCTCTTCATGCAAACCTTTTAGAATGGCTGGAATTTCCTTGATAGTTGGTACTCGTCTGCACACTTGATCCTTCCCTCTTTGATAGAGGGAGCCTTCTAGGAAGAGATATACGCTTGCCTTCTTCATGAGTCTCCTCTTCTGAGCTTTTGTGAAGTCTGGTGGAAACTCACCCTCCAAAATGTAGCCAATGATGGGAGCCAATGACTCCAATCCCTGGTACCTCGGTTGCTTCATAGCAGCCGCCACCATGATGACCTGCACTTCTTTCTTTACACATGCAACGGCTTGTTGTGCAAGTAAATCAGCATCTTCATTCTGTTTCCTAGGAATATGATATAGTTGCACTTCTTCAAATTGATTAAACAATCTACGAATGGCATGAACTTTTGTCCGTAAGCTCTCATTCTTGCATGCCCAAATGCCTAAAATCTGTTTAACAATGAGAAGTGCATCTCCCTTTACCATGAGGCGTTGTATCCCTTGGCCAATGCACATCTTCAAACCTTGAAGTAGAGTGTCATATTCTGCTTCATTGTTGCTAGCTGAACTTGGTAGATTGAACTTCTCTTTCATGACCACCTCTCCACTTGGGTTGAGCAACACTAGCCCTCCCCCTGCTTTTCCTGTGGCTCGACGAAAAGCTCCATCAAAGAACAAAGTAAAAGCATTAGGAATACTTTTTGGTGGTGGCAATGGTAGGGTCTTTACTTCAGGCACCTTAATCTCCTTTTCGTGCACCCTATAAGTGAGAATCCCTGCCAATTGTGCACGCACACTATCTTCTACCTTGAAAGAGTATTGAAACTCTTGCAACTCCATAATCCACTTTGAGATCCTAGTACTAAGATTCATTTGAGATGACACCCAAGGGAACAAATTTTCTGCAGTGAGAATTACAAAAGGTTTTGGTAGCAGGTAGGATCTAAACTTTCTCACCGCAAACATGAGAGAAAGCATCATGAGTTCTGCTTCTGTGTAGTCTCTCTCCAAAGCATTCATGACCCTACTAGCAAAGTAGATGGGTCGCATCCTTGTACTGTGGGGATCTTGTTGTAGCAACACAGCACCAATTGTTTCTTTCCCAGCACTAGAGCTAACAAAGAATGTGTACTCCCAACAAGGAGGCATGAGTGTTGGTAGCTCTGACAAAATGACTTTAATTTTACAAAAGTACTCTTCAAGCTCATCAGACCATGCAAATTCTACTTGTTGTGTCAACTTTTGCAAAGGGTGAAGTAACTCCGAGGCTAAGTGAATGAAGCGTGACATATACTTCACCTTTTGAATGAATGAGATGACCTCCTTAAGACTCTTGGGTGATGGTAGCTCAATAAGAGCCTTTGCCTTCGAAGGATCCACTTCAATGCCTTTGTAAGAAACTTTATGACCAAGCAAGATTACTTCATCCTCACCTATATGGCACTTGTCGGGGTTGAGTTGACCTCCCATGTCGTAGAGCTTCTTTAAACCTTCTTCTACCCTTTGTAGATGCAATGATTTTGAGCTATAAATACAGAAATCATCAATGAACACCCTAATTGACTTTCCAAAGAATGCTTGAAACACCATATTCATGAAACGTTGGAATGTTGCAGGAGCATTTGTCAGACCAAATGGCATGACTCTAAAAGCATAACAACCCCAAGGAGTGATAAAGGTTGTTTTCAATTGATCCTCCAGTGCAATCCCTATTTGAAAGTAACCTGAGTAACCATCGCACACAGTGTACTTCTCATGACCAGCTACCTCATTTAGTATCTCATCCTGGAATGGGAGGGGAAAGTGATCTCTCTTTGTTGCCTCATTGAGGGGACGGTAATCCACACACACCCTCCACTTGCCGTTCTTCTTAGGAGTGACAACAACAGGAGAGACCCACTCCGAATTCTCCACTGGATAAATGAACCCTGCTGCTAGAAGCTTTCTTACCTCCTTGAGTAAAGCCTGCTCCTTGATGACTCCTAGCCTTCGTAGCTTCTGAGCCTTAGGTGTGGCCTCTGGCTTCAACTCAATTTTGTGTTGAACAGCATCTACTCCACGCACATCGGTGTAGTCTTTAGCAAAAAGCCTAGGAAACTTCCTTAGCACACATTTGAACTCCTCTCTCTCATCCTTTGTAAGTGTTGTTGATAGCATACCTTCCAGCATCCCTTCATCTTGATATTCACCTTCGTTCTCTTGAGGACCTACCTCCTCCAAGACTTGACAAGAGGTCTCTTGGTTGCTTGGCTTAAACCTTACCCCCATGACTTCGATGGAAGACTCCTCTTCAGTAATGCTGCCGCTATTTTCTTCTTCTGAAGTGCTATCGGTCCAACCTTCTTCCGTCTCACTTTGAGATGATTCTTCATGGAGCTCCTCTTGGCGTTGCTCCTTCATGTCAAAGACAACCTTCTTGTGATTGTCATTCCTGCAAATTAGCTTTCCACTCTCCCAATCCTGCAAAGCTCGCATTTTCATTAGCCATGGTCTTCCTAGGATAAATGGGTAACCATTTCCCTTGGTAGACATGACATAGAAATCCACTGCCTTCTTAATGCCAAAGGCCTCCACAAAAACATTTTTACAAATGCCTACGCACCTAGCCTTGCTATTGTTTGCCATCTTGACCCTAATTTCAGGTGTCTCATGGATGTGCATGCCTAGTTTTTGCATGAGTCCCTCTGTCATGATGCAAATTTGTGCACCCCCATCCACTAGACCTTTCCTAACCAATCTTCCTTTGATGTAACAGTCTAGCACCGGTGTAATGTCCTCATTCATTTCAGCTTGTGCAATTTTTACAACAGGCACACTCTCTTTTACCTTTCTCCTAGTGCTAACTGCCCTTGTTAAATCCCTCCTAACTTGTGGACATAATGCAAGAAATTGAGGCCATGAAATATCAGGACCCTTACCTCTCATGTCTTCCAACAAGTTGTACGGAGCCATACCATGTCCAAGAGGGAAGTCTTGGAGGTTGATACGACGTCGAGTCCTCTTGGTTTCCTTGGTTCCCTTTGCCTTCTTGCCTTGTCCATGGTCACTCTGTGATGTGACTCCTTCTTTCTCTTTACCTTTTCCTCGGCCACGCTTAATTCCATTGGCTTCCATGTCAACCTCATTTGAATTTGTCACCTCTACCACATGCACATTTGGATCTGGCAAAGGTGGAACTCCTTCTACCCCGTGTGGAGGTGGTCTTGGTCCATTTGGCCTTTGTAGAAGCCTTGGTTGTTGACCAGTTCCTTCACCTGCATTCATCACTGGGTAATTCAAGTTAGGCCTCCCTGGCTCCCCACGGGGCCAAGGACAATTATACATCCCATGTCCAGACTCTCCGCAATTCCAACATTGCAAGACTCTCCTAGGTCGTGGATCTCGCTCTTCAGACTTCTTTGCTTGTCCCTTTGGACCTACAGCTTGTGCAAGGTGAATTGACAGGCTGCTTAAAGATTCGTTTAACTTCTCAATTACTTCCGCTGTTACCTCAGGAAGCTCCCTCGATGTTGATGCTTGTGACTTACCTTTGGGTCTAAGACCTTCTATTGGAACCTCTCCCCTTAAGCACTTGAGTTTCCTATACTTCTCAGCAGCCCTAGTTTCAGCTGCATCAAAAGTAGCAGGTGCACCCGCCTCAACTTTTACCTTAAGGTCAGGAAAGAGTCCGGCTATGAACCTCTCCTTCTTTAAAAATTCTGCACCATCACCAGGGTTAGTAACATTTCGTATCCATAGAGCCCAAAGACGTAGAAACTCTTGCTTGTACAAGTAGTAGTCATCTAAGTCTTTTTGCTTATGAGAAACAATGTCTTGCCATAGTTTGAGTTTTTTGGGGATCAAAGAAGTATCTCTTAAAACGATTCAAAACTTCTGTGTAATTCCCCTTAACTTCCTCAGGCAAAGAGTCAAACCAAGTACTAGCATCTTTCCTAAGGACCACCTCAAACATTTCTACACGTTCTTGATCGGTTACTATCCTCTTGATACGGCAAGACATCTTGAAATTTGCTAAAAATAATTCTGCATCCTCTCCAGGCTCTCCAAAGAAAAGAGGATATCCAGACATTTGGCGTTGGCTCTCCATTATTATGAAAGATTACAATACGAGTTACAATAAGGGATACAATAGAGATCTAGAACCACTCGCCTGCAAATGAAGAAGTGAGAAAATACCACTCTAGGTTTTCTTCTTCAGCTATCCAAGCTTCAATAAGGTCTCGATTTGTTTGATCAAAATAAAAGGGTAGACTATTGATGAGCTCTAAGAAGGGTTGAAATTCTTCAAAGCTAAGGCGATAAACAGAAATCTCTAGAACTTCCTTTTCTGGATCCAAAAGAGCAACCACATCCCAAGTGATAAATTGCACTTGCTCTACAATTCCCAATGCACAAGCGGTTTCTATAAAAACTAGATCTTCATGCTCGTCGAAGGCCGTGAGAAAGTAGCAATTGACTAGGAGCTCCTTTCCTTCGAGTTCCACACAGTCGGAGTGAGGCAACCTTCTCACAATTTCATAAAGAACATCCTCATCAAGTCCAATCAAGTTTGCAAGATTTAAAGACTCCACTTGTGCTACAAAATTCCTGGACAAAAACTCCTTAGGATTATGGTTAAATCATTCAAAAGCATAAAGAGATTTACAATGTCTCTATGAACAAAGTGTCATAGAAAGTAGAGAAGGATGAGAATTTATACAAATTTGCAATCTTCTCTATGCTCTCTTTATTAAGACAAGCTCTGAATAGCTCCCTATCTCCTTTGTTGAAAGCGAAAGGAAGACTATTAATAAGATGCAAATGAGGGAAAAATTCACCAAATGTGAGTCTATGAAGCATGAACTCTGGCCGCAAGTTTCCTGAAGAGTCTTCCTCAATGGTGAAATGCACTCGCCAAACGCCAAATTTCACTCTATTTACCAATCTTAGGGCACACACTAGTTGGATGAATGCGCGGTCTTCCTTAGTGCCCAACAACAAGAGGGAAATGGAATCAACGCGTAGGACCTTCCATCTTAACTTCACCACCCTCTTGTTATGAGGGAGACGCCTTACTACTTGCTCCTACAACTCAATTGGTAATAGAGCTAGATCTCTAAGGATTGAACTTTCACTGCACACACATTCCCAGTTAGAACAAATGATCGTTTTTTTGTTTCTTGTAACAACTTGGACAAAGAAAAAACAAACATACACACTACTTTGCCGGGCTGCACTTCATTTTAAAATAAAATGAACACATGTACATCAAAAGAAGTGTGGTAGTTGATGAGAGGTAGAATGACAGGGTTTGGTGATGGAAGAATTTCTCCTGCTCTTTGGGCACCAAACATGAACACCATTCGTTGTTGAAAATGGATCTTTCTACTAATTGCAACGTTTCTTCTAATGTGTGGAGTAAAATGAAAGGAAAAAACCTCTATTCCTGGGCCATTATCCATGGCCTATGCATGTCCTAATGCTTAAAACAAAACAAAAATATAGACGTCCAAACTAAGGTCGTACCTAATGAGAGGCAAAATAAAAGGATTTACTGAAGCGTTTATCTCGGCCAACCTAAGAGGACCTAAAATTCTACGAATGACACGTTGAAATTGCAACTTAGTACTAACAATTATGTGTACCTTTTGCCTTGCAATGGGAATGAAGGGATCATACAAAGCTTCGTGATTCATGCAAACTACTTGACTATGCTAAAGGTTGATTCTACACAAAAATACACAAGCCGTCCTCCGTGGGGGCACCAATTTGAGGCGGTCCGGGGCGGGCAACAAGAAGAGTGGCCTCTAGACACCCTTCAAGGCTCCCGTGCTGCTCAATGGGGCTGGGGCACAACACAACACAAACCAAAACAACAAACCCACCGCCAAATCCCAACTACACAAGGGGCACCACCTAGTTTAAGAGCGAACTAGGACGCAAAAGAGGAGAATCGTTAGAGCAACCCACAAACAAGCAAGGAATTACACTAACCCTAACACCAATGGAATACTCTCACACACTAAAACACGAGAGAGAGAGATAGAGAGAGAGAGAGAGAGAGAGAGAGATAGTGCTCGGGCTGCTTTGAAACGTATTGGCGATGATCAAGCAAACACAACTATATATTTAAGAAAGAGAGAGAAAGGGGGAGGGGGTGCTTGTTGCATTAATACCTTCTTACAAATCTGTCATGACAAATCAAAGTGAGATTAGTACTTGTTCAACATAGCTTGCGTAAATTTCACCACAACACATCACTAGAAAAGCCACCCCAATCACTGTCTTAAGGCCAGGGGAGTCCTCTCCACCCTGTCGCCCTCTTACAGTATGTGGGATTTATGGCTAGATTGATGACAACACCAGAGACAAGCTATCAAGAACTTAGAAAAAAACCAAGACACTTACGCATCATTGTTGTCCATTACTTCACGTTGGAAGGGAGACAAAATATCCAAGATTAGTCCAAATCCACCCTCCTTGATTCAGCGAATGTTGGGCTTACACTAGTAGGAGAAATGATAGATTTCCTACTCTCAATTGAATGATCACTCTCTCTCTTACAATGGCATAGATTTCCCTTGCTAATCCCCTATTAAAACACATGCACATGCATAAGACAATGAGCTTCCACTCAAGAGATCCTTCTAGAGAGGTTGAGCTTGGCTTCTCAAGCTATAGCATAGTGCTCTTGCTTATGGCTTCCCCCCTTTTATGCTAGCTACACCCTCCTTTTATAGCAATTTTGAAGGCTAGGGTTACTCCTCTAACCATGGTTGGGTTAGATTTTCAGCAATTTATCTAATTTCTTTTGCTTGGAATTATCAAGAAGTTGGTGGGGAAAGAGAGAGGAGAGAAATGGAGGTGATAGGACTTTTCATAGTGGGTTAGTGTTAGTAGAGTTAGTATTAATTTACAAATGGAATTGAATATTTACAATGGGAGTATCCATGTAGGATACAAATAAGGAAGAAAAACTCTTAAGAGGTAAGAAAAGGTGGATTTCTTACAAGGTTGATGCTCCAAGTGTCTTGAGTAGGGCCAATTTTGACGCTTGTTGACGGTCCACTAGCTTTGACGGTACATTTTTTCTCCACTCTTGACCTTCCTTGAGAGACAAGGTAATTGAAGCTGAGTAATCAACCACCATGATGCTGTCTTTTAAGAGAAGAGGCTGAATTTTGTGGTTTTTTGATAGATATGGGTAATTTGGAGGAGGAAAAATGAGACTAGGTGGTCAATTTTGGAATGGAATTGTGTGTGGGAGGTATGAGTTCACCATGGTTTCTCTTATTCTTCAAGGTTGAGGAGAAGGTGAGTAGTGTGCAGAGAGGAGTGGTGAGAGAGATGGGGATGATGAGTGGAGAAGTGTGTGTAAAAGAGGAAAATGATAAAGTGGAAGAGAGAGTGTGGCTGCATAGCATGGGAAAACTGGGGTCCACTAAAAAACTCATAGCTCACAGCTGGTAGCTCCAAAAATCATGAAAAAATTTGGGGTGATTATTCAGAGCGTGGGCTACATTTTCTCTTTTGACCACCGCTCCAAATTCGGAGTGGAGATAGGTGCCAAAATTCTCACCAAAAAGCCTGTTTTTTAGGCCTGCAAAAGTCTTTTAGTGGTCCCCTCCTTTGTTGAATTTGTACAATGCATCCAAGAGTGAGCCCCTCCTTTGTCATATTATAATACAAAGCATTCAAGTTGCCCTTGACCCATGCATGGAGGAGGATTATTGGTGAAATAATAAATATATACATGGTGGGACTAGTGTATGGACTATTCATGGACTTTAGCTCAATGAGCACATGGTGTTAGAATAATGAGTAAAAATAATAATAAAAATATGGAGGAGTTATGGATATGGAAAGATATTGGAATCATATGATATGGTCCCTCCTTGAATTATTTTGGGTGAAAGAGGAAAATGTATGCAAGTAAATAATATAATAAAAGTAACCAATGAGTAGAAATCAATTTTTTGTTTTCACAAGGGTGAGGGTGAAAATGTGGGAGTGATTTGTATAAAGGAAAAATATGAGGTTAAAGTATGTACATATTGGCAAAAAAATAAAATTATGGTGTAAGAGGATGAAAGAAGGTGTACATAGGTTTAATAAAACACACACCTAAGTAGAAATATTTAAATAAAATACCAAAATAATTATAAAAAATCCCTATATTTAGGCCATATATACAATGAAATATTTACACACAAAGAGGCCATAATATACTTTTATTTTTTTATTTTTTTTATTTTTTTTGGCTCACCTAGCCCAGTGACTAGCTAGCTGAGGGTTTTTAAGAAGATATGGGAAAAGTCCCGTGACTCACGCACGCCTATGTACAGTGAAATGGTAGGGATAGCCACAGTGTTTGGGTGATTTTGGTAGGGTGAGGTAACTCACTGTGGCAATTACAAAGAGCCGAAAAAACGGCTATCAATAGTTTCCATGGCAAGTGACTGAGCAACATGGATGGCAACTATTTCAATTTCTTTGGAGATCAAAAACCTACAAGATAACACAAAAAAGTACACTAAGATAACACACTAGAAGATATAGTGTGTATAGAAGATTTTAGCTGAGTAGAGGTATGAAGTACCTTACTAACTCCCTGAGTTTGAAAATAGCTTCCCTCACTTTCTTGTGTGGCACACGCACATATTCACCGGAAAAATGAACTACATTGTCAAAAGATTAGAATACCATATGATTTTAGTATTACCAAAAATTCAATATCTAAACAAAACAAGGGAGAGTATAGAGAGGAAAGATAGAATTACATGTAACATCTTGTGTCAATCATGGGTCTTTAATCCATACAATTGAATGCTTCCACCTTTCTTTGTCTTTGTGAAAGCTCCCTTTAGTGATCTCATGTACCCCTTGGTGTGCAAATAGATGCAATGGAATCCATGTGATTTCAGGAAGCACAATCTTTCCATTTGGGGCTTGACGTGGGGTGGTGGAGGTGGGAGACGTTTCAAGGCCCTCAAATCCTCCCTAGCACCCAAGGAGTTGTTTTTTCCGCAATGTGGTCCCATAGGGTGTGAGAAACATTCTTGAATATGTGCATGGGATCCAAGAGATGCTGTATTTTTAAGTCCTTCCAATATTGAAGCCTTAAAAATATGGAGTACCTTGATATACTCTTTGGTGGAGTAGACAGGGGTGGATCACTATTGTAGTGGTGTTCCCAAATGGTCGCCCAATCTGCCATTGTACACTTTAGAGGTGTCTTCCCATTTGTTGGAGCCTTGCATTTGTTGTGACTTTGGGGCAGAAAATGACGGTTGTTTGGATAGATTACCTTGTATAAGGTATCTACCCGCTCCATCACCAATGATGGCCCACAAGTAGGACAAGCATTGTGACTCGATGTGGAAAACTCTGCACTCATATCATATCATTGGAGAAACGCTTTAAAATTGAAATGGTAGGGAAGAGAGAAGAATGAACATAACATCCCAAAAATTTCTCCAAGGCCAAGATAGTCGTGCATGGTCCACATATGGATACCCCTCACAATGGCCTCTCTCCTCTCCTTTCGCAGTGAAACATTGGCAGTGGGGATGCCCTTCCATAACTCATCCACCTTCTTAATGAGTCGCTCAAGGTAGAGATCAGTGTTTGTCACTTTGTACTTCCCTGGCACAAGAAAAGAGAGAAGTATATTTCCCTTCTTGGTAGTCTCCCATGGTAGAATATTGTAGTTGATCATCACCATAGGCCAAGTGCTCTGGACATGATTTAGATTTGGTGCCAAAGGGATTGACATCGTCATTTGCCAACCCAAGCCTCAAGTGTCAAGGCTCTAGACCAAAATCGGGCCAATGAGTCTCCATGTGCCTCCAAGAAGGTGAATTGGTAGGGACACACATCATCCCATCATTTGAGTGGTGGTTGGCATGCCATGTGAGAAGCTCTAGTATAGACATCTACTTATATGAGGAGTGCATATACACTTGCAATGCCCCTTCTGAATTTTGCATGCATGTACGTTGAGGATCCAATGATGCTCGGAGCATCGAGTACTATGCACCATCATAAAGAGGTGTTTGGACACTTACAAGCAATATGCCCTCCATTGCTTGTGCCCGTTTAGTGCATGGTCTACAATTCTCCTCGCACATGTTAGCTTCATTTGCGTTGCAACAACTCATCCACCATGTCGAACATATGCTTGTCTTTAATCTTGAAGTATCCCTGAGATGCATGTGGAGGAGCTGTCAGAGTAGAGCTAGAGCCACAATCACCATGCACCATGCATTTGCTTAGAAGCTCTTGATGTTTTTTTCAGCTTTTCGTGGTGACAAAGCACCACCAGCGAACACGGACCAATGGGGATCATCCTCAAGTGAGGGGGGGGTGCTCTTATCTACATGGACAATTCTTCAAGGGATCCAAAGCCCTTTGTTCTCCACATGCTCCAAGGAAATGTGCCTCAAGCGAGGGATCGTCCCTTTGCAAGGTTCAAGGGCAAGAGAGTATGTCCTTGATCCATCGCTTGCGTTTGGGGCCATTGGGAGGGATTCAATCATTCCAATCATCTTACAGACACGCATGAATTGTAATTAGTTAAATTCAATATTTTTCTTATAAAAATATGTGCTCTAAAAAATGAATAGGGAGGGGGGGCGGGGGCTAAACATTCAATAGAGAGGAAAATTAAAATAAAATTTATACAAAAAGCAATGTTGGAGGTTGAAAAATCACCTCACCGCAACATCACATTCTTTTCCAACGTTTTAAAAAATCAAGACACGGTAATATGTGGTAATGACCATGGGTTTTAAAAAATAAATAGAGCAAGGTATACCGCAAAAATGTGGCATACCTTCCTCTCATTTTCACCCGCAAGAGTGCCATCTTCTTCCCCCTTAATCACCCCCCCCCCCCCCCCCCCCCCCCCCCCCTGTCTCTCTCTCTCTCTTTCACACACACACACACACACACCCACAATTTTGGAGATTCATTTTTTTACGGTGGTTTCTACTATGTCACAACATCCACATAAAATCTTGGTGGATTGTTGAGTCTATCTATGAATGCATCATAAACCTCCTTAAAACAGCCACACACCTTTATTCGGGGAATATCAAGAGATGTTATGAAAACATCCCACATGAAGGAGTACAAGGGCTTATTCAAAAACTTAGTGGGCTTATTAGATATGTGTTCTCCACAACACAGGGAGAATTCATTTCTTTCAAAAAATTCCCCTCCCAATGTAGTGAGGGGATTGGACCTCATTTAGGTACAAAATAAGCTATCTTTTGATATGCATGTAGTGATTATGCTCAACACATGGCTAATTGGCAATGTCTTTATCCAATGCCAAGGAGAATTCTACAAACAAAAAAATGTCATCCCCATGGGTTTAGCATGCTCCCCTCTATGGTGCAATCTCTACCTTCATGCCTTGGAGTACAACTACATTAGCACAACCTTAAATCATCAAACTCCGCAAGACATTTTGTCCAAACTTGGAACCCCATACAGATATTTTGATGATATACTCCTTGTGGACTCAAAGGACCCGGCCCACTTCATAGAGCAACACAAAATTTACCCACCTTGCTTAACCATAGAAGCCATTAGTGAAATGAGCACCAAGTTCCTTAATCTCTCACTCATCATATGCAATGGCATGCTACATAAGAGAATGGTGCAAAAGGATGTACTAGAAGGATGCCACCCCATTAGATATCTAAAGAGTTCTAGCAATTGACCCTTAGAATGGGCACATAAGGTCATCATCTCACAAATGAAACCCATACTTTTTTGTCACACCCTACCCACAGATGCAGCCAAAGATATAAATCTACTCATTGATGCCTTTTGTCTTAACGGGTTTGAAAGAGCTGAGCTTTGGAGACATGTGAGGAACTCTCTGAAAAAAATGTCAGAAAATTCCTTTATGTGAAAACCTAAGCAAGTACTAGACCTGGTAAAAATTGGAGGGCACTAGGACCTCTTTGGGGGCCTAATGCCCCCAATAAGGGAAACCATAACCACTCAATCCTAGTGTGGGTGGAGAAGGGTCTCTCTCTCTCTCTTACCCCCCATAAAAAAGATATGCTCTAATAAATGAAAAGAGGCTATGCATACTAAAAGCCCCCCAAAAATTGAAATGAGATAAAACCACCCAAGAATACACGTGCACTCCTGGAATCTGGATGGTTACACCACTCCCCACTCTTGTCACATTAAAATAAACCAACTAGGAGGGGAGCCCAAAAGACATAACCCTAGCTATAAACAGGGGAAAGGGTTTGTTCATATTTTTGCACACACACACAACCAAAGGTAGCTTTTTTATTAATTTTTCGGGCTCGTGATTTGAGTACAGGTATGCAAGTTTTTAGTATACATGCCATAAGAAGGGAGACTTCTGAATAGCAACAAGATGCTCCGCAAGTTATCCATCTAAAAGCTTTCTTGTGTAGTTTGTAGATGGTTATGAGATAAAGTAAATTCAAGTTTACCGGAGTGGTAATTGGTTTTAGAAACATGGAGATGTTGTGTGTGACCTCCATAATGTTTTGTGGCCGTGATGAGAAGTCTTTACCTCTGAGTCTTTCTTTGGCTTGAGAGGAGATATAATGCTTGCAAATTAGCACTAAATTGTTAGGAGCCTTGTCTACACATGTAGTGAATAATTTCTTGCTTAAATCATGCACCTCATTATCTAAAACAGGGTGGTTTTTATGCACTTTCTTGGTGGGGAAGTTGTTTTTACAATATGCCAAAAAAAGTGATACTAGTAGAGAAGTGTCCAAGTTTGGGTTAGAATAATGCATTCATTCTCAAGGAGTAACAAGAGTACTTGGTGTAATTCTTGATAAGCCAAAATAAAGTTGGGGGATTTTGTAGGGATATGCCCTAGGCCATTATTTCATAACTTGACCATATCTTGACTCATAAAACCATTCAAGTTTGTGGTGATGATATGTTCCAAGCCATCCGATCCATGCTCATGACAATTACATTGAGTGGTTGTAGATGAGGTGAATACCTCCTTGCCATTACATAGAATAACCTTGAGTGGGGAGTTAAAGCTCCAAGTAAGTACACATTCATCCCAAAGAGGGGTGGTTAAGATGCCAATACCAAAAAAGAAAAGTTTGAAAAAACTTGCAACGCTTCTTAAATCCAAAAAGGGTTTACAAAATGGATCATGACAAAAAAAATAAGCTTCTTACTATGCTAGGGGAGACATAGTCGTCCATGAAGATCCAGAATTACCTGCAATTAGTCATAGAGAAGGGATTTAGCACTTGCCATACAATTTTGGTTAAAGGATGATTTGGTTCTTGCAGTGGGGTTTACAGAAGGCTGAGTGAGATAAGAGGGATAAGAGGGATAAGGATGGGGTGAGTGGCTACTCGTCAGGGAGTCGGTTGGTGATGCCGTGCTCCATCTTGTTCTTGGTGTTGAAATGAGAGGGCGCTAGTGTGTATTTTTGTGTCCACAACCCCTATGAGTGGGTGTGTGATCCCCACGAGGCTTCTTGTGACCCCTTTGCTCTTGTGCACCTTTGCTAGGTTGAATAGCAGCCTGTAAAAAACATCCAGCTCACATGCTGAGTTAAAACCAAGGGGAATTTGATTGAATAGGACCAAATGTGAGAGATTCTTTCATCTTCTCTTGGTATAGCATGTGTAGAAGAAGACTTTGATGGCTTGCTGTGCTTCTTTAGCCACCCAGCTGAGGAAAGCTATAGTAGATTTCTTGAGGGTTTTTGATGGGAAGAAGGTGGGGAAGAAGGTGGGTAAGTTATGTACAATGAGCCAAAGTGCATGGTCAAACCATAGCACATTGTTGTCCCTACATTTCTCACATTGGCCTGCTAACTCACATATGCACTTAATGAAAGGCCTGTGAACATTCCATACCTCCATTGTATAGTTGGTATCCCTTCGTGATGTGGAGATTATGCCTTTCACACCCACAATACACCCAAAGGAAGCGATGCATCTCCGGCTTTCGAAGAACGACATAGAGAAGGGGGTGGCCACAATCATATTCTCTATGATTTTTGAGGTGTTTGTGTTTGCTATTTGTTTCAGACCGAGCTTGACATCACCCTTTTCCACCTCGTTTAGGAGGGTGAGAAGCAAGCATTTCGAGAAGGGGGCTAGTAGAGTGAAGTTTCCAAATAGCCACACCTTGTGTTGCGCTTCCGCCAAGTACCCCTCAAGTAGGCAGTTGGGGATGAAAGGATCTGTGTAGGTTTCAAATGGCTTGGTGCATAGGTTTCTTGTAGTGGTTGACACAGCAAAAGGCTTATCAGCAATGGACTACTCCTCTTCATCCAGATCCGTCGGCAGCAGTAGACTTTCCGTGGCCACAGGTGTGGAATCTAGGACCTATGTAAAACCATTTAGCAAAAGTTTCATACACTGCCTGACCAGGGGGTCATTTCTCAATTTGTGCTCATGCCCTTCCATAAACCTGTGCATAAGAGTAGGGCTTGAGTCAAGCCACTCCTTCTGCTCCTTGGAGTCATTCTTAGCCATGGTGGAGAGGTTTCTTTGAATGTTTTTGAGCCGGTTGATGGCCGCAAAAGGGTCCACCGTCGCCAAAGTGTATAACTTGAACCAGGCTGCCATGTCTAAGGTTGTGATGACCAATAGGTCATCTTCCCCCATGTCTTTTTGGTCGGCTTCCACTAGAGTGTGGTGGAAGGTGAGATCCGACATTCAGATAAGGAGACCCTGCATGATAGGCGATAAGACCAGAGTAAAGCTTTTGTATCCTTTTTCCACTAGGGTTAGGTCCCAACCACTTGGGTGCTGGAGTAAAAAGAGGTGGCATGAGTCAGTACCTCCTTATTTGAGTAAGAAAAAAATAATCAATAAAATAGAGGAGAGGGCGTTGGGGCTTCTTTAAAGGCCCTTTGTTTTGCAGGTCAGAGGTTGATTTATTAACTCCAGCCTTTCAGAAGAAGTTAACATCCAACTCTTGCCACCAAAGAGAGAGTAGGTGGTAAAGTTTTTCCCAAATGACGTTCCAACCTTCTAAAAATTAAAATAGATACAATGGAGACTCATAATTTTTGAACACCCTCATCCAAGAGCTTTTATAAATAATATTAATGCCAAAAAATTACAACAAGTTTGAGAGAGTTGAGAGTAAAAATAATCGTGGTATCTTTTGAAAAAGAGATTCCAATTGTAAGATCATTAAGTAAAAGCGATCCCTGTTACTTGTCACCGTCACCATAAAAAAACATGAAATTACTCCATGTTGGAAGACAGGTGTCATAGAGAAGCCTTACATGTTATAGATGTCCACTTAATAAAAAACAAAAAGAATCAATCTTAGACCTGTGAGGGTGACTCCCCATTGTGAGGGTGACTCCATGGGGAGTGAGTGGGTAGAACTTGTCCCTTGTAATGTCAGCCTTTGTGTGTGTGTGTGTGTGTGTGTGTGTGTGTGTGTGTGTGTGTGTGTGTGTGTGTGTGTGTGTGTGTGTGTGTGTGTGTGTGTGTGTGTGTGTGTGTGTGTGTGTGTGTGTGTGTGTGTGAAAATATGAACAGACCCTTTCCCCTTTTTATAGCTAGGCTTATGTCTTTTGGGCTCCCCTCCTAGTTAGTTTATTTTAATGTGACAAGAGTGGGGGAGTGGTGTAACCATCAAGATTCCAGGAGTGGAGTGCAGGGGTATTCTTGGGTGGTTTTATCTCACTTCAATTTTTGGGGGTCTTTTAGCATGCATAGCCTCTTTTCATTTATTAAAGCCTAGTTATCTTTTTTATGGGGGGCAAGAGAGAGAGAGAGAGAGAGAGAGAGAGAGAGAGAGAGAGAGAGAGAGAGAGAGAGAGAGAGAGAGAGAGAGGGAGAGAGGGGGGGGGGGGGGGGGGGGGGGGGGGGGGGGGGGGGGGGTGGGGAGGGAAAGAGGGAGAGAGATAGAGAGAAGAGGGAGGGAGGGAAAGAGGCAAAGAGGGAAAGAAGAGAGAGAATCAAAGAAAGAGAGAAAGAGGGAGAGGGAGAGATATAGAGAAAAAAAGAGGGAGAGGGAGAGGGAGAGAGATAGAGGGAAAGAGAGGGAGAGGGAGAGAATGAGAGAGAGAGAGAGAGAGAGAGAGAGAGAGAGAGAGAGAGAGAGAGAGAGAGATGGATAGAGATAGAGAGATAGAAGGAGAGGGATATGGAAAGAGAGAGGGACAGAGGGGAAGAAGGAGAGAGATAGATGGAAAGAGAGGGAGAGATAGCGAGAAAGAGGGTGAGGGAGAGATATAGAGATAATAGGGAGAGGGAGAGAGAGAAAGAGAGGGAGAAGGAGAGAGATATAAAGAGAGGGAGATGGATAGAGAAAAAGAGAGATAAAGGGATAGGGGGAGAGAGAGAGAGAGAGAGAGAGAGAGAGAGAGAAGGGAGATAAAGAGAGAGAGAGAGAGAGAGAGAGAGAGAGAGAGAGAGAGAGAGGGAGGGAGGGAGATATAGAGAAAGAGGGAGAGAGATAGAGAAATAGAGAGAAAGATAGATAGGAATGAGGGAGAGCTAAAGCCTAAAGAGAGAGATATAAAAAGAGGGAGAGATAGAGTTATGTAGTTATGTGTGTGTGTGTGTGTGTGTGAGTATGAAATTCCCTTCATAAATGGACCATACTTACACAATTGTATTAAATAATATATTAAATAACAATATTTTAAAACAAGTTGGCTTAAAACTCAATTAACATTTCATATACACCAACACAACATTCTGTAACTAATGGATAATACAATCATTTAGATCAAAAATTTGATCTTTGATCATTACAAATTGATATCTTAATGTTGTATCTCTATGTGTCCACCCTTTGGGATGAGCTTCCACTACATCTACATGGAGAAGGATCCAAGTGTTACCTGCATCCATACAAAAACATTCAGTTAGAACTGGCTATGTTTGTGTGTTTTGCAGGTGTCGACACTAGATCCAATTGTCATCCATGTCACACCTATAGACCTAGTTTACAGCTTACCCTTAGGATTGACTATTAAGTTGAGAATTTAAGTAATATAACCTCTGAGTGTAGAGTCGTGTGTATCCCAATATTCACCGAGTATACTCAAAATAGTGCACTAGTATCTACTACTATATATGATTCAAATACCTATGTAGTTTTGGGTTAAAGATCATTGTAGACATCTGCCTTGTAATTTGATTAGGTTTACAAAAAATCTCAGTTTATACCATCTCTTAACAAAAACCTCCACGGGAGGTTTACGGCTTCACTAAAAAACTATCTTATGTATCAAAAACTAGCCTTGCTCATACATCTTGTTTTTAACTCGCAAAGGATCAGAAACTACTACACTTTGCATGCAGTTACTAACAATCTATTGTATCATATAAGTTCAAACATGAATGAGAATCAATAGTCATTACTAAGCAGGCACTAGTCTACCATGCAAGAATGTAAATAAAATGTCTATATTATAGAAGTATTTATTATTCCTTACCTTGGACAAAGTATTTTTTTCCCTTAAGAATCAAAATTTAGAGAATTTTCAAGGCTTCCTTTGATGAATAGATCATAATCTAAGGTATTCCTGAAGTAGAAACATCTCAAGGACTAGTAATGTGATGAATAATTTTTCAAAAGCATGAGTATGTCAAGTAGACCCAAACATGAGAAGTCTCCTAAAATATACTTTCGAGCAATCATCTACTCATATGTTATGTCATAACTAATATGTAATTCTCCTAAATGATTTTCTCATGTTAAACTGATCATTTAATATGGGGAAGTGCCAGGGGAGAAAAAGCTAGAATATTGGTTAAGCTGGTAGACCGTCGGCCACAGTAGGGATCCAAAGGAGGGAAAATAGGGATCCAAAGGAGGGGGGCATCTGCAACAGAGCAAGGTGAAACAATGGTCCTTAAAGACCCTAAGGTTCAGCCAATTAAGACTTCCAAAATGCTAAGGTTCCAAACTTCAAAGGTTGTGTCCAAAGGTCAAACACTAGGGAAATTGGATGCTTAGTGTGTGTACCAAAAAGTCTTCACAACTCCTACAAAGGAGGGGGCGAGCCTTGCAAGTAGGGGATGAGAGAGAAACACACACACACAAGCTCCCTTTACACAAAGGGAATGATGGACACATGACAGCTAACTAGCCCAGAAGCCCACAAGGTGTACTCAAATCCTATTGGATGGCCATGGAGGTGGACCAATGAGAATTAGGCTAGAGTAAATCTATTTTAATTAATTTAAAAACACTTAATAAAAGAACCAATAAGAATCAAGCTCCCTAGAAGACTATTGGACAGTCTCCCAAGGGGTCCAATGAGCATTCAGCAGCCCAATGGCTTGCCTGATTCCTATTGGCAAGGAGACAAAGGGGTCCAATGAGAGTTTAGTTGCATTAATTAATTACCTAAAGCTCTCATAAAAGTTGAAAGGGGAACACATGTCAGAAGGCTATCACTTATGCTACTTAACCTTCATTGGCTAAGCTGGGAGAGGTCCAATGAGGTGTTAGCAAGAGCAAATAGCAAGAGGGGTCAACCAAGAGAGAGAGGGGACTGAGTTCTCAAAGGCATTATTGCACACACACTCACAATAACTCATGTGTGAAGCAAGAAGACTCTCTCTCTCCTTCTCAAGATTTAATGGAAAGCTTATCACCTACTCCAAGCTTGTGAGAAGGGAGGCCTACACCAACAACTCTTGGCTTTGTGATGAAAATCCAACCAAGAGCCAAGCTTCAATGCATGCTCATCTCCTCTACCATGCTAATTACTAAGCTATTGTATGCTAATATGAGTGATTATGTGAGGAGATGTACATCTTTCTTGTAAGACTACTCCTTCTTCCTCTCAATCTACTCTCATACCCCGCTAGCTCTCACCATCTTTGAAGGTGTGAGAGGTCTTGGGTCAGAGACCGTGAGGGAATTGATGTTGTGTTTTATAAGTGTTTTGCTTAGTGCTTGAAGCTTCCATCTTCATTGCACTAGCTGGTATTGAAGGAACACAAAGAATTGTATTGTAAAATGTCTCTTTTGATGGGAGAAACCTATATTACAAAGCCTTTTGGAGGGGGGACCGTCTTTATGTAAATCCAGTCCTCGACTATTGTCAATATCTTAATTTCTCTCTCTTTTGAAGTATTATTCATGCTATCTAATTAGGTGTTATAATTTTTGTTGCTCTCTCCACCCAAGCACTCTTGTTATTCTCATTAGGAATCTATTCTAATGAAATGCTCACTATGTTCATGCTATTTTCTGCTACACACAAGTTACTAGGCTATTAAATGCTACATTGGTATCAAAGCACAAGGTTTCTCTTTTCTTGCTCAAGAAGGGAGGTGCTCAAGCTAGCTATAATGGTTGGTACTATTAATTACATTTGAGTAAGTAGAATAGGGAATCTTCAGCCTTGCAGTGCGCCTGCCTTCGTGCAAATAACGGGGCATCACCGTCGAGAGCTATGGTCTTAATAGTGGAGTCCTACAGAGCTTGCCTACGGCTTAACCACTATTGAGCTATTAGAAGCTTGATAGGAGCCAGTGTTGTTTTGGTGTTGAAAGACCCTCTCTTTTTTCCTTGCAATTAATGGTATATGAGCCATGGCTACAATAGCTTGAGTGCTTTTTCTAAAGGGGTAAAGAGGAGTAGCAACTAGTGCTTGAAGTGCCAAAGTACACCTAAAAACGTTTACATCTAAAAGTTGCTAGAATGGCTAACAATAATAAAGAGAGTTAGATTAATCTTGATAACTTTGATTTTGCTAATGAGCAGGCTACTAATGATGCCCCTATGCTTGTTAACTACCTTGTTTCCGAGCTTCAACAAGCCATGGGCAATCCATCCCTCCAAAGTGAAGTGCAATGGCAGCTTCGTGCTCATGGGATTCTCCAAGCTCCCTACCATGACAAGAGAGTACCTAGGAAGCCTCCTCGAAAGACTCCCAAAAGAGGCCTCTCTCCGATTCGAGAAGAAGAAGAAAATCCATACAAGGGCTCAAACATTTTGTTCTTGATGGTGCATCTCCTTCCCAAAGGAGAATTCAAGAGCCCCCACCGAAGGAACGAGAAATAAGTGAGTCTCTTGCCACCTCGGTGGAGATGGCTCCACAAAGACGATGGGTTGAACGCTCACCATCACCTCCTAAGCAAAGAAGACTATCGCACACATCTCCACACCATAAGTCAAAGAGGGATGACAAAAAGCAAGAGAAGAAAAAGACGAGAAAGAGGACACCCTCTTCTCCATCTTCTTCATCCTCTTCCTCTTATGAAAGTGATGGTGCAGACAAAGAAGATCAAGGTTTAAAAAAGGGAAGAAAGAGGTTACCCTCTTCTCCATCTTCCTCAAATTCTTCATCCTCTGAAGAAAGTGATGGTGCAACTTTTGAACCATCTAAAAGAAGAGGCCATAGGAAATCGTATGCCGCATGGAAGAGGTTGTCCAAGCTCAAGAAGTTCAAAGAGGGAGGAAAGAGCATCTCTTTCCTTACCTACGATGGCACCTTTGGTGCTACGGACAAAGTCTTGGCCTTTATCCACCAACAATTTTTATGCGGAGTTTGGAGATGAGGGCTTCATGGAGTCCTCTAAGGTACGCCATGTAGCTATGCACTTTCAAAAGACCTCCACGCAATGGTGGTCTAACCTATGGGCCAACGATGAAGCTCCACGAACATGGAAGCTTTAAGAGCTTCCATTATGAAGCAATTTTTGGCCATTGATGCCAAAGACAAAGTACTTACCGAATAGTGAAGCTTGAAACTCTCTCCCTACGAATCCATTCACAAATATGTAGAGAAGTTTTGGGACCTACATCTCAAAGCCATTGTTTTCAAAAACATGGATTTTGGAGAGAAAAATCAGCAATTTTGTGTGGGCTTAACTGAAGAAATTGCGATGTATGTCAACTCCCAAAGGCCACGCAACATATTTGCAAATATACACCATACTATGGTGGCTTCTCGAATCAATTTCCAAACAGGGACTACGAGAAATTCTAAGCCCCCCGGAAAACAAGGGTTCCAATGAGCCTAAGGGGAAGGACAATGTCCAAAATTCTCCTAAGGGCAATTCCAACAAAGCTAAGGAAAAGGGAGTTTACAAAGGCAAAAACAAACTCTCTCCTGAAGAGCTTGAGCGTTATCGCAAGGTTAACCGCTGATTCAAGTGCGGCGAGCAAGGGCATGCGTACCACACTTGTCCCAAAAAGAACACCTGCCATGAGCCTCCTAGAGCTACCTTGGTCGAAATCCAAGAAGAGGAATCTCACCACAAAGGATCTCCTCTATGCCATGCTTGGGGAAAGGTAAGAGACCAAGATGCTTTTATTCTCTTTGACCCTGGTTCTACTAACAATTTCATATCCACATAGTTGGCCACCAAGCTAGGCATACAAGCTTACGAGAGGGGAGATGTCCTACCCACAGATGGTGCTTTCAAGGGGCAAACGAAGCTTCGGTCACTCCCTTAATTGGGAAATTGAGGCTCCATGTCCAAAGCTATGTGGACAAAGAGGACCTCTTTATCTCTCCTCTCAAGCACGAGGATGTAATCATGGGGGCACCATGGTTTGATTGCATGGCTGCCAATGTTAAATTCCTTGAAAGGAGAATCTACTTTAGGTTCAGGGAAAAAGATATGCACATAGATGCTAAGGAAATGGGTAACACCATACCCATTGTACATACGCAAGCTTTCAATAAGTCAATAAAGAGCTCTATTTCCATGTACATGATTTTTGTTAAAGATTCTCAAAATGAACCTAATGCTTTAGCAAAAGAAAATATAAACAATCACAAGGAATTAGAGTTATCCAATTTTCTCAAGGGGTTTCAAGATGTCTTTATTGACGACATCCTACCTCCTAAATGAGGCAATGACGACCATGCAATTGAACTTGAAGTTCACCGCCTAATAAACCTCCTTATAGAGTTTCTCAAGTTCAACAAGACGAGATTATGCGGCAAGTGCATGAGTTAGTAGAGAAGGGCATGGTTAGGCTTATCTCATCTCCATTTTGCTGATCTGTGCTACTAGTGCAGAAGAAAGACAGCACATATCGTATGTGTGTTGACTATAGAGCACTAAATAGGATCACTATCTAGAATAGGTTTCCCGTTCCATGGGTAGAAGACCTATTTGATAAGATTCAAGGGTCCACCTACTTCAGTAGGATTGACCTAAAAAAGGGCTATCATCAAATAAGGATAGTTGATCAAGACATTGTAAAGACCGCATTTTGCACTACGTTTGGTCTTTACAAATACATTGTCATGCCTTTCGGCTTGACCAATGCATCAGCCACATTCAACCGCTTGATGGAGAAGCTATTTAGGCCTCACGAAACCTTTACTGAAGTGTTCTTTGATGATATCATCATCTACTCTAATTCATTAGACGAACACAAGCAACACCTCTAGGTAATATTTCAAGTTCTAAGAGAGAATAAACTTTATGCTAATCGAAAGAAAAGTGAATTTTTCTTGCAAAAGATTCTGTATTTAGGTCACATTATCTCTCAAGGTGGCATTCAAATGGATCCATCAAAGTTAGAGGTAATAAAAGGATGGCCTAAACCAAGGAATCTTCATGAACTAAGAAGCTTTATAGGTATGTGTGCATACTATAGACGCTTCATAGAAAAGTTCTCACAAATTGTAGGACCATAACATGACCTAACAAAGAAAGACGCTAGGTATACATGGTCTCCCAAGCATAACAATGCTTTCAAAAGCTTTAGCTTATCTCTCAACCTGTGCTTACACTTCCGGATATCTCAAAGCCCTTTGAGGTCCAATGTGACCCTTGTGGTGATTGCCTTGGATCTGTTTTGCTCCAAGAAGGGCATGCCATAGCCTATGAAAGTGGAAGGCTTGACCCTGCTAATCAAGATCTAGGCATATATGAAAAGGAACTCCTCATAGTTCTTCATGCCTTAGACTCATGGAAGCACTATTTATTGGGGACTCCTTCCATTCTGCGAACAGATCACCAAGTACTTCATGACATAGACCAAGCTCTCCGACAAACAAATGAGGTGGACTAATTTCCTTTTGCAATTTCATTTTCATATTGATCACATTGCTGGCAAGCATAATCAAGTAGTCGATGCACTCTCAAGACGACCAAGAGTGAATGCGGTTTCCATAGAAACTCACAATGATCTATCTTCTATGATAGATGAGAATGCTATTGATCCCGATTTTAGAGATGTGATTTCAGCCCTTGCACTAGGCAAGAAAGAGGAACCATTTACTTTACAAGATGTTTATCTTCTCTATGGAAATAGACTATGCATTACTAGCTCACTACGTGAGAAAGTAATGTATGAATCTCATGCTCCACCTTATGCAGGGCATAGAGGGATTTAGTCTACCCTAAAATGGATTGAAACATATTTCTATTGGCCTATCATGAAAGAAAACATACAAGAGTATGTTTCTAAATGTGAAAGTTTGATATAGGAAAGTAACCTGGATTGCTTCAACCTTTGCCAATCCCTAATTCACCATGTGAGAGCATATCCATGGATTTTATCTTTGGATTGCCTAAGTCCATCCATGGGAATACGGGAATATGGGATGATAGTAGACAGGTTCAGTAAACAAGCTCATTTTATACCTGTCAAAAAGACTATCAAAGCCCATCAAATGGCAACCCTCTTCATTTCACAAATCTTCAAGTACCATGGCTTGCTGATGTCCATAGTGTCGGATAGAGATCCTAGAATGACTAGAAATTTCTGGAAGGGTCTCTTTGAGAATCTAGGAACAAGGCTAAATTTCGCTTCGGCCTATCACCCGCAAACGGATGGCCAAAGTGAAATAGCTAACCTAACAATCTGCGATCTACTAAAATCCTTTGTAACGGAAGTGGATCAAAGATCCCAATTGAAGAAGTACTTACCCTTAATGGAGTATGCCTACAATAACACTATACATACTTCCACGGGAAAAGAACCTTTTTAGGTAATTGAGGGAAGATCAAAAAGTCCCCTACTACTTAACGTACACTGGAAGATCTTCGTTGCAGATGAGTATAACCGAGACCTACAAGAATCTTTCCAAAAGATTAAGGATGCTATCTCTATCTCACAGCAAAGGCAAAAGGCTGCTCTGCTGATAAAGACCCACTATTGAAGACCCACCGGATATCGAGGCCCGGAGAGGTACTACAACCCGAATCAATTCTCCAACATGAAGATAAGGTATTAAGAGGTGGTTAGACTATCCGACGATATCTTATTAAGTTTAAGAATTATCCTTTTGAAGATGCTAGATGGATGCAAGGCATACAATAAAGGATAACCTAAACCTTGTCAATGCTTACAATGCTTCCCTAGAGTAAGCAAATGTACAAATGTTTAAAATGAACAAAGTCTTTGTCTCATAAGACTCTCTTTTTCTTTATTGTGCACAAAAATGAAGTAGTATGCATGCATAGATTAAGTTTGCAAAGACGACGTCTCCCAAACACCAAGTAGAGCTCGTCAGTCTACTATGGAAGATTGATAGGACTAATGTGCGGCCATGCTTGCGAGAGCTTAGACTCGCAAGCGCCAAATGGATTAGTCATTCATTCTGGAACGATGTCATAGGGTAACATAGGGATCCTTACCCACTAGAAAAAGGACTGATGAATATTCTTTATCTTCTCTAACCCATAGTCGAGGACGACTATGATTTTAAGAGAGAGGTAATGTCATAATAAGTAGTATCTAATTCTCCTAAATGATTTTCTCATGTTAAACTGATCATTTAATATGGGAAAGTGAGAGGAGAGAAAAAGCTAGAATATTGGTTAAGCTGGCAGACCAGCCACAGTAGGGATGCAAAGGAGGGAAAATAGGGATCCAAAGGGGGGGGCATCTGCAAAAGAGCAAGGTGCAACAATGGGATTTAAAAACCCTAAGGTTCAGCCCATTAAGACTTCCAAAATGCTAAGGTTCCAAAATTCAAAGGTTGTGTCCAAAGGTCAAACACTAGGGAAATTGGATGCTTAGTGTGTGTACCAAAAGGTCTTCACAACTCCTACAAAGGAGTGGGCGAGCCTTGCAAGTAGGGGATGAGAGAGAAACACACACACACACACACACAAGCTCCCTTTACACAACGGGAATGAGGGACATATGTCAGGTCCCTAGCCCAGATGCCCACAAGGTGTACTCAAATCCTATTGGATGGCCATGGAGGTGGACCAATGAGAATTAGGCTAGAGTAAATCTAGTTTAATCAATTTAAAAACACTAAATAAAAAAAACAATAAGAATCAAGCTCTCTAGAAGACTATTGGACAGTCTCCCAAGGGGTCCAATGAGCATTGAGCAGCCCAATGGCTTGCTTGATTCCTATTGGCCAGGATACAAAGGGGTCCAATGAGAATTCAGTTGCATTAATTAATTACCTAAAGCTCTCACAAAAGAGAAAATGGGAACACATGTCAAAAGCCTATCACTTATGCTACTTAACTTTCATTGGATAAGTTGGGAGAGGTCCAATGAGGTGCTAGCAAGAGCAAATAGCAAGAGGGGTCGACCAAGAGAGAGAGGGGGCTGAATTTTTAAGGGCATTTTTGCACACACACTCACACTAACTCATGTGTGAATCAAGAATACTCTCTCTCTCTCCTTCTCAAGCTTTAATGGAAAGCTTATCACCTACTCCAAGCTTCTGAGAAGGGAGGTCTACACCAACAAATCTTGGCTTTGTGATGAAAATCCAACCAAGAGCCAAGATTCAATGCATGCCCATCTCCTCTAACCATGCTAATTACTAAGCTATGCTATGCTAATATGAGTGATTATGTGAGGAGAGGTACATCTTTCTCGTAAGACTACTCCTTCTTCCTCTCAATCTACTCTCATACCCTGCTAGCTCTCACCATCTTCGAAGGTGTGTGAGGTCTTGGGTTTGAGACCATGAGGGAATTGATGTTGTGTTTTATAAGTTTTTTGCTTAGTGCTTGAAGCTTCCATCTTCATTGCACTAGCTAGTATTGAGGGAACACAAAGAATTGTATTGTAAATTGTCTCTCTTGATGGGAGAAACCTATAATACAAAGCCTTTTGGAGGGGGGACGGGCTCCATGTAAATCTGGTCCTCAACTGTTGTCAATAGCTTAATTTCTCTCTCTTTTGAAGTATTGCTCATGCTATCTAACTAGGTGTTATACTTTTTGTTGCTCTCTCCACCCAAGCACTCTTGTTATTCTCATTAGGAATCTATTCTAATGAAATGCTCGCTACGTTCATGCTATTTTCCGCTACACACAAGTTACTAGGCCATTAAATGTTACATGTTAGCTAGAAATTTGTCCTGGTAGCTAAAACAAAGTTCATATTTTACATAGATTTGCAAAATTTTGGCAGCATCTCCTTTGTACATTGGATAAAACTTCAAAAAACACCATAAATTTATGCCATCTCACGGAGAGACCCTCACAAGAGGATTAAGGTCAAGCCATAAAAAAACTTTGCAAGACATAAGCAATTACTTTCCAACCCGGCATATCCTCATACCCGAGGCCACGTTATATCCTTTGTTTTGATGCTCCTATTCTACATACTCAATTTTATTTTAAAAAGTGGATAACACAACCTTAATGAATCCCATAAACTTACTTAGCTCAATCTAGCTTGATTGTTTTAGGAAAGTACCATTTAGGTCTATACGAAGAACAAACTATCGAGATTTGCAATAGTACACACAATTTTCTCTGAGCTATTTCTCCCAAATGAAAAATTACAAGCACAACATCATATGTTCCAAATGCATGAGCACATGCTTTCCAACTACCACAAGGTTTGAGACATGGTTTATGAAGTCTGATCATCACCCGTACGCTACCAATCTCAGATTTCATAAGGTGTTCATTGATAGGTAGCAAAAACCATAATTATTATAAAGAATGCATTATATGTATGTTGACTTCTTATTAGTATGCCGCATAAACCATTGTTTTTGGTTTAAAAATGATCAAAGTACTTCATTATCACAGCAATTCTAAGTAGGTGAAAACACCTACCCGATGTATCTTCCTCTGAGAGCATCTCCCATGGAAACTAGTGTGAGTGTTATGCTGAAGAACGTGATGATACTCCAATAAGATCAATGATTCCCTAGGTGAATGAGCTTGAGCAAGGGTGGAATTACTTGATGATCATTGTGTGTGTGTGTGTGTGTGTGTGTGTGTGTGTGTGTGTGTGTGTGTGTGTGTGTGTGTGTGTGTGTGTGTGTGTGTGGTGTGTGTGTGTGTGTGTGTGTGTGTGTGTGTGTGTGTGTGTGTGTGGTGTGTGTGGTCAGTAATCTTATATCCAAGGAGCAAGGGTGGGCCCGACATGAATGACATGTGAAAAAATTAGAGATCCTTCACTATTCCTATCCAGGGCAATCCACCCTTTGGGTGAGAAAGAGAGAGACAAGGAGAGTGTTTGTGAGGGTTGGCGCATACGCATATTTGATTAATCATATCAAGATCCCTAAAGGGTATGTCACAAACCGGGAAAGCTGTTTTGAGAGATTGAGCACCAAAGCATGAGCGTGTGTGTGTGTGTGCACGCACGTGCGTGTGTGTGTGTGCATGTGCGTGTGTGTGCGTGCATGTGTGTGTGTGTGTGTGTGTGTGTGTGTGTGTGTGTGTGTGTGTTGTGTGTGTGTGTGTGTGTGTGTGTGGTGTGTGTGTGTGTGTGTGGTGTGTGTGTGTGTGTGTGTGTTTGTGCGTGTGTGCGTGTGTGTGTGTGTGTGCACGCATGCATGCTCGTGAATTTTAGCACAAGGGGCAACCTTTGCGACCAAGCTGAGAGTGAACAAAGAGAAGAGCATGCAAGCAAATTACAAGAAACAGAGATCATCATGTGTGTGGAATCCTGCAATGATGAATGTGTGGTGAATAACTTCTTGCGTTGTACAATGGTGGAAAAGTGAAGACCCCCATGCCGAGCAAGTAGAAGATCAAGTAGTATGGGCGAGTGAGGTAGTAAGCTCCAAGACCATACCTCTCCATATGGGCTGTCGAGTATGGAAGATTTTTGAGACTGCTTGCAGAGAAGCATACGTGAGAGCTAATACAAACCGGAGAGTTGCATGGTGATGGTTGCATGAGGGGGGCTCTAGAGTGCAAGTCACTCCATGGAGCAGCAAATGCAGGTCTCAACCACGGTACCGGCCTGAATGTGCAATAGAGAAAGAAATGCAGGCTCGTTATAGCCAGAAGGTGTCAGCTCCTCGTTTCTTGAAAATTCCAAGCTAGGTAGACTCAGCTCATAAAAGTTAGGAGTTTTAAAACCAAACCATGTGATTCTATAAACTGCCAGATTGGCTAAAGGTTGGCAACCCATGTAGCCCCTACGTGATAAGCCTTCTTCTGAGAGCATCTCCCATTACGCCATCATTTCACAGGCTAGTCAATGTGTCTATTGGGATAATGAGAATTCCGATGCTCGAGAACCTATATAGGATTGCAATAGCAATAGGTTGAAGGCGCACCAACTAGTGGGGACTCGACTGTCATCATTAAAGAGAAATCATATCCTGCTAAGTAAATACGAGTGCTAAAACCAAGATAGTGTTGGATAAGATTACGATACTTGAGGTGTGTAACGACCATCGTACTGATAGTATTAAGTTTGTGAGTGTTCATGCATGTTTTGGACCTATATACAAAGTAGATGTGTGTTGTATTGTCAAGTTCCGAGCGTGTGTATTTATTAGCGGACTCTGAGGGGGACTTCATGGCACCCTATATTTTGTGGGCCCCACTAATTTATACAATAATCTGGCCACTTTTTGTTACCTTTGATACTGTGTGTGTGTGTGTGTGTGTGTGTGTAGCTGTTTAAATCTTAACTAATAAGACATAATTGAATTTTTACATTCAAAAGACAGCTGGCCAAGGAATAATGAACTGATATGTACAAAAATAACTCAGTATCAGAATTATTTAGGTACAATGATTGTAGGATCAAAGAGATCCTCTTTCAGTAAGACCAGTAGTCAAAGAACTTCTCCATTCCTCAGTGAGTACTTCATTAAAGTAAGGTTGCTTGCCAAAGAAAAGAAAACCCTCCAAGATAAGATAGAGTCCTTACCTGCATCCATCCAACAAGACAACAATTCAGTTAGCCTTGGATGTGTTTTACAGGTATCAATGGACCATATCAGTTTTTATTCATGTCCATCTTACAGAATTTAATTACTTTAGACAAGCTAGGTCTTTTATTAGAATTTGTATGTTTAGCAGTCTTTACCTATTTCTTCCAAAATGAGTGCTACAATCTACCTTCTAATCTGTATAGTGAAGTCCACCAGGAAAAAAAAAAATTTAATATAGTGAGGTTTACTTGTTTAGCCATAGCTCGGTAGCTATGCTTAAGCCCACAGTAGCAACCATATACTTACCAATCAAATAGAGTATCAAAAAACTCCATTTTTACCAAGTGGAACCTCATGTCACGAGACATAGCCTAGTATTTATGCCAAAGCTGAGAGTATCAACCATATACTTACCTTCAAACTCCCAAGATTTCTATTGAGTCATTAGCATCCCATAAAGTACGGTAGTGTTCGGACCTATTTGAGTTAGGATACCTTCATGTTTCCACAGCCATGGGTACTAGATGGGCTAAAAAATCCCCAACACTTTATCCTCATATGAAATCATGGGAAAAGTACTTTACACAAGTTGAAGTGTGGCCATAGTTCACCAAAGAAAACACCAAAAGTATCCGTGTAAGTGTTCGACAGAGATCATCACCATTTTTTATGCAAAAACGAGGTTTCAATACCCAAGGTTCCATTTATATCAAGTGCACTCATAGATCACCAGCCATAGCTTCACGCCAAAGCCGAATGTATTAGCTATATACTTACCTTCAGAATCCCAAGTTATTAGCATCACACAAAGAACTGTAGTGTCCGGCTAAGCTAAGCCCGCAAAGTCCTGTAGCGGCTAAAACAGAGCCAAAAAAGTTGATTTTGAGTGTAACTACTTCAAAGAATAAAGTCCTCCCTTTTTTTTTAAAAAAAACCTAGTTAAGTCGGCAGTCGTCAAGACCTGCAGCGGTTTGGACAAAGCCAAGAGAATCTGAGAGATGCCAGATGATGAACAGTTTTTCCTCAGAAAACCAATCGAAAGAAATCCCCAATAGTCAACCTCTTTAACTAACAAATCAAATTAGGTAAGCATTTAGCAATCAAATGCCTTGCTACAAGATCTAAGAGCCACAGTGGATAATTGTCAAAAAAACGAGTCAAGTAGAATAGTGTCGGAAAAAAACAAGTCAAGTAGAACCCCTAAAAAATATAAGCCGAAAAAGATTTTCTGTAGACAGTACAACTCTACTACATGCTTTGAGAGCTAATGCAAGCAGTAGCAACCATATGTTATGCTACTAGAAACAACTAATAATCAAAGTAGATCACTGTCGAACCATCTTCCTTAATGTTTGAAGTGACTTTCCTTAGAGATTTTACTCAAACAAAGGTGTGAGGTAAGAAAAATTCCTAAAAGAAAACCTGAGAAGCTTAAGTAGTGAGCTCCATAGCTCGAACCGTGAAGCAAGCAGTAAATCCCTTAGTCAAAACAACAGAAAATAAACACAGGCTAAGTGAGGGGCAAGGTGCGCCCTCACCTTATTTATAGAGGTTGGACTGCTTGTTCGCGAGCGTGAACGATAAGAGAGGCGAGCCGCCCTGCTGTGTGGTGTCATCAACAGGTGCACAGAAAGCATTGCAAGGGGAGATCCATAGCCAAGAAGCGCAGGCCGCCTACCAAAGGTAATGAGAACCCGGCGTTTTACTCACGCTCGTTATTCCTGGAGAGACACGCTTTATGATTGTTATGCAAGGGTACAGTCCCGTAGCCCATTACTGCCTTTTTGTGAGTAGTATCCCATTGATGTCCGACAAGTTTAATGAGTGTTAAGGGGGGGGGGGGGGGGGGGGGGGGGGGGGGGGGGGGGGGGGGGGGGGGTGGGGGGGGGGGGGGGGGGGGGGGGGGGGGGGGGGGGGGGGCGCATATATATAAGGAGGGAAAAAAGAACCAAAGTAATTATAGTACCAAAGTGTGAGTGTGTGTGTGTGTGTGTGTGTGTGTGTGTGTGTGGTGTGTGTGTTGTGTGTGTGTGTGTGTGTGTGTGTGTGTGTGTGTGGCCCTTCCCCATCCCAGAGGAGAGATCCACTTGGTGGAGGATGGTCCACCATGTGAGGGCCATACCGAGACTCGACCCTACTCACCTCCCTCAGTCCTCCAGACCGTCCCAGGGAATGACGTAGATCTATCTGCAGGTATCCCTCCCACTTGGGATCGCCACTCAGACAGGACTCCGGTCTATCTCGAATGCCAACCCAAGGGGGTACATCCTTTCATTCAATGATTCTATCCGATTCTCATAATCAATCCATCCTTGACAGCTTTCTGCACCCAAAATCGTGGTCCTTAGTCTTGATTCTCTTGATCTTTAACTTGAGGATCTTCTCTTGCTTTCTTGTTCTCCCTTGGTTCATGACGATAACCCCTTTTTCTTGACAAGCAGGCACGGCAGTTATCACTTTCCCCTAAGAAGAGGGATCTTGCAAACCTACCTGGTCTCGCTCGTCCCCGATTACCCATTTTTATCCCACATAGTCCTAGCGTTTAACATAAAAAATTTAAACCAACATCTGGCCATCTGACCCTCCGGATCCGCCCACCCACTGAACCATTTCATGAAAATCCCTTCCCGAGGTAGTACTTAACTACTACAAAATCAGGAAGACAGTAGTCTATCAGACATCATCAAACAACAAGCAGCATGCAATCTATTGCATACCCTCGTTCAGGGAAATTCATCTGGTTGTTTCCACCAGATCTTTATTTAGAAACTTTTAATTCATTTCATTTCCTTTATCTGCTATAATTAGTTTGTAACTAGTTTCCTAACCAATCATGCAGCACATTTAGTTTCAACCAATTCATCTTACCTCCCCATTCAGGCCAAGATAATCGGTTACAACCATTCAAAATGGCATCACCTTCACAATATTTCCCAGAAGTGTTTGGGAAAGGCTCATTAGGTAATTTAATCATTCCTTCCTAAACATTTTATTTCAAGAGGTATAGCACCATCTGGTGATTGATGCACAGGATAGCCCCTATATTCCTAGCCTTTCCAGTTCCTTTCTAAGCAACCAAGTCGAACAAATTTCCTTAATTAAATTCACATCATCCTCCCTGAGTATAACCTTCTCATCCAATTATTGGCATCAAGCCATACCCGGATTATGGCCGATTTCCAATAAGATACCGCGGGTACTTCACCTCGCCGGGCAAAAATAAAACAAACCCATTCATCCCTTATCCCTCGGGCATGGATGACCTAGGTATAACACTTGCTGGTTACACTGCCCTAGCCGAAAAGGGCCAATCTCCGACAAGTTCCCCAAGAGAATCCTCTCAATGGGCCGGTCTTTCAATCAAATTGACCCCAAGAAGATCCATCTTGGTTCCCGGTCATTTCCAGACAATCTTCAAAACTCCTAATTAAATCTATGTTTTGGCAATGGGCTATCCCTATCACCTCTCGAGATTCCTTTTTTAACTCCTAGTTGGTAATTTCCAGGTTCATTCATTTATCAACCTTAATTCCTACTTTCATTAATTATCTACCAGCCAAGTTTATTTACAAAATACAAGCGAGTTTTTGCCATAGGCATTTGATGATTAATGTCTCTTCGGAAATGCTAACTTTTTTGAGTTCAATTCCCATTTTGTACGATTCCCAAGTTTTTTGCCATCCATGGGGCATCTTCATGGAAGCTTGTAGAGTTTTCGGTTCAAACAACACGGAGATCAATTCCGCGAAGTTATCCCCTATCTCCCCCATCCCGTATTTGCAAACAAACTTGAAATTGAAAACTTTAGAAATACTCTTCAATACCAAAAATTGAACTACTTCTATCGAACTTAGACAACTACTCTTTTCTTATGGTACCTAGCTTTCCATTTTTGGAAGCTAGAAGGTCATCCTATAATTTATGAGTTTTCGAGCTTTCCATGAAAGCTTAAACCTAAAATACAAGGTAGTCACTAAAGCTTACACCTAAGAGAAAAGTTACGATTAAATCTTAGCTTACGAGAGCAAATCTACTTTTGAAGCTTAACTTTATGATGCATAGATACTCTTATCACTTGACCCTAATTGCAAGGTTTCCATTAAAGCTTAAAACCTAAAAATGCAAGGTAATCACTAAAGCTTACATCTAAGTGCAAAGTTACCATTAAAGCTTAGCTTACGAGTGCAAATCTACCTTTGAAGCTTAACTTTATGATGCGTAGATACTCTTATCACTTAACCCTAACTGCAAGGTTTCCAATAAAGCTTAAACCTAAAAATGCAAGGTAATCACTAAAGCTTACATCTAAGTGTAAAGTTACCATTAAAGCTTAGCTTACGAGTTCAAATCTACCTTTGAAGCTTAACTTTATGATGCGTAGATACTCTTATCACTTAACCCTAATTGCAAGGTTTCCATTAAAGCTTAAAACCTAAAAATGCAAGGTAATCACTAAAGCTTACATCTAAGTGCAAAGTTACCATTAAATCTTAGCTTACGAGTGCAAATCTACCTTTGAAGCTTAACTTTATGATGTGTAGATACTCTTATCACTTAACCCTAATTGCAAGGTTTCCATTAAAGCTTCAAACCTAAAAATGTAGGGTAATCACTAAAGCTTACATCTAAGTGCAAATTTACCATTAAAGCCTAGCTTACGAGTGCAAATCTACCTTTGAAGTATAATTTAATGATGCATAACTACCGTTAGTACTTAACCCTAATTCCAAGGTTACCATTAAAGCTTAAACCTAAAATGATGTACATAAACCTTCCTAGTATGAAAACACCTGGATTCATTAATCCTACTAGAAATGAAGATTACCTCCTCTAAGCAAGAGGGAAGTGGGGTTGATGTCCTTCTTGAAGAGATGTGAGGCTCAAGGAGGAAGGAAAGGGATTTATGGTGAAGAGGAAGAAGAGAGGAGCTTCTTCTCAAAACCCTCAAGGGTTTGGCCTTCAAGAGAGGAAGAGAGTTGAGGGTTTGGCCTTCAAGAGAGGGAGAGAGCAAGAGCAAGGTTTAATGGAAACCTTGATTTACTTAAGCATAATCTTGAGCATGGCAAATATGCAAGTAGCTTCGCAATATGTCCAAAAATACAAAGGAGAGGGGGTGTTTATATAGGAAATGGTGGGTGTAATTCTCTTGTCAATTCCTATTGGACGTCCCCAAATTCTCTTCTCAAATGCTATTGGACCCCAATTCTCTTCTTAATTCCTATTGGACCCCAATTTTCTTCTTAGTTCTTATCTCTTAACTTTATCTTTCAGTCAAGTTAGTCCCTTTTTCTCCCAATTCCCGATCTAGATTAGTTCCCACGCGGATCTTCATGAAGAAGTGTAAAAATAATCTTAATCTTTTTGGAAAAATATAGGGATGACGTAATTTCTTATCCAAAATATCCTTGTCTTTTTATTCTGGAGTAAAGTCTCGTTGTCCGCATGACTTCTTTGTCGGTCTTGCTTTTTCTAAATTATTTTCTACGCTGAAAAAAGTTCTGAATGGCTCTAGGGTTTAGGGTGGGACCTTACAAACTCCCCAACAAAAAGAAAGAGCTATCCTCAGCTCGGGACATGCTTTAGAGACTAGACAGACTCCATCTTTGGTCAAGTTATGATTGAAGATGGTCACTAACTTTAGGGTATTTAGATTAAAGGATAGTGAAGTTGGTATGGACCTTGAATAATACACTTCTCTTCCCTTTTTTTTTCTTATTTATAACACTGACTCAAAAGTCTTAATGACTCGAGGTTACTTTAATTACTGAGTGTGATTTTATTCAACTAGGTATTTTTCCTTTGGTGTGACCGGATTGTGTTTCTCTTGTTAGGTATGAAGATCATTTCTTCACTTCGCTCTCTATCTAGCCTTAATACGCTTACCATTCTTACCTAAATTTTAACCTTTTTCCGTTTCGAGAGTTGAGTCATTTCTCTATTGATATCATCCAACTAATACCATGTTCTTGACATTTAAAGGATTTCATAGTGATCTTTCAATTAATCTTGCAATTTCTCCTCCCTTGTGTACCCAATTTATTTCGTCCATCCTTTTTTTTTTCTCTTTTGTCTATGGCTTACTGCCTCATCTTTCACTTGGTAATCAGATATCCCATTTATCATAACAATTAGACTTGTAAAACACCATAGACGATTTAAATCTCAAAAGAATTGACTGACTAGATATGCCTGAATTCCATAAATATGATGATTGATTACATTCGCATAAAAATTACATCAAAAGTGCCATCGATATCTTGAAGAATAATTATAAGTTGTTCCAAAGAACCAACCAAAAATATGATCAAGGGTTTGGACAAAAGGGAGATATTGATTTCGTTCCAAAACGTCCACAATATCTGAATGTAAGCTTACGGAATTTCCCTAGCTTTAAGGAGCTGCGTTTGGATTTGACTCTGAGGAGAACTTATTCGTCTTTGCTAAAGCTTCTAGTGGAGCGGTGAAGATCAGCGTAGCTCTTTTGCCTATCACTAGCTCTCTTCAGGTTGTCTCAAATGACTAGAAGTTGATGATCTATCTCTTCTAGGATAGACTTAGCGACGGCAGGAACATGAAGAGATGGGTCAGCTAATCGAAGAGGGACTAAACATTCCTGACCATACAAGGCTTTAAAGGGTGATATTCCGAGGCTGCGATGGTGAGAAGAGTTATAAGCAACTCAACTAGGGACAGAAACTTGATCCATTTCTGGGGCTATTGGTTGCAGTATGCTCGAAGCATATCTTCAATGACTTGATTCACTCACTCAATTTGACCATCAGTCTTCGGATGATATACTGAGCTAAGATTCAGTTGGGTACCTAGAGATCGAAACGTGGCTTGCCAAAACTTAGAGGTAAATTTGGCATCCTGATCACTAATGATTCTTGCAGGGATTCCATGTAATCTTACTACCTCTTTGACAAATACTTGGCTATGTCGATGGCGGTGGCTGTCTGCTTGACTGGAATTAGATGAGCCACCTTAGTGAGCTTATCTACTACGACAAAACTAGAATCATAGTTTCTAGTTGTCTTTGGAAGACCAGTGACAAAGTCCATACTCAGACATTCCCACTTCATCTGAGGAATATCTAAGGGCTGAAGCTTTCTAGGTATTAAAGAAAACCATATGCTAAGGTGTAGTCAATTAAGTGTTCCCTGGGGTTCTGAGCTTGAATCTCTTGAAGAAGAGGTCTAAAATAGGGGTCTGCCTAAATTTTTTGTTGAGCTTCCTCGGGTAAAGAAGAGCTAAGGAGTGAAATTAGTCGGGGTTGATGAGGACAAGACTGCTGGTCAAGAGATCTTTGAGTCTATTGAAGGCATCATCTCTCCCCAACAAAAAAGAAAGAGTTGTCCTTAACTCAAATAAAATACGTAATTGATGAAGCTTCTTGGATACATCTCGCGACTTAACTTCTTGTTAACGCTTTCAACTTGACTTCTCTCTTACACTTCTTCATCCCCCAAAAATCTGCTAATATAATATTGGAGTCATGGAAAATCTTTCTTAATAAGCTATCTCCTTGATTAAGTCATCGTGTTTGTGGCTTCTTCGATACGCTACTTCTTCTTATAAGCTACTGGCAATCCTTCTTTATCAGCACTTGTTATCTTCTTATTTTTGCGATCTTCACTCTCTTGTAACTTAGTATTTTCTTATCTGATGGCGTCTTGGCAAGAAGGCTTGGTTCTTCCTGTATGCATCTCTCACTTGCAGAGTGCAGATGAGGCAGTTAAAAGACAGTTCTTAGAGCGATACAAAGATCTCCTCTTCCCTCAGTCAAATTCTTGTGTCGGCCAGATGATATGGAAGACATGGCGACATCTCACAAGAGTGACTCTCTAGGGTAGAGACCATTTCCGCAACAATACCCGACTTGCTATGGTTACAGAAGCTCTGGGACTTGGCCCTCAATACTACTGCGTCAAAAGGACACGAGATCCTGGGTTCTCTGCAAGGCTGTTCTTGCTTATGCAATTTATCCCCCATTGTAAGATTTGTCTCGATACCATCTGGAGTCTTCCTCTTAGAGGTCCTTTTCTTTTTTCAGCTCATACCCGAGAAATTGCTGAAGCTGTTCCCCGTAGAACCATTCCAGAGGGTGAGCGTCCTAACATGTGCGGCGCTTGTGATACTTGGTTATGTGACCATATATTAGAGGATCTTCATGAGTTGTAAACTTTCTTGCCTCTCCGTAATTACTTCCTGCCTCCCTTGTAATCCTTTTTGGCTTTAATTGAAGAAATAACCCTTTTTGAAAAAATTTGAGTATTGTCAGTATTTCCTTTCCTTCAAATGTCAGTCTCTCTTCTTCAATGGCCAATGAGTTTTTAATGACTTCTCTTTACTGTGCACTTTTAATTTCTGCAAATGGTCTTTCGTCTACAATAGTCTTGAGTAAAGATTCACTATAACATATGCGCGATATTATCGCTCACATTACCGCAAAAAAACAAACAAACTTGAAATATAAAAATTCCCGTACGCGGAAAATACTGCGGAAAATTTTGTGGTAATGGTCTAGCGGTAACATCCGCGGTAATGGTTGCGGCTATATTTCCGCGCCTATTACCGCGTTTTTTGTTGTAAACATACCCGCAAACATTACCACGTGTGCGTTATCGCGGGCATTACCGCGGCAGGATTTATTATAAAATAACAGATGACCGTTTGGATTGTCCTTTGCAGGACCATCCAAAAGGTCATCTATTTTTTTATTTATTTTAGTTATTTTACAAAATTATTATTAATTACAACAAAATATCACAATTGGACAATACATTGAACCAAAAAAAGATTGATAATTTCATTTACATAAGTGGAATTACAATTGGGGGAGGTATTGAGCCAAAAAATTATAGGTATTGCATTTACATAAAGGGCAAAAAAAGCCCGCGTGTACCAAATAGAGTATGGTCATGTGGGATAGGGCAAACGGGGCGCGCGTATACAAAATAGAGGATGCTCATGGGGGAGTTAGCGGCATTTCGCGTGGAACTCCTTGACTCTGCAAAACCATAAAAAAGAAACAATTAACACTTTGTTATTTAATATTTGATATAAAATCAACAATTTGATTATTTAAATAAGATTAAACTTACATGTTGCAGACTTCTACACGCATTTTCGAACTCCTCTCGAGAGATCATTTGATTTTCAAACAACCAACACCAAGTTTGATACCTGGTATGGTTCTCTCTATATCTCTGCACATCTCTGGTCGAGCGACTCATGGTAATGTTATACTGACAAAAAATAGAAACCAATTAATTAAATGAAAAACATTAGATTTTTTACAATAAAACTAATATTTTTACTTACATATTTGTCTTTTCAAGCCGTTTTTCCTCCCGAACCATAATGCGTAGGAGTCTGATGGGATATGGCCTCAACTTGATGCGTATACATCCTCGCACCCGTTGCCCTTTCCTCCTCTTTCTCGCCCATAGCGGTCTCCCACTCCACATCATGGACATTTCCTGGCCGATAGCTATGCTCTGGAGACTCCATTGTCTTCTTTGCAGCTCTCCTCACACTAGATTTTTTGTTCTTCAGAAATGTTTTGACATGCTCTTGCAACCATTGCCTTGAGAATTGTTGCCCCTCAGGGTTGGGGAAACGCATGTGCATGGTTGTCTCTATATATGTGAGGTTGTAGGGATCTTGCTGATCAAATTTGAGAAAACAATTGATATATGTGGAGTGGATTAATTGGTTGACGTGTGTGCGGAATCTCCTGCCCTGCGCTGTCCCGAGATCCACCATACCTCCTCTATGAAGCTGGTACTATAACCCGCCAGCCTCTGGTGAAGGCATGTCATGGTTCTCATCTTCTTCTGGAGCAGGGAGCGGTGACTGTGGAGGAGAATCTGTAGTACTCCCCCCCCCCCCCCCCCCCCCCCCCCCCCCCCCCAAAAAACAACAACTAGCTCCGCTCCCTCGTCGAGATCGACCGGCGCTAGCGCGCGATCTGCCTTGACGCTGACTGCCAGAAGAGCGCCGACGTGAATCTAGGATAGAAGGTGGGATAGGTGATGGATAGGTGGATGCCCGTGGCGTCGGACCCTGTGGCGTCGCACCCAACGGCGTCTGACCCTGGGGCGTTGGACCCTGTGAAGGAAAAGTTGAACCTGGAGCTGTAACTGGAAACCTCTGCAGGTATGGAGTGCCACCAGTCAGAGTAGAGACCTCTGATAATCCAAAAACTGCTAGCTGCACCGGTGAATAGCGCTGCGTAAGGGTCTGCTGCGAACCTAACCACTCAGCCCGAAGATGCAATGTCCTCTCCACATCTGGATCGGTCACAGGTACGGCAGCGGACCCACCAAGAGCGTCTCGAAACCAGCCGAACCCTGATGATGACTGCTGAGGCGACAGCTGTGAATGATAGACAGAGAGAGCGTCGGGATATGACATCTCGTCTACCATGAAATCCTCAATGCTGCGAAAGCGTGGTGTGGAAGAAGAAGACATGGTCTGCATTTATTACGACAAAGATTAAACTAAGGTATAAAATTCGAATATATGATTAAAAATTTACACATTGATTTTTTTCAAACATTGGATTTTTTAACATTGGATTCTCTATAGTATCCAATGTTGAAAGAATCCAATGTGTGTCTACAACCTATAAAAGAGTCTTGCAAATCCTTGAGTGCTAATAAGATATTAGTGTGTGTATTGACTAATAAGAGATTATTGTGTTTATGATTAGTGTGACCGATTGCGCGATCACTTGGACGGCCATTGGGGCCTAATACGTCACCTACGACTTTATCATGGAGGTATGTTTATGTTTTTGTGTTGATTGTTGTTTAATTTAACATAATTAGTGTGTGTTTTAGTGTTGGCTTGTGCACACACTAATTAGTATGTGTTTTAGTGTTGGCTTGTGTAATATTTGGCTTGTGCACACACTAATTAGTGTGTTTTAATATACACTAATTAGTGTGTGCATTAGATTAGTGTGTGTTAACATACACTAATTAGTGTGTGCATTGGCTTGTGTAATTGGCTTGTGCACACACTAATTAGTGTGTGTTAACATACACTAATTAGTGTGTGCATTGGCTTGTAAACACACTAATTAGTGTGTATTAACACACTAATTAGTGTGTGCATTGGCTTGTGTAATTGGACTAATCACACACTAATCACACACTAAATAGTGTGTGTATTGGCCAATCCAATTGACCAATTCACACACTAATCACACACTAAATAGTGTGTGTATTGACCAATCCAATTGGCTTGTGCACACACTAATCACACACTAAATAGTGTGTGTATTGGACAATCCCATTGACCAATGCACACACTAATCACACACTAAATAGTGTGTGTATTGGCCAATCCAATTGACCAATGCACACACTAATCCCAAACTAATTAGTGTGTGCATTGACCAATCACATTGGCCAATGCACACACTAATCACAAACTAATTAGTGTGTGCATTGACCAATCACATTGGCCAATGCACACACTAATCACCCACAAATTAGTGTGTGTTAACACATACTAATTAGTGTGTGAATTGGCCAATCTCATTGACCAATGCACACACTAATCACACACTAATTAGTGTGTACATTGACCAATCACATTGGCCAATGCACACACTAATCACACACTAATTAGTGTGTACATTGACCAATCACATTGGCCAATGCACACACTAATCACACACAAATTAGTGTGTGTTAACCACACTAATTAGTGTGTGAATTGGCCAATCCCATTGACCAATGCACCCACTAATCACACACTAATTAGTGTGTGCATTGACCAATCACATTGGCCAATGCACACACTAATTAGTGTGTGCATGGCCAATCCCAAATTTAACATATTAGGTTAGGCAAGTAATAAATTTAACAAATTTGACAAATCTAACAAGTTTAAATTTTGCAAGTAACTAATAATTAACAAATTTAGGTTTTGGTGTGTCTTTACTTACATTAATTAGTGTGTGCATTAGAATAATGCACACACTAATTATTGTGTGTAAAGAACACATGCACTAATTAGTGTGTGTAATTAGTGTGTGCATTAATGTTTAGATTTTGCAAGTAACCACTAATTAACAAATTTAGGTTATGGTGTACTTTACTTACACTAATTAGTGTGTGTAATTAATGTGTAAAGAACACATGTACTAATTAGTGTGTGTGTGTGTGTGTGTATGCATGTGTGTGCATGCGTGTGTATGAGTGTATGCATTGACGGGAGCAAAGCGAACCCCGAACCCCGACGGCCTCTAAAACACCGGGGACCGAATGGCGCGCCTCGAGCCTGTTATGGTAAAGCAAACAGGGAGCACCACCTAGCTTCAACGGCTAGGACGCAAACAACACACCACCATAACAAAGTTTTCATCCAAGAGAGATGGATGCTTGGGAGTAATGATGAAGAGGGAAGGGAATGAGATCAAGTGAGAGAGAGAGAGAGAGAGAGAGAGAGAGAGAGGGAGGGGGTGTAGCGGCTTAGTACTTAGGCACCACAAAAGGATGGCGAATACGCACACCCTTCACACATACACAAGCTCACTCCAAACACAAGACTAGGTGGCGATTCCGCACACCTCACATGGGCAAAACATTTCAAGAAAACATACTCACAAAACCTCAAGCTTTATTTATAGAATAAGGCGATGAAATGGGGAGCATAGGGTAGGGGAATGAGAAGGGAGAGCGTGGTAGAGCACATGGCGGATAGGTGGGAGTTGATGGCGAAGACTCGCACGAGGGTTATGGCCATCATCCTTCATTTAGTTGCCCTTCATCTTCCATAGCCAAGGGTGTAGAGGTCATGCTCAAGACAAGCATGGTGATTGCGGTGATGGTGATGGTGTGGGTGTGTGTGTGTGCACTAGGCACACACAGTGCATAGTGTGTTCTTTGGTGATGTTGTGTGTGTCCTTAGTGTGATGGTGACCCCTCTTTATATAGGGGAGGAGGGGGGAGAAATTCTAGAATTTAGAAATGAAGAAATCATTATCTACATAGGCCATGTGACTGTGGGCCCCACTTGTCTGGCTGTGTGTATATGTGCCAGAACAGCAGTCTCATGAGAGAGAGACTAAGAGAGAGAGATGGGTTGATGAAAAAAAGTGAGAGGTGACATGGAGAATAAAGTAATTACAAGAGGGGAGAGAGGGGAGTGTGTTCAGAGGTGAATCTGTGTGCAGATGTGTGTGAACACAAGAAAAATCAGGTAACCACCGGGTGGGGATGGGTCTGTGGGCACCTTTTTCAGTGAAACTGAGTGTATGTGAGTGTGGGGGAGGTTATTTAGCTACAAGACAAGAGACATGGCGCCCTTTAGAGAGAGAGGGGGGTATTTGGGTCATGGGATATGATAGGAGAGAGAAAGAGGGGGTGGGGTATACTATTTTGGAAGATAGGGTAAGTTGCATGTGAGTTAGGGTGCAGTATTGGTGAGTTATAATGCATTATTGGTGAGAGGTGGGGTAGCTCGAGGGGAGAGAGAAAGGAGAAAGGACAAGGGGAAGAGAGAGGGGGTTGACCTTTTGAGTGGAGGAGAGGAAAAGGGACACCCGGCGGGGCAACAGTGAAGAAAAAGGAGGCAAGGTGGGGATGGGCTACCCCGCAGGCATGAGGTGGCCTATTTTACCTTTCTTATATATTTACATAATCATACTTTATTTTTTTCTTACTTTTTCCAATGCCTTTTATCACTCCCTCCCTAAGAGGGGGTTTTCATGGGGTGGGGACGAGAGAAAAGGGGTATGGGAGCTTGGCTTGTGAAAAGCCCCCATCATTAGCCCTCCCCTTTTGGCTAGAGGCATTCATGTCTCTAGCTCATCTGTTTGATCATTATCGTCGGAGGTGGCGGCTGATGGTGTGTCCTCATCTGGAATGTCAATTGGTGGAGCCTGGTCAAATCGAAGAAAATAAGGTTTAAGTCGCCAACCATTTACCCTGGTTTTATGAAGTTTTCCATCAGCCTCCATAAGCTGGTAGCTTCCATTGGCATACTTTTTCCTGATGATGAAAGGGCCTTCCCATCGGAGCAGGAGTTTCTTATCCTTGCGCGTGTCGAAGCGATTGTCGTAGCGGAGCACCAACATTCCTTTCTTCAATTCTTTTTTCCGGAGATGCTCGTTAAAGCTAAGCCGTCTATACTCTGCTTGTGTTGCATAATAATTTATTGCTTCTTCTCTGTCCAGCTGCAGTCTTTCCAAGTTGATGATGTGATCTCTCAAATGCATGTTGGGCTGTTGAAGTTGGCTTGCCATTACTCTGAGACTTTGTAGTTGCACTTCAATGGGCAAGATTTCTTCCTTACCAAATACTAGATGATACGGTGTGAATCCCAAGGATGTACGAAACGAAGTTCTGTAGGCCCATAAAGCTGGTAGTAGATACTTATCCCAGTCTCCAGGATGATTGTTTACCTGCTTGGTGATAATTTTAGAAACCATTCCATTTACCTTTTCAACTAGGCCATTACATTGAGGGTAATATGGTGAAGAGTGCCTCCTTGTAATGCCCAGTTTCTGCATTAATTCTCCTACCAAGTCTGCTCTGAAACCTGGCCCTCTATCAGAGATGATCTCTAAAGGTGTGCCAAACCTACAGCATATGTGCTCGTAGATAAATTTAGCTACCTCTACCGCTGTGATTCTAGTGGTGGCTGTAGCCTCTGCCCATCTAGTCATGTAGTCGATCCCCATGATAATGTAGAATTTTCCTGAGTTGGCCCTAGGTAATGGCCCAATGGCATCGATACCCCATTTTTCAAATGGGCCATATGAGAGAATAGGTGTCTGTGGTTCAGGCATAAGTGACCTAGTGCTGGCCTTTTGACACAACTTACATGTTTTGCACCAGTGGTGTACATCACGGTTGAGGCTAGGCCATATGAAGCCTGCCTGCAAGATTTTCCTACTTGTTATGTCTAGGGCAAAGTGACCACCACAAACCCCGTCGTGACAGCTAGCAATTACTCCCGTGATTTCGTGAGAGAGAGGGACCTTCCTGAGTATTTGGTCCTTACCCTTACAGTACAAACCATCATTGATGAGTCGATACCTTGTGGCCTTCCGCGTCAGTCATTGCTTCTGTCCCTTTGTTAAATCTGATGGGCATTCCCCTGTTTCCAAAAAATGCATGATGTCAGGCAAGGCATCACTGCCTTGAAATAGAGGGAGCTTTAGTTTTATTGCTCCAACCACCACTTCCTGTAGTCTTTCACTTGCTAGGGCATATGCTTCTTGGTTTTGAGCCCTTGGGATATGGTGTATTTGAACTTCTTCAAACTTACCCAACAAGGTTTTTACACCACTTAAGTGAGTCCTTAAACTAGGATTCTTGCATGTCCATGCTCCATTTACTTGCCTTACCAGAAGTAGAGCATCCCCAAATACATTAAGGCGTTGTACACCTTGTGAGACGCACCATTGTAGACCCTTGGTTAGTGCTGCATACTCAGCTTCATTGTTAGAATGTGAATCTAACAATTGGCCCAACGAAAATACCTTTGTCCCTTTGTCATCAAAGACCACTATGCCTGCAGCTGCTTTGTCGGACGCTCGCTTGTAGGCTCCATCAAAGTAGAGAGAGTGTGCTCCTTCTACCATCGGTGGTACTGGAGGTAATCGGACTTCTCCTTCCTTAGATTGCTTCTCCTTCCTTTCAAAGACTTGGTAGGTCATGAGTCCCCCCAAACTTGCCCTTGTCGTGCTTTCTACCTGTACCGTGTAGTCAAACTCTTGTAGACGAACTAGCCATTTAGTAATTCTAGCAGACACATCCATGTGTTGTACAACATAGGGAAATATTTCATCCGTGGTTAGAATTACAAATTGCTTAGGAAGCAAATATGACCTAAACTTTGTAGTTGCAAATCTAAGAGCTAGGACTAAGTGTTCCACATGGGTGAAACCTTTCTCTTCTGCTGTCATCATTCGACTAGAGAAGTAGATTGGCCTCATGAAAGATGTCGTCGTATCCTTTTAGAGTAGCACAGCCCCCAATGAGTCATCACCAACACTTGAGGTGACATAGAATTTTTCATCCCACTTAGGTGGTGAGATAGTTGGCAGAGTGGCTAAGACCTCCTTTACCTTGTTGTAGTGATGTTCACTTTCCTCATCCCAAGTGAAAGTTGATCTTTGAGTGAGTTGTTGCAGTGGTAGAGCAAGTTGTGATAGTAGATGTATGAATCTACTTAAGTACCTCACCTTCTGTAGAAAAGAGACCAGTTGACGTGCGGTCGTTGGTGAAGGTAGGGCTATGAGTGCGGACACCTTACTTGGGTCGGCGTTGATACCTCTTGCTGAAATTTCATGGCCTAGTAGAATGACTTGACTCTCCCCAATGTGACATTTATCCACATTTAATTGCCCACCTAGGATCTGCAACATGGCCAAACCTTCAGTTACCTTTTCTAAATGTGAAATACGGGAGCTATATATACAAAAATCATCAATGAACACTCTTATGGATGTTCCAAAGAACGGTTGAAAAACATATGTGACATATCTTTGGAATGTGGCAGGTGCATTTGTGAGACCAAATGGCATAACCCTGTAAGCAAAACAACCCCATGGCATGATAAAAGTGGTTTTTAGCTGATCTTCCAAGGCTATGCGTATTTGAAAGTATCCTGAATAACCATCACAGACGGTATAGCATTCAAAACCCGCTACTTCATTCAAAATTTCATCCAAGAAAGGGAGAGGAAAGTGGTCTCTCTTTGTAGCTGCATTTAGTGGTTTGTAGTCAACACAGACCCTCCACTTACCATTCTTTTTAGGCGTCACCACTACAGGTGACACCCATTCTGAGTTTTCTACAGGATAGATGAATCCCGCCTCCAGCAATTTCCTTACCTCGGCCAAGAGTGCCTTTTCTTGTATGACCCCCAGTCGTTGTAGCTTTTGCACAACTGGTTTTACCCCTTCCTTCAGCTTAATATGATGTTCCACCACTGTAATGCCTGTGATTCTTTCATAGTTGTCAATGAACAGGTTAGGAAATCCCATCAACATTTGCAAAAAACTATCTTTCTCCTCAAGTGTTAATTCCATAGACAACATACCCTTCAACCTACTTCCTCCTAGGCCAGGTGATTTGCTCTCTTCTTCATTGGGTTGCCCTTTTGGTGATGGATCACCAGTTGTGCTTACCCTTTGTGGATCCTTCATAATGATACCCATCACATCAATGGAGCTGTCACTTTTGTCGGTGGATGTGGTCTCCTCCTCAGAACTGGAAGATTCGCTAGTGGTTTCATCTGCCGATGTTTCCAGATTCATTTGCTTCTGCTTGCCAATCCTCATGTCGTAGTAGATTGTCTCCCCTTTCTTACCAGTCATGCGTAGAAGGCCAGTACCCCAGTCCTGACCCCAGTCCTGTTTTGCCTTCATAGCCATCAACCATGGCCTTCCCAAAATTAGTGGATAGCCCTCCCCCTTAGTAGGCATTACAAAAACATCTACCTCTACTTCAATGTTGAAAGCTTTGATTTTCACTGCACTTACCACACCCACACACTTTACTTTTGCGTTGTTTGCCATCTTTGCCTTGCATGGAGAAGGCCTGTCAACCTCGAGCCCTAATCGAAGCATCATAGCTTCGCTCATTACACAGATTTGTGCACCTCCATCAATGTAGGTGTTTCCAACCCTCTTTCCTTTTATGTTTACGTCGACAATTGGAAGGATGTCATCCATGTTGCATCCCAAAATTGCTCCGGCTACCTTTGTTTTGGAGCGTCTTGTACTTACCATTTAGACCATTGTCGCCTTACTTTTGGTGCAAGATGTAGCAGTTGTGGCCATGTAATCTTCGGTCCTTGCTCTGCCACATCCAATGTTAGATCATAGGGCTTAGAACTTTTCCCTAGCTGGAAGTCGGTGATGCCCAATTTCCGTCGTGGCCTGGATGGCCTCTTGCTAGTTTCTCCTCTCATGCTTCTCTCATCATCTGATTGTGTAGCTTTCTCCCTCCTAGCTCTTTTCACAGTCATGGCTTCAAGTGGTTCTAAAAAGGTTACCTTCTCCTTACCCTTGTCCCTCTCCTTTGCTCTGGGTGGATCCACTACTACGGCTTTTCCTTTCTCTTCTAGCCTTATGATGTTTATAGGGCGATCAGGTGGTGGGGCTGGTGGAAGAGGTGGGATGGATGCTTGTAGTGGTGTCTGGGGTGGACGTAGAATTTGTGTTGGTGGGGGTGGTGCTCGGGGTGGGGGTGTTCTTTCTCTAGGGGGTGACAGTTGGTTCCTCCTACCTCCTCTATTATAGTTTTGTCGTGGTTTGGGACAGTAGTACATACCGTGACCGTCTTCTCCGCAGTTGTAGCAATCATTAGGAAATTTCGGAGGTCATTTGGAGGGCCTTCTAAGAAAATGTATTTTTTGCACTCTCTCTCTAGAAAAATGGCAAATAAAAGAGCTGGGTCTTTCATAGTAAAACTTCAAAAAGTGTACTTTAAGTAGATTCCTTACTCTTCTGAACATTCGTTCGTAGTGATTGAGGGATAATCCTCTTTTCAGTTGCATTGAATGAACCTCGTCAATATGGAGGGAATGAGGCTAACATGGAGGGACGAATCCGCAGCCGCTATTCACTTTCCATTAAACCTGCACATTTGGCTAATGGCGCACTCCTCAAATGGCACAAATGTTACCCAAAAACGAGCCAAATATCACCTTCACATTGATTTGGACAATGAGTACCAACCATTGATTAAGCGCAGTAAAACAAACACACATATACCTCCCGCTTCCATAGACACACTCAGAGCTCAAGGAGCTAAACACATAGATATCTGGACGAGAGGCTCTCTCTACCCTAAGAATCCAATAACTAATGCGTCTCCACCGTTTGTCAATCCTACAAGCTTATTGACCTTTGCTGGTGATGGAGAAAAGGGCCTTCTGGGTTATTGTAAATCACTTACAAGAGAAGCTGAAACTTACAAGAGCATTCTCCAAGCTCAACAATGTGAGATTGTTCGCCTTTCACATTTACATTCTACAGATCAGGTTACCATTTTGCAACATAAAACAGAGGTACAAGAACTGAAAGGAAAGGTGCGAAGTTGTCAAATGAAGGACACCATCTTGGGTGGTCGTATCCGAAAGAAGAAATTGCGCAATCTTGAAACATTGCAGGTTGCATCAGGAGGTCTCAAGAAAATAATCCGAGCATTAAGGTGATGCTTCTTGGTTGGCTACATTGTCTTAGTTAAGTAATCTTTTTGTTTTTTCTTGTTATGCATTGTTTTCATGTGCCTAAATAGTGTTAGTGAAGCAAATTTTCTGTTATTTACTTATGCATTGTCTTCATGTAGAGATGCAATCTATCCTGACAAGGAAAACATTGACCCCAAAGCCAATATAGGAAAGAGATTGAAGCCACTTATAAGTAGAAGCCTGGCAGCAGATATAGTACATGACAAGAAGTTTAAGGTTCTACAACGAAATGTAGTGGACCGCTTTATTTCAGAGAACTCAGTGCCTGCAAAAGAGATACAAGGCACACTTGATTCACTTGGTGTAAGCAAAAGAGGATATTCGGCTATCCAAAAGTCTGTCTCATCCATCTTTGTTAGGAAGGGTATAAAATCCAAACTTCTACCATCAGCCTCAAGTGTTTGGAAAGAGAGGCTTCAGCTTAACGAGGCACAGAGAGACTATCTTGGACAGCCCTTTCATTTTAAAGCAACTTACAGTGGCCATGGAGCGAACATGGCATATGATGAGTTCAACAATATTTTTATGGACCTACGGATACTACAGAAGAGAATGGTGGAGTTTTACAACATCACATTTGAAGAGTCACGTGGGCTATTACATTTTGTGTTAAAACTGGATGAGTGTGAGCTTGTTAAAGAGAAAAAGCTAGAGCGTGTTACTATTACTTTAATGAATAGATCCCTCTCAAAGTGTCCAAGTGATGATCCTTTATATTTTAGTGTTCAATCAGAATCTAACATATGGTGGCTTGGTGCGTTTGAGGTAAGCGATATTCTCAAGTAAGCTCAAATGTTCAGATCTACTTAAGTCTCATTTATTTTGTGTTGTAGGTAAAGAAAGAAGATCATGAGATTCTATATTGGGTGTTCCATCAAACTAATATTCCGGAGGTGATTGATCGACAGACTAACCAGGGAGAGGTACTACGTTTAGATGGAAGGGGAGACTTTCAAGTTCAGTGGCATCTTGCAAGTGACCTTAAAACATTAAAGTGCATGTATAATTGTGGAATGGGTGCAATGGCAAAGTCACCGTGTTTGTTCTGCATGGAGCCTGCAAAGGTCATGGACCCAAAGTGGTGGAGAAAAGCTCCAACACGTCACATTGAGGATCTTGCTTTTCGACCGGTTTTGAAAATACCACTTGTGAATGTCCACATTTGTACAATGCATGCCCTTTGTAGAATTGTGGAGAAATTGGTCTACTTATACATCGGGTTTGCTTGGAAGATTAAGAACTCCGCAGAACGACAAGTAGCCCTGCAGTGCTTAGAAATGGTACTGTCGGATATGGGGCTTCATGGTGGCAATGTGAAAATCCAGCGGGATGAAAAGAGATCAACTGCTGAGAAGGATGTCCCATGCAAACCATCCATCGGTGGGGTGAAGGCACGGAGGTTTTTATCTAAGCCCCAAGGTACAAGAGATCCAAAGCTAACAAAACATGGAAAAATATATAACACATCTTATGTTAGCAAGGTAGAGTATCAGAGCTGGAAAAAGCTACATATTGCAGTCAAAGACCACGAACCAACTACTCGTAACGCGAAGGCTGAGGTTTGGCGATCAATAGACATCCTATTTTTGATGTGCGACAAAGATGACTGGTCACAAGGTGATATGTACAAGTTCAAGGAAAATCTCAACCTTCTGAAAAAATCATTCAAGACAGCATGGACAGACACCCAGATTACTCACTACATGGTATTATAATGTATTTCTTTCTCTCTTATGTGCAAATATGTGACTGTAAAACATTCTAACTAATCTGTTTTCATATCCAGCACATCATCTTCAATCATTTGCCATATTTTATACAGAAGTATGGGAACCCGGCAATATGGAATACCCAAGGGATGGTTACATGGCGAGAAATGCTTATTTCAGGCACACACGACATGGTGGCTCTCGAATCAAGGCTAACAGTTTGAGAGAACTATTTGAATGGTTCTATCTTAGAATCATTCAGCGAATGCAGGCAAAAGAAGTCTTGGCAAATTCAGCAACAGCACAAGCCATCAGACATTTACAACAACAAAAAGCTAAAAGATCAATGGCATACAACAACTCCGGAGCTTGTGAAAGTCAACGAAGGTGGAGAGAGACAATGGTGTATGTGAATCACAAGTGGAGAAAGATACTCTGAGTGGATGACATTGTACAAAATTTATGTAATACATGATCTTATACAATTGCTACTTGAAGTGTATCAAGATTTTGCAGGTTCAATTTTGTTTTTTGGCACGTCACCCTTGTAACGAATCATGAGATGTTTGCCATACTCTAAAAGTTCATCTGGGTTTTGTCTACCAAGAGCTAGTGCCATTGCTGTGTAGGTGTAGTAATACGCTGCCCGACCACCTGTATAGCCTGGGCAGTAACCAAAACAATCTCTAGCAAACACTTTGTCCACAAGAATGACTTTATCTGCACTTTTGGGCAGCACCGGTCCACCCAAGAAGCGTGATAGTGTCTTGAATGTGTAAGTTGCTATTGAACCCTCTTGTGACATGGAATTGTGAAAAACTACTATCGGCGACTCACAAAGCTTTGAAAGGTACTGTGCTAGGGCCGCATCCCTTCCTCGATACTCTCTTGTCCGTCGCCGAAGGAAGTCATCCTTGTCAGCAATCCAAGACTGCACATACAATGTCAGAAATGACACAAAGAGAGAGAGAGAGAGAGAGAGAGAGAGAGAGAGAGAGAGAGAGAGTTACCATGAAGCTCTCATCCTGTAGAAAGAGGTTTTCTTGCCACAGGTCTACAGATGTAGTTGACCCCTGACCTGAATGGTTAAACCAATCCTCCACTTCTTTGTTACTTTTTGATGGTCTTAGGCTTTGTCTTATTGCTTGGAAGGTGGCTTCATCAGGTAGTGTCTCCTTGTATTTTTCAGCTTTCTCAAAGCATCTTCGAAGGCATTCCATTGGATTGCTGGATGTTTCCATTGCCTCATCATCACTACTATCCTCTGAAACAAATCCACTCCTCTCCTCTTGGACTCTGGAAATAATAGCCAGGGAGAAATCCTCCCTTAAATAAAACACACTTTGCACATCATGTAAGAAGATATAGGTCCTATCTCCAATCCTGAAGTTAGGCACAGCAGGCAACATCATCTGAGCATGCTTCTCAGTGAAGTTACTGACATCCAATGGAAGTTTGATTTCTGTGGTTTTCACAGAGAGCATCTTACTTCTTTGTACTTCAATTGCCTCAACCTCAAGGTCGACTGTGTCTTCA